>NW_027362764.1:815334330-815979080 GCF_046119375.1 Phyllobates terribilis | reverse complement strand
ATTATATTATACACTCCCTATATACACACACCCCTATATATATCTATATACCCACCTAATAACACCCCAATAAAATCTATACACACACCCCTATATATATCTATATACACCCCTATATACACACACCCCTATATATATCTATATACACACCTATATACACACACCCCTATATATATCTATATACACCCCTATACACACACCCCTATATATATCTATATACACCCCTATATACACACACCCCTATATATATCTATATACACCCCTATACACACACACCCCTATATATATACACACCCTATATATATCTATATACACCCCTATACACACACCCCTATATATATCTATATACACCCCTATACACACACACCCCTATATATATCTATATACACCCCTATACACACACCCCTATATATATCTATATACACCCCTATATACACACACACCCTATATATATCTATACACACACCCTATATATATCTATATACACCCCTATATACACACACCCCTATATATATCTATATACACCCTATATACACACCCCTATATATATCTATATACACCCCTATATACACACACCGCTATATATATCTATATACACCCTATGCACACACACCCCTATATATATCTATATACACCCCTATATACACACACCCTATATATATCTATATACACCCCTATATACACACACACCACAATATACTATATACACCCTACATCACACACCCCTATAAAAACTTATATACACCCTATATACACACACACCTATATATATCTATATACACCCCATACACACACACCCCTATATATACACACACCCCTATATATATCTATATACACCCCTATATACACACACCCCTATATATATCTATATACACCCCTATATACACACACCCCTATATATATCTATATACACCCCTATATACACACACCCCTATATATATCTATATACACCCCTATATACACACACCCCTATATATATCTATATACACCCCTATATACACACACCCCTATTATATACAACCCCTATTATATATCTATATACACCCCTATACACACACCCCTATATATATCTATATACACCCCTATACACACACACCCCTATATATATCTATATACACCCCTATATACACACACCGCTGTATATATCTATATACACCCCTATACACACACCCCTATATATATCTATATACACCCCTATATACACACACACCCCTATATATATATCTATACACACACCCCTATATATATCTATATACACCCCTATATACACACACCCCTATATATATCTATATACACCCCTATATACACACCCCTATATATATCTATATACACCCCTATATACACACACCGCTATATATATCTATATACACCCCTATGCACACACACCCCTATATATATCTTTATACACCCCTATATACACACACCCCTATATATATCTATATACACCCCTATATACACACACACCACTATATATATCTATATACACCCCTATCACACACACCCCTATATATATCTATATACACCCCTATATACACACACCCCTATATATATCTATATACACCCCTATATACACACACACCTATATATACACACACACCTATATATATCTATATACACCCCTATATACACACACCCCTATATATATCTATATACACCCCTATATACACACACCCCTATATATATCTATATACACCCCTATATACACACACCCCTATATATATCTATATACACCCCTATATACACACACCCCTATATATATCTATATACACACACCCCCCTATATATATCTATATACACCCATATATACACACACCCCTATATATATCTATATACACACACCCCTATATATATCTATATACACACCTATATACACACACACCCCTATATATATCTATACACACACACCCCTATATATATCTATATACACCCCTATATACACACACCCCTATATATATCTATATACACCCCTATATACACACACCCCTATATATATCTATATACACCCCTATACACACACCCCTATATATATCTATATACACCCCTATATACACACACCGCTATATATATCTATATACACCCCTATACACACACACCCCTATATATATCTATATACACCCCTATATACACACACCACTATATATATCTATATACACCCCTATATATATCTATATACACCCCTATATACACACACCCCTATATATATCTATATACACCCCTATATACACACCCCTATATATATCTATATACACCCCTATATACACACACCCGCTATATATATCTATATACACCCCATATGCACACACACCCCTATATATATCTATATACACCCCTATATACACACACCCCTATATATATCTATATACACCCCTATACACACACACCCCTATATACACACACACCCCTATATATACCTATATACACCCCTATATACACACACCGCTATATATATCTATATACACCCCTATATACACACATCCCTATATATATACACACACCCCTATATATATCTATATACACCCTATATACACACACCGCTATATATATATATACACCCCTATATACACACACACCTATATATATCTATATACACCCCTATATACACACACCCCTATATATATACACACATCCCTATATATATCTATATACACCCCTATATACACACACCGCTATATATATCTATATACACCCCTATATACACACACCGCTATATATATCTATATACACCCCTATATACACACACCCCTATATATATACACACCCCTATATATATCTATATACACCCCTATACACACACCCCTATATATATCTATATACACCCCTATATACACACACCGCTATATATATCTATATACACCCCTATATACCCACACCCCTATATATATCTATATACACCCCTATATACACACACTCCTATATATATCTATATACACCCCTATATACACACACCCCTATATATATCTATATACACACACACCCCTATATATATCTATATACACCCATATATACACACACCCCTATATATATCTATATACACACACCCCTATATATATCTATATACACCCCTATACACACACACCCCTATATATATCTATATACACACCTATACACACACACCCCTATATATATCTATACACACACACCCCTATATATATCTATATACACCCCTATATACACACACCCCTATATATATCTATATACACCCCTATATACACACACCCCTATATATATCTATATACACCCCTATACACACACCCCTATATATATCTATATACACCCCTATATACACACACCGCTATATATATCTATATACACCCCTATACACACACACCCCTATATATATCTATATACACCCCTATATACACACACCCCTATATATATCTATATACACCCCTATATACACACACCCCTATATATATCTATATACACCCCTATATACACACCCCTATATATATCTATATACACCCCTATATACACACACCGCTATATATATCTATATACACCCCTATGCACACACACCCCTATATATATCTATATACACCCCTATATACACACACCCCTATATATATCTATATACACCCCTATACACACACACCCCTATATATACACACACCCCTATATATATCTATATACACCCCTATATACACACACCGCTATATATATCTATATACACCCCTATATACACACACCCCTATATATATACACACACCCCTATATATATCTATATACACCCCTATATACACACACCGCTATATATATCTATATACACCCCTATATACACACACACCTATATATATCTATATACACCCCTATATACACACACCCCTATATATATACACACACCCCTATATATATCTATATACACCCCTATATACACACACCGCTATATATATCTATATACACCCCTATATACACACACCGCTATATATATCTATATACACCCCTATATACACACACCCCTATATATACACACACACCCCTATATATATCTATATACACCCCTATACACACACACCCCTATATATATATACACTGCTGAAAAAGCTAAAGGGACCCCTGAAATCCCCCCTCCTAGATGTGAATGAATGAAATCTTCTCATTGAATACTTTGTTCTGTAGAAAGCTGAATGTGCTGACAACAAAATCACCCAAAAATCATCAATGGAAATCACATTTATTACCCAATGGAGGCCTGGATGTGGAGTCACCCCCAAAATTACAGTGGAAAAACCCACTACAGGCCGATCCAACTGTGATGTAATGTCCTTAACACAAGTCACAATGAGGCTGAGTATTGTGTGTGGCCTCCACGTGCCTGTATGACCTCCCTACAACACCTGGGCATGCTCCTGATGAGGCTGAGTATTGTGTGTGGCCTCCACGTGCCTGTATGACCTCCCTACAACGCCTGGGCATGCTCCTGATGAGGCTGAGTATTGTGTGTGGCCTCCACGTGCCTGTATGACCTCCCTACAACGCCTGGGCATGCTCCTGATGAGGCTGAGTATTGTGTGTGGCCTCCACGTGCCTGTATGACCTCCCTACAACGCCTGGGCATGCTCCTGATGAAGCTGAGTATTGTGTGTGGCCTCCACGTGCCTGTATGACCTCCCTACAACGCCTGGGCATGCTCCTGATGAGGCTGAGTATTGTGTGTGGCCTCCACGTGCCTGTATGACCTCCCTACAACGCCTGGGCATGCTCCTGATGAGGCTGAGTATGGTGTGTGGCCTCCACGTGCCTGTATGACCTCCCTACAACGCCTGGGCATGCTCCTGATGAGGCTGAGTATTGTGTGTGGCCTCCACGTGCCTGTATGACCTCTCTACAACGCCTGGGCATGCTCCTGATGAGGCTGAGTATTGTGTGTGGCCTCCACGTGCCTGTATGACCTCCCTACAACGCCTGGGCATGCTCCTGATGAGGCTGAGTATTGTGTGTGGCCTCCACGTGCCTGTATGACCTCCCTACAACGCCTGGGCATGCTCCTGATGAGGCTGAGTATTGTGTGTGACCTCTACGTGCCTGTATGACCTCCCTACAACGCCTGGGCATGCTCCTGATGAGGCTGAGTATTGTGTGTGACCTCCACGTGCCTGTATGACCTCCCTACAACGCCTGGGCATGCTCCTGATGAGGCTGAGTATTGTGTGTGGTCTCCACGTGCCTGTATGACCCCCCTACAACGCCTGGGCATGCTCCTGATGAGGCTGAGTATTGTGTGTGGCCTCCACGTGCCTGTATGACCTCCCTACAACGCCTGGGCATGCTCCTGATGAGGCTGAGTATTGTGTGTGGCCTCCACGTGCCTGTATGACCTCCCTACAACGCCTGGGCATGCTCCTGATGAGGCTGAGTATTGTGTGTGGCCTCCACGTGCCTGTATGACCTCCCTACAACACCTGGGCATGCTCCTGATGAGGCTCAGTATTGTGTGTGGCCTCCACGTGCCTGTATGACCTCCCTACAACGCCTGGGCATACTCCTGATGAGGCTCAGTATTGTGTGTGGCCTCCACGTGCCTGTATGACCTCCCTACAACGCCTGGGCATACTCCTGATGAGGCTGAGTATTGTGTGTGGCCTCCACGTGCCTGTATGACCTCCCTACAACGCCTGGGCATGCTGCTGATGAGGCTGAGTATTGTGTGTGGCCTCCACGTGCCTGTATGACCTCCCTACAACGCCTGGGCATGCTCCTGATGAGGCTGAGTATTGTGTGTGGCCTCCACGTGCCTGTATGACCTCCCTACAACGCCTGGGCATGCTCCTGATGAGGCTGAGTATTGTGTGTGGCCTCCACGTGCCTGTATGACCTCCCTACAACGCCTGGGCATGCTCCTAATGAGGCTGAGTGTTGTGTGTGGCCTCCACGTGCCGGTATGACCTCCCTACAACGCCTGGGCATGCTCCTGATGAGGCTGAGTATTGTGTGTGGCCTCCACGTGCCTGTATGACCTCCCTACAATGCCTGGGCATGCTCCTGATGAGGCTGAGTATTGTGTGTGGCCTCCACATGCCTGTATGACCTCCCTACAATGCCTGGGCATGCTCCTGATGAGGCTGAGTATTGTGTGTGGCCTCCACACGCCTGTATGACCTCCCTACAACGCCTGGGTATGCTCCTCATGAGGCTGAGTATTGTGTGTTGCCTCCACGTGCCTGTATGACCTCCCTACAACGCCTGGGCATGCTCCTGATGAGGCTGAGTATTGTGTGTGGCCTCCACATACCTGTATGACCTCCCTACAACGCCTGGGCATGCTCCTGATGAGGCTGAGTATTGTGTGTGGCCTCCACGTGCCTGTATGACCTCCCTACAACGCCTGGACATGCTCCTGATGAGGCTGAGCATTGTGTGTGGCCTCCACGTGTCTGTATGGCCTCCCTACAACGCCTGGGCATGCTCCTGATGAGGCTGAGTATTGTGTGTTGCCTCCACGTGCCTGTATGACCTCCCTACAACGCCTGGACATGCTCCTGATGAGGCTGAGTATTGTGTGTGACCTCCATGTGCCTGTATGACCTCCCTACAACGCCTGGGCATGCTCCTGATGAGCCTCAGTATTGTGTGTTGCCTCCACGTGCCTGTATGACCTCCCTACAACGCCTGGGCATGCTCCTGATGAGGCTGAGTATTGTGTGTGGTCTCCACATGCCTGTATGACCTCCCTACAACGCCTGGGCATGCTCCTGATGAGGCTGAGTATTGTGTGTGGCCTCCACGTGCCTGTATGACCTCCCTACAACGCCTGGGCATGCTCCTGATGAGGCTGAGTATTGTGTGTGGCCTCCACGTGCCTGTATGACCTCCCTACAACGCCTGGGCATGCTCCTGATGAGGCTGAGTATTGTGTGTGGCCTCCACGTGCCTGTATGACCTCCCTACAACGCCTGGGCATGCTCCTGATGAGGCTGAGTATTGTGTGTGGCCTCCACGTTCCTGTATGACCTCCCTACAACGCCTGGGCATGCTCCTGATGAGGCTGAGTATTGTGTGTGGCCTCCACGTGCCTGTATGACCTCCCTACAACGCCTGGGCATGCTCCTGATGAGGATGAGTATTGTGTGTGGCCTCCACGTGCCTGTATGACCTCCCTACAACGCCTGGGCATGCTCCTGATGAGGCTGAGTATTGTGTGTGGCCTCCACGTGCCTGTATGACCTCCCTACAACGCCTGGGCATGCTCCTGATGAGGCTGAGTATTGTGTGTGGCCTCCACGTTCCTGTATTACCTCCCTACAACGCCTGGGCATGCTCCTGATGAGGCTGAGTATTGTGTGTGGCCTCCACGTGCCTGTATGACCTCCCTACAACGCCTGGGCATGCTCCTGATGAGGCTGAGTATTGTGTGTGGCCTCCACGTACCTGTATGACCTCCCTACAACGCCTGGGCATGCTCCTGATGAGGCTGAGTATTGTGTGTGGCCTCCACGTGCCTGTATGACCTCCCTACAACGCCTGGACATGCTCCTGATGAGGCTGAGTATTGTGTGTGACCTCCACGTGCCTGTATGACCTCCCTACAACGCCTGGGCATGCTCCTGATGAGCCTCAGTATTGTGTGTTGCCTCCACGTGCCTGTATGACCTCCCTACAACGCCTGGACATGCTCCTGTTGAGGCTGAGTATTGTGTGTGGCCTCCACGTGCCTATATGACCTCCCTACAACGCCTGGGCATGCTCCTGATGAGGCTGAGTATTGTGTGTGGCCTCCACGTGCCTCTATGACCTCCCTACAACGCCTGGGCATGCTCCTGATGAGGCTGAGTATTGTGTGTGGCCTCCACGTGCCTGTATGACCTCCCTACAACGCCTGGGCATGCTCCTGATGAGGCTGAGTATTGTGTGTGGCCTCCACGTGCCTGTATGACCTCCCTACAACGCCTGGGCATGCTCCTGATGAGCCTCAGTATTGTGTGTTGCCTCCACGTGCCTGTATGACCTCCCTACAATGCCTGGGCATGCTCCTGATGAGCCTGAGTATTGTGTGTGGTCTCCACGTGCCTGTATGACCTCCCTACAACGCCTGGGCATGCTCCTGATGAGGCTGAGTATTGTGTGTGGCCTCCACGTGCCTGTATGACCTCACTACAACACCTGGACATGCTCCTGATGAGGCTGAGTATTGTGTGTGGCCTCCACGTGCCTGTATGACCTCACTACAACACCTGGACATGCTCCTGATGAGGCTGAGTATTGTGTGTGGCCTCCACGTGCCTGTATAACCTCCCTACACCGCCTGGGCATGCTCCTGATGAGGCTGAGTATTGTGTGTGGCCTCCACGTGTCTGTGTGACCTCACTACAACGCCTGGGCATGCTCCTGATGAGGCTGAGTATTGTGTGTGGCCTCCACGTGCCTGTATGACCTCCCTACAACGCCTGGGCATGCTCCTGATGAGGATGAGTATTGTGTGTGGCCTCCACGTGCCTGAATGACCTCCCTTCAACGCCTGGGCATGCTCCTGATGAGGCTGAGTATTGTGTGCGGCCTCCACGTGCCTGTATGACCTCCCCACAACGCCTGGGCATGCTCCTGATGAGGCTGAGTATTGTGTGTGGCCTTCACGTGCCTGTATGACCTCCTTACAACGCCTGAGCATGCTCCTGATGAGGCTGAGTATTGTGTGTGGCCTCCACGTGCCTGTATGACCTCCCTTCAACGCCTGGGCATACTCCTGATGAGGCTGAGTATTGTGTGTGGCCTCCACGTGCCTGTATGACCTCCCTACAACGCCTGGGCATGCTCCTGATGAGGCTGAGTATTGTGTGTGGCCTCCACGTGCCTGTATTACCTCCCTACAACGCCTGGGCATGCTCCTGATGAGGCTGAGTATTGTGTGTGGCCTCCACGTGCCTGTATGACCTCCCTACAACGCCTGGGCATGCTCCTGATGAGGCTGAGTATTGTGTGTGGCCTCCACGTGTCTGTATGACCTCACTACAACACCTGGACATGCTCCTGATGAGGCTGAGTATTGTGTGTGGCCTCCACGTGCCTGTATAACCTCCCTACACCGCGTGGGCATGCTCCTGATGAGGCTGAGTATTGTGTGTGGCCTCCACGTGTCTGTATGACCTCCCTACAACGCCTGGGCATGCTCCTGATGAGGCTAAGTATTGTGTGTGGCCTCCACGTGCCTGTATGACCTCCCTACAACGCCTGGGCATGCTCCTGATGAGGCTGAGTATTGTGTGTGGCCTCCACGTGCCTGTATGACCTCCCTACAACGCCTGGGCATGCTCCTGATGAGGCTGAGTATTGTGTGTGGCCTCCACGTGCCTGTATGACCTCCCTACAACGCCTGGGCATGCTCCTGATGAGGCTGAGTATTGTGTGTGGTCTCCACGTGCCTGTATGACCTCCCTACAACGCCTGGGCATGCTCCTGATGAGGCTGAGTATTGTGTGTGGCCTCAACGTGCCTGTATGACCTCCCTACAACGCCTGGGCATGCTCCTGATGAGGCTGAGTATTGTGTGTAGCCTCCACGTGCCTGTATGACCTCCCTACAACGCCTGCGCATGCTCCTGATGAGGTTGAGTATTGTGTTTGGCCTCCACGTGCCTGTATGACCTCCCTATAACGCCTGGGCATGCTCCTGATGAGGCTGAGTGTTGTGTGTGGCCTCCACTGTATGACCTCCCTACAACGCCTGGGCATGCTCCTGATGAGGCTGAGTATTGTGTGTGGCCTCCACGTGCCTGTATGACCTCCCTACAACGCCTGGGCATGCTCCTGATGAGGCTGAGTATTGTGTTTGGCCTCCACGTGCCTGTATGACCTCCCTATAACGCCTGGGCATGCTCCTGATGAGGCTGAGTGTTGTGTGTGGCCTCCACTGTATGACCTCCCTACAACGCCTGGGCATGCTCCTGATGAGGCTGAGTATTGTGTGTGGCCTCCACGTGCCTGTATGACCTCCCTACAACGCCTGGGCATGCTCCTGATGAGGCTGAGTATTGTGTGTGGCCTCCACGTGCCTGTATGACCTCCCTACAGCGTCTGGGCATGCTCCTGATGAGGCTGAGTGTTGTGTGTGGCCTCCACTGTATGACCTCCCTACAACGCCTGGGCATGCTCCTGATGAGGCTGAGTATTGTGTGTGGCCTCCACGTGCCTGTATGACCTCCCTACAACGCCTGGGCATGCTCCTGATGAGGCTGAGTATTGTGTGTGGCCTCCACGTGCCTGTATGACCTCCCTACAACCCCTGGGCATGCTCCTGATGAGGCTGAGTATTGTGTGTGGCCTCCACGTGCCTGTATGACCTCCCTACAACGCCTGGGCATGCTCCTGATGAGGCTGAGTATTGTGTGTGGCCTCCACGTGCCTGTATGACCTAGCTACAACGCCTGGGCATGCTCCTGAAGAGGCTGAGTATTGTGTGTGGCCTCCACGTGCCTGTATGACCTCCCTACAACGCCTGGGCATGCTCCTGATGAGGCTGAGTATTGTGTGTGGCCTCCACGTGCCTGTATGACCTCCCTACAACGCCTGGGCATGCTCCTGATGAGGCTGAGTATTGTGTGTGGCCTCCACGTGCCTGTATGACCTCCCTACAACGCCTGGGCATGCTCCTGATGAGGCTGCGTATTGTTTGTGGCCTCCACGTGCCTGTATGACCTCCCCACAACGCCTGGGCATGCTCCTGATGAGGCTGAGTATTGTGTGTGGCCTCCATGTGCCTGTATGACCTCCCTACAACGCCTGGGTATGCTCCTGATGAGGCTGAGTATTGTTTGTGGCCTCCACGTGCCTGTATGACCTCCCTACAACGCCTGGGCATGCTCATGATGAGGCTGAGTATTGTGTGTGGCCTCCACGTGCCTGTATGACCTCCCTACAACGCCTGGGCATGCTCCTGATGAGGCTGAGTATTGTGTGTGGCCTCCACGTGCCTGTATGACCCCCCTACAATGCCTGGGCATTCTCCTGATGAGGCTGAGTATTGTATGTGGCCTCCACGTGCCTGTATGACCTCCCTACAACGCCTGGGCATGCTCCTGATGAGGCTCAGTATTGTGTGTGGCCTCCACGTGCCTGTATGACCTCCCTACAATGCCTGGGCATGCTCCTGATGAGGCTGAGTATTGTGTGTGGCCTCCACGTGCCTGTATGACCTCCCTACAACGCCTGGGCATGCTCCTGATGAGGCTGAGTATTGTGCGTGGCCTCCACGTGCCTGTATGACCTCCCTACAACGCCTGGGCATGCTCCTGATGACCCTGAGTATTGTGTGTGGCCTCCACGTGCCTGTATGACCTCCCTACAACGCCTGGGCATGCTCCTGATGAGGCTGAGTATTGTGTGTGGCCTCCACGTGCCTGTATGACCTCCCTACAACGCCTGGGCATGCTCCTGATGTGGCTGAGTATTGTGTGTGGCCTCCACGTGCCTGTATGACCTCCCTACAACGCCTGGGCATGCTCCTGATGAGGCTGAGTATTGTGTGTGGCCTCCACGTGCCTGTATGACCTCTCTACAACGCCTGGGCATGCTCCTGATGAGGCTGAGTATTGTGTGCGGCCTCCATGTGCTTGTATGACCTCCCTACAATGCCTGGGCATGCTCCTGATGAGGCTGAGTATTGTGTGTGGCCTCCACGTGCCTGTATGACCTCCCTACAACTCCTGGGCATGCTCCTGATGAGGCTGAGTATTGTGTGTGGCCTCCACGTGCCTCTATGACCTCCCTACAACGCCTGGGCATGCTCCTGATGAGGCTGAGTATTGTGTGTGGCCTCCACGTGCCTGTATGACCTCCCTACAACGCCTAGGCATGCCCCTGATGAGGCTGAGTATTGTGTGTGGCCTCCACGTGCCTGTATGACCTCCCTACAACGCCTGGGCATGCCCCTGATGAGGCTGAGTATGGTGTGTGGCCTCCACGTACCTGTATGACCTCTCTACAACGCCTGGGCATGCTCCTGATGAGTCTGAGTATTGTGTGTGGCCTCCACGTGCCTGTATGACCTCCCTACAACGCCTGGGCATGCTCCTGATGAGGCTGAGTATTGTGTGTGACCTCCACGTGCCTGTATGACCTCCCTACAATGCCTGGGCATGCTCCTGATGAAGCTGAGTATTGTGTGTGGCCTCCACGTGCCTGTATGACCTCCCTACAACGCCTGGGCATGCTCCTGATGAGGCTGAGTATTGTGTGTGGCCTCCACGTGCCTGTATGACCTCCCTACAACGCCTGGGCATGCTCCTGATGAGGCTGAGTATTGTGTGTGGCCTCCACGTGCCAGTATGACCTCCCTACAACGCCTGGGCATGCTCCTGATGAGGCTGAGTATTGTGTGTGACCTCCACGTGCCTGTATGACCTCCCTACAATGCCTGGGCATGCTCCTGATGAAGCTGAGTATTGTGTGTGGCCTCCACGTGCCTGTATCACCTCCCTACAACGCCTGGGCATGCTCCTGATGAGGCTGAGTACTGTGTGTGGCCTCCACGTGCCTGTATGACCTCCCTACAACGCCTGGACATGCTCCTGATGAAGCTGAGTGTTGTGTGTGGCCTCCACGTGCCTGTATGACCTCCCTACAACGCCTGGGCATGCTCCTGATGAGGCTGAGTATTGTGTGTGGCCTCCACGTGCCTGTATGACCTCCCTACAACGCCTGGGCATGCTCCTGATGAGGCTGAGTATTGTGTGTGGCCTCCACGTGCCTGTATGACCTCCCTACAACGCCTGGGCATGCTCCTGATGAGGCTGCGTATTGTTTGTGGCCTCCACGTGCCTGTATGACCTCCCCACAACGCCTGGGCATGCTCCTGATGAGGCTGAGTATTGTGTGTGGCCTCCATGTGCCTGTATGACCTCCCTACAACGCCTGGGTATGCTCCTGATGAGGCTGAGTATTGTTTGTGGCCTCCACGTGCCTGTATGACCTCCCTACAACGCCTGGGCATGCTCATGATGAGGCTGAGTATTGTGTGTGGCCTCCACGTGCCTGTATGACCTCCCTACAACGCCTGGGCATGCTCCTGATGAGGCTGAGTATTGTGTGTGGCCTCCACGTGCCTGTATGACCCCCCTACAATGCCTGGGCATTCTCCTGATGAGGCTGAGTATTGTATGTGGCCTCCACGTGCCTGTATGACCTCCCTACAACGCCTGGGCATGCTCCTGATGAGGCTCAGTATTGTGTGTGGCCTCCACGTGCCTGTATGACCTCCCTACAATGCCTGGGCATGCTCCTGATGAGGCTGAGTATTGTGTGTGGCCTTCACGTGCCTGTATGACCTCCCTACAACGCCTGGGCATGCTCCTGATGAGGCTGAGTATTGTGCGTGGCCTCCACGTGCCTGTATGACCTCCCTACAACGCCTGGGCATGCTCCTGATGAGGCTGAGTATTGTGTGTGGCCTCCACGTGCCTGTATGACCTCCCTACAACGCCTGGGCATGCTCCTGATGAGGCTGAGTATTGTGTGTGGCCTCCACGTGCCTGTATGACCTCCCTACAACGCCTGGGCATGCTCCTGATGTGGCTGAGTATTGTGTGTGGCCTCCACGTGCCTGTATGACCTCCCTACAACGCCTGGGCATGCTCCTGATGAGGCTGAGTATTGTGTGTGGCCTCCACGTGCGTGTATGACCTCTCTACAACGCCTGGGCATGCTCCTGATGAGGCTGAGTATTGTGTGCGGCGTCCACGTGCTTGTATGACCTCCCTACAATGCCTGGGCATGCTCCTGATGAGGCTGAGTATTGTGTGTGGCCTCCACGTGCCTGTATGACCTCCCTACAACGCCTGGGCATGCTCCTGATGAGGCTGAGTATTGTGTGTGGCCTCCACGTGCCTCTATGACCTCCCTACAACGCCTGGGCATGCTCCTGATGAGGCTGAGTATTGTGTGTGGCTTCCACGTGCCTGTATGACCTCCCTACAACGCCTAGGCATGCCCCTGATGAGGCTGAGTATTGTGTGTGGCCTCCACGTGCCTGTATGACCTCCCTACAACGCCTGGGCATGCCCCTGATGAGGCTGAGTATGGTGTGTGGCCTCCACGTACCTGTATGACCTCTCTACAACGCCTGGGCATGCTCCTGATGAGTCTGAGTATTGTGTGTGGCCTCCACGTGCCTGTATGACCTCCCTACAACGCCTGGGCATGCTCCTGATGAGGCTGAGTATTGTGTGTGACCTCCACGTGCCTGTATGACCTCCCTACAATGCCTGGGCATGCTCCTGATGAAGCTGAGTATTGTGTGTGGCCTCCACGTGCCTGTATGACCTCCCTACAACGCCTGGGCATGCTCCTGATGAGGCTGAGTATTGTGTGTGGCCTCCACGTGCCTGTATGACCTCCCTACAACGCCTGGGCATGCTCCTGATGAGGCTGAGTATTGTGTGTGGCCTCCACGTGCCAGTATGACCTCCCTACAACGCCTGGGCATGCTCCTGATGAGGCTGAGTATTGTGTGTGACCTCCACGTGCCTGTATGACCTCCCTACAACGCCTGGGCATGCTCCTGATGAAGCTGAGTATTGTGTGTGGCCTCCACGTGCCTGTATCACCTCCCTACAACGCCTGGGCATGCTCCTGATGAGGCTGAGTACTGTGTGTGGCCTCCACGTGCCTGTATGACCTCCCTACAACGCCTGGACATGCTCCTGATGAAGCTGAGTATTGTGTGTGGCCTCCACGTGCCTGTATGACCTCCCTACAACGCCTGGGCATGCTCCTGATGAGGCTGAGTATTGTGTGTGGCCTCCACGTGCCTGTATGACCTCCCTACAACGCCTGGGCATGCTCCTGATGAAGCTGAGTATTGTGTGTGGCCTCCACGTGCCTGTATGACCTCCCTACAACGCCTGGGCATGCTCCTGATGAGGCTGAGTATTGTGTGTGGCCTCCACGTGCCTGTATGACCTCCCTACAACGCCTGGGCATGCTCCTGATGAAGCTGAGTATTGTGTGTGGCCTCCACGTGCCTGTATGACCTCCCTACAACGCCTGGGCATGCTCCTGATGAGGCTGAGTATTGTGTGTGGCCCCCACGTGCCTGTATGACCTCCCTACAACGCCTGGGCATGCTCCTGATGAGGCTGAGTATTGTGTGTGGCCTCCACGTGCCTGTATGACCTCCCTACAACGCCTGGGCATGCTCCTGATGAGGCTGAGTATTGTGTGTGGTCTCCACGTGTCTGTATGACCTCCCTACAACGCCTGGGCATGCTCCTGAAGAGGCTGAGTATTGTGTGTGGCCTCCACGTGCCTGTATGACCTTCCCACAATGCCTGGGCATGCTCCTGATGAGGCTGAGTATTGTGTGTGGCCTCCACGTGCCTGTATGACCTCCCTACAACGCCTGGGCATGCTCCTGATGAGGCTGAGTATTGTGTGTGGCCTCCACGTGCCTGTATGACCTCCCTACAACGCCTGGGCATGCCCCTGATGAGGCTGAGTATGGTGTGTGGCCTCCACGTGCCTGTATGACCTCTCTACAACGCCTGGGCATGCTCCTGATGAGGCAGAGTATTGTGTGTGGCCTCCACGTGCCTCTATGACCTCCCTACAACGCCTGGGCATGCTCCTGATGAGGCTGAGTATTGTATGTGGCCTCCACGTGCCTGTATGACCTCCCTACAACGCCTAGGCATGCCCCTGATGAGGCTGAGTATTGTGTGTGGCCTCCACGTGCCTGTATGACCTCCCTACAACGCCTGGGCATGCCCCTGATGAGGCTGAGTATGGTGTGTGGCCTCCACGTACCTGTATGACCTCTCTACAACGCCTGGGCATGCTCCTGATGAGTCTGAGTATTGTGTGTGGCCTCCACGTGCCTGTATGACCTCCCTACAACGCCTGGGCATGCTCCTGATGAGGCTGAGTATTGTGTGTGACCTCCACGTGCCTGTATGACCTCCCTACAATGCCTGGGCATGCTCCTGATGAAGCTGAGTATTGTGTGTGGCCTCCACGTGCCTGTATGACCTCCCTACAACGCCTGGGCATGCTCCTGATGAGGCTGAGTATTGTGTGTGGCCTCCACGTGCCTGTATGACCTCCCTACAACGCCTGGGCATGCTCCTGATGAGGCTGAGTATTGTGTGTGGCCTCCACGTGCCAGTATGACCTCCCTACAACGCCTGGGCATGCTCCTGATGAGGCTGAGTATTGTGTGTGACCTCCACGTGCCTGTATGACCTCCCTACAACGCCTGGGCATGCTCCTGATGAAGCTGAGTATTGTGTGTGGCCTCCACGTGCCTGTATCACCTCCCTACAACGCCTGGGCATGCTCCTGATGAGGCTGAGTACTGTGCGTGGCCTCCACGTGCCTGTATGACCTCCCTACAACGCCTGGACATGCTCCTGATGAAGCTGAGTATTGTGTGTGGCCTCCACGTGCCTGTATGACCTCCCTACAACGCCTGGGCATGCTCCTGATGAGGCTGAGTATTGTGTGTGGCCTCCACGTGCCTGTATGACCTCCCTACAACGCCTGGGCATGCTCCTGATGAGGCTGAGTATTGTGTGTGGCCCCCACGTGCCTGTATGACCTCCCTACAACGCCTGGGCATGCTCCTGATGAGGCTGAGTATTGTGTGTGGCCTCCACGTGCCTGTATGACTTCCCTACAACGCCTGGGCATGCTCCTGATGAGGCTGAGTATTGTGTGTGGTCTCCACGTGTCTGTATGACCTCCCTACAACGCCTGGGCATGCTCCTGAAGAGGCTGAGTATTGTGTGTGGCCTCCACGTGCCTGTATGACCTCCCCACAATGCCTGGGCATGCTCCTGATGAGGCTGAGTATGGTGTGTGGCCTCCACGTGCCTGTATGACCTCTCTACAACGCCTGGGCATGCTCCTGATGAGGCAGAGTATTGTGTGTGGCCTCCACGTGCCTCTATGACCTCCCTACAACGCCTGGGCATGCTCCTGATGAGGCTGAGTATTGTATGTGGCCTCCACGTGCCTGTATGACCTCCCTACAACGCCTAGGCATGCCCCTGATGAGGCTGAGTATTGTGTGTGGCCTCCACGTGCCTGTATGACCTCCCTACAACGCCTGGGCATGCCCCTGATGAGGCTGAGTATGGTGTGTGGCCTCCACGTACCTGTATGACCTCTCTACAACGCCTGGGCATGCTCCTGATGAGTCTGAGTATTGTGTGTGGCCTCCACGTGCCTGTATGACCTCCCTACAACGCCTGGGCATGCTCCTGATGAGGCTGAGTATTGTGTGTGACCTCCACGTGCCTGTATGACCTCCCTACAATGCCTGGGCATGCTCCTGATGAAGCTGAGTATTGTGTGTGGCCTCCACGTGCCTGTATGACCTCCCTACAACGCCTGGGCATGCTCCTGATGAGGCTGAGTATTGTGTGTGGCCTCCACGTGCCTGTATGACCTCCCTACAACGCCTGGGCATGCTCCTGATGAGGCTGAGTATTGTGTGTGGCCTCCACGTGCCAGTATGACCTCCCTACAACGCCTGGGCATGCTCCTGATGAGGCTGAGTATTGTGTGTGACCTCCACGTGCCTGTATGACCTCCCTACAACGCCTGGGCATGCTCCTGATGAAGCTGAGTATTGTGTGTGGCCTCCACGTGCCTGTATCACCTCCCTACAACGCCTGGGCATGCTCCTGATGAGGCTGAGTACTGTGCGTGGCCTCCACGTGCCTGTATGACCTCCCTACAACGCCTGGACATGCTCCTGATGAAGCTGAGTATTGTGTGTGGCCTCCACGTGCCTGTATGACCTCCCTACAACGCCTGGGCATGCTCCTGATGAGGCTGAGTATTGTGTGTGGCCTCCACGTGCCTGTATGACCTCCCTACAACGCCTGGGCATGCTCCTGAAGAGGCTGAGTATTGTGTGTGGCCTCCACGTGCCTGTATGACCTCCCCACAATGCCTGGGCATGCTCCTGATGAGGCTGAGTATTGTGTGTGGCCTCCACGTGCCTGTATGACCTCCCTACAACGCCTGGGCATGCTCCTGATGAGGCTGAGTATTGTGTGTGGCCTCCACGTGCCTGTATGACCTCCCTACAACGCCTGGGCATGCCCCTGATGAGGCTGAGTATGGTGTGTGGCCTCCACGTGCCTGTATGACCTCTCTACAACGCCTGGGCATGCTCCTGATGAGGCAGAGTATTGTGTGTGACCTCTACGTGCCTGTATGACCTCCCTACAACGCCTGGGCATGCTCCTGATGAGGCTGAGTATTGTGTGTGACCTCCACGTGCCTGTATGACCTCCCTACAACGCCTGGGCATGCTCCTGATGAAGCTGAGTATTGTGTGTGGCCTCCACGTGCCTGTATGACCTCCCTACAACGCCTGGGCATGCTTCTGATGAGGCTGAGTATTGTGTGTGGTCTCCACGTGTCTCTATGACCTACCTACAACGCCTGGGCATGCTCCTGATGAAGCTGAGTATTGTGTGTGGCCTCCACGTGCCTGTATGACCTCCCTTCAACGCCTGGGCATGCTCCTGATGAGGCTGAGTATTGTGTGTGGCCTCCACGTGCCTGTATGACCTCCCTACAATGCCTGGGCATGCTCCTGATGAGGCTGAGTATTGTGTGTGGCCTCCACGTGCCTGTATGACCCCCCTACAATGCCTGGGCATGCTCCTGATGAGGCTGAGTATTGTGTGTGTGGCCTCCACGTGCCTGTATGACCTCCCTACAATGCCTGGGCATGCTCCTGATGAGGCTGAGTATTGTGTGTGGCCTCCACGTGCCTGTATGACCTCCCTACAACGCCTGGGCATGCTCCTGATGAGGCTGAGTATTGTGTGTGGCCTCCACGTGCCTGTATGACCTCCCTACAACGCCTGGGCATGCTCCTGATGAGGCTGAGTATTGTGTGTGGCCTCCACGTGCCTGTATGACCTCCCTACAACGCCTGGGCATGCTCCTGATGAGGCTGAGTATTGTGTGTGGCCTCCACGTGCCTGTATGACCTCCCTACAACGCCTGGGCATGCTCCTGATGAGGCTGAGTATTGTGTGTGGCCTCCACGTGCCTGTATGACCTCCCTACAACGCCTGGGCATGCTCCTGATGAGGATGAGTATTGTGTGTGGCCTCCACGTGCCTGTATGACCTCCCTACAACGCCTGGGCATGCTCCTGATGAGGCTGAGTATTGTGTGTGGCCTCCACGTGCCTGTATGACCTCCCTACAACGCCTGGGCATGCTCCTGATGAGGCTGAGTATTGTGTGTGGCCTCCACGTGCCTGTATGACCTCCCTACAACGCCTAGGCATGCCCCTGATGAGGCTGAGTATTGTGTGTGGCCTCCACGTGCCTGTATGACCTCCTTACAACGCCTGGGCATGCCCCTGATGAGGCTGAGTATGGTGTGTGGCCTCCACGTACCTGTATGACCTCTCTACAACGCCTGGGCATGCTCCTGATGAGGCTGTGTATTGTGTGTGGCCTCCACGTGCCTGTATGACCTCCCTACAACGCCTGAGCATGCTCCTGATGAGGCTGAGTATTGTGTGTGACCTCCACGTGCCTGTATGACCTCCCTACAATGCCTGGGCATGCTCCTGATGAAGCTGAGTATTGTGTGTGGCCTCCACGTGCCTGTATGACCTCCCTACAACGCCTGGGCATGCTCCTGATGAGGCTGAGTATTGTGTGTGGCCTCCACGTGCCAGTATGACCTCCCTACAACGCCTGGGCATGCTCCTGATGAGGCTGAGTACTGTGTGTGGCCTCCACGTGCCTGTATGACCTCCCTACAACGCCTGGACATGCTCCTGATAAAGCTGAGTATTGTGTGTGGCCTCCACGTGCCTGTATGACCTCCCTACAACGCCTGGGCATGCTCCTGATGAGGCTGAGTATTGTGTGTGGCCTCCACGTGCCTGTATGACCTCCCTACAACGCCTGGGCATGCTCCTGATGAAGCTGAGTATTGTGTGTGGCCTCCACGTGCCTGTATGACCTCCCTACAACGCCTGGGCATGCTCCTGATGAGGCTGAGTATTGTGTGTGACCTCCACGTGCCTGTATGACCTCCCTACAACGCCTGGGCATGCTCCTGATGAAGCTGAGTATTGTGTGTGGCCTCCAAGTGCCTGTATGACCTCCCTACAACGCCTGGGCATGCTCCTGATGAGGCTGAGTATTGTGTGTGGTCTCCACGTGTCTCTATGACCTCCCTACAACGCCTGGGCATGCTCCTGATGAAGCTGAGTATTGTGTGTGGCCTCCACGTGCCTGTATGACCTCCCTTCAACGCCTGGGCATGCTCCTGATGAGGCTGAGTATTGTGTGTGGCCTCCACGTGCCTGTATGACCTCCCTACAACGCCTGGGCATGCTCCTGATGAAGCTGAGTATTGTGTGTGGCCTCCACGTGCCTGTATGACCTTCCTACAACGCCTGGGCATGCTCCTGATGAGGCTGAGTATTGTGTGTGGCCCCCACGTGCCTGTATGACCTCCCTACAACGCCTGGGCATGCTCCTGATGAAGCTGAGTATTGTGTGTGGCCTCCACGTGCCTGTATGACCTCCCTACAACGCCTGGGCATGCTCCTGATGAGGCTGAGTATTGTGTGTGGTCTCCACGTGTCTCTATGACCTCCCTACAACGCCTGGGCATGCTCCTGAAGAGGCTGAGTATTGTGTGTGGCCTACACGTGCCTGTATGACCTCCCTACAACGCCTGGGCATGCTCCTGATGAAGCTGAGTATTGTGTGTGGGCTCCAAGTGCCTGTATGACCTCCCTACAACGCCTGGGCATGCTCCTGATGAGGCTGAGTATTGTGTGTGGTCTCCACGTGTCTCTATGACCTCCCTACAACGCCTGGGCATGCTCCTGATGAAGCTGAGTATTGTGTGTGGCCTCCACGTGCCTGTATGACCTCCCTTCAACGCCTGGGCATGCTCCTGATGAGGCTGAGTATTGTGTGTGGCCTCCACGTGCCTGTATGACCTCCCTACAACGCCTGGGCATGCTCCTGATGAAGCTGAGTATTGTGTGTGGCCTCCACGTGCCTGTATGACCTCCCTACAACGCCTGGGCATGCTCCTGATGAGGCTGAGTATTGTGTGTGGCCCCCACGTGCCTGTATGACCTCCCTACAACGCCTGGGCATGCTCCTGATGAAGCTGAGTATTGTGTGTGGCCTCCACGTGCCTGTATGACCTCCCTACAACGCCTGGGCATGCTCCTGATGAGGCTGAGTATTGTGTGTGGTCTCCACGTGTCTCTATGACCTCCCTACAACGCCTGGGCATGCTCCTGAAGAGGCTGAGTATTGTGTGTGGCCTCCACGTGCCTGTATGACCTCCCTACAACGCCTGGGCATGCTCCTGATGAGGCTGAGTATTGTGTGTGGCCTCCACGTGCCTGTATGACCTCCCTACAACGCCTGGGCATGCTCCTGATGAAGCTGAGTATTGTGTGTGTCCTCCACGTGCCTGTATGACCTCCCTACAACGCCTGGGCATGCTCCTGATGAGGCTGAGTATTGTGTGTGGTCTCCACGTGTCTCTATGACCTCCCTACAACGCCTGGGCATGCTCCTGATTAGGCTGAGTATTGTGTGTGGCCTCCACGTGCCTGTATGACCTCCCTACAATGCCTGGGCATGCTCCTGATGAGGCTGAGTATTGTGTGTGGCCTCCACGTGCCTGTATGACCTCCCTACAACGCCTGGGCATGCTCCTGATGAGGCTGAGTATTGTGTGTGGCCTCCACGTGCCTGTATGTCCTCCCTACAACGCCTGGGCATGCTCCTGATGAGGCTGAGTATTGTGTGTGGCCTCCACGTGCCTGTATGACCTCCCTACAACGCCTGGGCATGCTCCTGATGAGGCTGAGTATTGTGTGTGGCCTCCACGTGCCTGTATGACCTCCCTACAACGCCTGGGCATGCTCCTGATGAGGCTGAGTATTGTGTGTGGCCTCCACGTGCCTGTATGACCTCCCTACAACGCCTGGGCATGCTCCTGATGAGGCTGAGTATTGTGTGTGGCCTCCACGTGCCTGTATGACCTCCCTACAACGCCTGGGCATGCTCCTGATGAGGCTGAGTATTGTGTGTGGCCTCCACGTGCCTGTATGACCTCCCTACAACGCCTGGACATGCTCCTGATGAGGCTGAGTATTGTGTGTGGCCTCCACGTGCCTGTATGACCTCCCTACAACGCCTGGGCATGCTCCTGATGAGGCTGAGTATTGTGTGTGGCCTCCACGTGCCTGTATGACCTCCCTACAACGCCTGGGCATGCTCCTGATGAGGCTGAGTATTGTGCGTGGCCTCCACGTGCCTGTATGACCTCCCTACAACGCCTGGGCATGCTCCTGATGAGGCTGAGTATTGTGCGTGGCCTCCACGTGCCTGTATGACCTCTCTACAACACCTGGGCATGCTCCTGATGAGGCTGAGTATTGTGTGTGGCCTCCACGTGCCTGTATGACCTCCCTTCAACGCCTGGGCATGCTCCTGATGAGGCTGAGTATTGTGTGTGGCCTCCACGTGCCTGTATGACCTCCCTACAATGCCTGGGCATGCTCCTGATGAGGCTGAGTATTGTGTGTGGCCTCCACGTGCCTGTATGACCCCCCTACAATGCCTGGGCATGCTCCTGATGAGGCTGAGTATTGTGTGTGTGGCCTCCACGTGCCTGTATGACCTCCCTACAATGCCTGGGCATGCTCCTGATGAGGCTGAGTATTGTGTGTGGCCTCCACGTGCCTGTATGACCTCCCTACAACGCCTGGGCATGCTCCTGATGAGGCTGAGTATTGTGTGTGGCCTCCACGTGCCTGTATGACCTCCCTACAACGCCTGGGCATGCTCCTGATGAGGCTGAGTATTGTGTGTGGCCTCCACGTGCCTGTATGACCTCCCTACAACGCCTGGGCATGCTCCTGATGAGGCTGAGTATTGTGTGTGGCCTCCACGTGCCTGTATGACCTCCCTACAACGCCTGGGCATGCTCCTGATGAGGCTGAGTATTGTGTGTGGCCTCCACGTGCCTGTATGACCTCCCTACAACGCCTGGGCATGCTCCTGATGAGGATGAGTATTGTGTGTGGCCTCCACGTGCCTGTATGACCTCCCTACAACGCCTGGGCATGCTCCTGATGAGGCTGAGTATTGTGTGTGGCCTCCACGTGCCTGTATGACCTCCCTACAACGCCTGGGCATGCTCCTGATGAGGCTGAGTATTGTGTGTGGCCTCCACGTGCCTGTATGACCTCCCTACAACGCCTAGGCATGCCCCTGATGAGGCTGAGTATTGTGTGTGGCCTCCACGTGCCTGTATGACCTCCCTACAACGCCTGGGCATGCCCCTGATGAGGCTGAGTATGGTGTGTGGCCTCCACGTACCTGTATGACCTCTCTACAACGCCTGGGCATGCTCCTGATGAGGCTGTGTATTGTGTGTGGCCTCCACGTGCCTGTATGACCTCCCTACAACGCCTGAGCATGCTCCTGATGAGGCTGAGTATTGTGTGTGACCTCCACGTGCCTGTATGACCTCCCTACAATGCCTGGGCATGCTCCTGATGAAGCTGAGTATTGTGTGTGGCCTCCACGTGCCTGTATGACCTCCCTACAACGCCTGGGCATGCTCCTGATGAGGCTGAGTATTGTGTGTGGCCTCCACGTGCCAGTATGACCTCCCTACAACGCCTGGGCATGCTCCTGATGAGGCTGAGTACTGTGTGTGGCCTCCACGTGCCTGTATGACCTCCCTACAACGCCTGGACATGCTCCTGATAAAGCTGAGTATTGTGTGTGGCCTCCACGTGCCTGTATGACCTCCCTACAACGCCTGGGCATGCTCCTGATGAGGCTGAGTATTGTGTGTGGCCTCCACGTGCCTGTATGACCTCCCTACAACGCCTGGGCATGCTCCTGATGAAGCTGAGTATTGTGTGTGGCCTCCACGTGCCTGTATGACCTCCCTACAACGCCTGGGCATGCTCCTGATGAGGCTGAGTATTGTGTGTGACCTCCACGTGCCTGTATGACCTCCCTACAACGCCTGGGCATGCTCCTGATGAAGCTGAGTATTGTGTGTGGCCTCCAAGTGCCTGTATGACCTCCCTACAACGCCTGGGCATGCTCCTGATGAGGCTGAGTATTGTGTGTGGTCTCCACGTGTCTCTATGACCTCCCTACAACGCCTGGGCATGCTCCTGATGAAGCTGAGTATTGTGTGTGGCCTCCACGTGCCTGTATGACCTCCCTTCAACGCCTGGGCATGCTCCTGATGAGGCTGAGTATTGTGTGTGGCCTCCACGTGCCTGTATGACCTCCCTACAACGCCTGGGCATGCTCCTGATGAAGCTGAGTATTGTGTGTGGCCTCCACGTGCCTGTATGACCTTCCTACAACGCCTGGGCATGCTCCTGATGAGGCTGAGTATTGTGTGTGGCCCCCACGTGCCTGTATGACCTCCCTACAACGCCTGGGCATGCTCCTGATGAAGCTGAGTATTGTGTGTGGCCTCCACGTGCCTGTATGACCTCCCTACAACGCCTGGGCATGCTCCTGATGAGGCTGAGTATTGTGTGTGGTCTCCACGTGTCTCTATGACCTCCCTACAACGCCTGGGCATGCTCCTGAAGAGGCTGAGTATTGTGTGTGGCCTACACGTGCCTGTATGACCTCCCTACAACGCCTGGGCATGCTCCTGATGAAGCTGAGTATTGTGTGTGGCCTCCAAGTGCCTGTATGACCTCCCTACAACGCCTGGGCATGCTCCTGATGAGGCTGAGTATTGTGTGTGGTCTCCACGTGTCTCTATGACCTCCCTACAACGCCTGGGCATGCTCCTGATGAAGCTGAGTATTGTGTGTGGCCTCCACGTGCCTGTATGACCTCCCTTCAACGCCTGGGCATGCTCCTGATGAGGCTGAGTATTGTGTGTGGCCTCCACGTGCCTGTATGACCTCCCTACAACGCCTGGGCATGCTCCTGATGAAGCTGAGTATTGTGTGTGGCCTCCACGTGCCTGTATGACCTTCCTACAACGCCTGGGCATGCTCCTGATGAGGCTGAGTATTGTGTGTGGCCCCCACGTGCCTGTATGACCTCCCTACAACGCCTGGGCATGCTCCTGATGAAGCTGAGTATTGTGTGTGGCCTCCACGTGCCTGTATGACCTCCCTACAACGCCTGGGCATGCTCCTGATGAGGCTGAGTATTGTGTGTGGTCTCCACGTGTCTCTATGACCTCCCTACAACGCCTGGGCATGCTCCTGAAGAGGCTGAGTATTGTGTGTGGCCTCCACGTGCCTGTATGACCTCCCTACAACGCCTGGGCATGCTCCTGATGAGGCTGAGTATTGTGTGTGGCCTCCACGTGCCTGTATGACCTCCCTACAACGCCTGGGCATGCTCCTGATGAAGCTGAGTATTGTGTGTGTCCTCCACGTGCCTGTATGACCTCCCTACAACGCCTGGGCATGCTCCTGATGAGGCTGAGTATTGTGTGTGGTCTCCACGTGTCTCTATGACCTCCCTACAACGCCTGGGCATGCTCCTGATTAGGCTGAGTATTGTGTGTGGCCTCCACGTGCCTGTATGACCTCCCTACAATGCCTGGGCATGCTCCTGATGAGGCTGAGTATTGTGTGTGGCCTCCACGTGCCTGTATGACCTCCCTACAACGCCTGGGCATGCTCCTGATGAGGCTGAGTATTGTGTGTGGCCTCCACGTGCCTGTATGTCCTCCCTACAACGCCTGGGCATGCTCCTGATGAGGCTGAGTATTGTGTGTGGCCTCCACGTGCCTGTATGACCTCCCTACAACGCCTGGGCATGCTCCTGATGAGGCTGAGTATTGTGTGTGGCCTCCACGTGCCTGTATGACCTCCCTACAACGCCTGGGCATGCTCCTGATGAGGCTGAGTATTGTGTGTGGCCTCCACGTGCCTGTATGACCTCCCTACAACGCCTGGGCATGCTCCTGATGAGGCTGAGTATTGTGTGTGGCCTCCACGTGCCTGTATGACCTCCCTACAACGCCTGGGCATGCTCCTGATGAGGCTGAGTATTGTGTGTGGCCTCCACGTGCCTGTATGACCTCCCTACAACGCCTGGACATGCTCCTGATGAGGCTGAGTATTGTGCGTGGCCTCCACGTGCCTGTATGACCTCCCTACAACGCCTGGGCATGCTCCTGATGAGGCTGAGTATTGTGCGTGGCCTCCACGTGCCTGTATGACCTCTCTACAACACCTGGGCATGCTCCTGATGAGGCTGAGTATTGTGTGTGGCCTCCACGTGCCTGTATGACCTCCCTACATCGCCTGGGCATACTCCTGATGAGGCTGAGTATTGTGTGTGGCCTCCACGTGCCTGTATGACCTCCCTACAACGCCTGGGCATGCTCCTGATGAGGCTGAGTATTGTGTGTGGCCTCCACGTGCCTGTATGACCCCCCTACAATGCCTGGGCATTCTCCTGATGAGGCTGAGTATTGTGTGTGTGGCCTCCACGTGCCTGTATGACCTCCCTACAATGCCTGGGCATGCTCCTGATGAGGCTGAGTATTGTGTGTGGCCTCCACGTGCCTGTATGACCTCCCTACAACGCCTGGGCATGCTCCTGATGAGGCTGAGTATTGTGCGTGGCCTCCACGTGCCTGTATGACCTCCCTACAACGCCTGGGCATGCTCCTGATGAGGCTGAGTATTGTGTGTGACCTCCACGTGCCTGTATGACCTCCCTCCAACGCCTGGGCATGCTCCTGATGAGGCTGAGTATTGTGTGTGGCCTCCACGTGCCAGTATGACCTCCCTACAACGCCTGGGCATGCTCCTGATGAGGCTGAGTATTGTGTGTGACCTCCACGTGCCTGTATGACCTCCCTACAATGCCTGGGCATGCTCCTGATGAAGCTGAGTATTGTGTGTGGCCTCCACGTGCCTGTATCACCTCCCTACAACGCCTGGGCATGCTCCTGATGAGGCTGAGTACTGTGTGTGGCCTCCACGTGCCTGTATGACCTCCCTACAACGCCTGGACATGCTCCTGATGAAGCTGAGTATTGTGTGTGGCCTCCACGTGCCTGTATGACCTCCCTACAACGCCTGGGCATGCTCCTGATGAGGCTGAGTATTGTGTGTGGCCTCCACGTGCCTGTATGACCTCCCTACAACGCCTGGGCATGCTCCTGATGAAGCTGAGTATTGTGTGTGGCCTCCACGTGCCTGTATGACCTCCCTACAACGCCTGGGCATGCTCCTGATGAGGCTGAGTATTGTGTGTGGCCCCCACGTGCCTGTATGACCTCCCTACAACGCCTGGGCATGCTCCTGATGAGGCTGAGTATTGTGTGTGGCCTCCACGTGCCTGTATGACCTCCCTACAACGCCTGGGCATGCTCCTGATGAGGCTGAGTATTGTGTGTGGTCTCCACGTGTCTGTATGACCTCCCTACAACGCCTGGGCATGCTCCTGAAGAGGCTGAGTATTGTGTGTGGCCTCCACGTGCCTGTATGACCTCCCCACAATGCCTGGGCATGCTCCTGATGAGGCTGAGTATTGTGTGTGGCCTCCACGTGCCTGTATGACCTCCCTACAACGCCTGGGCATGCTCCTGATGAGGCTGAGTATTGTGTGTGGCCTCCACGTGCCTGTATGACCTCCCTACAACACCTGGGCATGCCCCTGATGAGGCTGAGTATGGTGTGTGGCCTCCACGTGCCTGTATGACCTCTCTACAACGCCTGGGCATGCTCCTGATGAGGCAGAGTATTGTGTGTGACCTCTATGACGCGCCCCCTGGGACATATTCCTTTTTGAGGGGAATACCCGGCATCGGATCAGATGGGGGGTTGTAGTCTCCGAGCGGCTGTGACCCGGCCCGTGCCCAGGGCGTCAAGCTCAGTGTTATGTGGCAGTCCTACAGATGTTATTAAGAGTTCTTTTGTGTCGACTACGCCACCCGTTGTGATGCGGTCACTGTGGCCGCCGCTGCAGCAGGGTCCGCTGAGGCTGATGGTGGGTGCGCAGCTTGGTGAGATAACCCCCAACGGGAGGGGTATAGCCTCAGAGGGGACAGGCGCAGAGGATGGGGGTTGTGGTGGTGTAGTGCAGACGGCAGTGAAGACAGAGTCGGGTTGTGCAGTTAAGGGTGTTTACTTACTGCAGATGTTGTACTGGTCACTCCAGCTCCGAGTGACCACCCGAGCCGTGCTGCGTCCACCAGGTCCTCGATCCAGCCAACCCCCAAACAAGTCCGGAGCGTGGCCCTGAGCTCTCTTTCTGTCCCGTTCTCTGGCCGTCCCCACCAGTAATCCACCTAGGTCCAGCTCCCTCGGGCCTTCTGTTGGGACACCCTTGGCCCTGGGTTCCCTGACCCTTCATGTGGTGTGCCTTCGGGGTGGATGTGATGGGTGACCGTGGCAGACGCTGCCCACGGTCTCCGGTCTCTGGCTGGGGAATGTTTTTACCCCCACCAGCTTGGGTTCCGGTACCCTGATGCCGACTCTTCACCCGGTGCTTTTAGTTGGGATCTCAGAGTCCTTCTCTTCTGTGCTCTGGGTCTCTCTCTTTTCTCCTCTCTCACTCTGGGTCTTTGTCTTTCTTCTCTCCTCTGCTCCTGACTTGTTCTCTGCAGCTGACTGACTCTCTGCATCTGATCCTCTGCATCTGACCTTGATCTTAGTTGGTGCCCACCTTATATACACCCTCTATGTGTGAGCTCAGGTGACCAGCACCCAATGAGCTCCTATCTTTACCCAGGCTGCTCCCCCTATCTGCCCCTACACTACATGGGATGTACCACCCCCCTCCCACTCCAGCCAGGAACAGACTCGGTCGTACCTGCACATTTCTAAGTGGGAGTACCGTCGGCCTGTTCCCCGGAAATGGGATGTGTGTAGTGCATGCAGCCTACCGAGCTCAGTCCCACACTCCTTCCTTACCCGGGAGTGGAATATCACACCTCTGGGTTGAGGTGCAATACCCCTGTAGCAGCCGAATCCTCAGGGTGCTACATTCCCCCCTGGTAAATCACAGCACGTCCTCGGGCTGTAAAGACAAAAACACCAAAACATACAATTTTTTTTTTTCATAAACATAATAAAACATATAAAATATTATATATATATAAAACTTTTCATATAAACATTCTCGTCGCCTCTGGCTCCTCCTCCGGACACTGTGCAACGTGTGTCCGGGAAAAGTGCGACAGTCTCTTAGAAAAACTGGTTTTCCTATAAAACCGGAAGGGGGCGCTTTAGGAAGCGCAACTATATACAGGGGAAGTTGGCCGCTCTCAGTCCTCGGCCAGTTAAGGAGGGAAAGGGAATGGCTGCTCACAGTCCTCAGCCTGTGGGATTAAGGGGTTAACGGGTAAACAGTTCACTCAGCTGGTCCCAACGGGGACTATATATATGTATCAACAGTTTCTTTATACCCCGGTCGGGTAACTATTTACATCACTTCTCTGCCGCACTCAACGGCGTCTTCCTCCTGCTCTTTGCTTATAGCTGGTTGTTACTTCAGACCCGTCCGGGTCCTCTTGCTCCTCCTCCTCGCACCGCAACTCCTCCTCCGTCAGGCGGTGTACGTGGAGGGCATAAGGTCCTTTGGCACACTTGTGCCGGGTGAAGGTGACCTCGTCTCCGATATAGAGGTCACGACCTCTGTGCCCCTCCGGCAGATGGGACTCCACGTCTCTGCGCGTGACAAAGACATCGCCGGGGGTGTTGTTGTCTCTAATGAAGCCCCACCCATGCTGCTGGTTGAACTTGATTACAGTCCCGGTGGTACGGGGACTGTGCGCTGCACGGGGGTCCCTCCTGGTCCGGCTCTTTTGCTCGGCACTCCTTATTTGGGCCTGTTGTTCCCGGACCCGCCTCTCTCTCCGCTCCCTCGCAAACTCCTCGAGCTGTTGGCGGCAGCACTCAGCACGCTCCGCTACAGCTGCCCTGGTTTCCTGAGTGAACCCCATTAGATCTTCTCCAGTGGGGTCCCACTCAAACTGTGCTTCCGCTAGCGGGGGCGAGGTCCTTATTACGGGCTTCGGAGCCGGAATCAGGGGTGCACACATGGCCCCAACCCTCCTCTGGTGCTCCAGTTCGTAATACTTCTGGGGCCAGATGAAAGGCTGCCCGTCCGGCCACGTGTGCTGGGCAAACAAGTCCTCTCCCAGACGCGGCACCCTTGGTTTTACGGGTGCGGGCGCGGTGGTGGTGGCGCCCGGGTTGCCCAGGCCTTGCGGCCAGGCCTGGGGCACCTGGAAGGTGAAGGGCACCGTTAATACGGCGGCGCCCTGGGCTACCTGGCCTTGCGACCAGGCCGGAGGCTCCGCAGAGGTAGGGGGCGCTGTTGGTGTTGCGGCGCCCGGGAATTCTAGGCCCTGCGACCAGGCTGGTGGTACTTCCTGCTTGGTCACGCTCGGGGTCGAGGCGTGTGACGTCACAGGGGTCGCGGCGGCTGCTTCCGGTTGGGGCCTAGTCTGCGTCTGTGACATGGCGTTTTCGGGCACAGCAGGGGGACTTTCGGGCTCTGCGACGGGGAGCTGGGGCAGGTAAGCGGTGTCACGGCTTGGGGTATAGGCGTCCCCTTTACCTGCCTCCATGCGTTCGGCTCCCTCCTCAGCGCCGTCTCCGGCCTTGGGTCCTCCCGCGCCATCCTCAGAGGCGGTCTCCTTCCTCATCTCGGCTGGCGTGCTCCGGGTCTTGGTTTCAGCTTGCGTCTTGGTTTCAGCTTGCTGGGCCATCTCCCGGCTCCATTCCGCCAATATCTCGCGCTGTACCCGGGCCATCCTCCGTGCGAGGCCCTCCAGGGCAGTCTGCGCACACTCCCGGTCTCGGGGGAGCTGTGCAAGGACCTCCACTAGGCCTAGTGGGGTCGTGGTTTCTAGCAGGCTCCTGACCAACGGGTCGGTGCTGCTCTGCTCTTCTTCCAGCAGGCTCCTGGCCAGCGGGCCGGTGCTGCTCTGCTCTCTGGACATCTCCGGGTGAGCTTCTCTGCTACTCCTCTCCAGACTTCTTGTCTCCGGGTGCGCTCGCTCCAGACTGCTCCAGGCGGCACCCATCTTCGTTCTTTTCTTTCGTCTCCTCCCACTTCGAGGGCGGTCCCGGGGCAACTCGGTGACTGTCAGCTCCAGTGGTAGTTCTTTCACGCTGACAGACACCTCCAGCATCACAGTCTCTGTTGGTGGGGGCGGTTTCCACTTTTGGCGCCATTTTCTGTCCTGGCCCACGATGGGAGGCGGCCTCTTGCCCTCCTTTGGCACGCCCATAATGGCGTCCGCTGCTCTTCCAAGGCGGGAAATCTGCGGTTTTGGCGGGAAGCGTCGCCCAGTGGCGGGAAACTCTGCAGATGGCGGGAACAAGCTGGAAATGGCGGACAATCGGCGGGAAACGACTGGTGATGGAGTCCGATGGCGTGGACCCTCCGGAACCGGCGGGAGACTTCTTTCTGAGGTAAACTTGCACTTTTCTTCAGGCACGCAGTACCCGGTTGTTGTGGGCACGTAATCCTGCCGACTACGCCAAAGTTGACGCGCCCCCTGGGACATATTCCTTTTTGAGGGGAATACCCGGCACCGGATCAGATGGGGGGTTGTAGTCTCCGAGCGGCTGTGACCCGGCCCGTGCCCAGGGCGTCAAGCTCAGTGTTATGTGGCAGTCCTACAGATGTTATTAAGAGTTCTTTTGTGTCGACTACGCCACCCGTTGTGATGCGGTCACTGTGGCCGCCGCTGCAGCAGGGTCCGCTGAGGCTGATGGTGGGTGCGCAGCTTGGTGAGATAACCCCCAACGGGAGGGGTATAGCCTCAGAGGGGACAGGCGCAGAGGATGGGGGTTGTGGTGGTGTAGTGCAGACGGCAGTGAAGACAGAGTCGGGTTGTGCAGTTAAGGGTGTTTACTTACTGCAGATGTTGTACTGGTCACTCCAGCTGCTAGTGACCACCCGAGCCGTGCTGCGTCCACCAGGTCCTGGATCCAGCCAACCCCCAAACAAGTCCGGAGCGTGGCCCTGAGCTCTCTTTCTGTCCCGTTCTCTGGCCGTCCCCACCAGTTATCCACCTAGGTCCAGCTCCCTCGGGCCTTCTGTTGGGACACCCTTGGCCCTGGGTTCCCTGACCCTTCATGTGGTGTGCCTTCGGGGTGGATGTGATGGGTGACCGTGGCAGACGCTGCCCACGGTCTCCGGTCTCTAGCTGGGGAATGTTTTTACCCCCACCAGCTTGGGTTCCGGTACCCTGATGCCGACTCTTCACCCGGTGCTTTTAGTTGGGATCTCAGAGTCCTTCTCTTCTGTGCTCTGGGTCTCTCTCTTTTCTCCTCTCTCACTCTGGGTCTTTGTCTTTCTTCTCTCCTCTGCTCCTGACTTGTTCTCTGCAGCTGACTGACTCTCTGCATCTGATCCTCTGCATCTGACCTTGATCTTAGTTGGTGCCCACCTTATATACACCCTCTATGTGTGAGCTCAGGTGACCAGCACCCAATGAGCTCCTATCTTTACCCAGGCTGCTCCCCCTATCTGCCCCTACACTACATGGGATGTACCACCCCCCTCCCACTCCAGCCAGGAACAGACTCGGTCGTACCTGCACATTTCTAAGTGGGAGTACCGTCGGCCTGTTCCCCGGAAATGGGATGTGTGTAGTGCATGCAGCCTACCGAGCTCAGTCCCACACTCCATCCTTACCCGGGAGTGGAATATCACACCTCTGGGTTGAGGTGCAATACCCCTGTAGCAGCCGAATCCTCAGGGTGCTACATCTACGTGCCTGTATGACCTCCCTACAACGCCTGGGCATGCTCCTGATGAGGCTGAGTATTGTGTGTGACCTCCACGTGCCTGTATGACCTCCCTACAACGCCTGGGCATGCTCCTGATGAAGCTGAGTATTGTGTGTGGCCTCCACGTGCCTGTATGACCTCCCTACAACGCCTGGGCATGCTCCTGATGAGGCTGAGTATTGTGTGTGGTCTCCACGTGTCTCTATGACCTACCTACAACGCCTGGGCATGCTCCTGATGAGGCTGAGTATTGTGTGTGGCCTCCACGTGCCTGTATGACCTCCCTACAATGCCTGGGCATGCTCCTGATGAGGCTGAGTATTGTGTGTGGCCTCCACGTGCCTGTATGACCCCCCTACAATGCCTGGGCATGCTCCTGATGAGGCTGAGTATTGTGTGTGTGGCCTCCACGTGCCTGTATGACCTCCCTACAATGCCTGGGCATGCTCCTGATGAGGCTGAGTATTGTTTGTGGCCTCCACGTGCCTGTATGACCTCCCTACAACGCCTGGGCATGCTCCTGATGAGGCTGAGTATTGTGTGTGGCCTCCACGTGCCTGTATGACCTCCCTACAACGCCTGGGCATGCTCCTGATGAGGCTGAGTATTGTGTGTGGCCTCCACGTGCCTGTATGACCTCCCTACAACGCCTGGGCATGCTCCTGATGAGGCTGAGTATTGTGTGTGGCCTCCACGTGCCTGTATGACCTCCCTACAACGCCTGGCCATGCTCCTGATGAGGCTGAGTATTGTGTGTGGCCTCCACGTGCCTGTATGACCTCCCTACAACGCCTGGGCATGCTCCTGATGAGGATGAGTATTGTGTGTGGCCTCCACGTGCCTGTATGACCTCCCTACAACGCCTGGGCATGCTCCTGATGAGGCTGAGTATTGTGTGTGGCCTCCACGTGCCTGTATGACCTCCCTACAACGCCTGGGCATGCTCCTGATGAGGCTGAGTATTGTGTGTGGCCTCCACGTGCCTGTATGACCTCCCTACAACGCCTAGGCATGCCCCTGATGAGGCTGAGTATTGTGTGTGGCCTCCACGTGCCTGTATGACCTCCCTACAACGCCTGGGCATGCCCCTGATGAGGCTGAGTATGGTGTGTGGCCTCCACGTACCTGTATGACCTCTCTACAACGCCTGGGCATGCTCCTGATGAGGCTGTGTATTGTGTGTGGCCTCCACGTGCCTGTATGACCTCCCTACAACGCCTGAGCATGCTCCTGATGAGGCTGAGTATTGTGTGTGACCTCCACGTGCCTGTATGACCTCCCTACAATGCCTGGGCATGCTCCTGATGAAGCTGAGTATTGTGTGTGGCCTCCACGTGCCTGTATGACCTCCCTACAACGCCTGGGCATGCTCCTGATGAGGCTGAGTATTGTGTGTGGCCTCCACGTGCCAGTATGACCTCCCTACAACGCCTGGGCATGCTCCTGATGAGGCTGAGTACTGTGTGTGGCCTCCACGTGCCTGTATGACCTCCCTACAACGCCTGGACATGCTCCTGATGAAGCTGAGTATTGTGTGTGGCCTCCACGTGCCTGTATGACCTCCCTACAACGCCTGGGCATGCTCCTGATGAGGCTGAGTATTGTGTGTGGCCTCCACGTGCCTGTATGACCTCCCTACAACGCCTGGGCATGCTCCTGATGAAGCTGAGTATTGTGTGTGGCCTCCACGTGCCTGTATGACCTCCCTACAACGCCTGGGCATGCTCCTGATGAGGCTGAGTATTGTGTGTGGCCTCCACGTGCCTGTATGACCTCCCTACAACGCCTGGGCATGCTCCTGATGAGGCTGAGTATTGTGTGTGGTCTCCATGTGTCTGTATGACCTCCCTACAACGCCTGGGCATGCTCCTGAAGAGGCTGAGTATTGTGTGTGGCCTCCACGTGCCTGTATGACCTCCCCACAATGCCTGGGCATGCTCCTGATGAGGCTGAGTATTGTGTGTGGCCTCCACGTGCCTGTATGACCTCCCTACAACGCCTGGGCATGCTCCTGATGAGGCTGAGTATTGTGTGTGGCCTCCACGTGCCTGTATGACCTCCCTACAACGCCTGGGCATGCCCCTGATGAGGCTGAGTATGGTGTGTGGCCTCCACGTGCCTGTATGACCTCTCTACAACGCCTGGGCATGCTCCTGATGAGGCTGAGTATTGTGTGTGACCTCTACGTGCCTGTATGACCTCCCTACAACGCCTGGGCATGCTCCTGATGAGGCTGAGTATTGTGTGTGACCTCCACGTGCCTGTATGACCTCCCTACAACGCCTGGGCATGCTCCTGATGAAGCTGAGTATTGTGTGTGGCCTCCACGTGCCTGTATGACCTCCCTACAATGCCTGGGCATGCTCCTGATGAGGCTGAGTATTGTGTGTGGTCTCCACGTGTCTCTATGACCTCCCTACAACGCCTGGGCATGCTCCTGATGAAGCTGAGTATTGTGTGTGGCCTCCACGTGCCTGTATGACCTCCCTTCAACGCCTGGGCATGCTCCTGATGAGGCTGAGTATTGTGTGTGGCCTCCACGTGCCTGTATGACCTCCCTACAACGCCTGGGCATGCTCCTGATGAAGCTGAGTATTGTGTGTGGCCTCCACGTGCCTGTATGACCTTCCTACAACGCCTGGGCATGCTCCTGATGAGGCTGAGTATTGTGTGTGGCCCCCACGTGCCTGTATGACCTCCCTACAACGCCTGGGCATGCTCCTGATGAAGCTGAGTATTGTGTGTGGCCTCCACGTGCCTGTATGACCTCCCTACAACGCCTGGGCATGCTCCTGATGAGGCTGAGTATTGTGTGTGGTCTCCACGTGTCTCTATGACCTCCCTACAACGCCTGGGCATGCTCCTGAAGAGGCTGAGTATTGTGTGTGGCCTCCACGTGCCTGTATGACCTCCCTACAATGCCTGGGCATGCTCCTGATGAGGCTGAGTATTGTGTGTGGCCTCCACGTGCCTGTATGACCTCCCTACAACGCCTGGGCATGCTCCTGATGAAGCTGAGTATTGTGTGTGTCCTCCACGTGCCTGTATGACCTCCCTACAACGCCTGGGCATGCTCCTGATGAGGCTGAGTATTGTGTGTGGTCTCCACGTGTCTCTATGACCTCCCTACAACGCCTGGGCATGCTCCTGAAGAGGCTGAGTATTGTGTGTGGCCTCCACGTGCCTGTATGACCTCCCTACAATGCCTGGGCATGCTCCTGATGAGGCTGAGTATTGTGTGTGGCCTCCACGTGCCTGTATGACCTCCCTACAACGCCTGGGCATGCTCCTGATGAGGCTGAGTATTGTGTGTGGCCTCCACGTGCCTGTATGTCCTCCCTACAACGCCTGGGCATGCTCCTGATGAGGCTGAGTATTGTGTGTGGCCTCCACGTGCCTGTATGACCTCCCTACAACGCCTGGGCATGCTCCTGATGAGGCTGAGTATTGTGTGTGGCCTCCACGTGCCTGTATGACCTCCCTACAACGCCTGGGCATGCTCCTGATGAGGCTGAGTATTGTGTGTGGCCTCCACGTGCCTGTATGACCTCCCTACAACGCCTGGGCATGCTCCTGATGAGGCTGAGTATTGTGTGTGGCCTCCACGTGCCTGTATGACCTCCCTACAACGCCTGGGCATGCTCCTGATGAGGCTGAGTATTGTGTGTGGCCTCCACGTGCCTGTATGACCTCCCTACAACGCCTGGACATGCTCCTGATGAGGCTGAGTATTGTGCGTGGCCTCCACGTGCCTGTATGACCTCCCTACAACGCCTGGGCATGCTCCTGATGAAGCTGAGTATTGTGCGTGGCCTCCACGTGCCTGTATGACCTCTCTACAACACCTGGGCATGCTCCTGATGAGGCTGAGTATTGTGTGTGGCCTCCACGTGCCTGTATGACCTCCCTACATCGCCTGGGCATACTCCTGATGAGGCTGAGTATTGTGTGTGGCCTCCACGTGCCTGTATGACCTCCCTACAACGCCTGGGCATGCTCCTGATGAGGCTGAGTATTGTGTGTGGCCTCCACGTGCCTGTATGACCCCCCTACAATGCCTGGGCATTCTCCTGATGAGGCTGAGTATTGTGTGTGTGGCCTCCACGTGCCTGTATGACCTCCCTACAATGCCTGGGCATGCTCCTGATGAGGCTGAGTATTGTGTGTGGCTTCCACGTGCCTGTATGACCTCCCTACAACGCCTGGGCATGCTCCTGATGAGGCTGAGTATTGTGCGTGGCCTCCACGTGCCTGTATGACCTCCCTACAACGCCTGGGCATGCTCCTGATGAGGCTGAGTATTGTGTGTGGCCTCCACGTGCCTGTATGACCTCCCTACAACGCCTGGGCATGCTCCTGATGAGGCTGAGTATTGTGTGTGGCCTCCACGTGCCTGTATGACCTCCCTACAACGCCTGGGCATGCTCCTGATGTGGCTGAGTATTGTGTGTGGCCTCCACGTGCCTGTATGACCTCCCTACAACGCCTGGGCATGCTCCTGATGAGGCTGAGTATTGTGTGTGGCCTCCACGTGCCTGTATGACCTCTCTACAACGCCTGGGCATGCTCCTGATGAGGCTGAGTATTGTGTGCGGCCTCCACGTGCTTGTATGACCTCCCTACAATGCCTGGGCATGATCCTGATGAGGCTGAGTATTGTGTGTGGCCTCCACGTGCCTGTATGACCTCCCTACAACGCCTGGGCATGCTCCTGATGAGGCTGAGTATTGTGTGTGGCCTCCTCGTGCCTGTATGACCTCCCTACAACGCCTAGGCATACCCCTGATGAGGCTGAGTATTGTGTGTGGCCTCCACGTGCCTGTATGACCTCCCTACAACGCCTGGGCATGCTCCTGATGAGGCTGAGTATTGTGTGTGACCTCCACGTGCCTGTATGACCTCCCTACAATGCCTGGGCATGCTCCTGATGAAGCTGAGTATTGTGTGTGGCCTCCACGTGCCTGTATGACCTCCCTACAACGCCTGGGCATGCTCCTGATGAGGCTGAGTATTGTGTGTGGCCTCCACGTGCCTGTATGACCTCCCTACAACGCCTGGGCATGCTCCTGATGAGGCTGAGTTTTGTGTGTGGCCTCCACGTGCCTGTATGACCTCCCTACAACGCCTGGGCATGCTCCTGATGAGGCTGAGTATTGTGTGTGACCTCCACGTGCCTGTATGACCTCCCTACAATGCCTGGGCATGCTCCTGATGAAGCTGAGTATTGTGTGTGGCCTCCACGTGCCTGTATGACCTCCCTACAACGCCTGGGCATGCTCCTGATGAGGCTGAGTATTGTGTGTGGCCTCCACGTGCCTGTATGACCTCCCTACAACGCCTGGGCATGCTCCTGATGAGGCTGAGTATTGTGTGTGACCTCCACGTGCCTGTATGACCTCCCTACAATGCCTGGGCATGCTCCTGATGAAGCTGAGTATTGTGTGTGGCCTCCACGTGCCTGTATCACCTCCCTACAACGCCTGGGCATGCTCCTGATGAGGCTGAGTACTGTGTGTGGCCTCCACGTGCCTGTATGACCTCCCTACAACGCCTGGACATGCTCCTGATGAAGCTGAGTATTGTGTGTGGCCTCCACGTGCCTGTATGACCTCCCTACAACGCCTGGGCATGCTCCTGATGAGGATGAGTATTGTGTGTGGCCTCCACGTGCCTGTATGACCTCCCTACAACGCCTGGGCATGCTCCTGATGAAGCTGAGTATTGTGTGTGGCCTCCACGTGCCTGTATGACCTCCCTACAACGCCTGGGCATGCTCCTGATGAGGCTGAGTATTGTGTGTGGCCCCCACGTGCCTGTATGACCTCCCTACAACGCCTGGGCATGCTCCTGATGAGGCTGAGTATTGTGTGTGGCCTCCACGTGCCTGTATGACCTCCCTACAACGCCTGGGCATGCTCCTGATGAGGCTGAGTATTGTGTGTGGTCTCCACGTGTCTGTATGACCTCCCTACAACGCCTGGGCATGCTCCTGAAGAGGCTGAGTATTGTGTGTGGCCTCCACGTGCCTGTATGACCTCCCCACAATGCCTGGGCATGCTCCTGATGAGGCTGAGTATTGTGTGTGGCCTCCACGTGCCTGTATGACCTCCCTACAACGCCTGGGCATGCTCCTGATGAGGCTGAGTATTGTGTGTGGCCTCCACGTGCCTGTATGACCTCCCTACAATGCCTGGGCATGCCCCTGATGAGGCTGAGTATGGTGTGTGGCCTCCACGTGCCTGTATGACCTCTCTACAACGCCTGGGCATGCTCCTGATGAGGCAGAGTATTGTGTGTGACCTCTACGTGCCTGTATGACCTCCCTACAACGCCTGGGCATGCTCCTGATGAGGCTGAGTATTGTGTGTGACCTCTACGTGCCTGTATGACCTCCCTACAACGCCTGGGCATGCTCCTGATGAAGCTGAGTATTGTGTGTGGCCTCCACGTGCCTGTATGACCTCCCTACAACGCCTGGGCATGCTCCTGATGAGGCTGAGTATTGTGTGTGGTCTCCACGTGTCTCTATGACCTACCTACAACGCCTGGGCATGCTCCTGATGAGGCTGAGTATTGTGTGTGGCCTCCACGTGCCTGTATGACCTCCCTACAACGCCTGGGCATGCCCCTGATGAGGCTGAGTATGGTGTGTGGCCTCCACGTACCTGTATGACCTCCCTACAACGCCTGAGCTTGCTCCTGATGAGGCTGAGTATTGTGTGTGACCTCCACGTGCCTGTATGACCTCCCTACAATGCCTGGGCATGCTCCTGATGAAGCTGAGTATTGTGTGTGGCCTCCACGTGCCTGTATGACCTCCCTACAACGCCTGGGCATGCTCCTGATGAGGCTGAGTATTGTGTGTGGCCTCCACGTGCCAGTATGACCTCCCTACAACGCCTGGGCATGCTCCTGATGAGGCTGAGTACTGTGTGTGGCCTTCACGTGCCTGTATGACCTCCCTACAACGCCTGGACATGCTCCTGATGAAGCTGAGTATTGTGTGTGGCCTCCACGTGCCTGTATGACCTCCCTACAACGCCTGGGCATGCTCCTGATGAGGCTGAGTATTGTGTGTGGCCTCCACGTGCCTGTATGACCTCCCTACAACGCCTGGGCATGCCCCTGATGAGGCTGAGTATGGTGTGTGGCCTCCACGTACCTGTATGACCTCTCTACAACGCCTGGGCATGCTCCTGATGAGGCTGTGTATTGTGTGTGGCCTCCACGTGCCTGTATGACCTCCCTACAACGCCTGAGCTTGCTCCTGATGAGGCTGAGTATTGTGTGTGACCTCCACGTGCCTGTATGACCTCCCTACAATGCCTGGGCATGCTCCTGATGAAGCTGAGTATTGTGTGTGGCCTCCACGTGCCTGTATGACCTCCCTACAACGCCTGGGCATGCTCCTGATGAGGCTGAGTATTGTGTGTGGCCTCCACGTGCCAGTATGACCTCCCTACAACGCCTGGGCATGCTCCTGATGAGGCTGAGTACTGTGTGTGGCCTTCACGTGCCTGTATGACCTCCCTACAACGCCTGGACATGCTCCTGATGAAGCTGAGTATTGTGTGTGGCCTCCACGTGCCTGTATGACCTCCCTACAACGCCTGGGCATGCTCCTGATGAAGCTGAGTATTGTGTGTGGCCTCCACGTGCCTGTATGACCTCCCTACAACGCCTGGGCATGCTCCTGATGAGGCTGAGTATTGTGTGTGGCCTCCACGTGCCTGTATGACCTCCCTACAACGCCTGGGCATGCTCCTGATGAGGCTGAGTATTGTGTGTGGTCTCCATGTGTCTGTATGACCTCCCTACAACGCCTGGGCATGCTCCTGAAGAGGCTGAGTATTGTGTGTGGCCTCCACGTGCCTGTATGACCTCCCCACAACGCCTGGGCATGCTCCTGAAGAGGCTGAGTATTGTGTGTGGCCTCCACGTGCCTGTATGACCTCCCCACAATGCCTGGGCATGCTCCTTATGAGGCTGAGTATTGTGTGTGGCCTCCACGTGCCTGTATGACCTCCCTACAACGCCTGGGCATGCTCCTGATGAGGCTGAGTATTGTGTGTGGCCTCCACGTGCCTGTATGACCTCCCTACAACGCCTGGGCATGCCCCTGATGAGGCTGAGTATGGTGTGTGGCCTCCACGTGCCTGTATGACCTCTCTACAACGCCTGGGCATGCTCCTGATGAGGCTGAGTATTGTGTGTGACCTCTACGTGCCTGTATGACCTCCCTACAACGCCTGGGCATGCTCCTGATGAGGCTGAGTATTGTGTGTGACCTCCACGTGCCTGTATGACCTCCCTACAACGCCTGGGCATGCTCCTGATGAAGCTGAGTATTGTGTGTGGCCTCCACGTGCCTGTATGACCTCCCTACAATGCCTGGGCATGCTCCTGATGAGGCTGAGTATTGTGTGTGGTCTCCACGTGTCTCTATGACCTCCCTACAACGCCTGGGCATGCTCCTGATGAAGCTGAGTATTGTGTGTGGCCTCCACGTGCCTGTATGACCTCCCTTCAACGCCTGGGCATGCTCCTGATGAGGCTGAGTATTGTGTGTGGCCTCCACGTGCCTGTATGACCTCCCTACAACGCCTGGGCATGCTCCTGATGAGGCTGAGTATTGTGTGTGGCCTCCACGTGCCTGTATGACCTCCCTACAACGCCTGGGCATGCTCCTGATGAGGCTGAGTATTGTGTGTGGTCTCCACGTGCCTGTATGACCTTCCTACAACGCCTGGGCATGCTCCTGATGAAGCTGAGTATTGTGTGTGGCCTCCACGTGCCTGTATGACCTCCCTTCAACGCCTGGGCATGCTCCTGATGAAGCTGAGTATTGTGTGTGGCCTCCACGTGCCTGTATGACCTCCCTTCAACGCCTGGGCATGCTCCTGATGAGGCTGAGTATTGTGTGTGGCCTCCACGTGCCTGTATGACCTCCCTACAACGCCTGGGCATGCTCCTGATGAGGCTGAGTATTGTGTGTGGCCTCCACGTGCCTGTATGACCTCCCTACAACGCCTGGGCATGCTCCTGATGAGGCTGAGTATTGTGTGTGGTCTCCACGTGCCTGTATGACCTTCCTACAACGCCTGGGCATGCTCCTGATGAAGCTGAGTATTGTGTGTGGCCTCCACGTGCCTGTATGACCTCCCTTCAACGCCTGGGCATGCTCCTGATGAGGCTGAGTATTGTGTGTGGCCTCCACGTGCCTGTATGACCTCCCTACAACGCCTGGGCATGCTCCTGATGAGGCTGAGTATTGTGTGTGGCCTCCACGTGCCTGTATGACCTCCCTACAACGCCTGGGCATGCTCCTGATGAAGCTGAGTATTGTGTGTGGCCTCCACGTGCCTGTATGACCTTCCTACAACGCCTGGGCATGCTCCTGATGAGGCTGAGTATTGTGTGTGGCCCCCACGTGCCTGTATGACCTCCCTACAACGCCTGGGCATGCTCCTGATGAGGCTGAGTATTGTGTGTGGCCTCCACGTGCCTGTATGACCTCCCTACAACGCCTGGGCATGCTCCTGATGAAGCTGAGTATTGTGTGTGGCCTCCACGTGCCTGTATGACCTCCCTACAACGCCTGGGCATGCTCCTGATGAGGCTGAGTATTGTGTGTGGTCTCCACGTGTCTCTATGACCTCCCTACAATGCCTGGGCATGCTCCTGAAGAGGCTGAGTATTGTGTGTGGCCTCCACGTGCCTGTATGACCTCCCTACAATGCCTGGGCATGCTCCTGATGAGGCTGAGTATTGTGTGTGGCCTCCACGTGCCTGTATGACCTCCCTACAACGCCTGGGCATGCTCCTGATGAAGCTGAGTATTGTGTGTGGCCTCCCCGTGCCTGTATGACCTCCCTACAACGCCTGGGCATGCTCCTGATGAGGCTGAGTATTGTGTGTGGTCTCCACGTGTCTCTATTACCTCCCTACAACGCCTGGGCATGCTCCTGAAGAGGCTGAGTATTGTGTGTGGCCTCCACGTGCCTGTATGACCTCCCTACAATGCCTGGGCATGCTCCTGATGAGGCTGAGTATTGTGTGTGGCCTCCACGTGCCTGTATGACCTCCCTACAACGCCTGGGCATGCTCCTGATGAAGCTGAGTATTGTGTGTGGCCTCCACGTGCCTGTATGACCTCCCTACAACGCCTGGGCATGCTCCTGATGAGGCTGAGTATTGTGTGTGGCCCCCACGTGCCTGTATGACCTCCCTACAACGCCTGGGCATGCTCCTGATGAAGCTGAGTATTGTGTGTGTCCTCCACGTGCCTGTATGACCTCCCTACAACGCCTGGGCATGCTCCTGATGAGGCTGTGTATTGTGTGTGGTCTCCACGTGTCTCTATGACCTCCCTACAACGCCTGGGCATGCTCCTGAAGAGGCTGAGTATTGTGTGTGGCCTCCACGTGCCTGTATGACCTCCCTACAATGCCTGGGCATGCTCCTGATGAGGCTGAGTATTGTGTGTGGCCTCCACGTGCCTGTATGACCTCCCTACAACGCCTGGGCATGCTCCTGATGAGGCTGAGTATTGTGTGTGGCCTCCACGTGTCTGTATGACCTCCCTACAACGCCTGGGCATGCTCCTGATGAGGCTGAGTATTGTGTGTGGCCTCCACGTGCCTGTATGACCTCCCTACAACGCCTGGGCATGCTCCTGATGAGGCTGAGTATTGTGTGTGGCCTCCACGTGCCTGTATGACCTCCCTACAACGCCTGGACATGCTCCTGATGAGGCTGAGTATTGTGCGTGGCCTCCACGTGCCTGTATGACCTCCCTACAACGCCTGGGCATGCTCCTGATGAGGCTGAGTATTGTGCGTGGCCTCCACGTGCCTGTATGACCTCTCTACAACACCTGGGCATGCTCCTGATGAGGCTGAGTATTGTGTGTGGCCTCCACGTGCCTGTATGACCTCCCTACAACGCCTGGGCATGCTCCTGATGAGGCTGAGTATTGTGTGTGGCCTCCACGTGCCTGTATGACCTCCCTACAACGCCTGGACATGCTCCTGATGAGGCTGAGTATTGTGCGTGGCCTCCACGTGCCTGTATGACCTCCCTACAACGCCTGGGCATGCTCCTGATGAGGCTGAGTATTGTGCGTGGCCTCCACGTGCCTGTATGACCTCTCTACAACACCTGGGCATGCTCCTGATGAGGCTGAGTATTGTGTGTGGCCTCCACGTGCCTGTATGACCTCCCTACATCGCCTGGGCATACTCCTGATGAGGCTGAGTATTGTGTGTGGCCTCCACGTGCCTGTATGACCTCCCTACAACGCCTGGGCATGCTCCTGATGAGGCTGAGTATTGTGTGTGGCCTCCACGTGCCTGTATGACCTCCCTACAACGCCTGGGCATGCTCCTGATGAGGCTGAGTATTGTGTGTGGCCTCCACGTGCCTGTATGACCTCCCTACAACGCCTGGGCATGCTCCTGATGAGGCTGAGTATTGTGTGTGGCCTCCACGTGCCTGTATGACCTCCCTACAACGCCTGGGCATGCTCCTGATGAGGCTGAGTATTGTGTGTGGCCTCCACGTGCCTGTATGACCTCCCTACAACGCCTGGGCATGCCCCTGATGAGGCTGAGTATTGTGTGTGGCCTACACGTGCCTGTATGGCCTCCCTACAACGCCTGGGCATGCTCCTGATGAGGCTGAGTATTGTGTGTGGCCTCCACGTGCCTGTATGACCTCCCTACACCGCCTGGGCATGCTCCTGATGAGGCTGAGTATTGTGTGTGGCCTCCACGTGCCTGTATGACCTCCCTACAACGCCTGGGCATGCTCCTGATGAGGCTGAGTATTGTGTGTGGCCTCCACGTGCCTGTATGACCTCCCTACAACGCCTGGGCATGCTCCTGATGAGGCTGAGTATTGTGTGTGGCCTCCACGTGCCTGTATGACCTCCATACAACGCCTGGGCATGCTCCTGATGAGGCTGAGTATTGTGTGTGGCCTCCACGTGCCTGTATGACCTCCCGACAATGCCTGGGCATGCTCCTGATGAGGCTGAGTATTGTGTGTGGCCTCCACGTGCCTGTATGACCTCCCTACAACGCCTGGGCATGCTCCTGATGAGGCTGAGTATTGTGTGTGACCTCCACGTGCCTGTATGACCTCCCTACAACGCCTGGGCATGCTCCTGATGAGGCTGAGTATTGTGTGTGGCCTCCACGTGCCTGTATGACCTCCCTACAACGCCTGGGCATGCTCCTGATGAGGCTGAGTATTGTGTGTGGTCTCCACGTGTCTGTATGACCTCCCTACAACGCCTGGGCATGCTTCTGATGAGTCTGAGTACTGTGTGTGGCCTCCACGTGCCTGTATGACCTCCCTACAATGCCTGGGCATGCTCCTGATGAGGCTGAGTATTGTGTGTGGCCTCCACGTGTCTGTATGACCTCCCTACAATGCCTGGACACGCTACTGATGAGGTTGCGGATGGTCTCCTGTGGGATCTCCTCCCAGACCTGGAGTAAAGCATCCGCCAACTCCTGGACAGTCTGTGGTGCAACGTGACGTTGGTGGATGGGGAGAGACATGATGTCCCAGATGTTCTCAATCGGATTCAGGTCTGGGGAACGGGCGGGCCAGTCCATAGCTTCAATGTCTTCATCTTGCAGGAACTGCTGACACACTCCAGCCACATGAGGTCTGGCATTGTCCTGCATTAGGAGGAACCCAGGGCCAACCGCACCAGCATATGGTCTCACAAGGGGTCTGAGAATCTCATCTCGGTACCTAATGGCAGTCAGGCTACCTCTGGCGAGCACATGGAGGGCTGTGCGGCCCTCCAAATAAATGCCACCCCACACCATTACTGACCCACTGCCAAACCGGTCATGCTGAAGGATGTTGCAGGCAGCAGATCTCTCTCCACGGCGTCTCCAGACTCTGTCACGTCTGTCACATGTGTCAGTGTGAACCTGCTTTCATCTGTGAAGAGCACAGGGCACCAGTGGTGACTTTGCCAATCCTGGTGTTCTGTGGCAAATGCCAAGCGTCCTGCACGGTGTTGGGCTGTGAGCACAACCCCCATCTGTGGACGTCGGGCCCTCATACCACCCTCATGGAGTCGGTTTCTAACCGTTTGTGTAGACACATGCACATTTGTGGCCGTCTGGAGGTCATTTTGCAGGGCTCTGGCAGTGCTCCTCCTGTTCCACCTTGCACAAAGGCGGAGGTAGCGGTCCTGCTGCTGGGTTGTTGCCCCCCTACGGCCCCTCCACGTCTCCTGGTTTTCTGGCCTTTCTCCTGGTAGCGCCTCCAGCCTCTGACACTACGCTGACAGACACAGCAAACCTTCTTGACACAGCTCGCATTGATGTGCCATCCTGGATGAGCTGCACTACCTGAGCAACTTCTGTGGGTTGTAGAGTCCGTCTCATGCTGCCACGAGTGTGAAAGCACAACCAACATTCAAAAGTGACCAAAACATCAGCCAGAAAGCATTGGCACTGAGATGTGGTCTGTGGTCCCCACCTGCAGAACCTCTCCTTTATTGAGGGGGTCTTGATAATTGCCAATAATTTCCATCTATTGTCTATTCCATTTGCACAACAGCATGTGAAATTGATTGTCAATCAGTGTCGCTTCCTAAGTGGACAGTTTGATTTCACAGAAGTTTCATTTACTTGAAGTTAGAAGGAACAAGGCGAAGAGGAAGACCAGCAACCCGATGGCTTGATACAATCAAGATAACAGCGGAGAAGACCCTGGTGACCTATCTCAGCTGCACAAGATTCATCTTCCTACAGAGCGTTCATCCATCAAGTCACTATGGCTCAAGACCGAGCAGGCGGCCATTTAACCCATTCATGACATGCACCCTACATGTACGGCACTTGCCATGTCTCCCCCTTTGATTCGGGCTCCGGCGATGAGCCCGCAACTTTCCGGGGACATGACAGCTGCGATCCACCCACGGCTGTTAACATGTTAAATGCCGCTGTCAATTTCCAACAGTGGCATTTAACATGACCGCGCCACAAGCGCATAACTAATCCCGCCCATAGGCGGGTCGCCGATGGATAGGCATGACAACCCGGGGTCTGTAGGAGACCCCTGCGGTTGTCGTTGCCATGATGCCATGAGCGCCACCCAGCGGTCAGCACTCATAACAAGTGAGCATTTCTGCTAGACACAGCAGGACTATGTGTAGCACAGGCGATCGGATGATCGCAGTTTCTAGTCTCCTGTAGAGACTATTCACCACTGAAATAATAAAGAACCTATACATGTTTGGTGTCTACGAACTCATAATGACCTGGGCAATCATAATGGCAGGTTACGTTTAGCATTTCGTGGAAATTGGAAAAAAAAAATGCGGAATTGCACTTTTTTGCAATTTTACTGCACTTGAAATTATTTTCCCGTTTTCCAGTTCAGGGTATGGTAAAACCAATGGTGTCATTCAAAAGTACGACTTGTACCGCCAAAAAAAAAAAAAGAAGCCCCTACACGGCCATATTGACCAAAAAATAAAAAAGTTATGGGTCTGGGAAGAAGAGGAGGAAAAAGCGAAAACACAAAAATGGAAGGGGGCTGCAGCATGAAGGGGGTTAAAAAAAAATTGTATCTTTGTACACATTTACTGATAACCCCTGCAGTAAAAACTAGAGATGACTGTGACATCACAGCTTCTAATCTTAATTAGCCAGACGTCTACATTTGTTAGTCCAAGAGAAATACACTATTGTGTTTGTGTTGACTTGTGAATGTTTGTGTTTTTCTTTGGCTGGTCAAGAAGGACATACTTTTATGTGTATAAACCTAAATGTTGACTTCTGTTGGTTTGGAAACAATAGTGTTTGTTAATATGCTAATTACATATTGTACTAAGCCAGCTAGTTGTTGATTTACAGAGCAGGCGGATACCAACTATGTAAATTGGTTAAATGCCCAAATAATGAGACATGAGCCCTGCACCTTTCCCACTGACCTGTGAATGATGACCTGACCCACACAAGTAAATATAAAAAGGATTTTCCTGCTGCAAGGGGATTCAGAGAGACTCTTCAGGACAGTAGTTTGGTAGCATGGCTCCATCCAGAGAGGCTGGAATCCTGTAGAATCTAAATCTATGTCTAAGGGTATAAGGCCCTGGCTGGAAGGATACAGATCTGCTCCATTGACCATCAGAGAACCCTTGGATACATTTGGGGAAACCAGGTTGTGACAATGAGATCACCTGGCCCCATTGATATGTTGTTTGGGGTTGCCAGGTTGGGACCATCTGGTCACCTGGAACCCATGGAGACACTAGGAGAAAGCCAGGTTGGGACAATGAGGTCACCTGGAACCCATGGAGTTCGGAGAGGCCAGGGTGGGACCCTCGGGTCTCCTGGCCTTGTACCTCAATGGACTGTCAGCTTTCTAAACTTGCCTCTATTTCCTCTCTGTGGGTGCCACTGGTTGAGGTAGTTGGCCCTGGAAGTCCCAAAGTCGCGGCTGTTCTATTCCCATCAGGCCAGCGGAAGGGTGAGACTGTGTAATTTTGCACCATCTTGGGTATTTGCTGGGACTGTTCTATTTGTTATTGATTGTTGGTGGTTCAATAAAATATTGCCACGCTGTTTTACCCTCACCCTGTGTTGTCTGAGTAATATTATGCCCATGGAAGACCCCGTATCTTCACAATGACCACTCGGACCTGGCTCCCTGAAAGGCCGTTGAGTGTATCTTGTACCTCCTAAGAAACCGAGGGAGAGTGCAGTGTGAGAAAGAACAACAGCAGTACACTTATCGGACTGGCCTAGCTACTCAGAAGTAGGTACAAAACTCCAAGCAGAATCCACTAAAGACGATCACCAGCAGAGGAGACCAGAAGGGGGGAGGTGTAAATAGTAGCACCCGCAGTGTGATAGGACAGCTAGATAACAAATGAAAAACACCTGCTGTAATCAGCACCCGGATAGCGACAGAACCTCAGCGGAAAGAGATGCCGACAGAAGAGCACAGGATCACCGGATCGAATCCAGAGGCATGATAGAACCCCACCCTCCATGAGGGGGCCACAGGTCCCACCGAGATCCCCATCCCCTGACATCGCTGCCAGAACTCTTATCAGACAATCCACATGCAGATCTTCCATGTTATCCCAGGAGTTGTCCTCCGGGCCGTAACCCTTCCACTTAATCAATTACTGCAGCCGGCGTCTGACATGTCTGGAACCCAAAACTCCCTCTTCTTCCAACTTCTGATCCTCCTCTAAATCCATCTCAGTAGTATTCTGAGGACTATGCATCCCCTCAAACCTTTTAAGCAGAGAGGAATGAAAGGAATTATTGATCTTTCACGCCACTGGGAGCTGGAGTTTGACTTAGGAGCAAACTTTCTAGATGTTACTCTGAGACGTAAATTTTTTGAGGATAACCACAAAAAATTCTCCTACCCAAAAAATAGGAGCCCTGCTACGTCTAGGGTTAGTAGTTCTCTCGGCCCAGTCACCAGAAGACCATTTTCAACCTCATTCCATATCTTAATCTAGTGTGCTGAAAATATCTCCTCTAGTAAAGCGGACTGCAACCCTGAAAAAAAAACAAAACAGGATGAAAACCTCCACAACAAAAAGAAGGCAAGGTAACTGTAGCCGTAGAGGTGTGATTATTGAGAGCAAACGCAGCAAGAGGTAGAAATTCAACCCAATCCTCCTGATTAGATGAAACAAAACATCTTACGTACTTTTCAACCTCTTGATTCATTCTCTCTGTCTGACCATTAGTCTTGGGATGGTAACCTGAGGAGAACAAAACCTTAATACCTAATCTGGAGCAAAAACTATTCCAGAAGCTGGCCAAAAACTGAACTCCTCTGTCAGAAATTGTTACGCTCACGCCCGGACTAACTGGCGTGAGCGTGGTTAGTGATCCCACTGCACCATGAACCGAGGAGTGCCTGGAGGAGCGTGACTAAGTATCAACTCGGTCCGACCAAGGTAGTACGGCGGCTCAGTCGACTCCGTGAACCAGTGAGGAACCGAGCAGAGGGACCAGGTGCTACTCCAGGTTAGACCCCGGTCACAGCTGTTGACACACACCGGGGAATGCAGGAACGGGCAGGCACAGCTGGTATGCAGACATGTGGGTACTGGCAGGCACGGCTGGTATGCAGACAGGCGGGTACTGGCAGGCACGGCTGGTATGCAGACAGGCGGGTACTGGCAGGCACGGCTGGTATGCAGACAGGCGGGTACTGGCAGGCACGGCTGTTATGCAGACAGGTGGGTACTGGCAGGCACGGCTGGTATGCAGACAGGTGGGTACTGCCATGCACGGCTGGTATGCAGACAGGCGGGTACTGGCAGGCACGGCTGGTATGCAGACAGGCAGATACTGGCAGGTATGAACGCAGGTTGGATAGGGACCAGTACAGACTGGGATACAGGAACAGAGCCGTGGGTGCAGTGGACTAGCAGATCAGAACCGCAGTTGCGGAGGACAAGCGGGACAGAGCAGAGCGAAACCACAGGTGCGGTGGACAAGCAGAGCAGAGTAAAACCGCAGATGCGGTGAACAAGCAGAGTGGAGTGAAATCGCAGGTGCGGTGGACAAGCAGAGCAGAGCGAAACCGCAGGTGCGGTGAACAAGCAGAGCGGAGCGAAACCGCAGGTGCGGTGAACAAGCAGAGCAGAGCGAAACCGCAGGTGCGGTGAACAAGCAGAGCAGAGGTGAACAAGCAGAGCAGAGCGAAACCGGAGGTGCGGTGAACAAGCGGAGCAGAGCGAAACCGCAGGTGCGGTGAACAAGCAGAACAGAGCGAAACCACAGGTGCAGTGAACAAGCAGGGCAGAGCGGAGGGAAACCGCAGGTGCGGTGAACAAGCAGAGCAGAGCGAAACCGCAGATGCGGTGGACAAGCAGAGCAGAGCGAAACCGCATGTGCAATGGACAAGCAGAACAGAGCAGAAGGTGCAGGCAGACAGGACAGGGCTCTGTTCACATGGAACAGACTGCAAGGATTTTCTGCAGAGAATTTGGAGACCGATCCTTCTCTTCAAGAAGATTACCTCTTCTGTCCACTAGAGGGAACGAAACTGGTCTCACCATCTTGGTGACTAGGATGCTTCCTCCCATTGAACCATCCTCAGCAACAGATGAAGTGAATGAAGTACCAGGAACAGGACACAGGAAAGTCTCTCTCCATTTGTTAATATCGGGTAGCACCCCAAAGGATTCACGGGACAACTGGAGATCCTCCACCGTGTTGGAGGGGTGCAGAGACTCGGGGGTAACCACCGCCTTGACGTACACTTTGCCAAGCTTACTGGATGAAGTGGGCAAAGTACCGGGTACACGCTGCACAAAAGTCTCTCTCCATTTGTTATCAGGTAGCACCCCGGAGGATTCAGGAGACAACTGGAAGTCCTCCACCTGGTTGGAGGGGTGCAGAGACTTGGAGGTAGCCACCGCCTTGATAGACTTATTGCCAGATTTATTAGAGATGGAGGATCCTTGCTTAGGGACCAACTTCAGTCTGGTTTCTGAGATGACACGTCTGCGAGGCGGGGTGGTACCTGAAGCCAGATCATTGGTACAATCGTCGAGACTGAGTGGGGACATCGCCTCCACTTCCCTTCCTTCGGAGAGTTCAGCGCACAGCGAGTCAGCGACTAGCAGATCTGGTGAAGAAGAAGAAGACACTGCTGAATGTCCTGAAGATATGGGGACTGGAAACCCCTTGTACCTCAGCAGTCTCCCAGGAAACACCATGCAGGATCTCCAGACCTGAGCGGGCACTAGATCTCTCGGCTCTGGACGACCTGTGGGTAAACCAGACAGCACCTGGAATGTGACCTTCTTCATGTGTAATGCTCCAATCTGGAGCTTAATTTGTACAGACATATTTTGACTGTTTCTGAGTAGGGCTCGTCCTTCCGCTGACAATGCCCAAACCGGATTCTGGAGTTGTCGGACGGGAATCAGACACCGACTTTTCAAGGCTTTATGCACGAAACTTCCGGTTAATCCGAGGCCTTCACTTGCCACGGAGACAATCGCGGTCATCTGTGGAGAGGAAACACTAACGCCAAGGGAAGCCTCTCCTACAGGCCTAATGTCTTGGGATTCTCCAACCTTCGCTGGACAAAGACCGTCAGGGTGTCCCAAACAACCGCAGCGGGACCGCAATCCGATTTTGTGACTGAGTTCCGGCCTCTGCTTTGCCTGACGAACATGGTCATCCTTCATGGATTCTGTGCAGGTAGCTGCCTCTACAAGATGGGGAACAGGAGGTCTTTGGGAGGACAGAACCTGGTGGACGGTTTACCTCTACACCTTGCACGTCTGGACTGCCTCTTGAGGTTGGGAAGAGAAGTATTCTGTGAAGCATTGTCATCCTGTGTGGATTCTGTGTGGGCAGCCGCCTCTTCTGGCTGGGGAACTGGTGGGCTACCTACATGCATCACTCATCGGGGCTGCTCCAGGATATTGGGAAGGGAAGCTTTAGCAGAAGCTTCAGGGTTGGGGTCAATGAAGACCAATAGAAAGGCCACCAGGGAGGCCTGCAGGTCAAGGACGATACAGTAGGATCTCATGCTTCCCATAGGGGGGTGATCCAATTCAAGGCATCACCTGCTAGGTAGGACATCAGAAATGCTACTTTAACCCGATCAGTGGGAAAATAGTGAGCATAGAATCCACAAATGCACGGCTTTGTTTTGGATCCCCATAGTACCGTGGTGGATCCGCAGGAACGAGTGCTGATAAATCCATTTGGGCTGGTGCGTAAATTTTTTACTTGGTGCATGTATTCGCCAGACAAGGATTCAAATGTGTACCACAAGAAAAGAAAATGGAGCTTTGGTTTAAAGATAAAAAATGTATAAATTTTATTAACACAGAATATCAGACCAAACAAGACACATAATAAAAAGACAAATGTCTCCGAGAGCGAAGGACCGTGGGGCTCAACGGGGACCATGGCCTGAGCAAACTATAACGCTCACGCTCGGACTAACTGGCGAGAGCGTGGTTAGTGATCCCACTGGACCATGAACTGAGGAGTGCGTGGAGGTGCGTAACTAAGTATCAACTTGGTCCGACCAAGGTCGCACGGCAGCTCAGTCGACTCCGTGAACCAGGGAGAAACCGAGCAGAGGGACCAGGTGCTACTCCAGGTCAGACCCCGGTCAGAGCTGTTGACCCACACCGGGGAATGCAGGAACGGGCAGACAGGTGGGTACTGGCAGGCACGGCTGGTATGCAGACAGGTGGGTACTGGCAGGCACGGCTGGTATGCAGACAGGCAGATACTGGCAGGTATGAACGCAGGCTGGATAGGGACCAGTACAGACTGGGATACAGGAACAGAGCCGCGGGTGCGGTGGACTAGCAGAGCAGGACCACAGGCGCGGAGGACAAGTGGGGCAGAGCGAAACCGCAGGTGCGGTGGACAAGCAGAGCAGAGCAAAACCACAGATGCGGTGAACTAGCAGAGCGGAGCGAAACTGCAGGTGCGGTGGACAAGCAGAGCGGAGCAAAACCGCAGGTGCGGTGGACAAGCAGAGCAGAGCGAAACCGCAGGTGCGGTAGACAAGCAGAGCGGAGCGAAACCACAGGTGCGGTGGACAAGCAGAGCGGAGCGAAACCGGAGGTGCGGTGAACAAGCAGAGCAGAGCGAAACCGGAGGTGCGGTGAACAAGAAGAGCAGAGCGAAACCGCAGGTGCGGTGAACAAGCAGAGCAGAGCGAAACCACAGGTGCGGTGAACAAGCAGAGCAGAGCGAAACCGCAGGTGCGGTGAACAAGCGGAGCGAAGCGAAACCGCAGGTGCGGTGAACAAGCAGGGCAGAGCGAAACCGCAGGTGCGGTGAACAAGCAGGGCAGAGCGAAACCGCAGGTGCGGTGAACAAGCAGGGCAGAGCGAAACCGCAGGTGCGGTGAACAAGCAGAGCAGAGCGAAACCGCAGATGCGATGGACAAGCAGAGCGAAACCGCAGATGCGATGGACAAGCAGAGCGAAACCGCAGATGCGGTGGACAAGCAGAGCAGAGCGAAACTGCAGGTGCAGTGGACAAGCAGAGCAGAGCAGAAGGTGCAGGCAGACAGGACAGGGCTCTGTTCACATGGAACAGACTGGAAAAGACAGGAAGATGGTTAGAACACAGAAGGTAAATACGGAGGCAGGGAAACGGGACATGCAGAACCAGATACACACAAGGTACTTACAATGAAGGAGATGACTCGCCTCAAGAGCTGTGGGGTACTCGATGCCCGGGCCTATAGATGCTGGGGAAAGGGATATGTCACAGTGGCGGCGGCCTGGTCTGTGGCCCAGGGCGGTCAACATTAAGGGGAAGGAAAATATTTATATGGGATTTGTAGTTCTTAGGAAGTGTTTGTGACGCCACCTGTGGTTTCTGCTTATAGGTACCAGCGCTGCTTCAGACCTCTGGGGCGGTTGATAGGGCAGCTGGGTTGGAACGGCTCCCCACAGGTGGAGCGGGCCCCAGGGCAGTGTAGTATAGATGATGGTGATGCTGGGGCTTGTGGTGCAGGAGAGATGGCGCAGCAGAAATAACTGACAGAGGCAGTGGAGTGCAGTCATCCGAGTTTACTCACAGTTGTGTTCAAGTTCCTCAGGTACACTGTACGGGTGTCAGCCTCCCGCGTCGCACTGCGTCCACCAGACAAGGGGTTCAGCACTTTCTCAAGTATATCAAGAGCGCTTGACGGAACCCCGCTTTCTTTATGTTCCTTACTAGACCGTCTTCTCTCTCCTGCCCTGTGCTTCCCCACACACAGTCCCGATCGGGTGCTCTGAAGTCCCTCTGGTCAACCTGGAGTTCCCGGACCTACTTGATGCCCTTCATGGTGACTAGGGTGAGACTGTGGCAACTGCACCATGGAAGTGCAGAAGCCTCCGGTTTTTCCAGCCGAGACCTGGAGTAACACGGCTGGTCCAGGGACCGGTTCCCTTCTTGCGGCCTGATCCCTCTGACACTTGGCAGATTCGGGCATACGGGTGCCGTCCTGCACTCACCGTACCCCCTGGGATCCCTTATGTTACCGGAGCCTTCCTCCTCTTCTCCCCTCCTGGGCCTCTATTACTAGGCCCCTTTCTGGAGCAGAGCTCCTGAAGAGACTCTGCTCCCCTCCTGTCCTTACTACTCACTGAATGCACACTCACACTCTGTCCTGCCACCCTAAGATGGCTTCCCTTTATATACCTCCTATAATGGTGCTCCCCTACTCTACATCCTCCACCCTCACGCACTACTGGTTCCCCCTCTCTTTGGTTACTTCCAACCAGCCTGGAGTAGTGTTGAATGCGGGTGTTGGGGTTCCGGGCAGCACTCCCTCCTTACCTGAGAGAAGGAGACACCACACCTCTGGGTGAGGTGCACTACCTCTGTGGCGACTGAACCCTCAGGGGCGCCACATAGCGAGTGGACACAAAACTCACAAACAGAAGTACAGAGACAACGAGTTGGAGTTAGGTGCAGGTTCAGACACTGCAGGAAAAGGGAAGGTTCGGACATAGAGACAAACAGGTAACGGGCTAGGACACAGTTCAGACAGGAACAAGATACAGGAACGAGCCTGGGAACTCAGCCCCCAGGGTGGTGGAAACAGACTAGAAGTCACAGATACAGGCAACAGGCCTGGGTATACAGCCCCCAGGGTGGCGGAACAGACTAGAAGTCACAGATACAGGCAACAGGCCTTGGTATACAGCCCCCAGGGTGGCGGAACAAACTAGAAGTCACAGATACAGGTAACAGGCCTGGGTATACAGCCTTAGGGTGGCGGAACAGACTAGAAGTCACAGATACTGGAACGAGCCTGAGTATACAGCCCCCAGGGTGGCGGAAACAGACAAGATACACAGCAGGTACTGGAGCAAAGTGTGCAGCCTGGACTGATAGGTAAGATGGCGGTCTTGCATGGTGGGAGGTGGTAAGCCATGCCAGCACGCCACCAGGGATGTTACAGAAATAATGTTCTTAAGAACACCATGTAATTTAACAATGTGCGAGATGAACAACACAATCAGACTTTTAACCATCGGCAATTTCTGCAGCGGGACCAAATGCACCATTTTACTAAAACTGTCCACCACCAACCACACTATCATATTACGCCCTGAACTAGGCAGATCATTGATGAAGTCCATGGACAAGTGCATCCAGGGTTGAGACGGGATCTTGTTAGGTAAGAGAAATCCCGCCGGGGCTTGACGAGAGGCTTTGGCCCTGGCATAAACGCTGCACTTCCGGTCATAATAATCAACATTTTTATGAGCGTTTTGCTACCAAAAGGACCTAGTTATAGCACTCCAGGTGGCCAAAGAACCTGGGTGCCCGGCCAACATAGAATCATGTACTTTGTTAAGAAGATCTGTTCATAACGAAGACGGTACAAAAAGCTTGTTCAAGGGTAAGCCCTCTGGTGCACCATCCTGAGCATCCTAAATGCGTTGTCTGAGATCGATCCCCAAAGCACTCACTACCACCTCTTCACTAAGAATTTTAAGAGGGTTCTCATCCCTCAACTCCAGATCAAAGCTACGTGACAAAGCATCAACTTTGACATTCTTAGATCCAGGGAAATAAGTCACTGAAAAGTCAAACTAAGCAAAGAAAAGAGCCCACCCTGCTTGTCTAGTATTAGGGCATTTTGCAGAGTCAACAATATACAGCAGGTTTTCATGATCCATAAAGACTGTTATCTTATGTCTAGCCCCCTCCAGCCAATATCTCCATTCCTCAAATGCTCTCTTAACCGCCATGGGTTCTTGGTCCCCAAAATCATAGTTAGACTCGGCTTGTGAACATTTCTGAGAAAAAATAGCACGAGATGAAGGTAACCATCTCTCATTTGCGAGAGAATGGACCCATCCCCACAGAAGAAGCGTATACCTCCACCATAAAAGGCAAGTCAACCTCGGGTTGACTGAGGACAGAAGCATTCGCGAAGGCTGTTTTCAGAGCAGAGAAAGCATTCATAGCCTCATTAGACCAGGAGGAGAAGTCAGTATCCTTTTTGGCGATATTTTAAGGGATTTAACGATCCATTTGAAATCCCGATGCTGAAATCAAATGACCCAAAAAATGAATCTGTTGCACCTCAAACTGGAATTTATCCAGTTTGGTAAATAAATGATTGTCGCAACGAATTTGAAGAACCAGTTGAACATGCTCTTCTCAAGAATACGAGTAAATCAATGTGTCATTCAAGTAAATAACTACAAATACCCACTAGAGAGCAAAAAATGTAATTTATGAAGTTCTGAAAAAACACCGGGGCATTCGTCAATCCGAACGGCATCACCAAATTCTCAAAGTGAAATATTGTGATGATGGATGTAGATCAATACAAAAACATGTGTCTTTCCTTATTGGATGATCCATCGACTTATGCTCGGGTGAAGGGCAACCCAATAAGTACATCTAAGGAATTTCTTAAAACTATTCTACACTCAGCCAAGACTGATGATATTATCAGTCAGGAGGAATTCTCTTTCCTGTTCCCTCAACACCCGGTCATGGCGAAGTTCTACGGGTTGCCGAAATTACATAAGGGTTATGATCCTCTAAAGGGGAGGCCCATCGTGTCGGGTATTGGGAATGTATGTCACAATGAGGGCATATACCTGGATGAAATATTAAGGCCGTTTGTCAGTACACTTTCCTCCTACATAGGGAGACGATGGACCTCCTCAGAAGATTGGATGGCATCCCTATTGATCCTCAAGTGATGCTTGCTAGCATCGATATCGTGGTGTTATATTCGTCCATACCTCATGACCAAAGGATCAAAGGTGTGAAACATTTTCTTGACACCAGAGGTCAACAGTTCAAGCCTCATAACGAGTTTGTGTTGAAACTTTTGAATTTAATTTGAAACAATAATTTCTTTACTTTTGACGGTAAAATCCTCCACCAGCTCAGGGGCACGGCCATGGGTAATCCATGCACTCCCAGTTATGCCAACCTGTTCCTGAGCTGGTGGGAGGATACTGTCGTTTTTTACTGAATAATTTAAGGATTACATTGAATGTATTGATCCTTGGGTGAGATTGATAGATGATGCCTTTATTCTGTGGAGAGGCTCTGAGGACTCCTTTCGGTCCTTTATTGAGTGTTTGAACCACAATAATATCGGATTGTGGTTCACTTTTGAAATCAACCCCACTCAATTACCTTTTCCTTGATATTCTGATTTGGAAATCTACAGATGGAGATTCATTGCATACCACTGTATATTGGAAATACTCTTCCACTAACTCGTTATTGAGATGGGATAGCCACCACCCATATCCCCAAAAAAAGGCCATTCCTAGGGGCCAGTACCTTAGACTAAGACGGAATTGCTCTGGGAAGGAAGATTTTAAAAATAAGGCGAATTATTTTGTGATAGGGGATATCCTGACCGGGTGTTGAGGGGGGCATTTCATCATGCCCTAGGACAGAACAGCGAAGAATTACTGGCACCCAAGAACAGGAAGAATGGGAATAACTAACCTGTTCGCTTTATTTCCACCTTTGATAATGGGGCACCGGCTTTGAAGGAAATTCTTGTTAGACATTGGAGCACATTGAGGATGGATGTTGTTATCAAGGACATTATTGGCTCATTCCCCCCGATTACTTACCGTAAGAGCAGATCGGTGGGAAATAGGTTGGTACACAGTCACTTTTCTTCTCCCTCGACCAGTAAGAGTTGGTTACCAACAAAACCTAAAGGGTCCTTTAGATGTGGTAATTGTGTATCATATGAATATGTCTTGGTGGGCAAAGAATTTTGTAATGATGTCGCTGGTGAAACGTTTGTAGTGAAAGATTTGGTCAATTGCAAAACTCAAGGAGTTATTTATAAAGCCGCCTGCCGCTGCGGAAAAAGTTATGTTGGTAAGACCACCAGGGAGTTTGGGAGGAGAGTGGGAGAACATATAGGAGATATACAGTACAGACCAAAAGTTTGGACACACCTTCTCATTTAAAGATTTTTCTGTATTTTCATGACTATGAAGATTGTACATTCACACTGAAGGCATCAAAACTATGAATTACCACATGTGGAATTATATACTTAACAAAAAAGTGTGAAGCAACTGAAAATATGTCTTATATTCTAGGGTCTTCAAAGTAGCCACCTTTTGCTTTGATGACTGCTTTGCACACTCTTGGCATTCTCTTGATGAGCTTCAAGAGGTAGTCACCGGAAATGGTTTTCACTTCACAGGTGTGCCCTGTCAGGTTTAATAAGTGGGATTTCTTGCCTTATAAATGGGGTTGGGATCATCAGTTGTGTTGTGCAGAAGTCTGGTGGATACACAGCTGATAGTCCTACTGAATAGACTGTTAGAATTTGTATTATGGCAAGAAAAAAGAAGCTAAGTACAGAAAAACGAGTGGCCATCATTACTTTAAGAAATGAAGGTCAGTCAGTGCGAAAAATTGGGCAAACTTTGAAAGTGTCCCCAAGTGCAGTTGCAAAAACCATCAAGAGCTACAAAGAAACTGGCTCACATGAGGACCGCCCCAGGAAAGGAAGACCAAGAGTCACCTCTGCTTCTGAGGATAAGTTTATCCGAGTCACCAGCCTCAGAAATCGCAGGTTAACAGCAGCTCAGATTAGAGACCAGGTCAATGCCACACAGAGTTCTAGCAGCAGACACATCTCTACAACAACTGTTAAGAGGAGACTTTGTGCAGCAGGCCTTCATGGTAAAATAGCTGCTAGGAAACCACTGCTAAGGACAGGCAACAAGCAGAAGAGACTTGTTTGGGTGAAAGAACACAAGGAATGGACATTAGACCAGTGGAAATCTGTGCTTTGGTCTGATGAGTCCAAATTTGAGATCTTTGGTTCCAACCACCGTGTCTTTGTGTGACGCAGAAAAGGTGAACGGATGGACTCTACATGCCTGGTTCCCACCGTGAAGCATGGAGGAGGAGGTGTGATGGTGTGGGGGGCTTTGCTGGTGACACTGTTGGGGATTTATTCAAAATTGAAGGCATACTGAACCAGCATGGCTACCACAGCATCTTGCAGCGGCATGCTATTCCATCCGGTTTGCGTTTAGTTGGACCATCATTTATTTTTCAACTGGACAATGACCCCAAACACCTCCAGGCTGTGTAAGGGCTATTTGACCAAGAGGGAGAGTGATGGGGGGCTACGCCAGATGACCTGGCGTCCACAGTCACCAGACCTGAACCCAATCGAGATGGTTTGGGGTGAGCTGGACTGCAGAGTGAAGGCAAAAGGGCCAACAAGTGCTAAGCATCTCTGGGAACTCCTTCAAGATTGTTGGAAGACCATTTCTGGTGACTACCTCTTGAAGCTCATCAAGAGAATGCCAAGAGTGTGCAAAGCAGTCATCAGAGCAAAAGGTGGCTACTGTGAAGAACCTAGAATATAAGACATATTTTCAGTTGTTTCACACTTTTTTGTTAAGTATATAATTCCACATGTGGTAATTCATAGTTTTGATGCCTTCAGTGTGAATGTACAATTTTCATAGTCATGAAAATACAGAAAAATCTTTAAATGAGAAGGTGTGTCCAAACTTTTGGTTTGTACTGTACGTAACAAAAGGGACACTCAATTGGTGAAGCATATTAATGAACTCCATGGTGGCAACCTCAAAGTCATCAAATTTATGGGTATTGACAAGGTCATATTGCCCACAAGAGGGGGTAATTTTAATAAAACAATGTTACAAAGGGAGCTACGTTGGATCTTTCGCTTGGATACATGCCAACTAAATGGTCTGAATGAACAACTCAATTTCTGTTGCTTCTGCGAAGCCCTGCTGTGCTTGGCATCACAGACCCAGAAGGGTGTATTGAAGGATTCCTCCACACGAGGCCCCCATAACCATTCACACATCTCCACCTTCCACCTCAGACCACCAGAGGGAGCTCCTTAGGGAGATATATAAGGGAAGGTGGAGCCAGGCAGCCGTTAGTCTTGAGACTACAGTCTGTGTGAGTTGCAGTTAGTCTATTCTGGTTTAGCAGTGAGTCCAGTGCAGTCTGAGACAAGTTACCTCAGAGGACAAAAGCCTGTTCCAGCTCCTGCATTCTACCCTGCAGTGGAGCTTATCCAGATCAAGACTCGGTGTGGCTCAGTGAGGTGAGCTGTAGGTGTGGCGGCGCCATAAGATCGGTGAATCGCGGCACGCTGCCGTTTGTGTGAGCGGCCTATTGAGGGTCCGAGTAGGCCGAAGGCGAAAGAGTAGAGAGTTAGTTCATAGGGGGCAGAGGAGCCTTACTAGCTCACCCCTAAGAAGTAGTTACCGGACACCGGGTCTGAAGCTTGCCGGGATCTCCACAACCCAGCAGGATAAACCGGAATCCCTGGAGAACTACAGGTCCCAGGATCGCTAAAGTGCTGATACGTACCAGAGCCAGGAGACACATAGGCCCCGTAAGTCAGGAGCGTGCACTCCAAGAGAAGGCCCTACCACAAGGTCAGCCAGCGCAGGACAGAGACAGAGTTAGGCCTAGCTCCAGACAGGTCAGAAACTTATTAAGCAGCAGCAAGAACCAGGAGGCCCAAAACCTGCTCATTGGGGAGGATCCGGACATACACCCTTCACCCTACAGGGCTCCGGGGAGTGCCTGAAATTCCACCAGTGAAAGGTACTGAAGTGACTATCGTGTCCGTCCCTGTTCTTGCTCTGGCCCGGCGTAGTCTCTTTGTCCTGCATCCCTGTTCCTATACTGCCCTGAGGCCCAGCTCTACCTGTGGAGAGCAATACCATCAAGCTGCCTTATCATCAGCCTCAGTGGACTGCGCAGCGCTGGTGATCCTCACCAGAAACCACAGGTGGCGTCACGAACTCTTTCTTTTATGAACTTAACCCAAAACATCAACCCCTTTTTAAAGAGAGGCCCAGGGTACGGGCCCGGGAGCCGACCACCGCGACATCCCTAAAGGCCAGGCTAAAGGCCCGGGTACCGAGTTATCCCCCATCTTCCCCTTGGCTAGTCATCTCTTTCCTGGCGTCACGAACAGGATTGCGTGCCTGCTGCAACGACGAAGTGTTTTGCCCGTTGCCACCGGGTACTGTGTGCCTTTTTTTGAACTGTGTACGCAAAAGTTGTGGTGAAGATAGCCGCCATTGTTGGGCCGTTGAGCGAGAAGAAGGGCATAACCGCGGGAAAATAAGGGGCGTACCTGCAAAAGAGCGCGATGTCCCGGACACGCCCCACGCCTCGATGTCAAATCAGGAAGCGCCAGGTCCTGTACGGAGCGTCGCTGAACGCTCTGACGTAGGACGCAAGCGACGCAAGGTCCTGAAGGCAACCGGCACCTGCTTAGCTGCGGCCTACCAGCACCCCCTCGCTGACTCTTCTCTGGAGGATACAGGCCGGAGGTGAAAATACAGCTTTCATGATGAAAGAAAGATTGAAAACGTACTTTGGTCCCTGTTGAAGCAATCCGGCAATGAAGGCCCTAGCGGCTTCAGCACAACCTGGATAACCATGAAGGTAAAACTAGGGAAGACCACTCGGACCTGGCTCCCTGAAAGGCCGACGAGTATATCTCGTATCTCCAAAGGAATAAGAAGGAAACCCCAGCGGTACACTGATCTGACTGGTCTAGATACTCAGAAGTAGGTGCAGAAGCCACTAAAGACGATCACCAGCAAAGGAGACCAGCAGGGGAAGGCTTAAATAGTAGCACCCGCAGTGTGATAGGACAGGCTAGACAAGCAATGAAAAACACCCGCAGTGTGATAGGACAGGCTAGACAAGCAATGAAAAACACCCGCAGTGTGATAGGACAGGCTAGACAAGCAATGAAAAACACCCGCAGGGTGATAGGACAGGCTAGACAAGCAATGAAAAACACCTGCAGGGTGATAGGACAGGCTAGACAAGCAATGAAAAACACCTGCAGTGTGATAGGACAGGCTAGACAAGCAATGAAAAACACCTGCAGTGTGATAGGACAGGCTAGACAAGCCATGAAAAACATCCACAGTGTGATAGGACAGGCTAGACAAGCAATGAAAAACACCCGCAGTGTGATAGGACAGGCTAGACAAGCAATGAAAAACACCTGCAGTGTGATAGGACAGGCTAGACAAGCAATGAAAAACACCCGCAGTGTGATAGGACAGGCTAGACAAGCAATGAAAAACACCCGCAGTGTGATAGGACAGGCTAGACAAGCAATGAAAAACACCTGCAGTGTGATAGGACAGGCTAGACAAGCAATGAAACACACCCACAGTTTGATAGGACAGGCTAGACAAGCAATGAAAAACACCCGCAGTGTGATAGGACAGGCTAGACAAGCAATGAAAAACACCTGCAGTGTGATAGGACAGGCTAGACAAGCAATGAAACACACCTGCAGTGTGATAGGACAGGCTAGACAAGCAATGAAACACACCTGCAGTGTGATAGGACAGGCTAGACAAGCAATGAAAAACACCCGCAGTGTGATAGGACAGGCTAGACAAGCAATGAAAAACACCTGCAGTGTGATAGGACAGGCTAGACAAGCAATGAAACACACCCACAGTTTGATAGGACAGGCTAGACAAGCAATGAAAAACACCCGCAGTGTGATAGGACAGGCTAGACAAGCAATGAAAAACACCTGCAGTGTGATAGGACAGGCTAGACAAGCAATGAAACACACCTGCAGTGTGATAGGACAGGCTAGACAAGCAATGAAACACACCTGCAGTGTGATAGGACAGGCTAGACAAGCAATGAAAAACACCCGCAGTGTGATAGGACAGGCTAGACAAGCAATGAAAAACACCTGCAGTGTGATAGGACAGGCTAGACAAGCAATGAAACACACCCACAGTTTGATAGGACAGGCTAGACAAGCAATGAAAAACACCCGCAGTGTGATAGGACAGGCTAGACAAGCAATGAAAAACACCTGCAGTGTGATAGGACAGGCTAGACAAGCAATGAAACACACCTGCAGTGTGATAGGACAGGCTAGACAAGCAATGAAACACACCCGCAGTGTGATAGGACAGGCTAGACAAGCAATGAAAAACACCTGCAGTCCGAAAGGAATGGACAAAAGCTAATCAGCACCCGGACAGCGACAGAACCTGCTGTGGCTCAGAGGACAGAGATGGTGACAGAAGAGCACAGGTCCACTGGATCGAATGCTCAAAGACACGACCGAGGTGAGGAGGCCGAGCCCGACCACCACTGAGCAAGACACAGAAGTACAAGGTGCTCAGAGACACAGCCGAGGTGAGGAGGCCGAGCCCGACCACCACTGAGCAAGACACAGAAGGACAAGGTGCTCAGAGACACAGCCGAGGTGAGGAGGCCGAGCCCGACCACCACTGAGCAAGACACAGAAGGACAAGGTGCTCAGAGACACAGCTGAGGTGAGGAGGCTGAGCATGACCACCACTGAGCAAGACACAGAAATACAAGGTGCTCAGAGACACGGCCAAGGTGAGGAGGCTGAGCCCGACCACCACTGAGCAAGACACAGAAGGACAAGGTGCTCAGAGGTACGGCCGAGGTGAGGAGGCTGAGCCAAACCACCACTGAGCAAGACACAGAAGGACAAGGTGCTCAGAGACACAGCCGAGGTGAGGAGGCCGAGCCCGACCAACACTGAGCAAGACACAGAAGGACAAGGTGCTCAGAGACACAGCTGAGGTGAGGAGGTCGAGCCCGACCACCACTGAGCAAGACACAGAAATACAAGGTGCTTAGAGACACGGCTAAGGTGAGGAGGCTGAGCCAGACCACCACTGAGCAAGACACAGAAGGACAAGGTGCTCAGAGGTACGGCCGAGGTGAGGAGGCTGAGCCAGACCACCACTGAGCAAGACACAGAAATACAAGGTGCTCAGAGACACGGCCGAGGTGAGGAGGCTGAGCCCGACCACCACTGAGCAAGACACAGAAGGACGAGGTGCTCAGAGGTACCGCCGAGGTGAGGAGGCCGAGACCGACCACCACTGAGCAAGACACAGAAGGACGAGGTGCTCAGAGGTACCGCCGAGGTGAGGCGGCCGAGCCAGACCATCACTGAGCAAGACACAGAAATACAAGGTGCTCAGAGACACAGCCGAGGTGAGGAGGCCGAGCCCGACCACCACTGAGCAAGACACAGAGGGTGAAATGTCAGGACTGAGCCAAGAAATATCTGATACAGATTGTTCACAGGTTTTATGGACTAATGAGATGAGAGCGACTCTGGATGGGCTGGAGCTGATCAGCCGGGCACAGACCTCCACTTCCCCTGAGACCCCAGCGAGGTGGAGGTGGGCACTGCTATGGGCCGGGATTATTACAGAGGAGCTCTTTGGACCCTTTTCGGGTTGAAGATGGATCACAGTCATCTCCCAAACCTCCTGCCGCTGATTAGAAGACACTACCAGCAGTGGAGCAGGAATTAGACTGCTTCTCTCCAGAAATCCAGGACTGTTCTGCAGGACAAGTCTCCATCGCAGCATCTCAGTCTCCACTGCTCGGGGCCAAGAAAGGCCACAAAGATGGAGGAGAATAATGACCCGGCCCTGTCCTCACCGGACCTAAACACTAGTGAGAACTTGTGGACCTTCTTACACCAAGATTTCCGGTGAAGGAGAACAGTCACCACTCTGAGCCGTGTCTGGGTCTGTGGTGTAAGAAGCCGACAGCCTCCATGGATGGATCTTATGGCCATCACTGAGGAGAAGGGCAGCCATATTATTATATATATTGTGAAGGATCAGCTCTGGGTAGACGCAGGTTCACATTGGAAAGCAGTCCACAGGTTCAAAAACAAACTGGTGGTTTATTAAGTGTCCATAAACCAGTCAGGAAAACAAAACATAACAGCCTTTTACGGCACAAAAAGGCATAACTGAACAAAAAGTCCAAAATAACCAGTCCATAAAGCACAGCCTCAGCCGTTTACGTGCAGTGCTCTTCCAGGACTTCAGCAGGTCTGAGCAGCACATGCAAGGCCTCCTCACCTTGCACAACACACAGCCAGACTGAGACAGGTGCAGCTGTCTTAAATCAGGCCTTCCAAGACCTGGACTGGAGGTAAGTGAGCAGCTGATCCTCCCCAGCTCTTTCAGCTGCTCATAAAACCCGGCCCTATAATCCGGGCCCACTAACCACATCTCAGCACTTTATATGCTGGAGCCTGCTTTTCCGAGTCCTACATCACGAAGGCTTGGCACCTTGGGGTCACATACCACCCGTCCACAACCTGTCCAGCTACAACCTTACATACCCTCCCCCTCAGCCCAAAGCTGGGGGGCTTGGCACCTTCTGCCACCATACAATAGACCCTTGATAGAGCATCAGCATTCCCATATTGTTTCCCAGGCCTATGCTCTACCTTGAAACTAAAATCTTGTAGGGCTAGGAACCACCTAGTTACTCGGGCATTGTTCCCCTTCTTTGCTCACATCCAATTCACTAGGACATTGTCCGACACTAACCTGAACCTTCTACCTAACAGGTAATAGCTCAGAGTGTCTAAACATTCTTTTTCCACTATGGAGAAGTTTTTTTCACACGTGGGCAGTTTCCGACTGAGGTACATTACAGGGTGTTCCTCTCCGTTAATATCCTGGGACAAGACTGCTCCCAGCCCGACATCCGATGCGTCAGTCTGGACCACGAACTCATTGGAGAAGGTGGGCGCTACCAAGACTGGCTGTTTACAGAGGGCCCATTTAAATTCAGCTTCCGGGGACCACTTAGCCATAGCCGACTTCGTCCTTTCAGAAGATCCATCAGGGGGGCTGCTATCAGGGCAAAGTTATGGACAAATCTTCTATGGTAGCCCACGATGCCTAGAAATGCCCTGACCTGCTTCTTCGTGAGGGGCTGTGGCCAGTTCAGGATCGCCTCGACCTTATTTATTTGTGGTTTTATTTCCCCTCTAGCAACCACGTAGCCCAGATACTTGGCTTCCTCCATCCCCATAGCACATTTTTTCGGGTTGATAGTAAAGCCCGCCTTCCTTAGGGCGTCAAGTATGACTTGAACTTTGCCAAGATGACTTTCCCAGTCCTTGCTGAATATGACATCTACAGTATGTCATCTAGGTAGGCCGCTGCATACTTTTTGTGGGGTGCTAAGATCCGGTCCATGGTTCTCTGGTAGGTGGCCGGAGCTCCCTGCAACCCAAACGGCATCCTGACGTATTGATAACATCCGTCTGGCGTCGAGAAGGCCGTCTTCTCCTTGGCCTCTTTGGACAGGGGAATTTACCAATATCCTTTGGTGAGGTTCAGGGTGGTGATGTACCGAGCAGGTCCTGGCCTTTTGATAAGCTCATCTACCCTAGGCATTGGGTAGGCGTTGAACTTTGAGACCTCGTTCAGCTTCCTATAGTCATTGCAAAACCGCCATTCCCCATCTGGTTTTGTCACTAAGACTATGGGACTGGACCAGCCACTCTTGGACTCTTCAGTGACTCCCAGGCTAAGCATCCGCTTCACTTCTTTCGAGATCACCTCTCTGCGGGCCTCGGGGATCCGGTATGGTTTTAGGTTGACATGAACATGAGGCTCTGTGAGTACTTCATGCTCTATGACCTGAGTGAGTACTGGCAACTCCAAAAACAGGTCTTTATGTCCCTGCAACAGCTCCCAACATTGCTGTGTCTGTGAGCAGGACAAGGTGTCTGCCACCTTAACATCTTCCACGTTTACTTCAGGCTTGGCTACCAGACAAGGAGCTTCTACAGGTTCTCTGTCCTGCCACGATTTAAGCAGATTAACATGGTAAATTTGGTAGGGCTTCCTCTTCCCTGGTTGGTGGATTTTATAGTTGACTTTCTCTACCACCTCATAGGGACCCTGCCACTTGGCCAGGAACTTGCTCTCCACTGTGGGTACTAGCACAAGCACTCGATCTCCCAGGTTGAACGATCTCACCCTGGCCGACCTATTATAGACCCTGGAATGTGCCTCCTGTGCCTTGAGGAGGTGCTCCTTCACAATGGGCATCACGTTGGCAATCTTTTCTTGCATCTGGCAATATGCTCCACCACGCTCCTATAGGGAGTGGTCTCAGCTTCACAGGACTCTTTTGCCACATCCAGGAGTCTTCGAGGGTGTCTGCCATAAAGTAGTTCAAACGGGGAGAAACCTGTGGAAGCTTGGGGAACTTCCCTGATGGAGAACATCAGATAGGGAAGCAGACAGTCCCAATCTCGGGCATCCTTCTCCACTGCTTTCCTCAATATCGCCTTCAAGGTTTTGTTAAACCTCTCCACCAGTCCGTCCATCTGGGGATGGTACACTAAGGTTCTGAGCTGAGTAATTTGTAGTGTCTTGCACAATTTCCTCATGACCTTCGACATTAATGGAGTCCCTTGGTCCATTAGAATCTCTTTAGACAACCCCGTTCTGGAAAATATGTGGGCTAACTCCCGGGCTATACACTTGGAGGAGGAGTTTTGTAGTGGTATGGCCTCCGGATACCGTGTAGCATAATCCAATACCACTAGGATATACTGATGCCCTCGGGCGAACTTGACCAGGGGCCCCACTAGATCCATTGCTATGCATTCAAATGGGACCTCGATCACAGGTAGCGGTACTAGGGGCTGTGGAAGTGGGCCACCGGGAAGGTTAGCTGGCATGTGGGGCAGGAACGACAATATCTCATTATTTCTCTGTATCAACCTGGCAAGGAGAATCTCTGGAGAATCCGTTCCTGAGTCTTATCTGCACCCAGGTGACCACCCAACACTTGGGAATGAGCCATGTCCCTGTGTCTATAGGACCCTGGCACTAGCAACTGCTCTATTACCTCACCCCTTGGCTTGGTTACTCTGTACAGCAAATCCTCATTCACAGCAAAATGAGGGAACCGGCTCCTGAGGCACGCCATTTAACACGGTAACATTTTCGAACGCCCCTTACAGAGTTAAATCCCTGAGTTGGGCTGTTCCAAAGTTTCCCTCGGACTCCTCCAGCTCAAGGATATTGGCCTCAGGGGATGTTGCCTCATCCTCATCGCCCACAAACACACACATGGGAAACTGGTCGGTTACAGCCTGCGGCGGGGTTTCTTCAGGGGTGATCTGGCTGTCGTCCGAGCAACCAGGTGTCCCCGCTTTCCCCCACATGCCCCAGAATAACGCAAAGTCCTGTCCGATTATTATCGGGTGCATCAAGTCTTTAACGACCTCCACTTCCTGAGATGTGGTGCCATAGTCCATGTTTACATCCACCTGGGCCAAAGGATAGTTTTTAGCATCCTCATGGATACACAGGACACCCACCACCTTCCCAGGAACTAGCCGATGAAGGAGTTTTGTGCTTATCAGGTCACCAAACTTCCCGAGTCCAACAGCCCAGACACTTGCACCCCGTTTACGGACACTGAGCATGCCTGAGGGCCCTCGCCATGTTGAGGAACCGCACTGCAGGCGGGGTAGGCAAAATAGGAGCAACACTGGTCTATGTTGCAGTCCATTGGCTCAGAGTTCATGGGACACCGGGCGGCTATATGGCCAGGGGAATGACACCTCCAACAGAGGATGTTGTAACGGGTCTGGGAGGTGGAACCTCTGAGCAACTATACAAAGGGGCAGTCCTTGTAAGGAAGCGGGTGGCTCCCAGGGAAGGCGGGCAGGTAGTCACAGCAAGTGACAGGGACAGTCTCTGGGTAGAAGGGCAGGAGGTCACGGCAAGTGACGGGGACAGTCTCTTGACAGGCGGATGGTCACGGCAAGTGACAGCAGGGTAAGAGTCTTTAGACGGGCAGGTGGTCACGGCAAGTGACAGCAGGGAAAGAGTCTCTAGACGGGCAGGTGGTCACGGCAAGTGACAGCAGGGAAAGAGTCTCTAGATAGGCTAGCAGGCAGGTAGCAGGTGAGCGCTCCCAGGTGAGCGGGCAAGGGTCTCTGGACAGGCAGGTGGTCACGGCAAGTGACGGCAGAGCCTCCAGGTAGGCTAGCAGGCAGGTAGCAGGTGAGCGCTCCCAGGTGAGCGGGCAAGAGTCTCTGGACAGGCAGGTGGTCACGGCAAATGACGGCAGAGCCTCCAGGTAGGCTAGCAGGCAGGTAGCAGGTGAGCGCTCCCAGGTGAGCGGGCAAGAGTCTCTGGACAGGCAGGTGGTCACGGCAAGTGACGGCAGAGCCTCCAGGTAGGCTAGCAGGCAGGTAGCAGGTGAGCGCTCCCAGGTGAGCGGGCAAGAGTCTCTGGAGAGGCAGGCAGGTATCTGGCAGGTACTTCCTGGTCCGCAGGCGGACTGATCCATAGACAGACTGGCAGGTGCTGGTAGGCAGACTGTCGGACCACAGGATAGCAAGCAGGTAAGCAGATATCAGGCAGGTATCAAGCAGGAATCTGGCAGGTGACTGGTAACGGGACCTGAGGGCTGAAGCAGAGTTGAAAGGCTTTGCAACAACATTGCTCGGGCACCTCCATTTTGGAGGAGGTGCCTTATATATGGTGAGGTCCTCCGGCCATTGGAAGGGGACTCCTTAGGACGGCGCGCGCGGCTCCATTAAGAGAGGGGAAGCGCGCGCGCTCGCGCCCTAAGCACAGAGGCCGGGAAGCAGCGCGCGCTGCCAGCAGAGCGGGAGGAAGACGCCGGGCATGGAGCGGAGAGGTGAGGGGAACGGCGTCCCTGCCTAGCAGGAGGCAGGGACGCCGACGCTACAGATGTGACTAGCCCAGGGGAATGGGGACGACTCGGTACCCGGGCCTTTTGCCTGACATTGGGGATGTCGCGGTGGTCGGCTCCCGGGCCCGTACCCTGGGGTCAGCTTTTAAAAAGGGATTGTTTGTTAATTTTATGAAAGTTCGTGACGCCACCTGTGGTTTCTGGTGAGAATCACCAGCGCTGTGGCAGTCCACTGAGGCCGGTGATAATGCAGCTCGATGGTATAGCTCCCCACAGGTGGAGCTAGGCCTCAGGGCAGTGCATGGAGAGGGGGGATGCAGGACAGGCGAGACCCAGCTGGATCAGAGCAAGAACAGGGACGGACACGATAGTCACTTCAGTACCTTTTACTGGTGGTAATTCAGGCACATTCCCAGAGCACTGTAGGGTGAAGGGTTCATACCAGGATCCTCCCCAATGAGCGGGTGTAGGACCTCCTGTTTATTGCCTCTGCGTAGTAAGTTTCTGACCTGCCTGAAGCTAAGCCTAACTTTATCTCTGTCCTGCACCGGCTGACGTTGTGGTCGGGCCTTCTCTTGGAGTGCACGCTCCCAGCTTACGAGGCCTATGTGTCTCCTGGCTCTGTTACGTATCAGCTTTCTGGTGATCCTGGGACCTGTAGTTCTCCAGGGATTCCGGTTATGCCTTACTGGGTCGTAGAGATCCCGGTAAGCTCGGACCTGGTGTCCGGTATATGTTTCGGGGTGAGCTGGGTAAGCTCCTCTGCCCCCACTGCTACTCACTTTCCACTCGCCTTCGGCCACGCTCGGGCCCTCACTAGGCTACTCACACTAACGGCAGCTTGCCGCTCTTCACCGCTCTTACAGGCGTCGGCACACCTTAAGCCCACTTACTTGAGCTTTTACTGAGTCTAGACTGGGCTTCAGAACCGCTGGAGGCCTAGCTTGCCTCACACAGCAACCCTTGTGCTTCTCCACACACACAGCTCTCCAATCTCTGTGCACTCCAAACTGACTGAACTGCCTAGCTCCACCTTCCCTATTTATATCCCTAACAGGCTCCCTCTGCTGGTCTGAGGTGGAAGGTGGAGATGTGTGAATGTTTATGGGGGCCTCTTGTGGAGGATTCCATCAATGCACTCTTCTAGGATCTGTGGTACCAAGCGCAGCTGGGCGCCACAGATGGAATGGGACTGATTACCCAGCTGTGATTCAGCTGCCTCCTGGGACTTTGGATGCCCACCCAGGGAAGATTTAGTCTCCTTCTTTTAGGAGCCCCAGAAAGGTGATCTAACCCCTGCTTGTCCACCCAGGGAACCCTCTACCGCCCGGTATCTTTCCACTAGGTCCACCCGGTCTTCTACATTTTGGGGATCTCCCTGGACAACCCAGGACTGAATCGGCTTGGGCAGTGAATGAACCAATCCATGACCACTCTTTTGACCATCTGGGCTAGAGAACAAGTATCTGGCTGCAGCCACTTCTGTACCAGGTGCAGAAGATCAAACATTTGTGACCAAGGAGGTTTGTCCCTGTGGAAGTCCCAGAGGTGGACTTGTTGTGCCCTGACTGCAGGGTTACGCCCAGCCGCGCCAGGATCTCAGCTTTAAGCTTGATATACTCCTTAGCGTCCTGTAGGGCCAAATCAAAATACGCCTTCTGTGGTTCCCTTGTCAGATATGGAGCTAGAACCTCTGCCCACTGCTCCGGTGGTAGTCTCTCACGGTCTGCCACCCTCTCAAACACGGCCAGGAACGCCTCAACGTCACCCCCCAGAGTCATCTTTTGCAAGACCCCTCTCACGGTTTTCCTCACCTGGGTCTCCTCGCTGCGGCTTCCCTGACACGGACGGTCTCCGCCAGGAGAGTCATCTGTTCCTGCTGCTGTAGCTGCTGCTGCTGCATCTGTTGCTGTTGAAGCTGGAATTGCTGTATCCACAATTTGTTGGTCTCCTGTTGAGCTTGCTGCTGATGCATTTTTGCCTGCACCAGTTGCTTTATCACTCCTCCATGCTGCCGGATGAACCTTGCTGGCTGTCGGCCTTCACCTATGACATTTACAGTTTCCTATAGCAGCCACACTGCCCCTTGGGATTCGTGCCCGCACTTTTAGCACCAACTTGTGAGGAGTCATCTCTGGGTAGACGCAGGTTCAAATAGGAATGCAGTCCGCAGGTTCAAAAACAAACTGGTGGTTTATTAAGTGTCCATAAACCAGTCAGGAAAACAAAGCATAACAGCCTCTTCCTGGCACAAAAAGGTATAACTGAACAAAAACTCCAAAATAACCAGTCCATGCAGCACGGCCTCAGGCGTTTCAATGAAGTGCGTTCCTCTGCCTCCAGCAGAGTCTGAGCAGCACATGCAAGGTCTGCTCACCTTGCCCAACACACACAGCCAGACTGAGACAGGCGCAGCGGTCTTAAATCAGGCGTTCCAAGACCTGGACTGGAGGTAAGTGAGCAGTGATCCCCCCGAGCTCTTTCAGCTGCTCGTAAAACCTGGCCCTTTAAGCCAGGCCCATTAACCACCTCTCAGCACTATGTGTGCTGGAGCCTGCTTTTCCAGGTCCTACATCACCAAAGCTTGGCACCTTGGGGTCACATACCTCCCGTCCACGACCTGTCCGGCTGCAACTTTACAATATATTACTATATCACACTGAGGAGAAGGATGGCCATATTTCTATACATATTACTATATGACACTGAGGAGAAGGGTGGCCATATTACTATATATATTACTATATCACATTGAGGAGAAGGGAGGCCATATTACTATATATATTACTATATCACACTGAGGAGAAGGGAGGCCATATTACTATATCACATTGAGGAGAAGGGAGGCCATATTACTATGTATATTACTATATCACACTGAGGAGAAGGGCGGCCATATTACTATATATATTACTATATCACACTGAGGAGAAGGGAGGCCATATTACTATATATATATTACTATATTACACTGAGGAGAAGGGCAGCCATATTACTATATATATTACTATATGACACTGAGGAGAAGGGCGGCCATATTACTATATGTAATGTACACGCCCGGGCTGAGTGGCGTGTGCGTGTGTATGTAGTGATTCCACTGTGCCATGATCCGGAGAGTGCCTGGAGGGGCGTAACTAAGTATCTGCCCGATCCGACCAAGGTCGCACGACGGCATACGACGCCAGTGCACCAGGGAGGAACCGGGCAGAGGGACCAGGTGCTACTCCAGGTCAGACCCCGGACACGGCTGTTGACCCACACAGGGGAATACTGGAACAGGCAGGTTAGGCTGGCACACCGACTGGTGAGTATAGGCAGACACGGCTGGAATACAGACGGGTGGATGCTGGTAAGCACGACTGGTATGCAGGCAGGGAGGTACTGGCAGGTACGACAGGTTGGAGCGCCGAGTGGATAGGACCCAGTACAGACTGGGACTCAGGAACAGAACCGCAGACGCGGTGGACAAACAGCAGAGTGAGGCCACCCAGAGCGGCGAGCTTGAGCAGAACAAGATGAGACCGCCTGGAGCGGTGAGCGAGAGAAGAGCAAGACAAGGCCACTTGGAGCGGTGAGCGAGAGAGGAGCAGGACGAGACTGCCGAAGCAGCGAGCAAAGGGTCAGAGCAGAGCGAGACTGCCGGAGAAGCGAGCAAAGGGCCAGAGCGGAGCGAGACTGCCGGAGCAGCGAGCAAAGGGCCAGAGCAGAGTGAGACTGCCGGAGCAGCGAGCAAAGGGTCAGAGCGGAGCGAGACTGCCGGAGCAGTGAGCAAAGGGTCAGAGCGGAGCAGGACTTCCGGAGCAGTGAGCAAAGGGTCAGAGTGGAGCAGGACTGCCGGAGCAGTGAGCAAGGCAGAGCAGGCTAGAACCACTGGAGCGGTGAGCAAGGCAGAGCAGGAGGGACAGGGCTCTGTTCACACGGAACAGACTGGAAGGGAAAGGCAGAACCAGATACCCACAGGGTACTTGCAGTGAAGTAGCGAGTGGACCACAAACTCACAAACGGAAGTACAGAGTTAGGTACGAGTTCAGACTCTGCAGAAAAAGGGAAGGTACGGACATAGAGAAAAACAGGAAACAGGCTAGGAGAGTATTCAGACAAGAACAGACACAGCAGCAAGATACAGGAGCGGGTCTAGGTATGCAGCCCCTAGAAGGCGGGAGGAACAGGCTAGGAGCGTGTTCAGACAGGAACAGGCAAGATACAGGAGCGGGTCTAGGTATGCGGCCCCTAGAAGGCGGAAAGAACAGGCTAGGAGCGTGTTCACACAGGCCTGGAAATGCAGCCTCCAGGATAGGCAGAAGACAACAGGCTAGAAGATAATACAGACAGGACACAGTTCAGACACGGGAACTGAAACCGCAAGGCAGGAAACATAAACGGGACCTGGCATATCAGTGACCAGAAGCCAACTGACAGAACACAATGCTCAGGCAGGGTTTCTTGGGAGGAGCTGGGTTAAATACCAGGTGACAGACAGCAATAGGCTGAGGACGCACAAGGGGTGTGCCTGCAGCAGGTACAAGAAACAGGAAGTGATCGGGCGCCGCCCTTAAGCAGCAGAAACAGAGGCAAGCAGACAGCATGGAGGGAAGCCAGGGCCAGAGCTGAGCGAGACTGCCGGAGCAGCGAGCACAGGGTCAGAGCAGAGCGAGACTGCCGGAGCAGCGAGCAAAGGGTCAGAGCAGAGCGAGACTGCCAGAGCAGCGAGCAAAGGGTCAGAGCGGAGCAGGACTGCCGGAGCAGTGAGCAAGGCAGAGCAGGCTAGAACCACTGGAGCGGTGAGCAAGGCAGAGCAGGAGGGACAGGGCTCTGTTCACACGGAACAGACAGGAAGGGAAAGGCAGAACCAGATACCCACAGGGCACTTGCAGTGAAGTAGCGAGTGGACCACAAACTCACAAACGGAAGTACAGTGACAACGAGCAGGAGTTAGGTACGAGTTCAGACTCTGCAGAAAAAGGAAAGGTACGGACATAGAGAAAAACAGGAAACAGGCTAGGAGAGTATTCAGACAAGAACAGACACAGCAGCAAGATACAGGAGCGGGTCTAGGTATGCGGCCCCTAGAAGGCGGAACGAACAGGCTAGGAGCGTGTACACACAGGAACAGGCAAGATACAGGAACGGGTCTAGGTATGCGGCCCCTAGAAGGCGGAAAGAACAGGCTAGGAGCGTGTTCACACAGGCCTGGAAATACAGCCTCCAGGATAGGCAGAAGACAACAGGCTAGAAGATAATACAGACAGGACACAGTTCAGACACGGGAACTGAAACCGCAAGGCAGGAAACATAAACGGGACCTGGCATATCAGTGACCAGAAGCCAACTGACAGAACACAATGCTCAGGCAGGGTTTCTTGGGAGGAGCTGGGTTAAATACCAGGTGACAGACAGCAATAGGCTGAGGACGCACAAGGGGTGTGCCTGCAGCAGGTACAAGAAACAGGAAGTGATCGGGCGCTGCCCTTAAGCAGCAGAAACAGAGGCAAGCAGACAGCATGGAGGGAAGCCAGGCTAGCAGACTGGACTGGAGATCAAGTGCGCGCTCTTGCACAGTGGGAGATGGACCACTATGCAAGGACGCCGCCAGGTATGTTACACTATATATATTACTATATCACTCTGAGGAGAAGGACGGCCATATTACTATATATATTACTATATCACACTGAGGAGAGTGGCGGCCATCTTTCTATATATATATTACTATATCACACTGAGTAGAAGGGCGGCCATATTACTATATCACACTGAGGAGAAGGGCGGCCATATTACTATATATATTGCTATATCACACTGAGGAGAAGGGCAGCCGTATTACTATATATATTACTATATCACACTGAGGAGAAGGGCGGCCATATTACTATATATATTACTATATCACATTGAGGAGAAGGGAGGCCATATTACTATATATATTACTATGTCACAGTGAGGAGGAGGGCGTCCATATTACTATATATATTACTATATCACACTGAGGAGGGCGGCCATATTACTATATATATTACTATATCACACTGAGGAGAAGGGCGACCATATTACTATATATATTACTATATCACACTGAGGAGAAGGGCGGCCATATTACTATATATATTACTATATCACACTGAGGAGAAGGGCGGCCATATTACTATATATATTACTATATCACACTGAGGAGAAGCTAGGCCATATTACTATATATACTACTATAGGACACTGAGGAGGGCGGCCATATTACTATATATATTACTATATCATACTGAGGAGAAGGGCGGCCATATTACTATATATATTACTATATCACACTGAGGAGGAGGGCGGCCATATTACTGTATATATTACTATATCACACTGAGGAGAAGGGCGGCCATATTACTATATATATTACTACATCACACTGAGGAGGAGGGCGGCCATATTACTATATATATTACTATATCACACTGAGGAGAAGGGCAGCAATATTACTGTATAACTATATCACACTGAGGAGAAGGGTGGCCATATTACTATATATTATTATATCACCACTGAGGAGAAGAGCGGCCATATTACTATATATATATAACTATATCACACTGAGGAGGAGGGTGGCCATATTACTACATATATTACTATATCACACTGAGGAGAAGGGAGGCCATATTACTATATATATTACTATATCACACTGAGGAGAAAGGCGGCCATATTACTATATATATTACTATATCACACTGAGGAGAAGGGTGGCCATATTACAAAATATATTACTATATCACACTGAGGAGAAGGGCGGCCATATTACTATATATATTACTATATCACACTGAGGAGAAGGGCGACCATATTACTATGTATATTACTATATCAAACTGAGGAGAAGTGCGGCCATATTACTATATATATTACTATGTCACACTGAGGAGAGGGGCGGCCATATTACTATATATATTACTATATCACACTGAGGAGAAGGTAGGCCATATTACTATATATATTACTATATCACACTGAGGAGAAGGGCGGCCATATTACTATATATATAACTTTATCACACTGAGGAGAAGGGAGGCCATATTACTATATATATTACTATATCACACTGAGGAGAGGGGTGGCCATATTACTATATCACACTGAGGAGAAGGGCGGCCATTTTACTATATATATTACTATATCACACTGAGGAGGAGGGCGGCCATATTACTGTATATATTACTATATTACACTGAGGAGAAGGGCGGCCATATTACTATATATATTACTACATCACACTGAGGAGGAGGGCGGCCATATTACTATGTATATTACTATATCACACTGAGGAGAAGGGCAGCAATATTACTGTATAACTATATCACACTGAGGAGAAGGGTGGCCATATTACTATATATTATTATATCACCACTGAGGAGAAGAGCGGCCATATTACTATATATATTACTATATCACACTGAGGAGGAGGGTGGCCATATTACTACATATATTACTATATCACACTGAGGAGAAGGGAGGCCATATTACTTTATATATATTACTATATCACACTGAGGAGAAAGGCGGCCATATTACTATATATATTACTATATCACACTGAGGAGAAGGGTGGCCATATTACTATATATATTACTATATCACACTGAGGAGAAGGGCGGCCATATTACTATATATATTACTATATCACACTGAGGAGAGGGGCGGCCATATTACTATATATATTGCTATATCACACTGAGGAGAAGGGCGGCCATATTACTATATATATAACTTTATCACACTGAGGAGAAGGGAGGCCATATTACTGTATTTATTACTATATCACACTGAGGAGAGGGGTGGCCATATTACTATATATATTACTATATCACACTGAGGAGAAGGGTGGCCATATTACTATATATATATTGCTATATCACACTGAGGAGAAGGGCAGCCATATTACTATATATATTACTATATCACACTGAGGAGAAGGGCGGCCATATTACTATATATATTACTATATCACACTGAGGAGAAGGGCGGCCATATTGCTATATATATTACTATATCACACCGTGGAGAAGGGCGGCCATATTACTATATATATTACTATATCACACTGAGGAGGAGGGCGGCCATATTACTGTATATATTACTATATCACACTGAGGAGAAGGGCGGCCATATTACTATATATATTACTATATCACATTGAGGAGAAGGGCGGCCATATTAATATATATATTACTATATCACACTGAGGAGGAGGGCGGCCATATTACTATATATATTACTATATCACACTGAGGAGAAGGGCAGCAATATTACTGTATATATTACTATATCACACTGAGGAGAAGGGTGGCCATATTACTATATATTATTATATCACCACTGAGGAGAAGAGCGGCCATATTACTATATATATTACTATATCACACTGAGGAGGAGGGTGGCCATATTACAACATATATTACTATATCACACTGAGCAGAAGGGCGGCCATTTTACTATATATATTACTATATCACACTGAGGAGAGGGGCGGCCATATTACTATATTACACTGAGGAGAAGGGTGGCCATATTACTATATATATTACTATATGACACTGAGGAGGAGGGCGGCCATATAACTATATATATTACTATATCACACTGAGGAGAAGGGCAGCAATATAACTGTATATATTACTATATCACACTGAGGAGAAGGGTGGCCATATTACTATATATTATTATATCACCACTGAGCAGAAGAGCGGCCATATTACTATATATATTACTATATCACACTGAGGAGGAGGGTGGCCATATTACTACATATATTACTATATCACTGAGTAGAAGGGTGGCCATTTTACTATATATATTACTATATCACACTGAGGAGAAGGGCGGCCATATTACTATATATATTACTATGTCACACTGAGGAGAAGGGTGGCCATATTACTATATCACACTGAGGAGAAGGGCGGCCATATTACTATATATATATTACTATATCACACTGAGGAGAAGGGCGACCATATTACTATATCACACTGAGGAGAAGGGCGGCCATATTACTATATATATATTACTATATCACACTGAGGAGAGGGGCGGCCATATTACTATATATATTACTATATCACACTGAGGAGAAGGGCGGCCATATTACTATATATATAACTTTATGACACTGAGGAGAAGGGAGGCCATATTACTATATATATTACTATATCACACTGTGGAGAAGGGCGTCCATATTACTATATATATTATTATATCACACTGAGGAGAAGGGTGGCCATATTACTATATATATTACTATATCACACTGTGGAGAAGGGCGGCCATATTACTATATATATTACTATATCACACTGAGGAGAAGGGCAGCCATATTAATATATATATTACTATATCACACTGAGGAGTAGGGCAGCCATATTACTATATATATTACTATATCACACTGAGGAGAAGGGCGGCCATATTACTATATATATTACTATATTACACTGAGGAGAAGGGCAGCCATATTACTATATCACACTGAGGAGAAGGGCAGCCATATTACTATATATATTACTATATCACACTGAGGAGAAGGGCAGCCATATTACTATATATATCACTATATCACACTGAGGAGAAGGGCGGCCATATTACTATATATATTACTATATCACATTGAGGAGAAGGGAGGCCATATTACTATATATATTACTATATCACACTGAGGAGAAGGGCGGCCATATTACTATATATATTACTTTATCACACTGAGAAGGGCGGCCATATTACTATATATATTACTATGTCACACTGAGGAGAAGGTAGGCCATATTACTATATATATTACTATAGGACACTGAGGAGGGAGGCCATATTACTATATATATTACTATATCATACTGAGGAGAAGGGCGGCCATATTACTATATATATTACTATATCACACTGAGGAGGAGGGCGGCCATATTACTGTATATATTACTATATCACACTGAGGAGAAGGGCGGCAAAATTACTATATATATTACTATATCACACTGAGGAGGAGGGCAGCCATATTACTATATATATTACTATATCACACTGAGGAGAAGGGCAGCAATATTACTGTATATATTACTATATCACACTGAGGAGAAGGGTGGCCATATTACTATATATTATCATATCACCACTGAGGAGAAGAGCGGCCATATTACTATATATATTACTATATCACACTGAGGAGGAGGGTGGTCATATTACTACATATATTACTATATCACACTGAGGAGAAGAGAGGCCATATTACTATATAACACTGAGGAGAAAGGCGGCCATATTACTATATAAATTACTATATCACACTGAGGAGAAGGGAGGCCATAATACTATATATATTACTATATCACACTGAGGAGAAGGGTGGCCATATTACCATATATATTACTATATCACACTGAGGAGAAGGGCAGCCATATTATTATATATATTACTATATCACACTCAGGAGAAGGGCGGCCATATTACTATATATATTACTATATCACACTGAGGAGAAGGGCGGCCATATTACTATATATATATTACTATATCACACTGAGGAGAAGGCTGGCCATATTACTATATGTATTACTATATCACACTGAGGAGAAGGGTGGCCATATTACTATATATATTACTATATCACACTGAGGAGAAGGGCGGCCATATTACTATATATATTACTATATCACACTGAGGAGAAGGGCGACCATATTACTATGTATATTACTATATCACACTGAGGAGAAGGGCGGCCATATTACTATATATATTACTATATCACACTGAGGAGAGGGGCGGCCATATTACTATATATATTACTATATCACACTGAGGAGAAGGGCGGCCATATTACTATTTATATAACTTTATCACACTGAGGAGAAGGGAGGCCATATTACTATGTATATTACTATATCACACTGAGGAGAGGGGTGGCCATATTACTATATATATTACTATATCACACTGAGGAGAAGGGTGGCCATATTTCCATATATATTACTATATGACACTGTGGAGAAGGGCGGCCATATTACTATATATATTACTATATCACACTGAGGAGAAGGGTGGCCATATTACTATATATATATTGCTATATCACACTGAGGAGAAGGGCAGCCATATTACTATCTATATTACTATATCACACTGAGGAGAAGAGCGGCCATATTACTATATATATTACTATATCACACTGAGGAGGAGGGCGTCCATATTACTGTATATATTACTATATCACACTGAGGAGAAGGGCGGCCATATTACTATATATATTACTATATCACATTGAGAAGAAGGGCGGCCATATTACTATATATATTACTATATCACACTGAGGAGAAGGGCGGCCATATTACTATATATATTACTATATCACACTGAGGAGGAGGGTGGCCATATTACTACATATATTACTATATCACACTGAGGAGAAGGGCGGCCATATTACTATATATATTACTATATCACACTGAGGAGAAGGGCGGCCATATTACTATATATATTACTATATCACACTGAGGGGACGGGTGGCCATATTACTATATATATTACTATATGACACTGAGGAGGAGGGCGGCCATATTACTATATACATTACTATATCACACTGAGGAGAAGGGCAGGAATATTACTGTATATATTACTATATCACACTGATTAGAAGGGTGGCCATATTACTATATATTATTATATCACCACTGAGGAGAAGAGCGGCCATATTACTATATATATTACTATATCACACTGAGGAGGAGGGTGGCCATATTACTATATATATTACTTTATCACACTGAGGAGAAGGGCAGCCATTTTACTATATATATTACTATATCACACTGAGGAGAAGGGCGGCCATATTACTATATATATTACTATATCACACTGAGGAGAAGGGTGGCCATATTACTATATATATTACTATATCACACTGAGGAGAAGGGCGGCCATATTACTATATATATTACTATATCACACTGAGGAGACGGGCGACCATATTACTATGTATATTACTATATCACACTGAGGAGAAGGGCGGCCATATTACTATATATATTACTATATCACACTGCGGAGAGGGGCAGCCATATTACTATATATATTACTATATCACACTGAGAAGGGCGGCCATATAACTATATATATAACTATCACACTGAGGAGAAGGGAGGCGATATTACTATATATATTACTATATCACACTGAGGAGAGGGGCGGCCATATTACTATATATATTACTATATCACACTGAGGAGAAGGGTGGCCATATTACTATATATATTACTATATCACACTGTGGAGAAGGGCGGCCATATTACTATATACATTATTATATCACACTGAGGAGAAGGGTGGCCATATTACTATATATATTGCTATATCACACTGAGGAGAAGGGCAGCCATATTACTATATATATTACTATATCACACTGAGGAGAAGAGCGGCCATATTACTATATATATATTACTATATCACACTGAGGAGAAGAGCGGCCATATTTATATATATATATTACTATATCACACTGAGGAGAAGGGTGGCCATATTACTATATATATATTGCTATATCACACTGAGGAGAAGGGCAGCCATATCACTATATATATTACTATATCACACTGAGGAGAAGGGCGGCCATATTATTATATATATTACTATATCACACTGAGGAGAAGGGAAGCCATATTAATATATGTATTACTATATCACACTGAGAAGGGCAGCCATATTAATATATATATTACTATATCACACTGAGGAGAAGGGCAGCCATATTAATATATATATTACTATATCACACTGAGGAGTAGGGTGGCCATATTACTATATCACACTGAGGAGAAGGGCGGCCATATTACTATATATATTACTATATCACACTGAGGAGAAGGGCAGCCATATTACTATATATATCACTATATCACACTGAGAAGGGCGGCCATATTACTTTATATATTACTATATCACACTGATGAGAAGGGCGGCCATATTACTATATATATATTACTATATCACACTGATGAGAAGGGCGGCCATATTACTATATATATTACTATATCACACTGAGGAGAGGGGCGGCCATATTACTATATATATTACTATATCACACTGAGGAGAAGGGCGGCCATATTACTATTTATATAACTTTATCACACTGAGGAGAAGGGAGGCCATATTACTATGTATATTACTATATCACACTGAGGAGAGGGGTGGCCATATTACTATATATATTACTATATCACACTGAGGAGAAGGGTGGCCATATTTCCATATATATTACTATATCACACTGTGGAGAAGGGCGGCCATATTACTATATATATTACTATATCACACTGAGGAGAAGGGTGGCCATATTACTATATATATATTGCTATATCACACTGAGGAGAAGGGCAGCCATATTACTATATATATTACTATATCACACTGAGGAGAAGAGCGGCCATATCACTATATATCTTACTATATCACACTGAGGAGGAGGGCGTCCATATTACTGTATATATTACTATATCACACTGAGGAGAAGGGCGGCCATATTACTATATATATTACTATATCACATGGAGAAGAAGGGCGGCCATATTACTATATATATTACTATATCACACTGAGGAGAAGGGCGGCCATATTACTATATATATTACTATATCACACTGAGGAGGAGGGTGGCCATATTACTACATATATTACTATATCACACTGAGGAGAAGGGCGGCCATATTACTATATATATTACTATATCACACTGAGGAGAAGGGCGGCCATATTACTATATATATTACTATATCACACTGAGGGGACGGGTGGCCATATTACTATATATATTACTATATGACACTGAGGAGGAGGGCGGCCATATTACTATATATATTACTATATCACACTGAGGAGAAGGGCAGGAATATTACTGTATATATTACTATATCACACTGATTAGAAGGGTGGCCATATTACTATATATTATTATATCACCACTGAGGAGAAGAGCGGCCATATTACTATATATATTACTATATCACACTGTGGAGGAGGGTGGCCATATTACTATATATATTACTTTATCACACTGAGGAGAAGGGCAGCCATTTTACTATATATATTACTATATCACACTGAGGAGAAGGGCGGCCATATTACTATATATATTACTATATCACACTGAGGAGAAGGGTGGCCATATTACTATATATATTACTATATCACACTGAGGAGAAGGGCGGCCATATTACTATATATATTACTATATCACACTGAGGAGACGGGCGACCATATTACTATGTATATTACTATATCACACTGAGGAGAAGGGCGGCCATATTACTATATATATTACTATATCACACTGCGGAGAGGGGCGGCCATATTACTATATATATTACTATATCACACTGAGGAGAAGGGCGGCCATATTACTATATATATAACTATCACACTGAGGAGAAGGGAGGCGATATTACTATATATATTACTATATCACACTGAGGAGAGGGGCGGCCATATTACTATATATATTACTATATCACACTGAGGAGAAGGGTGGCCATATTACTATATATATTACTATATCACACTGTGGAGAAGGGCGGCCATATTACTATATATATTATTATATCACACTGAGGAGAAGGGTGGCCATATTACTATATATATTGCTATATCACACTGAGGAGAAGGGCAGCCATATTACTATATATATTACTATATCACACTGAGGAGAAGAGCGGCCATATTACTATATATATATTACTATATCACACTGAGGAGAAGAGCGGCCATATTTATATATATATATTACTATATCACACTGAGGAGAAGGGAAGCCATATTAATATATGTATTACTATATCACACTGAGAAGGGCAGCCATATTAATATATATATTACTATATCACACTGAGGAGAAGGGCAGCCATATTAATATATATATTACTATATCACACTGAGGAGTAGGGTGGCCATATTACTATATCACACTGAGGAGAAGGGCGGCCATATTACTATATATATTACTATATCACACTGAGGAGAAGGGCAGCCATATTACTATATATATCACTATATCACACTGAGAAGGGCGGCCATATTACTTTATATATTACTATATCACACTGATGAGAAGGGCGGCCATATTACTATATATATATTACTATATCACACTGATGAGAAGGGCGGCCATATTACTATATATATTACTATATCACACTGAGGAGAAGGGCGGCCATATTACTATATATATATTACTATATCACACTGATGAGAAGGGCGGCCATATTACTATATATATTACTATATCACACTGAGGAGAATTGCGGGCATATTACTATATATATATTACTATATCACACTGATGAGAAGGGCGGCCATATTACTATATATATTACTATATCACACTGAGGAGAAGGGAGGCCATATTACTATGTATATTACTATATCACACTGAGGAGAGGGGTGGCCATATTACTATATATATTACTATATCACACTGTGGAGAAGGGCGGCCATGTTACTATATATATTACTATATCACACTGAGGAGAAGGATGGCCATATTACTATATATATATTGCTATATCACACTGAGGAGAAAGGCAGCCATATTACTATATACATTACTATATCACACTGAGGAGAAGGGCGTCCATATTACTATATATATTACTATATCACACTGAGGAGAAGGGCGGCCATATTACTATACCACACTGTGGAGAAGGGCGGCTATATTACTATATATATTACTATATCACACTGAGGAGGAGGGCGGCCATATTACTGTATATATTACTATATCACATTGAGAAGAAGGGCGGCCATATTAATATATATATTACTATATCACACTGAGGAGGAGGGCCGCCATATTACTATATATATTACTATATCACACTGAGGAGGAGGGTGGCCATATTACTACATATATTACTATATCACACTGAGGAGAAGGGCGGCCATATTACTATATATATTACTATATCACACTGAGGGGAAGGGTGGCCATATTACTATATATATTACTTTATGACACTGAGGAGGAGGGCGGCCATATTACTATATATATTACTATATCACACTGAGGAGAAGGGCAGGAATATTACTGTATATATTACTATATCACACTGAGGAGAAGGGTGGCCATATTACTATATATTATTATATCACCACTGAGGAGAAGAGCTGCCATATTACTATATATATTACTATATGACACTGAGGAGGAGGGTGGCCATATTACTACATATATTACTATATCACACTGAGGAGAAGGGCAGCCATTTTACTATATATATTACTATATCACACTGAGGAGAAGGGCGGCCATATTACTATATATATTACTATATCACACTGAGGAGGAGGGTGGCCATATTACTACATATATTACTATATCACACTGAGGAGAAGGGCAGCCATTTTACTATATATATTACTATATCACACTGAGGAGAAGGGCGGCCATATTACTATATATATTACTATATCACACTGAGGAGAAGGGCGACCATATTACTATGTATATTACTATATCACACTGAGGAGAAGGGCGGCCAAATTACTATATATATTACTATATCACACTGAGGAGAGGGGCGGCCATATTACTATATATATTACTATATCACACTAAGGAGAAGGGCGGCCATATTACTATATATATAACTCACACTGAGGAGAAGGGAGGCCATATTACTATATATATTACTATATCACATTGAGGAGAGGGGTGGCCATATTACTATATATATTGCTATATCACACTGAGGAGAAGGGTGGCCATATTACTATATATATTACTATATCACACTGTGGAGAAGGGCGGCCATATTACTATATATATTATTATATCACACTGAGGAGAAGGGTGGCCATATTACTATATATATATTGCTATATCACACTGAGGAGAAGGGCAGCCATATTACTATATCACACTGAGGAGAAGAGCGGCCATATTACTATATATATATTACCATATCACACTGAGGAGAAGAGTGGCCATATTTTTATATATATATTACTATATCACACTGAGGAGAAGGGTGGCCATATTACTATATATATATTGCTATATCACACTGAGGAGAAGGGCGGCCATGTTACTATATATATTACTATATCACACTGAGGAGAAGGGAAGTCATATTAATATATGTATTACTATATCACACTGAGGAGAAGGGCAGCTATATTAATATATATATTACTATATCACACTGAGGAGAAGGGCGGCCATATTAATATATATATTACTATATCACACTGAGGAGAAGGGCGGCCATATTAATATATATATTACTATATCACACTGAGGAATAGGGGGGCCATATTACTATATATATTACTATATCACACTGAGTAGAAGGGCAGCCATATTACTATATATATTACTATATCACACTGAGGAGAAGGGCGGCCATATTAATATATATATTACTATATCACACTGAGGAGTAGGGGGGCCATATTACTATATATATTACTATATCACACTGAGTAGAAGGGCAGCCATATTACTATATATATTACTATATCACACTGAGGAGAAGGGCAGCCATATTACTATATATATCACTGTATCACAATGAGAAGGGCGGCCATATTACTTTATATATTACTATATCACACTGATGAGAAGGGCAGCCATATTACTATATATATATTACTATATCACACTGATGAGAAGGGCGGCCATATTACTATATATATTACTATATCACACTGAGGAGAAGGGCGGCCATATTACTATATATATATTACTATATCACACTGATGAGAAGGGCGGCCATATTACTATATATATTACTATATCACACTGAGGAGAAGGGCGGCCATATTACTATATATATATTACTATATCACACTGATGAGAAGGGCGGCCATATTACTATATCACACTGAGGAAAAGGGCGGCCATATTACTATATATATTACTATATCACACTGAGGAGAAGGGCGGCCATATTACTATATATATATATTACTATATCACACTGAGGAGAAGGGTGGCCATATTACTATATATATTACTATATCACATTGAGGAGAAGGGCGGCCATATTACTATATATATTACTATATCACACTGAGGAGAAGGGCGGCCATATTACTATATATATTACTATATCACACTGAGGAGAAGGGCGGCCATATTACTATATATATTACTATATCACACTGAGGAGAAGGGCGGCCATATTACTATATATTACTATATCACACTGAGGAGAAGGGCAGCCATATTACTATATATATTACTATATCACACTGAGGAGAAGGGTGGCCATATTACTATATATATTACTATATCACACTGAGGAGAAGGGCGGCCATGTTACTATATATATTACTATATCACACTGAGGAGAAGGGCGGCCATATTACTATATATATTACTATATCACACTGAGAAGAAGGGCGACCATATTACTATATATATTACTATATCACATTGAGGAGAAGGGCGGCCATATTACTATATATATTACTATATCACACTGAGGAGAAGGGCAGCCATATTACTATATATATTACTATATCACACTGAAGAGAAGGGCGGCCATATTACTATATATCTTACTTTATCACACTGAGGAGAAGGTAGGCCATATTACTATATATATTACTATATCACACTGAGGAGAAGGGCGGCCATATTACTATATATATTACTATATCACACTGAGGAGAAGGTAGGCCATATTACTAGATATATTACTATATCACACTGTGGAGAAGGGCGGCCATATTACTATATCACACTGAGGAGGAGGGTGGCCATATTACTACATATATTACTATATCACACTGAGGAGAAGGGCGGCCATATTACTATATATATTACTATATCACACTGAGGAGAAGGGCGGCCATATTACTATATATATTACTATATCACACTGAGGAGAAGGGTGGCCATATTACTATATATATTACTATATCACACTGAGGAGAAGGGCGGCCATATTACTATATATATTACTATATCACACTGAGGAGAAGGGCGGCCATATTACTATATATATTACTATATCACACTGAGGAGAGGGGCGGCCATATTACTATATATATTACTATATCACACTGAGGAGAAGGGCGGCCATATTACTATATGTATTACTATATCACACTGAGGAGAAGGTAGGCCATATTACTATATATATTACTATATCACACTGAGGAGAAGGGCGGCCATATTACTATATATATTACTATATCACACTGAAGAGAAGGGCGGCCATATTACTATATATATTACTATATCACACTGAGGAGAAGGTAGGCCATATTACTATATATATTACTATATCACACTGAGGAGAAGGGCGGCCATATTACTATATATATTACTATATCACACTGAGGAGAAGGTAGGCCATATTACTAGATATATTACTATATCACACTGTGGAGAAGGGCGGCCATATTACTATATATATATTACTATATCACACTGAGGAGAAGGGCAGCCATATTACTATATGTATTACTATATCACACTGAGGAGGACTGTGGCCATATTACTACATATATTACTATATCACACTGTGGAGAAGGGCGGCCATATTACTATATATATTACTATATCACACTGAGGAGGAGGGTGGCCATATTACTACATATATTACTATATGACACTGAGGAGAAGGGCGGCCATATTACTATATATATTACTATATCACACTGAGGAGAAGGGTGGCCATATTACTATATATATTACTATATCACACTGAGGAGAAGGGCGGCCATATTACTATATATATTACTATATCACACTGAGGAGAAGGGCGGCCATATTACTATATATATTACTATATCACACTGAGGAGAAGGGCGGCCATATTACTATATATATTACTATATCACACTGAGGAGAAGGGAGGCCATATTACTATATATATTACTATATCACACTGAGGAGAGGGGCGGCCATATTACTATATATATATTACTATATCACACTGAGGAGAAGGGCGGCCATATTACTATATGTATTACTATATCACACTGAGGAGAGGGGTGGCCATCAGGTCCGGTGTCATGGCCCTGAGCAGGCGGGGGGACCCACTCGCTGTCGGGCACCCTGGCGTGCTATGAGACCTGTAAGCGGAGTAGAGCCGCACCCGCCTCTCCCCCCTTCCCCCGCATTCTCAGGGCCCCGGCACAATACTTACCTCTCCCTGTGCCTCCTCAACAGCTCCGGTATCTTTCGCGGCTGCTGCACTGTGACGTCTCCGGTCAGAGGACGTCTTTCCACCGCGCTCTCTCCTGAGAAGTCACAGCGCAGGGCGGGAAGACGTCAGCGCGGCTGAGGAGTCCGGAGCAGCGGCAGCGATGAGAGCAGCGGTAGCAGGTGAGGTGAGTATTTGATTTTTTAATTTTTTTTTTTTTTTTGTATGGAGGCATGGGGCACCTGCTTGGGGCATTATATGTAGGCCAGCATTCTGTATGGAGGACTATGTGGGGCCATTACACTGTATGGAGGACTATGTGTGGCCCATTATTCTCTATGGAGGACTATGTGGGGCCATTATACTGTATGGAGGACTATGTGGGGTCATTATACTGTATGGAGGACTATGTGGGGCCATTATACTGTATGGAGGACTATGTGGGGTCCATTATACTGTATGGAGGACTATGTGGGGCCCATTATACTGTATGGAGGACTATGTGGGGCCCATTATTCTCTATGGAGGACTATGTGGGGCCATTATACTGTATGGAGGACTATGTGGGGCCCATTATACTGTATGGAGGACTATGTGGAGCCCATTATACTGTATGGAGGACTATGTGGGGCCCATTATACTGTATGGAGGACTATGTGGGCTCATTATACTGTGTGGAGGACTATGTGGGACCATTATTCTGTATGGAGGACTATGTGGAGCCCATTATACTGTATGGAGGACTATGTGGGGCCCATTATACTGTATGTAGGACTATGTGGGCTCATTATACTGTGTGGAGAACTATGTGGGACCATTATTCTGTATGGAGGACTATGTGGGCTCATTATACTGTATGGAGGACTATGTGGGGCCATTATACTGTATGGAGGACTATGTGGGGCCCATTATACTGTATGGAGGACTATGTGGAGCCCATTATACTGTATGGAGGACTATGTGGGGCCCATTATACTGTATGGAGGACTATGTGGAGCCCATTATACTGTATGGAGGACTATGTGGGGCCCATTATACTGTATGGAGGACTATGTGGGCTCATTATACTGTGTGGAGGACTATGTGGGACCATTATTCTGTATGGAGGACTATGTGGAGCCCATTATACTGTATGGAGGACTATGTGGGGCCCATTATACTGTATGTAGGACTATGTGGGCTCATTATACTGTGTGGAGGACTATGTGGGACCATTATTCTGTATGGAGGACTATGTGGGCTCATTATACTGTATGGAGGACCATGTGGGGCCCATTATACTGTATGGAGGACTATGTGGGGCCCATTATACTGTATGGAGGACTATGTGGGGCCCATTATACTGTATGGAGGACTATGTGGGGCCCATTATACTGTATGGAGGACTATGTGGGGCCCATTCCTGTATGGAGGACTATGTGGTGCCCATAATACTGTATGGAGGACTATGTGGGGCCATTATACTGTATGGAGGACTATGTGGTGCTCATAATACTGTATGGAGGACTATGTGGGGCCATTTTACTGTATGGAGGACTATGTGGGGCAATTATACTGTATGGAGGACTATGTGGGGCCCATTATACTGTATGGAGGACTATGTGGTGCCCATAATACTGTATGGAGGACTATGTGGGGCCATAATACTGTATGGAGGACTATGTGGGGTCATTATACTGTATGGAGGACTATGTGGGACCATTATACTGTATGGAGGACTATGTGGGGTCATTATACTGTATGGAGGACTATGTGGGGCCATTATACTGTATGGAGGACTATGTGGGGTCATTATACTGTATGGAGGACTATGTGGGGTCATTATACTGTATGGAGGACTATGTGGGGCCATTATACTGTATGGAGGACTATGTGGGGCCATAATACTGTATGGAGGACTATGTGGGGCCCATTATACTGTATGGAGGACTATGTGGGGCCATTATACTGTATGGAGGACTATGTGGAGCCATTATACTGTATGGAGGACTATGTGTAGCCCATTATACTGTATGGAGGACTATGTGGGGCCCATTATACTGTATGGAGGACTATGTGGGGCCCATTATACTGTATGGAGGACTATGTGGGGCCCATTCCTGTATGGAGGACTATGTGGTGCCCATAATACTGTATGGAGGACTATGTGGGGCCATTATACTGTATGGAGGACTATGTGGTGCTCATAATACTGTATGGAGGACTATGTGGGGCCATTTTACTGTATGGAGGACTATGTGGGGCAATTATACTGTATGGAGGACTATGTGGGGCCCATTATACTGTATGGAGGACTATGTGGTGCCCATAATACTGTATGGAGGACTATGTGGGGCCATAATACTGTATGGAGGACTATGTGGGGTCATTATACTGTATGGAGGACTATGTGGGACCATTATACTGTATGGAGGACTATGTGGGGTCATTATACTGTATGGAGGACTATGTGGGGCCATTATACTGTATGGAGGACTATGTGGGGTCATTATACTGTATGGAGGACTATGTGGGGTCATTATACTGTATGGAGGACTATGTGGGGCCATTATACTGTATGGAGGACTATGTGGGGCCATAATACTGTACGGAGGACTATGTGGGGCCCATTATACTGTATGGAGGACTATGTGGGGCCATTATACTGTATGGAGGACTATGTGGAGCCATTATACTGTATGGAGGACTATGTGGAGCCATTATACTGTATGGAGGACTATGTGGGGCCATTATACTGTATGGAGGACTATGTGGGGTCATTATACTGTATGGAGGACTATGTGGGGCCATTATACTGTATGGAGGACTATACTGTCCGGTCTGCACTGTGCGCTGTGAGGATTCACCGGTTTCTGAGCTATTGTGGAATTTACAATAGATATCGCTCATGTAATGTAAGAAGTGAAATCTTCAGCATTGTACTATATACAGTATATATATATACATATGTACCACAAGAAAAGAAAATGGAGCTTTGGTTTAAAGATAAAAAATGTATAAATTTTATTAACACAGAATATCAGACCAAACAAGACACATAATAAAAAGACATGTGCAAGAGGGCTAGGACCAGTAGCAGCGGGTACTGGCAATACTAGGGGGGGGGTGTGGGGATGACAGGGGAATACATGCCAAAATAGTAGTCATACATCAATAAATATAGCTTGTACCCATGTAGCCCCTAAACCCCTCACTGTGGCAATAAGGCTCCACTAAGTATAGCTCTGCATAGAAACTGTGATTTATGGCCGCATTCAAATTAGTTCAATCACTGATAGGTACCTCAGCCATAAAGATCCAATTGACCGCAGAGAGAAGGGACCCCCATTGGGGCATATAGAAAAAACCACAGTGGAGAGGAATGGCATAAGGCAGTGCTTACCCTAGGTCAGTACAACAGCAAATAAAGGGGATAAGCCGCTTCCCGACGCGCGTTTCGCGTGTAGACTGATCGGCTTTCTCAAGGGAAGGTATGCTAGTGTGGCAACAGGACCTTCAAATACATCATGTGGGAGGTCAGGTGGTGCACCACGTGACCATCAAGCAGCCAATAGCATCCGTAATACGGCGCATGCGCAGTGGATCGAGCAGGTCCCGCAGCCGCAACACAGTGGTCACTTCCGGGAGTGCGCAGCAAAGGGCTGCGCAGTCACAGAAGGGAAAACACCGGGCGCTGCTGAGCGGGGCAAGGTCGCGCCACACGCACGCGCACAGAATGTAAATGGCAAAATGACACAAGGTACATATTAAAGAAACAAAACATAATGGACAAAAAATAAAAACAGGAATTAGGGAACATAGAGGACCACACCGGAGAAGAAGAATAATAATAAAAATAAAAGCTGCTAAAATAGAGCTCAGCTTTTATTTTTATTATTATTCTTCTTCTCCGGTGTGGTCCTCTATGTTCCCTAATTCCTGTTTTTATTTTTTGTCCATTATGTTTTGTTTCTTTAATATGTACCTTGTGTCATTTTGCCATTTACATTCTGTGCGCGTGCGTGTGGCGCGACCTTGCCCCGCTCAGCAGCGCCCGGTGTTTTCCCTTCTGTGACTGCGCAGCCCTTTGCTGCGCACTCCCGGAAGTGACCACTGTGTTGCGGCTGCGGGACCTGCTCGATCCACTGCGCATGCGCCGTATTACGGATGCTATTGGCTGCTTGATGGTCACGTGGTGCACCACCTGACCTCCCACATGATGTATTTGAAGGTCCTGTTGCCACACTAGCATACCTTCCCTTGAGAAAGCCGATTAGTCTACACGCGAAACGCGCGTCGGGAAGCGGCTTATCCCCTTTATTTGCTGTTGTACTGACCTAGGGTAAGCACTGCCTTATGCCATTCCTCTCCACTGTGGTTTTTTCTATATGCCCCAATGGGGGTCCCTTCTCTCTGCGGTCAATTGGATCTTTATGGCTGAGGTACCTATCAGTGATTGAACTAATTTGAATGCGGCCATAAATCACAGTTTCTATGCAGAGCTATACTTCGTGGAGCCTTATTGCCACAGTGAGGGGTTTAGGGGCTACATGGGTACAAGCTATATTTATTGATGTATGACTACTATTTTGGCATGTATTCCCCTGTCATCCCCACACCCCCCCCTAGTATTGCCAGTACCCACTGCTACTGGTCCTAGCCCTCTTGCACATGTCTTTTTATTATGTGTCTTGTTTGGTCTGATATTCTGTGTTAATAAAATTTATACATTTTTTATCTTTAAACCAAAGCTCCATTTTCTTTTCTTGTGGTACATATGTCTTTTGGAGTCTAATACTTGTAACTGCACACAACCAGTGGTCTGCATTGTGTGCTATAGGGCAACATGCCTTTGTTTTTTTTGTTGTGTGTGTATATATATATATAATATATATATATATATATATATATATATAATTCTCTGCGGTATCTGTGCATCATGAATCGTGGTATGTGTTAAAGGGGCCACTGAGACTCTTTCGCCCGGGGCCCAGAAAAACCTGGAGCCGGCCCTGGTGGCCATATTACTATTTTACTATATATATTACTGTGTTACCCTGAGATTTGTGGAGATGTCAGGTTTGCATTTTGTACGTTGATTTTTGCTTCTTTTTCTCGCTATCACAGATGGAAACGTCACATTTCTCATTAGTTGTCCTATAATTCTGCACTCGGGGAGACTCTCCGGAGAGGGAGCTGCGCTGGGATTTCTTACAACCCCGGCTGTACACCGCGCTGCCGCAGGTGGCGTCTCATTACTATTTGCACCTATGTGATATAAGACGTGCGGGATCTGATCCAAGGATCTGTAGATGACTTTTGTGCCAGATCTGATCTGCTGCAGGTGAACGTCTCCCATCATTTCCTAATGTGCGGGCGTGGTACAGAGGTACGGACATGCGGCGCACCACGCAGCCTGCGCTGCCAGGAAATGTGAGAGCTGTCTGTCTACCTGCAAGAAAAGAGCTGATCAGCAGCTCCGAGCAGAATAACACAAGTGTGAACAGGTGCTGCTATGACTGCAGAGTATACAAACCACAGAATACAGCAGCCTCTGTCAGCGCTAAGATGTCTGCAAACATCAACTATAGGGAATCCAGCCTGCATTACTGCTGTATAGAATATATGTGTAACTGAGCACACACCTCGGCCACTCATGTGAGCCCACCGGCCACAACAAGGCCAACTCATGTGAGCCCACCGGCCACAACAAGGCCAACTCATGTGAGCCCACCGGCCACAACAAGGCCAACTCATGTGAGCCCACCGGCCACAACAAGGCCAACTCATGTGAGCCCACCGGCCACAACAAGGCCAACTCATGTGAGCCCACCGGCCACAACAAGGCCAACTCATGTGAGCCCACCGGCCACAACAAGGCCAACTCATGTGAGCCCACCGGCCACAACAAGGCCAACTCATGTGAGCCCACCGGCCACAACAAGGCCAACTCATGTGAGCCCACCGGCCACAACAAGGCCAACTCATGTGAGCCCACCGGCCACAACAAGGCCAACTCATGTGAGCCCACCGGCCACAACAAGGCCAACTGCCACTGATGGGACCTGATTCTAATATGTTTCAGACATGTCTTCCCAGGGTTAAAAGCCTGTACAGTATGTGGTATATAAAGGTGTGTACAGTGAGGGGTATATAGAGGTGTGTACAGTGTGGGGTATATAGAGGTGTGTACAGTGTGGGGTATATAGAGGTGTGTACAGTGAGGGGTATGTAGAGGTGTGTACAGTGAGGGGTATGTAGAGGTGTGTACAGTGAGGGGTATGTAGAGGTGTGTACAGTGAGGGGTATGTAGAGGTGTGTACAGTGTGGGGTATGTAGAGGTGTGTACAGTGTGGGGTATGTAGAGGGGTGGGGTATGTAGGGGTGTGTACAGTGTGGGGTATGTAGAGGTGTGTACAGTGAGGGGTATGTAGAGGTGTGTACAGTGTGGGGTATATAGAGGTGTGTACAGTGTGGGGTGTGGGGTATATAGAGGTGTGTACGGTGTGGGGTATATAGTGGTGTGTGGGGTATGTAGAGGTGTGTACAGTGTGGGGTATGTAGTGGTGTGTACAGTGTGGGGTATGTAGAGGTGTGTACAGTGTGGGGTATGTAGTGGTGTGTACAGTATGGGGTGTGGGGTATATAGAGGTGTGTACAGTGTGGGGTATGTAGAGGTGTGTACAGTGTGGGGTATGTAGAGGGGTGTACAGTGTGGGGTATGTAGAGGTGTGTACAGTGTGGGGTATGTAGAGGTGTGTACAGTGTGGGGTATGTAGAGGTGTGTACAGTGTGGGGTATGTAGAGGTGTGTACAGTGTGGGGTATATAGAGGTGTGTACAGTGTGGGGTGTGGGGTATATAGAGGTGTGTACGGTGTGGGGTATATAGTGGTGTGTGGGGTATGTAGAGGTGTGTACAGTGTGGGGTATGTAGTGGTGTGTACAGTGTGGGGTATGTAGAGGTGTGTACAGTGTGGGGTATGTAGTGGTGTGTACAGTATGGGGTGTGGGGTATATAGAGGTGTGTATAGTGTGGGGTATGTAGAGGGGTGTACAGTGTGGGGTATGTAGAGGGGTGTACAGTGTGGGGTATGTAGAGGTGTGTACAGTGTGGGGTATGTAGAGGTGTGTACAGTGTGGGGTATGTAGAGGTGTGTACAGTGTGGGGTATGTAGAGGTGTGTACAGTGTGGGGTATGTAGAGGTGTGTACAGTGTGGGGTATATAGTGGTGTGTACAGTGTGGGGTGTGGGGTATATAGAGGTGTGTACAGTGTGGGGTATGTAGAGGTGTGTACAGTGTGGGGTATGTAGTGGTGTGTACAGTGTGGGGTATATAGAGGTGTGTACAGTGTGGGGTATGTAGTGGTGTGTACAGTGTGGGGTATGTAGTGGTGTGTACAGTATGGGGTGTGGGGTATGTAGAGGTGTGTATAGTGTGGGGTATATAGAGGTGTGTATAGTGTGGGGTATGTAGAGGGGTGTATAGTGTGGGGTATGTAGAGGGGTGTATAGTGTGGGGTATGTAGAGGGGTGTATAGTGTGGGGTATGTAGAGGGGTGTATAGTGTGGGGTATGTAGAGGGGTGTATAGTGTGGGGTATGTAGAGGGGTGTATAGTGTGGGGTATGTAGAGGGGTGTATAGTGTGGGGTATGTAGAGGGGTGTATAGTGTGGGGTATGTAGAGGGGTGTATAGTGTGGGGTATGTAGAGGGGTGTATAGTGTGGGGTATGTAGAGGGGTGTATAGTGTGGGGTATGTAGAGGGGTGTATAGTGTGGGGTATGTAGAGGGGTGTAGTGTGGGGTATGTAGAGGGGTGTACAGTGTGGGGTATGTAGGGGTGTGTATGTGTTGGGGTATGTAGGTGTATAGTGTGGGGTATGTAGAGGGGTGTATAGTGTGGGGTATGTAGAGGGGTGTATAGTGTGGGGTATGTAGAGGGGTGTATAGTGTGGGGTATGTAGAGGGGTGTATAGTGTGGGGTATGTAGAGGGTGTAGTGTGGGGTATGTAGAGGGGTGTACAGTGTGGGGTATGTAGAGGTGTGGGGTATGTAGGGGTGTGTATAGTGTGGGGTATGTAGAGGGGTGTAGTGTGGGGTATGTAGAGGGGTGTACAGTGTGGGTATGTAGAGGTGTGGGGTATGTAGGGGTGTGTACAGTGTGGGGTATGTAGGGGTGTGTACAGTGTGGGGTATGTAGAGGTGTGTACAGTGTGGGGTATGTAGAGGTGTGGGGTATGTAGAGGGGTGTACAGTGTGGGGTATGTAGAGGGGTGTACAGTGTGGGGTATGTAGGGGTGTGTACAGTGTGGGGTATGTAGGGGTGTGTACAGTGTGGGGTATGTATGGGGTGTGTACAGTGTGGGGTATGTAGGGGTGTGTACAGTGTGGGGTATGTAGAGGGGTGTACAGGTGGGGTATGTAGAGGGGTGTACAGTGTGGGGTATGTAGAGGGGTGTACAGTGTGGGGTATGTAGAGGGGTGTACAGTGTGGGGTATGTAGGGGTGTGTACAGTGTGGGGTATGTAGAGGTGTGTACAGTGTGGGGTATGTAGAGGTGTGGGGTATGTAGGGGTGTGTACAGTGTGGGGTATGTAGAGGGGTGTACAGTGTGGGGTATGTAGAGGGGTGTACAGTGTGGGGTATGTAGAGGGGTGTACAGTGTGGGGTATGTAGAGGTGTGTACAGTGTGGGGTATGTAGAGGTGTGTACAGTGTGGGGTATGTAGAGGTGTGGGGTATGTAGGGGTGTGGGTGTACAGTGTGGGGTATGTAGGGGTGTGTACAGTGTGGGGTATGTAGAGGGTGTGTACAGTGTGGGGTATGTAGGGGTGTGTACAGTGTGGGGTATGTAGGGGTGTGTACAGTGTGGGGTATGTAGGGGTGTGTACAGTGTGGGGTATGTAGAGGGGTGTACAGTGTGGGGTATGTAGAGGGGTTGTACAGTGTGGGGTATGTAGAGGGGTGTACAGTGTGGGGTATGTAGAGGGGTGTACAGTGTGGGGTATGTAGAGGGGTGTACAGTGTGGGGTATGTAGAGGGGTGTACAGTGTGGGTATGTAGAGGGTGTACAGTGTGGGGTATGTAGAGGGGTGTACAGTGTGGGGTATGTAGAGGGGTGTACAGTGTGGGGTATGTAGAGGGGTGTACAGTGTGGGGTATGTAGAGGGGTGTACAGTGTGGGGTATGTAGAGGGGTGTACAGTGTGGGGTATGTAGGGGTGTGTACAGTGTGGGGTATGTAGAGGTGTGGGTATGTAGGGGTGTGTACAGTGTGGGGTATGTAGAGGTGTGTACAGTGTGGGGTATGTAGAGGTGTGTACAGTGTGGGGTATGTAGAGGTGTGCGGGTATGTAGGGGTGTGTACAGTGTGGGGTATGTAGGGGGTGTACAGTGTGGGGTATGTAGAGGTGTGTACAGTGTGGGGTATGTAGAGGGGTGTACAGTGTGGGGTATGTAGAGGGGTGTACAGTGTGGGGTATGTAGAGGGGTGTACAGTGTGGGGTATGTAGAGGGGTGTACAGTGTGGGGTATGTAGAGGGGTGTACATTGTGGGGTATGGTAAGAGGTGTGGGTATGTAGGGTGTGTACCAGTGTGGGGTATGTAGAGGTGTGGGGTATGTAGGGGTGTGTACAGTGTGGGGTGTGTACAGTGTGGGGTATGTAGAGGTGTGGGGTATGTAGGGGTGTGTACAGTGTGGGGTATGTAGGGGTGTGTACAGTGTGGGGTATGTAGAGGGGTGTACAGTGTGGGGTATGTAGGGGTGTGTACAGTGTGGGGTATGTAGAGGTGTGGGGTATGTAGGGGTGTGTACAGTGTGGGGTATGTAGGGGTGTGTACAGTGTGGGGTATGTAGAGGGGTGTACAGTGTGGGGTATGTAGAGGGGTGTACAGTGTGGGGTATGTAGAGGGGTGTACAGTGTGGGGTATGTAGAGGGGTGTACAGTGTGGGGTATGTAGAGGGGTGTACAGTGTGGGGTATGTAGAGGGGTGTACAGTGTGGGGTATGTAGAGGGGTGTACAGTGTGGGGTATGTAGAGGGGTGTACAGTGTGGGGTATGTAGAGGGGTGTACAGTGTGGGGTATGTAGAGGGGTGTATAGTGTGGGGTATGTAGGGGTGTGTAGTGTGGGGTATGTAGGGGTGTGTAGTGTGGGGTATGTAGAGGGGTGTACAGTGTGGGGTATGTAGAGGTGTGTACAGTGTGGGGTATGTAGAGGGGTGTACAGTGTGGGGTATGTAGAGGTGTGGGGTATGTAGGGGTGTGTACAGTGTGGGGTATGTAGGGGTGTGTACAGTGTGGGGTATGTAGAGGTGTGGGGTATGTAGAGGTGTGTGGGGTATGTAGAGGTGTGGGGTATGTAGGGGTGTGTACAGTGTGGGGTATGTAGAGGTGTGTACAGTGTGGGGTATGTAGGGGTGTGTACAGTGTGGGGTATGTAGAGGTGTGTACAGTGTGGGGTATGTAGAGGTGTGGGGTATGTAGGGGTGTGTACAGTGTGGGGTATGTAGAGGGGTGTACAGTGTGGGGTATGTAGAGGGGTGTACAGTGTGGGGTATGTAGAGGGGTGTACAGTGTGGGGTATGTAGGGGTGTGTACAGTGTGGGGTATGTAGAGGTGTGTACAGTGTGGGGTATGTAGAGGTGTGGGGTATGTAGGGGTGTGTACAGTGTGGGGTATGTAGGGGTGTGTACAGTGTGGGGTATGTAGAGGTGTGGGGTATGTAGGGGTGTGTACAGTGTGGGGTATGTAGGGGTGTGTACAGTGTGGGGTATGTAGGGGTGTGTACAGTGTGGGGTATGTAGAGGGGTGTACAGTGTGGGGTATGTAGAGGGGTGTACAGTGTGGGGTATGTAGAGGGGTGTACAGTGTGGGGTATGTAGAGGGTGTACAGTGTGGGGTATGTAGAGGGGTGTACAGTGTGGGGTATGTAGAGGGGTGTACAGTGTGGGGTATGTAGAGGGGTGTACAGTGTGGGGTATGTAGAGGGGTGTACAGTGTGGGGTATGTAGAGGGGTGTACAGTGTGGGGTATGTAGAGGGGTGTACAGTGTGGGGTATGTAGAGGGGTGTACAGTGTGGGGTATGTAGAGGGGTGTACAGTGTGGGGTATGTAGAGGGGTGTACAGTGTGGGGTATGTAGAGGGGTGTACAGTGTGGGGTATGTAGAGGGGTGTACAGTGTGGGGTATGTAGAGGGGTGTACAGTGTGGGGTATGTAGAGGGGTGTATAGTGTGGGGTATGTAGAGGGGTGTATAGTGTGGGGTATGTAGAGGGGTGTACAGTGTGGGGTATGTAGAGGGGTGTACAGTGTGGGGTATGTAGAGGGGTGTATAGTGTGGGGTATGTAGGGGTGTGTAGTGTGGGGTATGTAGGGGTGTGTAGTGTGGGGTATGTAGAGGGGTGTACAGTGTGGGGTATGTAGAGGTGTGTACAGTGTGGGGTATGTAGAGGGGTGTACAGTGTGGGGTATGTAGAGGTGTGGGGTATGTAGGGGTGTGTACAGTGTGGGGTATGTAGGGGTGTGTACAGTGTGGGGTATGTAGAGGTGTGGGGTATGTAGAGGTGTGTGGGGTATGTAGAGGTGTGGGGTATGTAGGGGTGTGTACAGTGTGGGGTATGTAGAGGGGTGTACAGTGTGGGGTATGTAGAGGGGTGTACAGTGTGGGGTATGTAGAGGTGTGGGGTATGTAGAGGGGTGTATAGTGTGGGGTATGTAGAGGGGTGTATAGTGTGGGGTATGTAGAGGTGTGGGGTATGTAGGGGTGTGTACAGTGTGGGGTATGTAGAGGGGTGTACAGTGTGGGGTATGTAGAGGGGTGTACAGTGTGGGGTATGTAGAGGGGTGTACAGTGTGGGGTATGTAGAGGGGTGTACAGTGTGGGGTATGTAGAGGGGTGTACAGTGTGGGGTATGTAGAGGGGTGTACAGTGTGGGGTATGTAGAGGGGTGTACAGTGTGGGGTATGTAGAGGGGTGTACAGTGTGGGGTATGTAGAGGGGTGTACAGTGTGGGGTATGTAGAGGGGTGTACAGTGTGGGGTATGTAGAGGGGTGTACAGTGTGGGGTATGTAGAGGGGTGTACAGTGTGGGGTATGTAGAGGGGTGTACAGTGTGGGGTATGTAGAGGGGTGTACAGTGTGGGGTATGTAGAGGGGTGTGGGGTATGTAGAGGGGTGTACAGTGTGGGGTATGTAGGGGTGTGTACAGTGTGGGGTATGTAGAGGTGTGTACAGTGTGGGGTATGTAGAGGTGTGGGGTATGTAGGGGTGTGTAGAGGTGTGGGGTATGTAGGGGTGTGTACAGTGTGGGGTATGTAGAGGTGTGTACAGTGTGGGGTATGTAGGGGTGTGTACAGTGTGGGGTATGTAGAGGTGTGTACAGTGTGGGGTATGTAGAGGTGTGGGGTATGTAGGGGTGTGTAGAGGTGTGGGGTATGTAGGGGTGTGTACAGTGTGGGGTATGTAGAGGTGTGTACAGTGTGGGGTATGTAGGGGTGTGTACAGTGTGGGGTATGTAGGGGTGTGTACAGTGTGGGGTATGTAGAGGTGTGGGGTATGTAGGGGTGTGTACAGTGTGGGGTATGTAGGGGTGTGTACAGTGTGGGGTATGTAGAGGTGTGTACAGTGTGGGGTATGTAGAGGTGTGGGGTATGTAGGGGTGTGTACAGTGTGGGGTATGTAGGGGTGTGTACAGTGTGGGGTATGTAGGGGTGTGTACAGTGTGGGGTATGTAGAGGGGTGTACAGTGTGGGGTATGTAGGGGTGTGTACAGTGTGGGGTATGTAGAGGTGTGGGGTATGTAGGGGTGTGTACAGTGTGGGGTATGTAGGGGTGTGTACAGTGTGGGGTATGTAGAGGTGTGTACAGTGTGGGGTATGTAGAGGTGTGGGGTATGTAGGGGTGTGTACAGTGTGGGGTATGTAGGGGTGTGTACAGTGTGGGGTATGTAGAGGTGTGTACAGTGTGGGGTATGTAGAGGTGTGGGGTATGTAGGGGTGTGTACAGTGTGGGGTATGTAGGGGTGTGTACAGTGTGGGGTATGTAGAGGTGTGGGGTATGTAGGGGTGTGTACAGTGTGGGGTATGTAGGGGTGTGTACAGTGTGGGGTATGTAGAGGTGTGGGGTATGTAGGGGTGTGTACAGTGTGGGGTATGTAGGGGTGTGTACAGTGTGGGGTATGTAGGGGTGTGTACAGTGTGGGGTATGTAGAGGTGTGTGGGGTATGTAGAGGTGTGGGGTATGTAGGGGTGTGTACAGTGTGGGGTATGTAGGGGTGTGTACAGTGTGGGGTATGTAGAGGTGTGTACAGTGTGGGGTATGTAGAGGTGTGGGGTATGTAGGGGTGTGTACAGTGTGGGGTATGTAGGGGTGTGTACAGTGTGGGGTATGTAGGGGTGTGTACAGTGTGGGGTATGTAGGGGTGTGTACAGTGTGGGGTATGTAGGGGTGTGTACAGTGTGGGGTATGTAGGGGTGTGTACAGTGTGGGGTATGTAGGGGTGTGTGGGGTATGTAGAGGTGTGGGGTATGTAGGGGTGTGTACAGTGTGGGGTATGTAGGGGTGTGTACAGTGTGGGGTATGTAGAGGTGTGTACAGTGTGGGGTATGTAGAGGTGTGGGGTATGTAGGGGTGTGTACAGTGTGGGGTATGTAGGGGTGTGTACAGTGTGGGGTATGTAGAGGGGTGTACAGTGTGGGGTATGTAGAGGTGTGTACAGTGTGGGGTATGTAGAGGTGTGGGGTATGTAGGGGTGTGTACAGTGTGGGGTATGTAGGGGTGTGTACAGTGTGGGGTATGTAGAGGTGTGTACAGTGTGGGGTATGTAGAGGTGTGGGGTATGTAGGGGTGTGTACAGTGTGGGGTATGTAGAGGTGTGTACAGTGTGGGGTATGTAGAGGTGTGGGGTATGTAGGGGTGTGTACAGTGTGGGGTATGTAGGGGTGTGTACAGTGTGGGGTATGTAGAGGTGTGTACAGTGTGGGGTATGTAGAGGTGTGGGGTATGTAGGGGTGTGTACAGTGTGGGGTATGTAGGGGTGTGTACAGTGTGGGGTATGTAGGGGTGTGTACAGTGTGGGGTATGTAGAGGTGTGGGGTATGTAGGGGTGTGTACAGTGTGGGGTATGTAGGGGTGTGTACAGTGTGGGGTATGTAGGGGTGTGTACAGTGTGGGGTATGTAGAGGTGTGTGGGGTATGTAGAGGTGTGGGGTATGTAGGGGTGTGTACAGTGTGGGGTATGTAGAGGTGTGTACAGTGTGGGGTATGTAGAGGTGTGGGGTATGTAGGGGTGTGTACAGTGTGGGGTATGTAGGGGTGTGTACAGTGTGGGGTATGTAGGGGTGTGTACAGTGTGGGGTATGTAGGGGTGTGTACAGTGTGGGGTATGTAGGGGTGTGTACAGTGTGGGGTATGTAGGGGTGTGTACAGTGTGGGGTATGTAGAGGTGTGTGGGGTATGTAGAGGTGTGGGGTATGTAGGGGTGTGTACAGTGTGGGGTATGTAGGGGTGTGTACAGTGTGGGGTATGTAGAGGTGTGTACAGTGTGGGGTATGTAGAGGTGTGGGGTATGTAGGGGTGTGTACAGTGTGGGGTATGTAGGGGTGTGTACAGTGTGGGGTATGTAGAGGGGTGTACAGTGTGGGGTATGTAGAGGTGTGTACAGTGTGGGGTATGTAGAGGTGTGGGGTATGTAGGGGTGTGTACAGTGTGGGGTATGTAGGGGTGTGTACAGTGTGGGGTATGTAGAGGTGTGGGGTATGTAGGGGGGTGTACAGTGTGGGGTATGTAGGGGGGTGTACAGTGTGGGGTATGTAGAGGGGTGTACAGTGTGGGGTATGTAGAGGGGGGGTGTACAGTGTGGGGTATGTAGAGGGGGGGTGTACAGTGTGGGGTATGTAGAGGGGGGGTGTACAGTGTGGGGTATGTAGAGGGGGGGTGTACAGTGTGGGGTATGTAGAGGGGGGGTGTACAGTGTGGGGTATGTAGAGGGGGGGTGTACAGTGTGGGGTATGTAGAGGGGGGGTGTACAGTGTGGGGTATGTAGAGGGGGGGTGTACGGTGTGGGGTATGTAGAGGGGGGGTGTACGGTGTGGGGTATGTAGAGGGGGGGTGTACGGTGTGGGGTGTGTAGAGGGGGGGTGTACGGTGTGGGGTGTGTAGAGGGGGGGTGTACGGTGTGGGGTGTGTAGAGGGGGGGTGTACGGTGTGGGGTGTGTAGAGGGGGGGTGTACGGTGTGGGGTGTGTAGAGGGGGGGTGTACGGTGTGGGGTGTGTAGAGGGGGGGTGTACGGTGTGGGGTGTGTAGAGGGGGGGTGTACGGTGTGGGGTGTGTAGAGGGGGGGTGTACGGTGTGGGGTGTGTAGAGGGGGGGTGTACGGTGTGGGGTGTGTAGAGGGGGGGTGTACGGTGTGGGGTGTGTAGAGGGGGGGTGTACGGTGTGGGGTGTGTAGAGGGGGGGTGTACGGTGTGGGGTGTGTAGAGGGGGGGTGTGGGGTGTGTGTACAGTGTGGGGTGTGTGGGGGGGGGTGTACAGTGTGGGGTGTGTGTACAGTGTGGGGTGTGTGGGGGGGGGTGTGTGTACAGTGTGGGGTGTGTGGGGGGGGGTGTACAGTGTGGGGTGTGTGTACAGTGTGGGGTGTGTGGGGGGGGTGTACAGTGTGGGGGGGGTGTACAGTGTGGGGGGGTGTACAGTGTGGGGTGTGTGGGGGGGGGTGTACAGTGTGGGGGGGTGTACAGTGTGGGGTGTGTGGGGGGGGTGTACAGTGTGGGGTGTGTGGGGGGGGGTGTACAGTGTGGGGGGGGGTGTACAGTGTGGGGTGTGTGGGGGGGGGTGTACAGTGTGGGGGGGGGGTGTACAGTGTGGGGTATGTGGAGGGGTGGGGTATATAGAGGACATAGAGCGGAGTCCACGACTCTTTGGGGTGCAGACTTTTTCCAGCGCGATCCACCGTTTACATCAATTCTATTGCTGTATTTTATTAGAGATTTGTTGCTCGTCAGTTTATCCTCAGGAATTAATGTTTCCATTCAGTGACAGTAAGCAGAGGGAGACATGCAGGCTGGATCTTATGCATACATAAGGCCAGACCCAAGATTAGTAATCAAGTAACGCAATCATTCCATTGTTCTCCCAGCCACTAGTCCCATTGTGTGGATGGGGATTGTAGACCCAACAGAGCCGTCACCATTGGAGGTCCCACATGCAGTCCCAGGTTAAGGGCTTCCGGAATATTGCTCATTCTTTGAGCTAACTGGCAATGTTTAAGGGGAAGGTGTGAACACTTCTGCCTATTCAGGGGGCTGATCTCAGGGAGGGAGCAAAAGAAGCCACATGTTTAGTCAGGAGTTGGTGGAGTGACGTCAAAGGGCTTGGATTGATTGCTGAGGTCCTGGAGCCCATGGATGGATGGCCTATGGAATTTGGAGATCGGTTGCTGGCTGGGCTGGACACACGTTCTACAGTTGTGGGGTCAGTCGTCTGGATTTGATGAACTTTCTTAAGGACTGTTGCTGCTAGATACATGCGCTTCAGTTGTGTTATCTGTCGTCTGGAGGAGCATGGACTGTGGCTACAGACTATACTGGCGGGAGATGCGAAATCTGTTGGCCAACCAAAAGTTGGGAAACTGTGAGTATCACCTGGTACGGGGGCAGGGGGACTACCAGCCTCGGGGAGGGGATCTTGTGGACTGGGCGCAATGTGTTTTGGCCATTTACCCGGAGTTGTTGTAAAACCTTGGATGTGAGGAATAAAATATTGTTGCATTGTTAACATGCCTAGGTTATTATTACAACCCACAACCTCAGTTCTTCACAAATGGTGGCAGCATGTGGGATCATCTATCTCTGGACAACATACCAGGGAAAGTTACCGAGCGGCGACTTGGCAGAAGAGATGGCAGACTCCATCTACAAAAGGCTCAAGAAGGAGAAGCTGAGAGCCCTTTGCTCTGAGAGAAAGCTAGAGTGGTTGCTGGAGGACAACCGGGTGACCCTAGTGCAACGCTTGGACGATTGGGACCAGGAACAACCACAGGAGGAGGTCAGTTCAGATGTGGAGGAGGGACCACAGCTCAGAGCTGTCATCCAGATTATTATTTATTATTATAGCGACATTTATTCCATGGCGCTTTACCTGTGAAAAAGGGGTAAACATACAAGAACAATTACAATAACTGGTACAGGAGGAGCGAGGACCCTGCCCGCGAGGGCTCACAGTCTACAAGGGATGGGTGAGGATACAGTAGGTGAGGATAGAGCTGGTCGTGCAGCGGTATGGTGGAGAGAGGACCCTGCCCGCGAGGGCTCACAGTCTACAAGGGATGGGTGAGGATACAGTAGGTGAGGGCAGAGCTGGTCGTGCAGTGGTATGGTGGAGAGAGGACCCTGTCCGCGAGGGCTCACAATCTACGAGGGATGGGTGAGGATACAGTAGGTGAGGGTAGAGCTGGTCGTGCAGCGGTATGGTGGAGCGAGGGTTACTGCAGGTTGTAGGCTTGTTAGAAGAGATGGGTCTTCAGGTTCCTTTTGAAGGTTTCTACGGTCGGCGAGAGTCTGATATGTTGGGGTAGAGAGTTCCAGAGTAGGGGGGATGCACGGGAGAAATCTTGTATGCGATTGTGGGAAGAGGAGATAAGAGGGGAGTAGAGAAGAAGATCTTGTGAGGATCGGAGGCTGCGTGCAGGTATGTACTGGGAGACTAGGTCAGAGATATATGGAGGAGACAGGTTGTGAATGGCTTTGTATGCCATGGTTAGGGTGTTGAACTGGAGTCTCTGGGCAATGGGGGGCCAGTGAAGGGAGTGATAGAGGGGAGAGGCCGGGGAATAGTGGGGGGACAGGTGGATTAGTCGGGCTGCAGAGTTTAGGATAGATTGGAGGGGTGCAAGAGTGTTGGAAGGGAGGCCACAGAGCAGGAGGTTTCTTTAGTCGAGGCGGGAGATGATGAGGGCGTGCACTAGTGTTTTTGCAGATTTGTGGTTGAGGAATGTGCGGATCCAGGAGATATTTTTGAGTTGGAGTCGGTAGGAAGTGGAAAGGGCTTGGATATGTGGTTTGAGGGAGAGATCAGAGTCCAGGGTTACCCCAAGGCAGCGAGCTTGCGGGACTGGGGGGAGTGAACAGCCTTTGCCGTTGATAGATAGGTCGGGTGGGGGGGGGAGAATGAGATGGTGAAAAGATGATGAATTCTGCTTTGTCCATGTTAAGTTCTAGAAATCTAGTAGAACAGAAGGATGAGATACCGAACAGACATTGTGGGATTCTGGTTAGTAGGGAGGAGATGTTGGGTCCGGAGAGGTAGATCTGTGTGTCATCAGCATAGAGGTGATACTGAAAGCCATGAGACTCTATGAGCTGTCTCAAGCCAAAGGTGTAGATGGAGAAGAGGAGGGGTCCTAGAACTGAACCTTGGGGGACACCGACAGATAGGGGGCGAGATGAGGAGGTGGTATGTGAGTGGGAGACGCTGAATGTCCTGTCTGTTAGGTATGAGGAGATCCAAGATAGGTTCAAGTCTGTGATGCCGAGAGATGAGAGAGTTTGTAGTAAGAGGGAAAGGTCTACTGTGTCGAAGGCAGATGACAGGGCTCGGAGGAGGAGGACAGAGTAGTGTCGCTTGGATTTGGCGTTTAGTAGGTCGCTGGTGACTTTCGTCAGGGCAGTTTCAGTAGAATGGTGCGGTCGGAAGCCAGATTGGAGGCGGTCAAATAGAGAGCAGAAGGAGAGGTGGGAGGACAGTTCAAAGTGGACATGTTGTTCCAGTAGTTTTGAGGCATAGGGGAGAAGTGATATGGGGCGATAGCTAATCAGAGAGGATGGGTCAAGGGATGGCTTTTTGAGAATGAGTGTGATTGAGGCATGTTTGAAGCATGAGGGGAAGACACCAGTTGTTAGTGACAGGTTGAAAAAGTGGGCTAGGGCTAGGATGAAGATAGTGCTAAGGTTGGGGATGAGGTGGGATGGGATTGGGTCAGCAGGTGGTGAGGTGTGATTTGGAGAGTAAAAAGGAAAGTTGATCTTCTGTAATGGTGGAGAAGCTGGTTTTGGAGGAGGAGGATTCAGTAGGAGTGATGAGGGGCTGGGGGGGACTTTAGGCAAAAACTTGCCTTATGGTGTCAATCTTCTGCTTGAAGAATGAGGCAAAGTCTTCGGCTGAGATAAAAGGAGAGGGAGGAGGCGCTGGGGGGCGGAGGAGAGAATTGAAGGTCTTGAATAGTTGTTTGGGGTTGTGAGACGGGGAGGAAATGAAAGATGAGAAGTAGGTTTGTTTTGCAGCAGTGAGTGTGGACTTGAAGGTAGTGAGGGACTGTTTGAATGTGATGAAGTGCTCATTGGAGTGGGACCTTTTCCATCTACGCTCAGCAACCCTAGAGACCCGTTGCAGTTCTTTGGTTAGGCTGGTGTTCCAGGGTTGCCTGTTGATTGTGCGAGCTTTGGTATGTGTGAGGGGGGCGACCAAATTGAGAGCTGCAGTTGTGGTGTTATATAATGCGGCAGCAATATCTGCGTCATGTAGGGAACTGATGTCTTTAAGAGGGAGGAGGAATTCAGAGAGTGAGTGTAGGTCAAGGTGTTTGAGGTTTCTGCGAGGTTATGCTAGTTTGTGGAGTGGGGATTGTTGCCCTGGAGAGGAGAGGGTGGAGAATGTAAGTAGGTTATTGACAGAGGTCGCAATGAAAAATAGTAACCTACAGGCCAGCTATTTCATAGAATCATAGAATGGTAGAGTTGGAAGGGACCTCCTGGGTCATCTGGTCCAACCCCCTGCTCAAAGCAGGATTCACTAGATCATCTCAGACAGATGTCTGTCCAGCCTCTGTTTGAAGACGTCCATTGAAGGGGAACTCACCACCTCTCGTGGCAGCCTGTTCCACTCATTAATCACCCTAACTGTCAAAAAGTTTTTTCTAATATCTAATCTGTGTCTCCTCCCATTTAGTTTCATCCCATTGCTTCTAGTATTTCCTTGTGCAAATGAGAATAAAGATGATCCTTCTACAATGTGACAGCCCTTGACATATTTGTAGACAGCTATTAAGTCTCCTCTCAGTCTTCTTTTTTGCAAGCTAAACATTCCCAAATCCTGCAACCGTTCCTCATAGGACATGGTTTGCAGACCAGTCACCATTCTGGTCGCTCTTCTCTGAACTTGCTCCAGTTTGTCGATGTCTTTTTTAAAATGTGGTGCCCAAAACTGTACACAGTATTCCAGATGAGGTCTGACCAAAGAGGAGTAAAGACCGATAATGACTTCACGTGATCTAGACTGTATGCTTCTGTTAATACATCCCAGAATTGTATTTGCCTTTTTTGCTGCTGCATCACACTGTTGACTCATGTTCAGTCTATGATCTATTAGTATACCTAAGTCTTTTTCACATGTACTGTTGCTTAGCTCTATTCCTCCCATTCTGTATATGCTTTTTTCATTTTTATTGCCCAGATGTAGTACTTTGCATTTTTCCCGGTTAAAAACCATTCTGTTGGTTGCTGCCCACTGCTCCAGTTTATTTAGGTCTTTTTGAATCCTCTCTCTCTCTTCTCTAGTATTAGCTATCCCTCCTAGCTTTGTGTCATCAGCAAATTTAATCAATTTACCCTCAATTCCTTCATCTAAATCATTGATAAAGATGTTGAACAATACAGGTCCCAGGACGGAGCCCTGTGGTACCCCACTTGAGACATTCATCCAGCTGGATGTGAAGCCATTTACAACCACCCTTTGAGTCCGATCACTAAGCCAGTTATGAATCCACCTAACAGTTGCCTGGTCCATTGCATACTTGGTCATTTTTTCAATAAGGATGATGTGAGATACTTTGTCAAATGCTTTGCTGAAGTCAAGATATACTATATCTACAGCATTTCCCTGATCCACCCAGTCAGTGATTCTGTCATAGAAGGAAATGAAGTTAGTCTGACATGACTTGTTAGTTACAAACCCATGCTGACTCTGGTTAATCACTTCATTCTTATCCATGTACTTACATACATGTTGTTTAATAATTTGTTCAAAGATCTTTCCTGGTATAGAAGTCAGACTCACCGGCCTATAGTTCCCTGGGTCCACCTTCTTCCCCTTTTTGAAGATAGGAACAACATTTGCTCTTCTCCAGTCTTCTGGGACTTCTCCTGTTCTCCAAGAATTTTCAAAGATTATGGAGAGTGGTTCTAAAATTTCTTCTACAATCTCCTTCAGTACTCTGGGGTGTAATTCATCTGGACCTGGAGACTTGAACTCATTTATGTTAGCTAAATATTCCCTCACAATCTTTCTGTTTACTGATAACTTGGATTCCTCTATTCCTTTAAAAGGACAGTGAAGATCAGTTGATGTTACATTTTCTTTCTGAGAGAAAACAGATGCAAAATAGGAATTAAAAAGTTCGGCCTTCTCAACATCCTCTCTTACCATTTCTCCATTTTCATCCTGTAAAAATCCTATAGCATCTTTGACTTTTCTTTTACTTTTGACATACCCCCAAAATCCTTTTTTATTGCTTTTGACATCTCTTGCAAGCCTTAATTCATTGTCCGCTTTAGCTAACCTGATACGTGCCCTGCAGGATCTGCAGACTGCATTATAATCTTCTTTAGATATGCCTCCCTCTTTCCATTTAATAAACATTTCTTTCTTTCTTTTTAGCATGTGTTTAAGTTCTGTGTTCATCCATCCTGGTTTCCTTAAATGCTTCCCATTCTTCCTACTTTTCGGGATTGTTAACGATTGTGCTTTGAGAATCTCATTTTTAAAAATTTCCCATCCTTCCTGGACATTTTTGTCCTTAAGGACATCCAGCCATTGGATCCCTCCTATTCTCTTTCTGAGTCTCTTAAAATCTGCCTTTCTAAAATCTAACCTTGAAGTTTGAGTCTTCACATGTCTTCCTCCTCTAGTTATCCAAAATTCTATAATAGCATGATCGCTGCCTCCTAGGGTCCCAGCCACCTTTACCTCCTCAACCATTTCCTCCCTGTTTATAAGGATTAGATCCAAAGTAGCAGATCCCCTTGTTTTCTCCCCTACCTTTTGGAAGATAAAGTTGTCAGCAAGAGAGGATAAGAATTTGCTTGACCTGTTAGTTTTACTTGAGAGAGATTCCCAACAAATGTCTGGATAGTTGAAATCTCCCATGACCACTACGTCATATTTTTTGGAGAACTTGGTCATTTGATACATAAAGAGTTCATCCATATCTTCAGCTTGCCCAGGTGGCCTGTAGTAAATGCCTACAATGGTGTCCTTTCCGTTGTTCTCTCCTTGTATTCTTACCCAAACAGTTTCCACAGAACTCCCAGTCTCTGAAGCTTCAATCTCTGTGCAGATATTCGCTTTTCTAACATACAATGCGACACCTCCTCCTCGTTTATCAAGTCTGTTTCTTGCAGATAAGTTGTATCCTTTTAGCCTTTTATTCCAATCATGTGTATCGTCCCACCAAGTTTCAGTGATTCCAATGACATCATATTCCTTTTCCTGCATTAGTAGTTCCAATTCTCCTTGTTTGTTGCCCATGCTTTGTGCATTTGTATAAAAACATTTTAGTTTGTGATTGGTTTCTCTTCCTCCCATATTTTTATTATTTAGATTTTTTTGTCTTTGTTCTTCCTTTCCACTTCCAGTAGCAGAGATCTCAATAGTATTTGTCAGCTGTATGGCTTTTTCTGGCCTTTTGCTTCCCTTCCCACATTGTTCTAGTTTAAAGCTCTTCTGATGAGTGTAGCAAGGCGACTTCCAAATACATGTTTTCCAGTCTTCGTAAGGTGCACCCCATCTCTAGCAAGTAGTCCATCGTATAGGTAATTCATTCCGTGATCCAGAAATCCAAATCCTTGTTGACGGCACCATCGACGTAGCCAGTTGTTCACCTGTAGAATCTTATTCCACCTCATTGTTCCATGGCCATCCACTGGGAGGATGGATGAGAAGACCACCTGCGCTCCCAATTCTTTCACTTTCTTGCCTAAGTCTTCAAAGTCACTGCAGATGGTTGCCAGGTCCTTTCTTGCGGTGTCATTTGTCCCCACATGTATTAGCAGGAATGGGTAGTGATCTGTAGGTCTGAAGAGTCTTGATATCCTGTCAGACACATCTTTAATTTTTGCTCCTGGAAGACAGCACATTTCTCTTGAGGTTATGTCTGGTCTGCAGATAGCGGCCTCTGTTCCTCTTAACAGGGAATCCCCCATGACCACCACTCTCCGTTTTTTCTTCACAACATTTATTTAAAACTGTGGTTTTCCGTCACACATATCACATATATGTTTGCTCCAAATTCAGCCATTTCTGGCCTCCATTTAAATTTTGTTGCAGTGTGTCAGTGAAGTTATTGACACGAGGTTGCTGTGAAAAATAGTAGCTCAAGGAACATCAGTGTCAGATCGCACCATCCGTCGTTGTTTGATCCAAAGTGGACTTCAGGGGGGACAACCAAGGAGAACACCATTGTTGAAAAAAAATCATAAAAAAGCCCTACTCGAATTTGCCAAACTACATGTTGACAAGCCACAAAGCTTCTGGGAGAATGTCCTATGGACAGATGAGACAAAAATGGAAGTTTTGGCAAGGCACATCAGTTCTATGTTCACAGATGGAAAAATGAAGCATATCAAGAAAAGAACACTGTCCCTACTGTAAAACATGGCGGAAGCTCTGTTATGTTCTGGGGGTGCTTTGCTGCATCTGGCACAGGGTGTCTTGAATGTGTGCAGGGTACAATGAAATCTCAAGACTATCAAGGGATTCTAGAGAGAAATGTGCTGCCCAGTGTTAGAAAGCTTGGTCTCAGTCGCAGGTCATGGGTCTTGCAACAGAATAATGACCCAAAACACGCAGCTAAAAACACCCAAGAATGGCTAAGAGGAAACATTGGACTATTCTGAAGTGGCTTCTATGAGCCCTGACCTAAATCCTATTGAGCATCTTTGGAAAGAGCTGAAACATGGCGTCTGGAAAAGGCGACCTTCAAACATGAGACAACTGGAGTAGTTTGCTCATGAGGAGTGGGCCAAAATACCTGTCGAGAGGCGCAGACGTCTCATTGACCGTTACAGGAATCGTCTGATTGCAGTGATTGCCTCAAAAGGTTCAACAAAATATTAAGTTGAGAAGAAGAAGAACCATCATTTCTGTCCAGGCCGATTTCATGAGTTTAATTTTTTTTTAAATTCTGTGGAAGCAGAAAAGCAATGTCTGACCTTCATTTGTTCATTTTCTTAGATTTTTAATTTATTATTACTTTTGTCAGATTCAAGTTATTTCTGTGACCATTGTGAGTTTTTCATCATTAAACGAGGGGGACCAACAATTTTGACCACATGTGTATGGTATCACTTTTGGGCCTCTATGATCTACCAACGATAAGTTATCACAAAAACCAGATATCTTAATAAAAATGTGCAGGCTGGAGACCAGCCCCTGTGATGTCATCCCAGGCGGTGTGCGAGCAGATCTCAACTTAGGCGTAAAATAATCCACGGAGGATAGATGAGCATCGTTTGCCGGGAGTATATGTTTAATATAGCAACGGATCCTGTTCGATAACAGTCTAATCAAGTGGATTGTCTCTCCTCCACCTATACTGAGTCGTCCCTGCGAACTGTATAAAATAAGTTTCCTCTTTAATCCTGTTTATTTTGTGTAACTGCATATGCATTGTATTGTCCCCTTTGTAAAATCTTTGTATATTTTTCCTAAACACTGCCTCCCTTTTGGATTAAATATAAAATTTAATAGTCCTGTTTCTTTTGCTCTGTAATTGTTCCCTCCCCTGAAGCCATATACGCTACCAGAACGCAGGTGTCCGGCCAGGGCTGTATTATAGTTCAAACTCAGCCGGTGGTAGCAGTAAATAATAATTGGGCTATCGTGAAGCTGACAGTAACCGTACGGGGGCGTATACACATTTTCCATGGTTTGGAATCCGGAGCTGTGACGCCATACTCTCGCTGGTCGCTTGCCAATACCTACGTAGTGAGTAGTTGGGATCGTGTACTCGCATATTCCTGACAAAATACTGACAGAGTGACGGCAATGGTGGGATATTGTGTGATCTCCCCGATGTCGCCCCTGTCATTGTGAAACCCTGACAAATTGTTGGCAGCGGTGGGATATTACAGAACATCAGTGGCTGGATTGAGCAATCATTCCTGTCACTGAAAACTTGCTCGGTTCTTGCGAGAATTCTGTGCAAAGTTTTAAGAAATCTGACAGTGTTTTAATATTTTTTATCTGGGACATTACTGTACGTGTAGCAGTTGCACCCCCTCCCTTATATTGTTTTTCTGTCCTATCTTTTATTTGGCAATGATGGCTATGCGTGGAGAGCCCTGGTATAACCAGCAGTCAGAGGACACTCTCACTGCCCTCTGTGAGCTGAGGCAGATTGACCCCACGGGCAAAAACAAGGCCCAACTGATTGCTGAACTGTTGCAAGGTGCCGCAGAGCCCGTCCTACAGCAGAGCCCTGATGATGGGGCGGCCAGCCAAAGGCCGGAGGGCACTGCTGCAGGGGTCCCACCTGTGATTGCCGGCCATACCCGCAGCCAGGGTAGTGTGGACCCCCACCTGCAGATGGCCTTGGAGCAGCTCGCCGCAGACGATCATGATGGACGACTGCAGTTGATCCTGAAATTTCAGGAGCGAGTTGAGCAAGAGGCCCAGGCTGAGAAAGCTGAGCGACGGGCCCAAGAGGAGCGTCAGCACCAGCTGGAGCTAGCCAGGATTCAGAAGGAGCCATCCACCCTGCAGATCCGTGAGTCCAACAGCACCAACAGCTTTAAACCCCGTTCTGAGCATTTTCCTGTAATTGAGAAAGACGGGGACATGGACATATTTCTGCGAGGGTTTGAAAAAATCTTCAGGCAGTATCAGCTGCCTGAAGCCCAGTGGGCCAGGTATTTAGCTCCAGGGCTCAGAGGAAAACATCTGGAGGTGTTTGCCTCTCTCCCTCAAGCCCAAGATGGAGACTATGAGGCCGTCAAGCAGGCCCTGATAAAAAAAGTACCAGCTGACTCCGGAGGTTTACCGGAAAAAATTGAGCCCTCCATCGTGGACCACATGATAGCTAAAGTGATGTGGTGGATGGGCTCAGGACCAACTTTGAGCAGAGGGTCCAAGGACTGTCAGTTACCACCTTCGAGGACCTGAAGGATCTGATGGTGAAGGACCAGTTTTATCATCTTTGCCCTGTGGAGGTGAGACAGTTTGTGCTGGACCGGGAGCAGATGGAGGCCGCCAGAGCAGCCCAGATTGCGGATGCCTATGAGGCCAACCACACACCAGAGGTGCGGAAGTCAGCCGCCACCAGCTGGAAAGGGGGTAAGCCACCAGCCACCCCCAGTGTTCCAGCTAGCCGGCCCTCAGCAGGTCCTGCCCCATCTTCCAGCACCTGGCCTGCATCTGACTCCCGTAAGTGCTATACCTGTGACAAGACTGGTCACATCAGCCTCACCTGCCCGCAGAGGCAGAAGAAGAACCCCACACCTGAGGCCCCAGGGTCTGCTGCAGCAGCTCTTTTTGTGGGTGGGGCAGTTGGGGGGTCTGTGAGAACTTGCAATCAGTCACCGTGGGTGATAAAGTCACTATGGGGCTCAAGGACACCGGAGCCGAACGGACCCTCATCCGCCCTGAGTTGGTGTCCCCTGAAGACCTTATCCCCGGGAAAACCCTGACTGTCACCGGGATTGGGGGTGTTTACCATCCTTTGCCCCTGGCCCAGGTTTTCGTGGGGAGGGGGTTGCGGGAAGTGGGGGTGTCCGAGAACCTCCCGACCAATGTTCTATTGGGGATTGATCTGGGATGGTTGATTGCCCAATATGTTCCAGACAACCCTCCCAGATCTGGTAATGTCTGTGATGAAAATGCTGATGATATAAACGATAGCATGATGCATAATGATATGTCTTGTGGTAACGGAGTGCTCAGCCATGTCGCCCTGCGGCGTGATGTTGCTGAGCACCCCCAAAATGAAGCCTGGATGAGTGCCAAGGGCGATGGGAGCAGGCACGGGGACTTTGAAGCCAGTGGTCCCATGCCGCCGACAAGAGTCTAATCAAGTGGATTGTCTCCCCTCCACCTATACTGAGTCGTCCCTGTGAACTGTATAGCGTAAGTTTCCTCTTTAATCCTGTTTATTTTGTGTTACTGTATATTCTGCATTGTATTGTCCCCTTTGTAAAATCTTTGTATATTTTTCCTAAACACTACCTCCCTTTTGGATTAAATATAAAATTTAATGGTCCTGTTTCTTTTGTTCTGTAATCGTTCCCTCCCCCGGAGCCAAATACACTACCAGAACGCAGGTGTCCGGCCAAGCCTGTATTATATTTCAAACTCGGCTGGTGGTGGCAGCGAATAATAATAATTGGGTTATCCTGAAGCTGACAGTAACCGTACAGGGGTGTATACACATATTCCATGCATTGGAATCCGGAGGCGTGACGCCATACGCTAACTGGTCGCTTACCGATACCTACGTAGTGAGTAGTCATGATTGTTTGCTCGCGAATCCCTGACGCAATCCTGACAGAGTGACGACAACAGTGGGATATTGTGAGATCTCCCCAGTGTCTCCCCTGTCGCTGTGAAACCCTGACACACTATAACAAGATTCCTGCAAGAAAAATAAAGTTTCTTCTAAATCTTCATCAATGTGCCATCCTGCAGTTGAGTTATAGCTATCTTCGAACATCGCCCTTGTAAGTAAGGTGAAGAGGCAGTCTGGAAACAGTGTCTCACAGCGCCCTATACTTACAGCACAGCCCTGGGGACAGAATAGTACAAATTACTTCCCAGATTCATCTGTAAAGCCAGCCACAGCTTCTATAAAGCTACAGAACAGTCATCAGAGCATCTGCTCCCAGCATATAAGAGATCATCGAGTCTTCCTTCTCCCTGTGAATTAATATGAGGGAACGACTACCCGGTCTCTGCCAGACCCATTGTTATGTTACACACACGCTGCTAGGTTCAGATAGGGCGAGACGGGTTTCATGAATTCATTGGAATCCTGGGGGAACCGTCACTCAGAGCGAGCATAGGATGCAGCTTCTCTCAGGCACACGATAGATTCAGTTGCTGACCAGACACATCTGACAAGAGTCTTTTTCAACAGTTTAACAGTGAAATTTAATCTGAAGCACGATCAGTGCAATTCAGGGATATTAAAGCAACAATCTTCATTACAGTACAGGTTAATAAAGCAGACACAGTAACGTCAGTCTCTTCAGTAGCATAATTCAGCACAGATTAGATCTCTTAGCAGCACACTTCTATGCAAACACAACCACAGGCTTCTCTTTCACAAGGACTCAATAGCACACAGCATTCTTTATCCTTCATGGAGATGGAGGGGGGGTGGGTTTGATGAGGGAGAAGATCCCTATGACATGATTCCTTCCAGTCCTTATCTTTCTGCCCAACAATACTCCACAGTTAGCTCAGGGAGTTTCATGAGGGAGAAGATCCCTATGACACGATTCTTTTCAGTCCTTATCTTTCTGCCCGATAATATTCCACACTGTTAGATCAAGGAGTCTATCTGACCTGGGTTTAGCTTCCCTCCTGACCTGAATTCTGTTCTCTTGCCTTCTGTGATATACAGATCACACACCACCTTTCTCTTCGGCTCCAGCCAGAACAGTAAACAACTTCCCCACAATCCCCCTAGGGCTCTGCTAAAACACTCCCTGTCTCCTGTGACTGTGTTAACCCCTCTAGTTGCTGGATGCTTCTGGAGCACAACACTTGTCTCCTGTGCTTGTATTACTTCTAATAGTTGCTGGATGCTTTTGAAGAAACAGCACTACTTCTTCATGTCACACTCTTCCCTCCTTTTTGAATGTCGTCCTCGACATTCGTCTTAATTGGTCAATCTGACCACTTCTGAGACAGTGGTAAAAGTTGAATAACTTTATATAAAAATTGTCATTGTCATATTGGTATAACATTCATAAACATTGATAACAACTTATTCTTACGACCTTTTTCTTGTAGGACGCCTGTAAGAAATAAACAATTAACACAATTAAAACAATCAGCATCTCTTCAGCTGGAGCTTTTCGTACATCTTCAACCAGTTCACTCTCACTAGGCTTTAACAGTTCTTTGTTTCTACAAAGTCTTTTAAGGAAAATCAAAGCATGAAAACAAGTCTTTCCACCCGGCAACATCTTCCATACTGCCTCTCGGTGGTGAACACCACTCCAGTGGGCTTACCTGGTCCGTAGGCAGAGATATCTGTTTCCAGTCGACAGTCCTTGGCACTTGACTTGGTTCACCAAGTGTCTCATACGTCAACATCACGGGCCTCCTCACTTCTCGAGTCGACATCCTCCTGGTGGCTTGTTCCTCAGATACCACGGGTTCTTTGGTCACAGGAGTTTCATCCGCCGCACACATTTCCCCTGCTTCCTCAGATGCTCTTGGAGCTGCCTCTGTAAGTTCCTGTACTTCTCCTGAATCACCTATTTCTGCACGGTCTGGTAATTTCACTCCTGAGTGTCAATCGGTCTCTTGAGGGACCGGTGTTCGATCATCAGATCTGAATTGGACTTCATCTGTACTCCTTGGTACGAACTCTGGAGCCTCGGGACTTAGTTCACTCTCCTGAGGATGGTACATCCCTCTCCTTGCCGGTCCGAGAAATACAACGGTGTGTTCTTCTTCATCTGAACTTTCAAGGTCACTGTCCACCTTTGGACCCAACCTCTGTTGATTAGATCTTGTACATACTCTTTCACTTCACAGTGTAATGGTTTCGGCACAGACATGTAACTTCTGGTTACTGGGGTCGTGTCTTTCAAATTGATTTTCAACTGCAATGATGGGATACAGCCTATATCAGAGTCATCTTTGGAGAATGCATGACACTCTTCTCTCAGCGTCTGTTTTGCTACCGCTCGATCTTTAGCACACAAGTGTTCCAGGGGTACTGGGGGATCCCAGGACTCCGAGGTGGGTCGTGCAATTTCCACCCCTGGGCAACTCCTGTTCCTTGGTGGGGAGACTGAATTCACGGTAGACCCCTGGGCGGGTCTCACACTGCCTGGATATACTGTTTTAACGGTTTCAATGTGACCTAACGCAGTCTTTGGATCCAGTCTAATTTCATCACTGGTACTGTCACTCGAGCAAACCCACCGGTAGGAATCGTAAGCACAGTCTCACCTTGAACTAGGCCTTCTGGAAGTTCTGACGAGTTTTTTGGCACGAACAGTCTTTTCCAGACTTTTCTTCCCGGTTCTACCCAGACTCCACACCTCACCCCCACCATTTGGTTTGCAGGGATGATGGTTGGGTGTCAGCCTACCTTGACTTCTTTTAGGTCCATTGTATTCTGTGCTTTCTTTACTTTATGAATCACTTTTTCCACCACGGCGTTGAGTATGGTAAGCGATGTGGCGATTGCATCCACCACCAGCGTCCCTGACTTGTATTTCGTGATGACCTCACTGATTACATTATAACCCAGGATAGGATCCTCTGCCATGTTCTGATCACTGGTCACGAGAAAAGGTACCAAATGTTCAATGGTGTTGCTGTTCTTCGTGGCCCTCAGTTGGAAAGTCACTTCCACCAAGCCTATGAAAGGGATTTTGGTCTGGTTGACAGCTTTGCCGTGGAGTTCCACTGGTCCTAAGAGTTCTTTTAGCGACCGAAGGCAGGTATGTGGCAGGTAGCGCCTCCTCCATTCTTTAGCTTGGGCTCCTGTGATCCACAGTGCTTTTACCAGGAGTCCATCTAGATGGCACTGTATAAAGCACCTTTCACCAATTAGGTTGATGAGGCTATCTTTACTGACCGAGGAATCCTCCTCCCAGGAGTACATCGTTTGACCTCCGCACTGGGCATTAAGTAACTGATGTCCCTGTCTCTCTTGCAGCTGTTGTAGATGGGAACACACTTGGGGATAGTACTGACGCAGCCGTTTTACCTCATGCGCCGTTCTGGGGTTTGGTAAGATTTGGATTTGCTCCTGGGGCATCCTACGTGTCGCGGTTACCAGTCACCCCGCACTGGCAACCTCCTGTCTTTTAACCCAAACGACCGTGACCATTGGCATTCCTTGGCATAATGTCCTTCCTCACCACATCTTAGACAGTGGACACACACCGTGCTCTGATTTGATGAACGGCACACTTCACAAGCCGGGTATCTTCTGTTTTGGAGCCCACTCCTGGGTCTGAGGGATACAGGTTCTGGCCTGGAACGAATCAACTTTTTCACCTCAATCAACTTGGCTCGCAGTTCTCCTATTACTTCCTCCCAGTCAGCGCTGGCGGTCCTCTCTTTTGCTGGTGCTTTAAGGTTCCTTCTCGGAGGTGGCCCTGGAGGGTCTCCATGATGATCTTCAGACTGGCCACCAGGGGTCTCCAACTTCAGCTGACTCATTTTGGTGATTTTAGGAGCAGAGCCTTTCTTTAACTTCTGTTCGCTCTCTGACTCCAAACTAGCTGCCTCATTCATTTTTTCAATTAGGACTTTGTCTAGAATGCCAGGATCTTCTAGGTACTGTTTCAGCTGCAACTTGATGTCTTTGCTGATTAATCCCGTTCCCAATGATTTCAATAACTTCTTCTGGACTAGTCCAGAATCAAACTTCTCCTCTTCTACATCTCTGGATGCAAACAACAGTCTATCCTACAGTTCAATTTGCTCTGAACAAGAAATTTTGGTATGATTCGTTATTTTTCTGTGAGAGGTTAATGAGTCATTGGAATAATTCTGAAGTACTCCCTTCTTTATAGTGCCCTTTTAAAATCATCTTCAGCTGTTGCAAGGTCAATTGACTCTTCATTTCTAGCATACTACGGAGGTTCAATCCTGGGCTGATCGCTTTCACCACCCTCTCAACGATCTCATCTGGCTGGTAGCCTTTCTGTAAGCCAGCATCGATCTGGTGCAACAAGTTCATATAAGACAGTTTCTCTTTCTGTTCACACTCTCCAATCTGTCCCAGGATCTTGAATTCTTTCCTTATGGTGATTTGTGTTGTTAGAGAGGACTGTCTCCCTGATTTATCTAACCCGAGCAGAGTAAAGGTTCTGTCTGAGTCTGTCACCCATTCAGAGGATTTGATCGTTTCCTGCAGGGCTGTTGTTATGGCTTTGAATTGTTCTTTCAATTCTCGTAGTTCAGTCTGCGGAAGGAGATTCCCGCTTTTGGTAATTGGTGCCACCCCTCTATCCTCCAACTTCAACCTGGTTAGAAACTGTGTTAGTTCCTGGAGGAATGTCCCCATGACGTGTTCAGCTTCTTTCTCCCCCGATCTCATCCATTTTTGTATTAATGGCAGATAACAGTTGCCTGCGGTTGTGTGCTTTAGAAATCTGTTCTTCTGACATCTTTATATGTTCTGCTACTGTTCTCAATTCTTCTCAGGTTAACTGAAGAAGCAGCTCACTAATTCTGTCCATTTGTATTTCCACATCCATTGCTGCTAGTGAGTTTTCTTTAGGGTTGGTCCCCTTTAACTGGTATAGCAGAGTTGAGTTGAGGAGCTGTGCTGCTGTGTTTTTCCAGACACTTTTCCTCTTCTCCCTCTATATGCTAATTACCGCTCAGGACTCCCCGTGCAGGCCACCAATGTTACACGCACACCGCTAGGTTCAGATAGGGCGAGACGGGTTTCATGAATTCTTTGGAATCCTGGGGGTACCGTCACTCTAGGCAACCATAGACCATGTGCTGCAGCTTCTCTCAGTGACACGATAGATTCAGTTGCTGACCAGACACATCTGACAAGAGTCTTTTTCAACAGTTTAACAGTGGAATTTAATCTGAAGCATGGCCAGTGCAATTCAGGGATATGACAGCAACAATCATTACAGTACAGGTTAATAAAGCAGACACAGTAACGTCAGTCTCTTCAGTAGCATAATTCAGCACAGATTAGATCTCTTGGCAGCACACTTCTATGCAAACACAACCACAGGCTTCTCCTTCACAAGGACTCAATAGTACACAGTATTCTTTATCCTGCATGGAGATGGAGGGGGGGGGGTGGGTTTGATGAGGGAGAAGATCCCTATGACATGATTCCTTCCAGTCCTTATCTTTCTGCCCAACAATACTCCACACTGTTAGCTCAGTGAGTCTATCTGACCTGTGTTTAGCTTCCCTCCTGACCTGAATTCTGTTCCCTTGCCTTCTGTGATATACAGATCACACACTCCTTTTCTCTTCGGCTCCAGTCAGAACAGTAAACAACTTCCCTACAATTCCCCTGGGGCTCTGCTAAACACTCCCTGTCTCCTGTGACTGAGTTAACCCCTCTAGTTGCTGGATGCTTCTGGAGCACAACACTTCCTGTCTCCTGTGCTTGTGTTACTTCTAATAGTTGCTGGATGCTTTTGAAGCAACAGCACTACTTCTGCATGTCACAGATGAAGAATGTATAGAACTTGATCCACCGTCTAGTGAGAAGGCTAAACATCCTACAAAACCTTCATGAGTTAGAGAGAACTTTGAAACCATTAAACATGAACTTTCCTGTGTCATAGCAGACTTATGGCAAAAATTGCTGAGTCACATTGACATCCTCTCTCAGCCTGGTTCTCTCAAACCACCACAAGAGGGAGCCCTTGCACAACTGTGTTCAGATTATCAACTGTATGTCAGAACAACAGATGAATATGTCACAATTCTACAAAAACTTAATACATCTATTTCCTGTAAAGAGCTGCAAGCTTTCCAACAACTTAACTCTGAGAGAGATTCCATGGTGCGTGATATTAAAGCCACAACAGATGCAAGAATTGAACTAATGGCCGAGATGTCCTCTTGCATTTCTGGCTCAGCCAGGCAGTTAAAGTGATCATCTAAATCACGCTCTTCAAAATCTTCAACCCTCAGCGAACAGCTTATAAGAGTGCGTGCAGAAGCTGAGGCCACTGTGTCACCCAGGGGAAATATAGGGGACTCGGTACCCGGGCCTTTTACCTTGTTTAGGAGGTCACGGCAGTCGGCTCCTGGGCCCGTACTCGGGGTCTCTCTTTAAAAAGGGGTTTTAGTGTACAGTTTGTCTCGTGACGCCACCTGTGGCTTCTGGTAATGGTTACCGGCGCTGCTGCAGACCTCCGGGGGGTGATGGGATGGCAGCTGGGATGTTTCTGCTCCCCACAGGTGGAGCGGCCCCCCCGGGCAGTGTAGGTGCAGATGGTGGTGATGCTGGGGCTTGTAGTGCAGGAGAGATGGTGCAGCAGGAGTAACTGACAGAGAAAGGGGATTCACTTCAGTAGCTTTACTGGTGCGGATGTCAGGTACGGTCCAGGTTACTCGGTAGGAAGGATGCACTTCAGGACTTCTCCCCAGTGAGCGGGTATAAGGCCTCCTGGTCTGTGTCTCCCTCTCTCTAAGCTCCTGGCCAGCCTGCAACTGGGCCTAGCTTCTGTGCCGTGCTGCTCCTTCACCTGTCGCTTGGTAGTAGGACCTTTCTCTGGCAACCACTATCCCTGGACGCCGGGGCCTTCGTGGTTCCTAGTCCTGTCAAGGGTTTAGCTTCAGGTCGACTAGGGACTTGTAGTCCTCCTGGTATGCCGGTGATCCCTACTGGGTATAAAGGACCCTGTAGGCGCAGACCTGGTATCCGGTTTGTGTCTTGGGGTGAGCCTATGATGCTCCTCTGCCCCCTCAACTCCTCTCTCCTCTCCTCTTTGCCTCCGGCCACACTTGGGGCCTTCAATACAGCAGCAGCCGTGCTGCATCTTCACTACTCTCAGTGGCAGCACACTCTCTGAACAACTCACTAACTGCCTGGCTCCACCCTCCATATATATATATATCCCTAACGGGCTCCCTCTGGTGGTATGAGGTGGAAGGGTGGAGGTGTTTGTTTGTAACGAGGGCCTCTTGTGGAGAAGTCCATCCATGCACCCTTTTGGGTCCTGTGGTACCTGTGAACAGCAGGGTGCCACACCACTAAGGTACAAGCCGCTATTACGAAAATTAAGATGGAAACAGAAGCTGTGCGGAAAAAGGCAGAAATTGAAGCCAGTGCAGCACGCAAGAAGGTAGAAATAGAGGCCCTAGAGAAGGAATGTGAACACGCCACAGCCATGGCAAGGTTAAAGGTCCTGGAACAAGCTATCAGTGGGAGCCAAAGAGACAGCATCAGTTTAAGTGATTTTGGTACTGAAGACCCTCTTAAGTGTAAAAGAGACTATGCCAAAATAGTGCACCCCCGATTCCAGCAATCATTCCTCATGCCACAGACGTTCCTCTAAGGCAACATGGCACAGAGCGTTTATCAGCATCCTGCATTCAAGGTCAGCACAACACGCTGCCAACTCTTCATCCTGAAGCTCCTTTGTGCACCAGAATGTACCAGGCCCCTGCACCTCACCAAACCCTATACACAGAAGCACACGTGCAGGCCAATACGCAGGCAAGTCACCACATTCTGGTTTGCCACACAGTTCCAGCTCCATGCGTGGCAGAAACTAAGCACATTTGCTGGACTGAATGCCTACGCTGCACCATACTTTCCTGCATTACTAGTAGAGATGAGCGTTGTTCTACTCGAACTGTTCGCCAATCTCAAATTCGAGCTGTTTTGGGCAGTGTTCGAGCCGGTCGGCGAACACGAACAATTTGAGAAAAATTTGGCTGTTCGAGGTTATGTTCGATAACTGTTCGTGCACCAAAATCATAACTGGATTTTTTCTCAGTAATGATGAAAATTAATGTTAATCCGCAGTTTGAGTGTACAGCGGGGCGGGGGGAGGGGCAAGGGATGGATCTCTGCAGGAACAATGAAGATCTCCATTTTTTTTTCTCTTTCCCGCATTTACAGTGGGGAGGTGCAATCTGTCAGCCTATCAGCAGCGCACACACGGAGCGAAGTGCTTTTTTTCACACAAGCAAGGGCATGTGTCATTGGCAGTGTATGTCACATGTCCTTGCCCTATAAGACCAAGCCATTTTCCCCGTCGCCACCATTTTCTCACTGCTGCAGCTGCGTGTTAGACGGCACCGCTGTTGCTGTGTGCGCTATACCTTGTTAATTTCAAGCCAATTTTCGCACAAATCTACAGATAGCTTGGGAGTAGGGAATAGTTGTGATTGCAGTCCTTTTAAGGACTAGGTTACAGCATTTCCTACGACTTTTATCAGGCAGGTCTGTGCTCTTAAATAGATAGATTGTGGGAGTAAAGACTAATTGTAATTGGAGTCCTTTTCAGGACTAGGTTACATCAGTTCCTATCAGTTTTTGCCAGGCAGGTCTGTGCCAGTGCTGTGCAAGTTTTTTTCACAGCATTTGGCTGAATCTAGCAAAGCTAATCCTTTTTGGCCTATTGCAGAGTGTGTTAGTCAGTGGAGTAGCCTATCTGTGTTGCAAGATATACCACCTGTGTATAGAATACCAATTTTTTTACTGCACCTAGTGAAGTAAAATCTTTTGGGCATAGCATCATTCTATTAGTCCATCTATACTGACCTCCATCAGGTTGCAAACTGAATATAATTTTTTTCTGCATCTAGCTCTGAAAAAATATTTGGGCTTCTAGCAGTGTGTGGGACTTGTTCTATTAGTCCATCTATACTGACCTCCATCAGGTTGCAAATTAAAAATAATTTTTTTCTGCATCTAACCCAGCCAATAGTTTTGGCCTAATACCACAGTTTGGCCACTCAGCTCTGCTCGGTTCCCATCCATTGTTTTTTTGTGCAAACAACTCCAGAGTTGTGAATTAGTTAACCACCAAAATGAGTGGAAAAAGGCCTGCTGCTGGTGGAAAGGGGAATAGGCGTGTTGGGAAGGGGAAAAAAGGTTGTGTCCGTGGGGTAGGTGCAGAAGAAAGACCATCTTCCAGCCAAACTAAAATGTCTACTTCTTTTAGCGGACAATGTGATAAGATCCCTTTCTTACGGCCACGCCAATCGCTACAAATTCCAGATGAGGCACAAAAACAGCAGGTGCTTCAACGGATATCAAGTGCTCCTTTAAGTGGGCTCTCCTCCACATCAACTTCAACATCACAAATACTCCAGTCCTCAAAGGTGTCACCCAAATCGCACTTGCTTCCTCACAGCTCCCAAATCTCCAGCTGCCCGTCTGAGTATGAGGTAGAACAGATGGTTGAGTCTGCAGAGCTGTTTACTCATACTATAGCCTGGGAATCAGAGGTCGACTCCAGCGCTTCTGTGAATCCAGACGAGGAAATGATCTGCACTGATGCCCAGAATCTTTATGAGTCGGATCCAGGACCAGACGCAGAAGGTTCTGACCATAATGTAGACCCTCATTCCCAAACTGTAACTCCTGTTGGTGGAGACAATGAGGAAGACGATGATAAGACTCAAATACCTGATTGGAGCGACAACTTTAGTTTTTTGTCAGGGCAGGAACAGGTTGGCTCTGAGGACGACGGGTGTGATAACGCACAGGGTGATGATGATGAGGTCGGAGATCCCACTTACTGTCAACCCACAGTCAGCCAAGAGATGAGGTCAGCAGAGGAGGTGGAGGAAGATGCTAGTGACGACGAGGTCAGGTTGCGCCTTCCTGGACAGAGACGTAGTACTGGAAGCACGTCAACAACTGCATCCTCAAACACAACTCTGCCTCTCACCACAAGTCGTGGTGGCTCTTCAGGTCGCATGGGTGCTAAGCCTTGCATAGCCTGGGCATTTTTTCAGATCGATAAAGATGACCCAACTCGTGTTATCCGTAACATTTGTCAGCAAAAGCTAAGTAGAGGCCAAAAAATACATAGTTTGAGTACTTCATGCATGAACCGGCACATGGACATGAAGCATAAGTTGCAGTGGGAAGCTCAGTGTGCTACAATGCGGTCTAGCCGGCCGGGCCAACCACCGTCTGCCATATCTTGTGCATCCGTGGCCTCTTCATCCTCTGTGACTGGGGGGACAGCAGTCACACCTGTTTTGGGGCGCAGACCTGCCACCTCTTTACCCGCAACAGCCAGCGTGATTGGCAGATCATCATTTTCTTTGGAGGTGGTAACACCAGCTGGTCTTGAGCGCTGTCCGACATCGATAGCACCACCTTTGGATCAAGGCAACCTAACATGTCCGCCTGCATCTTCCTCACAGACCGGCAGTTTGCCGGGGACACCCTTATCAACCCCGTCTAAGCACAATAGCCAGCCCTCGGTCCCTCAGATGTGGACAAGTAAAAGACCATTTCCTCCTAGCCATGAGAAAGCTAAGAGGTTGAATTTCACCATCTGCAAGCTCTTGGCTACAGAAATGCTGCCTTTCCGCCTGGTGGACACAGAGGATTTTCGAGACCTTATGTCCGTCGCAGTGCCCCAGTACCAGATGCCCAGTCGGCACTACTTCTCAAAGAAAGGTGTGCCTGCGCTCCACCAGCATGTCGCACACAACATCACCGCTTCTTTGAGAAACTCTGTGTGTGACAGGGTGCATTTCACCACAGACACTTGGACGAGTAGGCATGGACAGGGGCGTTACATGTCGCTGACTGGGCACTGGGTAACTATGGTGACAGCAGGACAAGGGGCTGCTGTCCAAGTCTTGCCGTCCCCACGAGTTGTGCGTCAATCCTCTTTATGTCAAAGTTCCTCCACTGCTTCTGCCTCCTCAACCTCCTCTCGGTCTTCCACCTGCACCCAAAGCCTGTCTGGTCATGCCACAAGCTTTCTAACTGCACAGAAGGGATCCTGCACACCTTCTTACTATGCTGGCAGTAGGGCTCAACGTCATCAGGCGGTTTTTACATTGAAATGTCTGGGAAATGTGAGTCACACAGCTGAGGAGTTGTGGTCAGCTCTGGAGAACCAATTTCATGAATGGTTGTCTCCGCTGGACCTGAAACCAGGGAAGGCCGTGTGCGACAATGCTGCAAACCTGGGTGCGGCCCTTCGCCGGGGCAATGTCACACACGTGCCTTGTATGGCTCACGTGTTGAACCTGGTTGTCCAGCAATTTTTAGCCCACTATCCCAGACTAGATGGCCTTCTGCAGAGGGCACGGTCGCTGTGTGCTCACTTCTGCCGTTCGCATCCCGCAGCTCAGCGACTTACATCTCTACAGAAGTCGTTGGGCCTGCCACTTCACCGGCTAAAATGCGATGTGCCTACCCGGTGGAATTCAACTCTGCACATGTTGCAGCGACTGTGGCAGCACCGACAAGCCCTGGTGCAATACGTTCTGACGTATAGCCTGGGCCAACGAGATTCAGAGGTGGGGCAAATCACGCTGGAGGAGTGGTCTCAGATCAGGGACCTATGCACCCTTCTGCACAGTTTTGAAATGGCGACGAAGATGTTTAGTGCTGACGATGCCATTATCAGCATGACTATTCCGGTGATTTACATGCTGGAGCACATGTTAAACAGAATTCGGAGTCAGGTGGTGGCACAAGAGGAGGTGGAGGAAGTAGAGGAGGAGGAGTTGTATGCGGAAGGGCTAACATCTGCAAGGTCCAGACGGTCGGCAGCACCAAGGCGGCAGGCATGTGAGGGTGGGGGAGATGATTTTACCAGGGCGCATGGTAGCAGCCAAACTAGTGAGGAAGGTGCAGGAGCCCAGGAAGAAGTGGAGGACGAACTGATGGAAGACTCATCAGATGAGGGAGACCTTGATCACATTTCTGTTGTGCGAGGTTGGGGGGAGAGGACAGAGGAAGGAAGCATGATTGTTACCTCGCCACCAACACAACAGGGACTTGGTGCTCCTGGATGCGCAACACACATGAGTGCCTTCTTGCTGCACTACCTGCAACATGACTCTCGAATTGTGAGAATTAGAAATAATCCTGACTACTGGGTTGCCACACTGTTAGATCCCCGGTACAAAAGTAAATTTGCAGAAATTATTCCTGCCATAGAAAGGGATGCACGTGACGCGCCCCTGGGCCTGTGTCGCGCTGCGGTGCGCACGCGGGAGCTTACCCGGAGCCGGATCCGTGGAGGGTTGTAATCTCATGGCGGTGACCCGGTCCGTGCCCAGGGAGTCAAACTAGACGGCAGTCTATTAGTAGTAAATAGTTGATGACTACGCCACCCGTTGAGTGCAGCCAGGAAGCTGCTGCTGCAGGGCAGACCGCTGAGGCCGGTGGTAGGATTGTGCAGCGTGATAGTATAACCCCCAACGGGAGGGGTATGGCCTCAGGGCAGCCGACGTGGATGATGGGGGTAGCAGGAACCACTCAGAGACGGTACGGTGTAGTTCAGGGTCTTTACTGGTAACAATGACAGACCCTCCCGGAGTACTTGCTAGCAAACGGGGCCTGGTCAGTCTTTGAGCAGATGGGATCTCCCCTGGCCAGGCGTAGTTGTAGGCCTCCCAAACTGACTGTACTCTTCTGGCTACCTTGCTAGAAGCTGATGTAAGTAGCCCACGTCCCTGAGTGTACCGTGTGGTGCTCACCCGTATGGCCGGTGACTCGGGGCCTTCTAATGGCTTCCGCTCCACGATGGCGGTGCTGGTCCCACGCGTGTGACCGTGCCTTCGGGCTTCTGGGCCAGAGGACCTGAAATCCCCTGCCCGACGGATTCTGCTGCTGGGTAGGAGTTAGTCCCCACAGCCTCGGACTCCGGGTCCGGTAAAGAATCTTCTTAGTCAGGGCGAGCTCTGTAGCTGCCAGCCCCTGACTCCTTGTAACTCTGCTGTTTCCTATGCTGCTCCTCTTCTCCACTCTCCTTGTCTGACTCACCCTGCCTCAGCCCCGGGTTTATACAGGGGAAGTTCTTCCCCTCCCAAGACTGGGCAGGAGGTGTGGCATGCACAGGATCCCTGACCAAAGGACCTCCCACCTGCTCTCAGACATAATATCTCTATCACTGTGGCAACCAGACCCCTGGGGTGTCACATTCCCCCCTAGTGAAATTTAGTACTCCGGGACTAAACACATTTAGAAAAACATAACAAAGTATAACAATAACAATACTATAAGAAAAACACATAAGATGGTTACGGCGTGTCCGCAACCGGATGCAGTCTTTGAAGAAAAGCAAAGGTGTCCATTTCACCAACACAGGGAGACGTAACCAGGTAGGGGTCTGTCCTACCCCGAGTCCTTAACAGTCTCTAGTCCATCCTGGGTTACGCTCCAACTATATACAAGGATTCCCGGTAAATCCACCAAGGTTTCCTAAAAATAACTAGAAACACAAAATTATACACAAGCAACAAGACACAGAAAAACATAAATAAAACAATTTATATACTTTAAATTCTCCAGCGTGCGGGTAACTGGCCTCTAGTGGCCCGAGTGGACCTACGGAGCTGACTGTCTGGCCCTGAACTACAGGGTGTAGGAGCTGTCAAGGGTAAACTGGGCAGCTGTCTACCGGCTCTTTGTCTCACTAGGGGTACGGCAGGCTCACTATAAGCAGGGGGTTGATTCTCCTGTTCTGCTTGTGTGGAGTCTTCTGCCTCCTGGACCGGCTGTTCTTCCAGCTCTACCCGTTGCTCCGTAGGTTCTTGGGATGATGGTTGGAGGAAGGTGAGTACGGGTACCACAACTGCACCATTGACTTGAGTCCAAGACTGAGGAAAGTCCCCGAGCACGGTACTAACCATATCTTCCCTTTCTTCCACGGGTCGATGGTCTTCTTGTTCCTCTTCAGGGTTCCTCAGTTGTTCGGGACACTTCTTCAGGTGGTCCCGGGATACAATGGCTGTGGTTTCCCCTCCGTCTTTACTGATGGTACAGACCTTCGGGTTCTCGTGGCTTGAGGGCAGTACGGTGTACGGGTCCTTCTCCCACTGGTCGTCCAACTTGTGGAGCCGTCTCTTCCTCTTCAAGACCTGCTCTCCGGGTACCAGGGGAACAGCGGGAGCATACTGGTTGTAAATTTTCTCTTGTCTTTCCCTAGCCTGACAGAGACTTCGCTCCACGCTCTCCTGTACTCTCCGGTACTGCTGCTGCCTCTCTGTGTCCCAGTCTGTTTCTGGTGAAGTGTCCTCGGGGGTCAGGACTCCCATTTCCAGGTCAACAGGTAACTTACCAGGTCTTGCCCTCATTAGGTAAGCCGGGGTACAGTTGGTGGAACCTACCGGGATGTGGTTGTATAGGTCCACCAAATCGGGCAACTTTTCAGGCCACAGACTGCGTTCTTCCAGGGGCAACGTTTTTAGAAGATCCATTACCACCTGGTTCATTTTTTCACAAAGTCCATTAGTCTGCGGATGGTAGGGTGTCGTCCTTATCTTCCGGCAGCCATACAGATTGCAGAATTCCTGAAAGACCTCCGCTTCAAAGGCAGGTCCCTGGTCCGTCAGCACTTGGTCCGGGTACCCGTGTGGACGGCAGAAGTGCTGCTGGAAGGCTCTAGCTGCTGTTTGAGCCGTTAAGTCCTTGACGGGGACGACAACCAAGAACCGGGAGTAATGATCCACGATGGTTAACGCATAGACGTAGCCACTTCTGCTTGGGGTCAGTTTTACATGATCCAAGGCTACCAGTTCCAACGGTTGCCGGGTGACGATGGACTGCAGGGGAGTCTTCTGGCTGGCTCGGTCCTTCCTTCTCAGGTTGCACGGGCCACAATCTCTGCACCACTTCTCGATGGTTCCCCTCATGCCTACCCAGTGGAACCGCTCGCGCAGCAGGAACTCCAGCTTTTTCCACCCAAAGTGTCCAGCTCCGTCGTGGTATGCCTCCATCACCATGGCTGCGTCTCTTCGTGGCACCACTACTTGCCAGAGTAATTCATGCGTCCGGGAGTTAACCATTCTGCGGCACAACTTCCCTTTGTAAAGGAACAGTCGACTCTTCTCTGCCCATAGTTGTTTGGCTTCCTCCGGAGCGTCTGGTTCAAGGCGAGCCTCCGGCCGAGTCAGCATCTCCTTCACCAGTCGGACGGCAGGGTCGCTGTCTTGCGTTTCCGCCCAGTTGTAGTGAGGTAAGGGGTTCAACGTAGCAGCCTGCTTACTCCTTACCCGGTGGGAATACTGAATAGTCCCATGACGGTGGAACGCAGGGAGTTCAACTTCTTCCAGTCCCTCCGGATCTTCTCCTCCGTCCGGCAGGTTGGGCATCCTGGACAGGGCGTCCGCGTTGGTATTGGAGCGTCCTGCCCGGTATTTAATTGTGAACTCGTAGTTGGACAGACGGGCCATCCACCTCTGCTCCAGGGCACCGAGTCTTGCCGTGTCCAGGTGTGTCAGCGGGTTGTTATCCGTGTACACGGTGAACCGGGAAGAAGCGAGGTAATGCTTAAAGCGCTCAGTGATTGCCCATACTACGGCCAGGAACTCTAACTTAAATGAGCTGTAATTCTCGGGGTTCCTTTCGGTGGGTCGCAGTTTTCGGCTGGCGTAGGCAATTACTCGTTCCTTCCCCTGCTGGATCTGGGACAGTACGGCTCCTAGCCCGATGTTACTGGCGTCGGTGTAGAGGATAAAGGGCTGGCTATAATCCGGGTACGCCAGGATTTCGTCCCCCGTGAGGGCCATCTTCAGCTGGCGGAAGGACTCTTCTTCCAGCTCTTCCCATTTGAAGGGCGGCTTCTGGTTCTTGGCCTTCCGGGACTGGCCTATCAGGAGGTCCTGCATAGGTGCTGCCTTTTTGGTGAAACCGGGAATAAACCTTCGGTAGTAGCCTACCAACCCGAGGAACTGCCGCACTTCTTTTACGCTGGAGGGGCTTGGCCATCCCTTAATTGCGGTGATCTTATCGGGGTCGGGAGCCACTCCGTCAGCGCTCACCACGTGTCCCAGGTACTGCACCTTTGGTTTCAGGAGGTGACACTTGGAGGGTTTCACCTTTAGGCCGTAACTCGCCAGAGCCTCGAACACTTCCGCCAGGTGTTTCAGGTGGTCCTCATACGTCTTGGAATATACGATGACATCGTCCAGGTACAACAGGACCGTCTCGAAGTTTCTGTGGCCCAGACAACACTCCATTAGGCGTTGGAAGGTTCCTGGTGCGTTGCAGAGTCCGAACGGCATGCAGGTGAACTCGCTAAGTCCCATCGGGGTGGTGAATGCGGTCTTCTCCCGGTCCGCCTCTGCTACAGGAACCTGCCAGTACCCGCTAGTGAGATCCAAGGTAGAGAAGAAGTTAGCAGATCTTAAAGCAGCCAATGACTCCTCTATCCTTGGTAAGGGGTACGCATCCTTGTGTGTGATACGGTTGATTTTCCGGTAATCTACACACATCCTCATGGTGTTGTCTTTCTTTTTGACTAAAACTAATGGGGCTGCCCAGGGGCTACAACTATCCCGGATTACCCCAGCCTCCTTCATATCTCTAAGCATCCCCTTGGCGTGTTGGTAATGTGCAGGGGGTACGGGTCGATACCTCTCTTTTATGGGAGGATGATCTCCCGTGGGGATGCGATGTTCTACCCCCTTGACTCGCCCGAAGTCTAACGGGTGTTTACTAAACACTCTCTCATACTCTTGAACCACCCGATAGACTCCTTGTTTCTGATGTGAGGGAGTGGAGTCAGTACCCAAATGTAGTTGCTGACACCAGTCCTCCATGTCTTTCTTAGAGCCGTTACCTTCCTCCGGGTGAGATGGAGGCAAGGGTTCCACAGATTGTATAGAACTTTGATTAGTGGTATATAATTTGGCTAGCGTGGCATACCGGGGCAGGTACACTTCCCTCTCCCCGATATTTATTATGCGAATGGGCACCCTCCCATGGCGTACATTGACCACCCCCCGTGCTGTCAAAATGGTGGGCCTACTGTCTGAGTAAACTGGTTCTACCATTGCCTGGTAATCTCTACCTCTCAGACCAATAGCTGCCCGGCACCAAATCATCATTTCACTTTTTGGGGGCATGGCAATAGGAAAAGGGTCACACATTCTTACGCTACCAATCTCACCGCCGGAGAGTTCCACTTGTTGCCGTTGCATCAGTGCCTGGATCTCTTTCTGGAGCACCCGCTGCTCGCCGGAGCTGGCATTCTTGGCAACCTGCTGTAAAAGGAAAATCACCTCTGCAAGACAATTTTCAATTACATTAGTTCCTAGAGTTATTTTTGGGTGACTCTCATGTTTATCGATATCTACAATGATCAGTCCCTGTGCGGCCAGTTCGACTCTACCAATTTTGATGGTCACCTCTTTAAATCCGATCTGTGGCACGGGCTGACCATTGCTGGCGATGATACTCAAGTCGTCGTCGGGGTAGCGGGTAATATCCGAGTCATTCCAGTACTGCTTGAAGAGCACGTACGGGATGGTGGTGACCTGTGACCCGGTGTCCAGTAGGGCACTCATGGGAATGCCATCCAGTACCACAGGCAAGACTGGACGTCCTCCCACATATCTGTCGCGCCAGTTCGATGGGCCTGGTGATCTTTTTCCTGGGGGTTGGCCCTCTACCCCAGGTTGTGCCCGTTTAAAGAACAGTACCTTGCCATATGTCCGGGTTGATTGCAGCGGCGGCAGATGGGTCGTCCGTCCTCACTGTATCGGTCACTGGGTCTTCCTCTGGCCGGTGGGGTCCTCCTTGGTCGACGCCACGGGATGTCCTCCGGTCCGGATGCCAGCTGGATCTTCCCTGGGGTGGAAACCTGTAAAGACTGCACAGTTCGGGTTAGCGCAGCAACGCTCTTAGCTAGCTCTTGGACCTGATGGTGTAGGTCTGGAGCCGGGTCATTGTCCAAAGCCTGCGCATCAGCTCCCACAGGCCCTGCTGACAAGGGCGCCGCCTCCTGGTAGTAAGTGGTAGTGGGGCGTCTGTGGGTCACAACGCCACCTGGTGCCGGTTCTCGGAGCACCCGGATGGCTCTGTCCTTGAACTGTGCAAAGTCCAGATGGGGATCCTGTAAGGCCATTGCCCGCAACTGGGTTCGGTGGGCATTGCAATATAAACCCTCTATAAATTGTTCAGTCAACAGCCTGTCCTCGTTTCCCACCCCATCAGGGTCGGTCTGCTTTATAGCCCTCAGGGCCTCTTGTAGGTTTAGTGCATAGTCCCTTATACTCTCATGCGCTCGCTGCTTGCACCCGTAGAATCTAAGCTTAATCTCGGCTGAGGTGCGGGTATCAAAGGTGTCCTTCAGCCGGGTTAGTATCCCTGCGACAGTCTTCCTCCCAGGTGGCCAGGATTTTACTTCCCTTTTGGCTGCCCCGGTTAGTTGGGCCACCAGGATGCTCACTTTTTGCTCTTCTGTGAGGGGGTACACCTGGAAGAGGCTATCCAGCTTTTCTCTAAAGTCATGCAGGGTATGTGACTCCCCTGAGTACTGGGGTAGCCAAGCTGCTCCCGGGATATAGGGCATGGTGAAGGGCATAACTGCAGCAGCGGTAGCGCTGGCGGGGGTTGAGGCAGTGAAGCTCTCCTCCGTATCCGACATCTTCCTCCCCCCTAGTGGACCGTGGCCTACCTTGCGATGATCCTCTTCCGTAGGCCGCGGCTCCGCAGTGGATCGTCAGGGTTGAGGACCTTCCGTCGCGCTCCTGTGACGTCGGCGTCTGCTGGGCTCCTTCCAGGACCTTACGCAACGTCCGGACATGAGGCGGGGCTTCAGTTCTCGCGCGCTTTCGGAGTCCACGCCCCTCTTCTTCCCGCGCGGCGTCCTCAAGATGGCGTCCAATGGCGGGAAAACTCCACGGATGGCGGGAAGAAGGTCGAAGATGGCGCCGGATGGCGGGAAAACTTCGCGGATGGCGGGAAGAAGGTAGAAGATGGCGCCGGATGGCGGGAAACCTTCACCACTGGTAAGTTTGAACAGTCTTTGCTTTTCAGGCACGCAGTACCCGGTGGTTGCGGGCACGAAATCCTGCCGACTACGCCAAAGTTGACGCGCCCCTGGGCCTGTGTCGCGCTGCGGTGCGCACGCGGGAGCTTACCCGGAGCCGGATCCGTGGAGGGTTGTAATCTCGTGGCGGTGACCCGGTCCGTGCCCAGGGAGTCAAACTAGACGGCAGTCTATTAGTAGTAAATAGTTGATGACTACGCCACCCGTTGAGTGCAGCCAGGAAGCTGCTGCTGCAGGGCAGACCGCTGAGGCCGGTGGTAGGATTGTGCAGCGTGATAGTATAACCCCCAACGGGAGGGGTATGGCCTCAGGGCAGCCGACGTGGATGATGGGGGTAGCAGGAACCACTCAGAGACGGTACGGTGTAGTTCAGGGTCTTTACTGGTAACAATGACAGACCCTCCCGGAGTACTTGCTAGCAAACGGGGCCTGGTCAGTCTTTGAGCAGATGGGATCTCCCCTGGCCAGGCGTAGTTGTAGGCCTCCCAAACTGACTGTACTCTTCTGGCTACCTTGCTAGAAGCTGATGTAAGTAGCCCACGTCCCTGAGTGTACCGTGTGGTGCTCACCCGTATGGCCGGTGACTCGGGGCCTTCTAATGGCTTCCGCTCCACGATGGCGGTGCTGGTCCCACGCGTGTGACCGTGCCTTCGGGCTTCTGGGCCAGAGGACCTGAAATCCCCTGCCCGACGGATTCTGCTGCTGGGTAGGAGTTAGTCCCCACAGCCTCGGACTCCGGGTCCGGTAAAGAATCTTCTTAGTCAGGGCGAGCTCTGTAGCTGCCAGCCCCTGACTCCTTGTAACTCTGCTGTTTCCTATGCTGCTCCTCTTCTCCACTCTCCTTGTCTGACTCACCCTGCCTCAGCCCCGGGTTTATACAGGGGAAGTTCTTCCCCTCCCAAGACTGGGCAGGAGGTGTGGCATGCACAGGATCCCTGACCAAAGGACCTCCCACCTGCTCTCAGACATAATATCTCTATCACTGTGGCAACCAGACCCCTGGGGTGTCACACACGCATGCAGGAGTATCAGCAGAGACTGTTGCAGAATCTTACATGTGCTTTTCCACAAAACACCAGTGGTGCACGTAGTGAATCTCACAGTTCCAACTTGCCAACCGTGGGACCGTCAAGTGTTCAGCACTCAAACCGTAACAGAACCACAGTATCTGCTGGTAACATCAATTTTGCGGAATCATTTCACCACTTTTTTAGCCCATCCTTTGCAAGGCCACAGGAGACAAGAAGTCTGACACATAGTCAACGCCTAGAGACGATGGTACAGGAGTATCTCCAAGTAAACATTGAAGCCACGACTGTGTCACTGGACCCTTGCTCTTTTTGGGCTTCCAATCTGGATAAATGGCCGGAGCTAGCCACTTACGCCTTGGAGATCTTGTCATGCCCCGCAGCCAGCGTTCTGTCTGAACGTGTGTTCAGCGCTGCTGGTGGTGTGCTGACAGATAAGCGCACGCGGCTCTCCACTGATAATGTAGACAGACTCACGTTCATAAAGATGAACAAATCATGGATCCGAAACGACTTTTCTACCCCTGTGTCATCCTGGGGAGAGTAAAAGCTTGATGATTGGTTAAAATCACCCTACCAACCGTTTTAAGCTTTCAAATTACTAATCATGTTTATCTGTATCTTGACTGGAAAATAATTTGGGCTTTGTAGCAGTGTGCAGCACTGATCCTATTAGGCCATCTATACTAAGCTTCACCAGATTTAAAATTAAAAATAATTTTTAGCTGCATCTAGCCCGGAAAATAATTTTGGGGCTCCGAGATGCGCAAGACACATAAGTGCCTTCTTGCTGCACTACCTGCAGCATGACCCTCATATTGTCAGAATTCGAAGTAATCATGACTACTGGGTTGCCACACTCTTAGATCCCCCAAACTTTTCGATCAACCTTTTCATTTTAATAAAGACCAAAAAAATGGTCATTTGTGAAATTATAAGCATTAGCAGGTTATTAGAAACTGAAATCAAACAGTTTTCAACTCAAAACTTTATTCTAGGTGATGTTACATTTTCACATAGGACCCCTTGTTGGAAAGGAGCTTCTGAACTCTCTCGTCCATTGAATTTGTCAGGTTTTGGATGGTTTCTGCTTCAATTGTTTTGCATGAGGACAGAATACCCTCCCAGAGCTGTTGCTTAGATGTGAACTGCCTCCCGCCATCATAGACACTCCTTTTAATGATGCTCCAAAGGTTCTGAATGGGGTAGAGGTCAGGGGAGCATGGGGGTCACACCATAAGTTTGTCCCCTTTTATGCCCATATCAGCCAGAGATGCAGATGTTTTATGTGCAGCATGAGATGGTGCATTATCATGCAGAAAAATGATCTTGCTGTGAAATACACGGTTCTTCTTCTTGAACCATGGCAGGAAGTGCTGTTTGAGAAAATCCACATACATTATGGAGTTCATCTTTACCCCTTCAGGGATCCTAAAGGGGCCGACAATCTCTCTCCCCATGATTCCAGCCCAAAACATTACTCCACCTCCTCCTTGTTGGCGCTGTAGCCGTGTTTGCGTGGGGTGTCCATCAACCAGCCATCCTCCACTCCATTCATCTGGACCATCGAGCGCTGCACGGCACTCATCCGTGAACAAAACAGTTTTGAAATCAGTCTTCATGTAATGTTTGGCCCACTGGAGCCGTTTCTGTTTGTGTGAAGTGGATAGAGGAGGTCGACAGGATGGCGTATGCACAGCTGCAAACCTCTGAAGGACCCTGCATCTTGTTGTTCGGGGGACGTTGGAGGCACAAGCAGCTTCAAAAACTTGTCTGCTGCTATGACAAGGCTTTTTTGCCGCTGCTCTTTCAACCTGATGTAATTGCCTGTAGGAAAGAGTCCTCAATTTGCCCTTATCAGCACGCACACGTGTGTACTGTGAATCAGCTACATACTTCTTGATTGCCAAGACACTTCATCCTGATCATCGCACAATGTTGATTGTAGTCATGCCTTGACCTAAACACTCCACAATTTGTTGCTTCTCAGCAGCCGACACATCCTTTTTCTTTCCCATTTTGGCAGAAAATGTAGGCTGCTTAATAATGTGGGACAGCCTTCTTAAGTAGTCTTGCCTTTCATTGGACACACCTGCCAAACTAATTAGCACAGGTGTCTGCAATTGCTTACAGTGATATAAAGAGCCCTGACACACATCACCATCAATGAGTTTAACTGACAAACAAACAAATTCTTCCCTTATCACTCCTAAACACTTTTTGCATAATAATTTGGAACACAGTGTACATGTGCTTTTCCACAAAACACCAGTGGTTCACGTAGTGAATCTTACAGTTCTAACTTGCCAACCGTGGTCTGTATGGAGTTGTTCAATAAAGGGCCCAAAATTAAGATAACATAGATGGGAGAGGTCTCTATGAATAGGAATTCCTAAGTATTTGATACCCTGTGAGGGCCAGGCAAAGGGAAAGTTGGACTGGATGGAATCCTATATGGATTTGGGGAGGGAGACATCGAGGGCCTCAGACTTCGCTGCATTGATTTTAAAATTTGACCATGTAACAAAGTGATCTATTTCAGCCATAACAGCATGGATGGATATATGTGATTGAGTGATATATACTAGGACATCATCAGCAAATAGAGAGCACTTGTACTCGGTGCCTCCCACCTCAATCCACCTAATATTGGGGTTATGGCGAATTGATGAGAGCAGGTGCTCCGTCACTAGGATGTATAAGAGAGGGGACAGAGGACATCCCTGCCTTGTCCCATTGGTGATTGTGAAAGGTGATGAAAATGTTCTGACGCACCCCCTGGGCCTTGGGACACCCGGAGCCGGACCCTTTTTGGTGGATGCTGGTGGTTGTAGTCTTCGTGGCGGCGACCCGGTTCCGTGGCTCAGGGTGGTCAAACCAGTGGCGGAACTATTTATGTGGTTTTGATGTTTAAATGTCCGACTACACCACCCGTGGATTGCGGTCAGAGTGAACCGCCGCTACAGGGCAGACCGCTAAGGCTGGTGTTGTGGGTGCAGCAGAGCGTAGCATAACTCCCCACGGGAGGAGTATAGCCTCAGGGCAGTGTATGCGGAGGATGGGGGTGATGGTGCAGGGCAGCAGCAGTAACGACACGGAGTCAGTGATGCAGTCCAGGGCCTTTACTCACAGTTCTTATTATCCAGACCACGTCTGCAGGTAATGGCTGCCCACGTCGTACTGTGCTCACCAGGTGAGGGGCTCAGACAACTCCCAGATAACTTTGGAGCGCTTCACAGGACCCCCTTTGTGTGTCCTTTGTCTGGCCTTTCTTACCAACACTTCTGTCCGGCTGCCTCGGGCCTCCTCTTGGTAAACTTGGCGCCAGTTTCCCTGACCCTATGTGGTGCCTTCCTAGCGGGTGTAGCGAGGGGCTGCGCCACATAAAATGTCAGAGCCTCCGGTTTCTAGCTGAGGGTCGTTTCCTGCCTCCACTAGTTCGGGGACCAGTCTCCCCCTTTGGCCTGACCCCTCCACGCAGGTGGATTCGGGCGTGCGGTGGCGACTCGCCCGTCCGCACCCCTGGGATCCCTTCGTTCCTCGTTCCTGGAGCCTTCTCCGCTCCTCTTCCTTCCTTCTCCCTCTTGCAGGCCTGGGCCTCTGTTACTAGGCCCGCCTCCGGAGCAGAGCTCATGCAGAGCCCCTGCTCCCTGCCACTTCTGCTCAGACTTCTCTGCACTGAACTAAGATGGTGCCCACCTTTTATACTCCCTTCTCAATGCACCCAGGAACTGCTTCCTCCCTGCTCCTGCACTGCAGGGTTCCCCTTCCTCAGTGTTCCCTCCCCCCACTCCAGCCAGGGACAGGGACTGTCGTGCCCATCTCAGGGGCATATTGGTCGCCCTGCCCCACGGCAATGTGGTGTAATGCATGCAGGTGTCGGGTCCTGATCCACACTCCATCCTTATCTGAGAGTGAGATATCACACCTCTGGGTGAGGTGCAATACGTCTGTAGCAACCGAGCCCTCGGTGCTACAGTTCCATTTATCTTCAGCCTAGGTGACGTATTGTGATACAGGGCCGTGATTTTGGCTATAAAAGGGTCCCCTAGACCCCTACCCCAAGCTTTTTAAGAGAATCATATATGGCGTGCCAGGAGACTCTATGGAATGCTTTCTCAGCATCCAACGAGAGTATCTACTTACAAATTTTTAACTGCATCTAGCCCAGGAAATACTTTGTGCCTAGTAGCAGTGTCTGCTAGTCAGCGGATTATCCCGGCTGTTAAGCAAGCTACACCACCTGTAGTTTGGACACTTAATTTTTTCAAAGGAAATGCTTCGGGACCATGGGATACTTAGTGAAGAGCATCAGGAGGCACCCCAAGGCATAGGGGCTGGGACTGGCAGTAGGATGCCTTGCGGTGGACAGCCGAGCTCGATCCTTATAAAAGCTTTTTAACTGCAGCAGCTTTAGTGGACGCTACTGGAGCTGGAATTACCGCGGCTGCTGGCATGAGACTTGCCCTCCAATAGATCCTTGTAAATGGATTTAAAGTGTATTCATTCAAATTAGAGGGACAATTTAAATTAAAAAGCTTAGAGCTGCCTCCACCACAGGGGGGCTCTCTCGACCCACCAGCGGACAAGCACCAGTATTGGGAGAGGGGGGCTGGCCGTCAGGGTTCACCGCGGCTCTGGCACAAACCCGGCGACACGGAGGTGGCACGGGCAGGAACGGACTGGCCGTCTCGGCTTCTCACTTTTTGGATTTTAGAAGGGCATGACATGCCTATATCTGTGTCTCCCCCTCCTTTTACTCCTCCACCTCTTTTCTTTTCGCATGACTATATGTACTTGTCACTTTTCCATGTGTTAGTTGTGTCTTCTGAGCAGTTTGTCAGCTTTTGGACACCTTTGAAGGTGTTTTCTATGTGTTTCTATGTGTTTTTGTTTGCCTGCCATTGGTTTTAACGGTGTTCGAAGGTGTTCGACGAACAGTTCGGCGAACACACGGGTGTTCGACGAACCGAACCGAACTCGAACACTACGGGGGTGGCTCAACACTAATTACTAGGTCAAAACACCACAGACTGTATGGACAATGCTAGCCAACCAGCAACTGTCTTTCCAAAATCAGAGAGTACTGACACGTCTGTCTTTGCAAGGTACATGGTTCGTCGCAAACTAACTAAGAAAGGTCTTACAAAGTTTGATGATCAACCTGAAAATGCGCCTTTAGAACCGCAATTAGCAACCTCAGTATCACCACTGCTGAAGAGCTGGACCTGCTGATTAGGTGGCTCGGGCCACAAGCCACAGAACGGGTCAAGAGACTTAAATCTGTCCACATCAGTAATCCAATGGCTGATCTCCCTGCTGCATGGAAGAGACTAGAACGAAGCTATGGTAGTCCTGACGCCATAGAAAATGCCCCGTTCAAGCGTCTAGATGATTTTCCAAAACTATCCGGTAAGGATAAGAATTCCAAGAGCTCAGTGACCTCCTGTTAGAGCTTCAGCTGGCCAAGGCAGACCCACACCTGCCTGGCCTCAGCTACCTGGACACTGCTCGTGGGGTAATCCCAATAACTTCTAAGCTACCATCCAACATCCAAGATGGGTGGGCCATGCTTGGATCAAAATACAAAAGGGAGAACCCAGCGGTCCTGGCTCATTCCCTCCAAAGTATGAAAGTCCACGTTCAAGCAACAGAAACCGCAGCAGTCCGGTGTCAGTAAAGAAGACTGATGTTCTTCCCACACCTTCACCAGCTCCAGACAAGAGCGAGGTATGTGAAAAGGTCGACAATCCTAATCGTATGTGTCCCATTAATAAGATGAAAAAACACAGCAAAAAAAGGGCCGCAGTGTTTACCTGCCCAGATCTCAGAACTAATGCACTACCAGAGGGCGCAAACCCACATAAAGATGGCGGCAACACAGGTGCAAAATACTGACGAGACAATCACTCACAACCTACCATTTCATGGATGGGGTGACTGCTTAGTATTTGAATTGCACACAAAAGGGCTTGTACAGGGCGCTGTTCACACTAGGGTAGTGCACAATATCCGGCTTACAGCCTATTAGTTACGCCCATATTATTAGAATAGGCGGGCTGCCCGGTACTATCCAAGTGCACCCCGTGGGAACAGACACCCCAGTTTACAATGCCAGCACTGATGGGCCTGGCTGCACCCTGGAATAAAAAAGTGCAAAAATACATATATATAATATATGAGGTATTAGTCGTTATTTTGGCCAAAATACGCAGGCTCGTAACCCGCGTCAAGGGTCCTTATCAGTGCTGGCATTGTAAACTGGGGTGTCTGTTCCCACGGGGTGCACTTGGATAGTACCGGGCAGCCCGCCTAATCTAACAGTATGGGCGTAACTAATAGGCTGTAAATTAGGCTGATAGTGTTTTGAGTGCGATAGTGAGGACCACGTACGAGCGCTCCATCCATCCCAACCTAACTCTGCACCGCGTACGCCTTCTCCCACCACAAGTCATGATGGGGAGGATGCAGAGCAAGTGGCAGGTCCTACCACAATATCTTCTTCATGTATCTTCATCAGCCAGGAGGTAATGAAGGCATTTCCATCTGAGGACAGTACAATGAGCTTAAAGGATCTTGATCTGGGTTCTGACGTTCCTTCTATGCAATGCAGCTTTGGTCTGCTCTGGGATATTAAACAGGATACGTTCTCTTTCCAGGTGTCAGTCTACATTAAACCCTTCACCAAACAAAGAGTCTTACCTGTCGTGAACAGCATCTACGATCCTCTCAGGTTTATAGCATCCATCATCATTCAAGGCAATATTCTGTTGAGACAGTTGACCGCTGAGGACACGGATTGGAACACTCCAATGACGTCCCAGAAACCACAAGGGTGCGGAACATGGAAGACGTCTCCGAAGATCTTAGAACATCCCATCTCATTCCTATCTGGTTCTGCCTTAAGGTCCCTTTCAGCCTCCACCAGAAGAGAAGTCCACATTTTCTCTGACGCACCTACAAGGGTCATAGCTGCAGTAGCCTACCGGAAGACCTCAGAAGCCATCAACAAGGAACATTGTGGATTTGTCCTGGAAAGGGCCAAACTAGCCTCAAAGCCTGCTCACACTGCACCAAGACTTGGACTTTGTGCTGCTATATTAGCGATGGAGGTTGCCAAAGTTGCCCATGAACAGTGGCACCACATCTCCCCTGACTTGCATCCAACTTACCCAGGAACAGGACTCATGGCTGCATCTAGCCCTTGTGACAATGCCTGGCTGTCGTCTCCAAGTTTTGTTCCTGAGGACCCTTGTTCTGTTAATGCTGGTGTGGCACCCCTGAGGGTTCAGTCGCCACAGAAGTACTGCACCTCACCCAGAGGTGTGGTGTCTCCCTTCTCTCAGGTAAGATGGGAGTGCTGCCCGGAACCCCAACACCTGCATCCAACACTACACTGCTCCAGGCCAGCTGGAGGGGCAAGACGCAATGTATGTTTCTGCTGAGCCCTGTCCCTGGATGAAGTGGGGGGAACCCAAAGATAGGGGGAACCAGTAGTGGGTGTGGGTGGAGGAAGTAGTTAGAGGGAGCACTTTGGTAGGAGTATAAATAGGGAAGCCATCTTACGGTGGCAGGTCAGTTCTGGGGAGCAGTTCAGAAGAACAGTCCGGGAGCAGAGTCTCATTAGGAGCTCTGCTCCACACTTAGGGCCAAGTCGGGAGGCCCAGGTGGGGAGCAGGGAGTAGGCTCCGTTCTACAGAAAGGATCCCAGGGGGTACGGCACGTGCAGGAAGGCACCTGTACGCCCCGCATCTGCCAGAAGACAGAGGGATCGTAGCCACATTCTAGTCCCCTGAGGGTCAAGCAAGTCTATGTAACTCCGTCGGACAGGAGGGACTTCAGAGCACCCGAACAGGATTGAGAGTGGGCAGCGCAGAGCAGGAGGGAGAAAGACCAGTGTGAAGACGGTCAAAATAGGAACACGAGAAAGTGGGGTTCTGCCAGGTATTCCCAAGCTGCCTGAGGAAGGATTGAACCCCTGCCCGGTGAACGCAGCGCGACGCGGGAGGCCTGCACCTGTACAGTGCACCTATGGACTGTCTTAAGAACTGTAAGTAAAATCTCGGATGACTGCACTGCACTGCCTCCGTCCATTCTTTCATCGGCGCCATTGTTCCCACTGCACTACAACGCCCAGCGCAACCACCATTCACCTACAGTGCCCTGAGGCCTGCTCCACCTGTGGGGAGCCGTCCCATCACAAGCTGCCCTATCATCTGCCTCAGAGGACTGACGCAGCGCTGGTGATCCTCACCAGGTACCACAGGTGGCGTCACGAACTTTCTAAAAATATTTCCCTTTTGCACTGACCACCCTGGGTCATGGACCGGGCCAGCCACCGTGATATCCCCCGCCAACCGGCATCCAGAGGCCCGGCTGCCGAGTACCCCACGGCCCTGGGGGCACGTCACTGGCAGCACATTTGAACTGCCAGACGCTGATGGAGAGATCAGACCCGTCATCTCTACACGCTGCATACCTGTAAGCTGAGGCCTGATCACTCTGGACGCTTCTCAAGCTGGTCACCAGTTGTGCAGACTGGTATTCACCTGACTTGTACATAGTGCGTCCCGGCAAATTTTGGCCACGCCCCTGACCACACCCCAATCCACGTCCATTTACCATTATCTTTCTCCCCCGGCAGGAGGAGTTGTCAGAGGGGCGCTGGTAGTGAGGGAAATCCAGCAGACGGCAGAGACTGCAGGGTGTAGACCCAAATCCAGGACTGTCCGCTGCATCCGGGACAGTTGGGACTAGAGATGAGCGGATGGACTCCCGGGTCTCCGGTCCAGCGTCCCGGTCAGGGCTAGTTGGCGGCTGGAGGGAGGCCGCGGACCTCTTATCTTCCGGGGCAGCGCGGCTTCATCTGTGCGTCCGGCTCTTCTCTCTCACAGTCGGAGTCGCCAGAACTTTCTCATCTTTATGTGGCTTCACTATACGACATCAGGCTTTTTTGTGTCTGTAAGGCCGTGTTCACACAGTGCAGATATACTGTGTTCTTTGTTTTCTGCAGATGCCGCACCAAACTCCACAATAACAATCTCCTCCCCCTTATTTGATGCGTTTCTGGTGCAGATGTGAAGCCGCGTTTTTAAGGTGCTTTGATTTAATGAAGTATTTGCGGTTTTTTTAGGCTCCACATAGAAGCGTCTGAAGACTCTGCTGAACTCTGCGGTACTGATGAGCGAGCGTGTGTTGTTAACCCTTCCGGCAAGCACTCTCGGCATTTACGTTAGTGCCGCCGCGGCTGCATGTGTCACAGCTGTCTAGCAGCCGCGGAGGCTCAAACGTAAATGCCAAACATGCCGAAACGACTTGGCGAACACCCGAGCGTGCGCACCGAAAGGGTTAACAATCCACGCTCGCTCATCACTACTCTGCGGTTTTGGAGCATTTTCTCCTCGGCTTCTTCTGAAAAAAACATATGCAGAAAAAAAACGTCAGAAAAAACGCTGCATTTACGCTACGTGTGAACACGGCCTCAGCATTACAGTTTTATTACATTCTGTATGGGTTTAATAAAGGAAAAATATCAATCACGCCATTTTTTTTTTTTACGCCATTTATCGATCCCCGTAAATAATGTGATCGCTGTGTTCAGCGGGTCGTTACGATTACAGCGCACCAAATATGTCCGTGTTATTTGCTGATTTGTGATGTTCATTATTTTTTACAAAACACATTAAAAATTAAAATATTTTTTCATTATTAAATGTTTTTCTTTATTATTTTTAGCAATTTTATAGGCTGAAAAAAATCTCTTATTCTCCATGTAGAATAAAAATACCTATAAATACACGGCTGTGTGCTATGTATCAGTGTATTTCTATCCTAGTCAGGTCCTGCAGTACAGATCAAGTAGACAGAATTCTAGCACTGATGTCACTAGAGCTTGTGGCTCTGCAGGTTAAGTGTCTGTGTCAGAAATGTTTTAAGGTTGTGGCTTTTGTAATTGTTCTCAAATTCACTACTTTTATTTATAGGATCAAAAAAATGATTTTCTACTGCTCAGTATACAGGCACCATAAAAATACATTGCAATACACAATGTATTTCTCTGGAGATGTATACTGAGCAGCTTCTGGATTCATTGACTGCATTGTAGAGTCAAGTTAACTAAATCCACCTACGTTCACCATTGAGAGCTGTAGCTCAGTGGTTAGAGCTGTAGCTCAGTGGCTAGAGCTGTAGCTCAGGGGTTAGAGCTGTAGCTCAGGGGTTAGAGCTGTAGCTCAGGGGTTAGAGCTGTAGCTCAGGGGTTAGAGCTGTAGCCCAGGGGTTAGAGCTGTAGCCCAGGGGTTAGAGCTGTAGCTCAGTGGTTAGAGCTGTAGCCCAGGGGTTAGAGCTGTAGCTCAGGGGTTAGAGCTGTAGCTCAGGGGTTAGAGCTGTAGCTCAGGGGTTAGAGCTGTAGCTCAGGGGTTAGAGCTGTAGCCCAGGGGTTAGAGCTGTAGCTCAGGGGTTAGAGCTGTAGCCCAGGGGTTAGAGCTGTAGCCCAGGGGTTAGAGCTGTAGCTCAGGGGTTAGAGCTGTAGCTCAGGGGTTAGAGCTGTATCCCAGGGGTTAGAGCTGTATCCCAGGGGTTAGAGCTGTAGCTCAGGGGTTAGAGCTGCAGCCTCTGGACACCCAGTTTGCGTCCTGGGCAGATGCGGTCACTGGAGAAAGAAGAGGTGAGTAATATAATTTAATTTATTCACTGACCAATGAGTGGCCCCGCCCCCCAAGGAGGAGGAGCTACGGAGCAACATCGGAGAGGTGAGTATAAATAAGAGAACAGTTGAGCCGTGACGGGACAGTCCCCCAGAATACGGGATGGTGGGGAGCTATGGACTTCTTACAGTTGTTATGTATTACTGTTTTATTGCATTGCTGTTATGGTTACTTTCCTTGAAGTTTGTCCCTTCTCCCTCCCTCTCATGTGGCTGTGAAGTAGCTATCCCCTCCCTTCTTCCTCCTCCTCATTCTCCATCTTACCACCATTAGAAGCTCATGTGCTCACAGCCTGTCTCTCAGGATGCAGGATGCACTATAATAAGATTCCTGCAAGAAAAATAAAGTTTCTTCTAAATCTTCATCAATGTGCCATCCTGCGGTACTTTCCTGGCGGACTATCCCTTCGATTTCTTCCATTAAGGAAGGTTGCTCATCTCTGATGATTTCATCAGTGCACTCTTTACATAGGGGCTTCTTATGGGAAGATGGTAGTTTCTTTGTACAGACTGCACATTTGCGTGAAGTCTTAAATTTGCTCCCTGGTGCAGGTTCCTTTTCCTCCTGAAAGAAAGGGGAGAAGGAATAAGCTATAATACATCATACCTGCACCATCGAGAAGGCCTCCCAGTGCCAGACTACTTACTGGGACTGGAACAGCGCTGGGCTCTGCAGATCCGGAGCGGGAACCTTCCATGCTATCACACAGGCTTGGGCCTACCTTATGGTGTCTTCTGTCCGGGGCTCTAATGTGGGTGACCTGATCCAGCGTACTCCTCTCATTAGAGGAGCCACTACCCCTAACTCCAGGTGTGAAGACAGGCGTCCCCTGCGATCACTGGCGGTCATTCCCGCCATTATCCGGCTTCTCATGCCGATACGTTCCACTGTGGAACACATAAACCGGAAGTAACGTCACTTAAACCGGAAGTGACGTCACTTCCGGCGACTGGTCCTGACGTGAGCGCTCCAGTGCGAGACCGCCGGAAGGGTAGAGGAGACCCGGCGTCGCATGCTTCCAGCAATAGCTTTCCGAGGATTGCTATCACGAGGAGGAAGAGATGGGATGAAGGCCTCAGACAGGCCTCCAGCCTGAAGAACCCCTCAGACCTTACCTGAAGGCGTCTCGAGTTCCACTGGAGACAGGAGAAGCGTCTGGAGAGGAGGGGTGGGCGCAATCAATCTCCTGCTGCCTGGCTAAATTAATTTTTTCCCCTGTTGTCAGCCGCCGGCACAGAACACTACAGGATGACGACTTCATACTAATAGGGACAGGGAAAATCACCAGAGGGAGGACGTGCGAGGGACTATTTGACCTTTTTGTGTTTCCTGTCTCTATTAGGGTGGGTTTACATCCTCCTGTGGTGTTGTTGTGGGGGGTTATTGGAGAAATAATTTATTTTTTATTTTTATAACAGGTGGAAAATTGTCCTGTTAGGAAGGGGTTAAATTTGTTGTGTGCCATAAAAACAATTCATGAAGTCAGAAGTTACTTCAAATAATAGACAATGATACGTAACCCCTCCAATGTTCTGTTATTATAGCACAGATATTTCCAGCATCCTCAGATAATATCCTGCCGGGTGGACCCCTTGCTCGGGCCGGGCAGACCCCTTGCTCGGGCCGAGAGGACCCCTTGCTCGGGCCGGGCGGACCCCTTGCTCGGGCCGGGCGGACCCCTTGCTCGAGCCGGGCGGACCCCTTGCTCGTGCCGGGCGGACCCCTTGCTCGGGCCGGGCGGACCCCTTGCTCGGGCCGGGAGGACCCCTTGCTCGTGCCGGGCGGACCCCTTGCTCGAGCCGGGCGGACCCCTTGCTCGGGCCGGGCGGACCCCTTGCTCGGGCCGGGAGGACCCCTTGCTCGTGCCGGACGGACCCTTTGCTCGGGCCGGGCGGACCCCTTGCTCGGGCCGGGCGGACCCCTTGCTTGTCCCGGGCGGACCCCTTGCTCGGGCCGGGAGGACCCCTTGCTCGGGCCGGGAGGACCCCTTGCTCGGGCCGGGAGGACCCCTTGCTCGGGCTGTGCGAGCTTGTTTCCGGTCTAAACAGGCTCATTACCCGGGACGGACAGCCTCATCAGCCAAGCCTGCACTGGATGATCTCTGAAGCCAAAATTCCTGACACCACAAAATCAGACCTATTTACTGAAGACTTAGAGGGTTTATCGCTGCTCTACTACTCCCTGGCTTCAGTCCAGGCCAAAGAAAACAGGTGTGACTGGAGAAATTCCTAATATCTCCCTGCAATGTCACACCCACATGAGGCAGCTGAGATCGGAGGAGCGGTCCGCAGACCTGCCCTGTGACATTCTGCTCCGAAAATGGAAAGTAAGAAACCTTTTCAAGTGATCCTTCTCCATTCCCAGGTCTTTAATCCCGCTACCCCCTGTACGTGATAATCGATCACATCACTGTGATCAGCTGTGGCCACTCCTGTGTTGTGTCCTCCATTGGAATCTCATTGCCTATGGGAGTCAACAGAGGCATTCCCAGTAAGCTTCGAGTTAATAAGAAAGAGGAGATGAATAATATAGAGACGGTAGAGGGTGTAGTGTCAGTTCGGAGGAGGTCGAGGGTGTAATGTCAGTGAGGAGGAGATAGAGGGTGTAGTGTCAGTGAGGAGGAGATAGAGGGTGTAGTGTCAGTGAGGAGGAGGTAGAGGGTGTAATGTCAGTGAGGAGGAGATAGAGGGTGTAGTGTCAGTGAGGAGGAGGTAGAGGGTGTAATGTTAGTAAGGAGGAGGTAGAGGGTGTAATGTTAGTAAGGAGGAGGTAGAGGGTGTAGTGTCAGTGAGGAGGAGGTAGAGGGTGTAGTGTCAGTGAGGAGGAGGTAGAGGGTGTAGTGTCAGTGAGGAGGAGGTAGAGGGTGTAGTGTCAGTGAGGAGGAGGTAGAGGGTGTAATGTCAGTGAGGAGGAGGTAGAGGGTGTAGTGTCAGTGAGGAGGAGGTAGAGGGTGTAGTGTCAGTGAGGAGGAGGTAGAGGGTGTAGTGTCAGTGAGGAGGAGGTAGAGGGTGTAGTGTCAGTGAGGAGGAGGTAGAGGGTGTAGTGTCAGTGAGGAGGAGGTAGAGGGTGTAGTGTCAGTGAGGAGGAGGTAGAGGGTGTAGTGTCAGTGAGGACGAGGTAGAGGGTGTAGTGTCAGTGAGGAGGAGGTAGAGGGTGTAGTGTCAGTGAGGAGGAGGTAGAGGGTGTAGTGTCAGTGAGGAGGAGGTAGAGGGTGTAGTGTCAGTGAGGAGGAGGTAGAGGGTGTAGTGTCAGTGAGGAGGAGGTAGAGGGTGTAGTGTCAGTGAGGAGGAGGTAGAGGGTGTAATGTCAGTGAGGAGGAGGTAGAGGGTGTAGTGTCAGTGAGGAGGAGGTAGAAGGTGTAATGTCAGTGAGGAGGAGGTAGAGGGTGTAGTGTCAGTGAGGAGGAGGTAGAGGGTGTAGTGTCAGTGAGGAGGAGGTAGAGAGTGTAGTGTCAGAGAGGAGGAGGTAGAGGGTGTAGTGTCAGTGAGGAGGAGGTAGAGGGTGTAGTGTCAGTGAGGAGGAGGTAGAAGGTGTAGTGTCAGTGTGGAGGAGGTAGAGGGTGTAGTGTCAGTGAGGAGGAGGTAGAGGGTGTAGTGTAAGTGAGGTGGTGGTAGAGGGTGTAGTGTCAGTGAGGAGGAGGTAGAGGGTGTAGTGTCAGTACGGAGGAGGTAGAGGGTGTAGTGTCAGTACGGAGGAGGTAGAGGGTGTAGTGTCAGTGAGGTGGTGGTAGAGGGTGTAATGTCAGTGAGGAGGAGGTAGACGGTGTAGTGTCAGTGAGGAGGAGGTAGAGGGTGTAATGTCAGTGAGGAGGAGGTAGAGGGTGTAATGTCAGTGAGGAGGAGGTAGAGGGTGTAGTGTCAGTGAGGAGGAGGTAGAGGGTGTAGTGTCACTGAGGAGGTGGTGGAGGGTGCAATGTTAATGAGGAGGTAGAGGGTGTAGTGTCAGTGAGGAGGTGGTGGAGGGTGCAATGTTAATGAGGAGGTAGAGGGTGTAGTGTCAGTGAGGAGGAGGTAGAGGGTGTAGTGTCAGTGAGGAGGAGGTAGAGGGTGTAATGTCAGTGAGGAGGAGGTAGAGGGTGTAGTGTCAGTACGGAGGAGGTAGAGGGTGTAGTGTCAGTGAGGTGGTGGTAGAGGGTGTAATGTCAGTGAGGAGGAGGTAGACGGTGTAGTGTCAGTGTGGAGGAGGTAGAGGGTGTAGTGTCAGTGTGGAGGAGGTAGAGGGTATAGTGTCAGTGTGGAGGAGGTAGAGGGTGTAGTGTCAGTGAGGAGGAGGTAGAGGGTGTAATGTCAGTAAGGAGGAGGAGGTAGAGGGTGTAGTGTCAGTAAGGAGGAGGAGGTAGAGGGTGTAATGTCAGTAAGGAGGAGGTAGAGGGTGTAGTGTCAGTGAGGAGGAGGTAGAGGGTGTAGTGTCAGTGAGGAGGAGGTAGAGGGTATAATGTTAGTAAGGAGGAGGTAGAGGGTGTAGTGTCAGTGAGGAGGAGGTAGAAGGTGTAATGTCAGTAAGGAGGAGGTAGAGGGTATAGTGTCAGTAAGGAGGAGGTAGAGGGTGTAATAGTAAGGAGGAGGTAGAGGGTGTAGTGTCAGTGAGGAGGAGGAGGTAGAGGGTGTAGTGTCAGTGTGGAGGAGGGAGAAGGTGTAGTGTCAGTGTGGAGGAGGGAGAGGATGTAGTGTCAGTGAGGAGGAGGAGGTAGAGGGTGTAGTGTCAGTGTGGAGGAGGTAGAGGGTGTAGTGTCACTGAGGAGGTGGTGGAGGGTGCAATGTTAATAAGGAGGAGGTAGAGGGTGTAGTGTCAGTAAGGAGGAGGTAGAGGATGTAGTGTCAGTGAGGAGGTGGTGGAGGGTGCAATGTTAATGAGGAGGTAGAGGGTGTAGTGTCAGTGAGGAGGAGGTAGAGGGTGTAGTGTCAGTAAGGAGGAGGTAGAGGGTGTACTGTCAGTAAGGAGGAGGTAGAGGGTGTACTGTCAGTAAGGAGGAGGTAGAGGGTGTACTGTCAGTAAGGAGGAGGTAGAGAGTGTAATGTCAGTAAGGAGGAGGTAGAGGATGTAGTGTCAGTGTGGAGGAGGTAGAGGGTGTAGTGTCAGTGTGGAGGAGGTAGAGGGTGTAGTGTCAGTGTGGAGGAGGTAGAGGGTGTAGTGTCAGTGTGGAGGAGGTAGAGGGTGTAGTGTCAGTAAGGAGGAGGTAGAGGGTGTAGTGTCAGTGTGGAGGAGGGAGAGGGTGTAGTGTCAGTGTGGAGGAGGGAGAGGGTGTAATGTCAGTGTGGAGGAGGGAGAGGGTGTAATGTCAGTGAGGAGGAGGTAGAGGGTGTAGTGTCAGTAAGGAGGAGGAGGTAGAGGGTGTAGTGTCAGTGAGGAGGAGGTAGAGGGTGTAGTGTCAGTAAGGAGGTGGTAGAGGGTGTAGTGTCAGTGTGGAGGAGGGAGAGGGTGTAGTGTCAGTGAGGAAGAGGAGATAGAGGGTGTAGTGTCAGTGTGGAGGAGGTAGAGGGTGTAGTGTCAGTGTGGAGGAGGGAGAGGGTGTAGTGTCAGTGTGGAGGAGGTAGAGGGTGTAGTGTCAGTAAGGAGGAGGAGGTAGAGGGTGTAGTGTCAGTAAGGAGGAGGAGGTAGAGGGTGTAGTGTCAGTGAGGAGGAGGTAGAGGGTGTAATGTCAGTGAGGAGGAGGTAGAGGGTGTAGTGTCAGTGTGGAGGAGGGAGAGGGTGTAGTGTCAGTGAGGAGGAGGAGATAGAGGGTGTAGTGTCAGTGAGGAGGAGGTAGAGGGTGTAGTGTCAGTGTGGAGGAGGTAGAGGGTGTAGTGTCAGTGAGGAGGAGGTAGAGGGTGTAGTGTCAGTGAGGAGGAGGTAGAGGGTGTAGTGTCAGTGAGGAGGAGGTAGAGGGTGTAGTGTCAGTGTGGAGGAGGTAGAGGGTGTAGTGTCAGTGAGGAGGAGGTAGAGGGTGTAGTGTCAGTGAGGAGGAGGTAGAGGGTGTATCCACCAAACCACGTCTACAACACCAGCTATGCTGGAGAGACATGCCAAAACATAGTAAAGAAACGAGAAAGACCATGCTTAGTTAAGATCTCCAGTCATGTTAAACATACCTCTCTGTGAATAGCCGGCTGCACCATGTATACCCTGACGCGCGTTTCGGACCACCGTCCTTCGTCAGAGACTAACGTGCATACAGAGTCCATGGTTTAAAAAGGTGAGGGAATGGTGTAACTCATGAGTAGAGGAAGGGGAAACATGATGAAATATCCGGGCACGCTTGCGGTGCAAATACCGGAAGTTTGCGTTCCATTGGAGCGGAAGGGGTGTGTCCACAAAGACAACGTCACAAATAGACGTCAGAGATGGCATATGCGCATGTGTGGAGGGAGGATCCATATCTGCGGCTCAAATATCGGAGGAGGTGGTAGAGGGTGTGAGGGAAGTGAGAAGGAGGTAGAGGTTGTGAGGGCAGTAAGGAGGTGGTAGAGGGTGTGAGGTCATTAAGGAGGAGGTAGAGGGTGTGAGGGCAGTAAGGAGGGGGTAGAGGTTGTGAGGGCAGTAAGGAGGTGGTAGAGGGTGTGAGGTCATTAAGGAGGTGGTAGAGGGTGTGAGGTCATTAAGGAGGTGGTAGAGGGTGTGAGGGAAGTGAGAAGGAGGTAGAGGTTGTGAGGGCAGTGAGGAGGAGGTAGAGGTTGTGAGGGCAGTGAGGAGGTGGTAGAGGTTGTGAGGGGAGTAAGGAGGAGGTAGAGATTGTGAGGGCAGTAAGGAGGTGGTAGAGGGTGTGAGGTCATTAAGGAGGTGGTAGAAGGTATGAGGGCAGTAAGGAGGAGGTAGAGGTTGTGAGGGCACTAAGGAGGAGGTAGAGGTTGTGAGGGCAGTAAGGAGGAGGTAGAGGTTGTGAGGGCACTAAGGAGGTGGTAGAGGTTGTGAGGGCAGTAACGAGGAGGTAGAGGTTGTGAGAGAAGTAAGGAGGAGGTAGAGGGTGTGAGGTCATTAAGGAGGTGGTAGAGGGTGTGAGGGCAGTAATTAATTGGTAGAAGGTATGAGGGCAGTAAGGAGGAGGTAGAGGTTGTTAGGGCAGTAAGGAGGTGGTAGAGGTTGTGAGGGCAGTAAGGAGGAGGTAGAGGTTGTGAGGGCAGTAAGGGGGTTGTAGAGGTTGTGAGGGCAGTAAGGAGGAGGTAGAGGTTGCGAGGGCAGTAAAGAGGTGGTAGAGGGTGTGAGGGCAGTGAGGAGGTGGTAGAGGGTGTGAGGGCAATGAGGAGGTGGTAGAGGGTGTGAGGGCAGGGAGGAGAAGGTAGAGGGTGTAAGGGCAGTGAGGAGACGGGAGAGGGTGTGAGGGCAGTGAGGAGGTGGTAGAGGGTGTGAGGGCATTAAGGAAGCGGGAGAGGGTGTGAGGGCAGTAAGGAGGTGATAGAGGGCGTGAGGGCAGTAAGGAGGTGGTAGAGGGTGTGAGGGCAGTAAGGAGGTGGTAGAGGTTGTGAGGGCAGTAAGGAGGTGGTAGAAGGAGTGAGGGCAGTGAGGAGGTGGTAGAGGGTGTGAGGGCAGTGAGGAGTTGGTAGAGGTTGTGAGGGCAGTAAGGAGGTGGTAGAAGGTGTGAGGGCAGTGAGGAGGTGGTAGAGGGTGTGAGGGCAGTGAAGAGGGTGTAGTGTCAGTGAGGAGGAGGTAGAGGGTGTAGTGTCAGTGAGGAGGGGGTCGAGGGTGTAGTGTCAGTGAGGAGGGGGTCGAGGGTGTAGTGTCAGTGAGGAGAAGGTCGAGGGTGTAATGTCAGTGAGGAGGAGATAGAGGGTGTAGTGTCAGTGAGGAGGAGGTAGAGGGTGTAATGTTAGTAAGGAGGAGGTCGAGGGTGTAGTGTCAGTGAGGAGGAGATAGAGGGTGTAGTGTCAGTGAGGAGGAGGTAGAGGGTGTAGTGTCAGTGAGGAGGAGGTAGAGGGTGTAGTGTCAGTGAGGAGGAGGTAGAGGGTGTAGTGTCAGTGAGGACGAGGTAGAGGGTGTAGTGTCAGTGAGGAGGAGGTAGAGGGTGTAATGTCAGTGAGGAGGTGGTAGAGGGTGAAATGTCAGTGAGGAGGAGGTAGAGGGTGTAGTGTCAGTGAGGAGGAGGTAGAGGGTATAATGTCAGTGAGGAGGAGGTAGAGGGTGTGAGGGCAGTAAGGAGGAGGTAGAGGGTGTGAGGTCATTAAGGAGGTGGTAGAGGGTGTGAGGGCAGTAAGGAGGAGGTAGAGGTTGTGAGGGCAGTAAGGAGGTGGTAGAGGTTGTGAGGGCAGTAAGGTGGTGGTAGAGGGTGTGAGGGCAGTAAGGAGGAGGTAGAGGTTGTGAGGGCAGAGAGGAAGTGGTAGAGGGTGTGAGGGAAGTGAGAAGGTGGTAGAGGTTGTGAGGGCAGTAAGGTGGTGGTAGAGGTTGTGAGGGGAGTAAGGAGAAGGTAGAGGTTGTGAGGGCAGTAAGGAGGTGGTAGAGGGTGTGAGGTCATTAAGGAGGTGGTAGAGGGTATGAGGGCAGTAAGGAAGTGGTAGAAGGTATGAGGACAGTAAGGAGGAGGTAGAGGTTGTGAGGGCAGTAAGGAGGTGGTAGAGGTTGTGAGGGCAGTAAGGAGGAGGTAGAGGTTGTGAGGGAAGTAAGGAGGAGGTAGAGGTTGTGAGGTCATTAAGGAGGTGGTAGAGGGTGTGAGGGCAGTAAGTAAGTGGTAGAAGGTATGAGGGCAGTAAGGAGGAGGTAGAGGTTGTGAGGGCACTAAGGAGGTGGTAGAGGATGTGAGGGCAGTAAGGAGGAGGTAGAGGTTGTGAGGGCAGTAAGGAGGTTGTAGAGGTTGTGAGGGCAGTAAGGAGGAGGTAGATGTTGCGAGGGCAGTAAGGAGGTGGTAGAGGGTGTGAGGGCAGTGAGGAGGTGGTAGAGGGTGTGAGGGCAATGAGGAGGTGGTAGAGGGTGTGAGGGCAGGGAGGAGGAGGTAGAGGGTGTGAGGGCAGTAAAGAGGTGGTAGAGGGTGTGAGGGCAGTGAGGAGGTGGTAGAGGGTGTGAGGGCAGGGAGGAGGAGGTAGAGGGTGTGAGGGCAGTGAGGAGTTGGTAGAGGGTGTGAGGGCATTAAGGAAGCGGGAGAGGGTGTGAGGGCAGTAAGGAGGTGATAGAGGGTGTGAGGGCAGTAAGGAGGTGATAGAGGGTGTGAGGGCAGTAAGGAGGTGGTAGAGGGTGTGAGGGCAGTAAGGAGGTGGTAGAGGTTGTGAGGGCAGTAAGGAGGTGGTACAAGGTGTGAGGGCAGTAAGGAGGTGGTAGAATGTGTGAGGGCAGTGAGGAGGTGGTAGAGGGTGTGAGGGCAGTGAAGAGGCGGGAGAGGGTGTGAGGGCAGTGAGGTGGCGGGAGAGGGTGTAGTGTCTGTGAGGAGGAGGTAGAGGGTGTAGGGTCAGTGAGGAGGTGGTGGAGGGTGTAGTGTCAGTGAGGAGGAGGTAGAGGGTGTAGTGTCAGTGAGGAGGAGGTAGAGGGTGTAGTGTCAGTGAGGAGGAGGTAGAGGGTGTAGTGTCAGTGAGGAGGAGGTAGAGGGTGTAGTGTCAGTGAGGAGGAGGTAGAGGGTGTAATGTCAGTGAGGAGGAGGTAGAGGGTGTAATGTTAGTGAGGAGGAGGTAGAGGGTGTAGTGTCAGTGAGGAGGAGGTAGAGTGTGTAGTGTCAGTGAGGACGAGGTAGAGGGTGTAGTGTCAGTGAGGAGGAGGTAGAGGGTGTAATGTCAGTGAGGAGGTGGTAGAGGGTGTAATGTCAGTAAGGAGGAGGTAGAGGGTGTAGTGTCAGTGAGGAGGAGGTAGAGGGTGTAATGTCAGTAAGGAGGCGGTAGAGGGTGTAATGTCAGTGAGGAGGAGGTAGAGGGTGTAGTGTCAGTGAGGAGGAGGTAGAAGGTGTGAGGGCAGTAAGGAGGAGGTAGAAGGTGTGAGGGCAGTAAGGAGGAGGTAGAAGGTGTGAGGGCAGTAAGGAGGAGATAGAAGGTGTGAGGGCAGTAAGGAGGCGGTAGAAAGTGCAAGGGCAGTAAGGATGCGATAGAAAATGTGAGGGCATTAAAGAGGCGGTAGAAGGTGTGAGAGCAGTAAGGAGGAAGTAGAAGGTGTGAGGGCAGTAAGGAGGAAGTAGAAGGTGTGAGGGCAGTAAGGAGGAAGTAGAAGGTATGAGGGCAGTAAGGAGGAAGTAGAAGGTGTGAGGGCAGTAAGGAGGAAGTAGAAGGTGTGGGGTCATTAAGGAGGTGGTAGAGGTTGTGAGGGCCGTAAGGAGGAGGTAGAGGTTGTGAGGGCAGTAAGGAGGTGGTAGAGGGTGTGAGGTCATTAAGGAGGTGGTAGAGGGTGTGAGGGCAGTAAGGAGGAGGTAGAGGTTGTGAGGGCAGTGAGGAGGTGGTAGAGGGTGTGAGGAAAGTGAGAAGGAGGTAGAGGTTGTGAGGGCAGTGAGGAGGAGGTAGAGGTTGTGAGGGCAGTAAGGAGGTGGTAGAGGTTGTGAGGGGAGTAAGGAGGAGGTAGAGGTTGTGAGGGCAGTAAGGAGGCGGTAGAGGGTGTGAGGTCATTAAGGAGGTAGTAGAGGGTGTGACGGAAGTGAGAAGGAGGTAGAGGTTGTGAGGGCAGTGAGGAGGAGTTAGAGGTTGTGAGGGCAGTAAGGGGGTGGCAGAGGGTGTGAGGGCAGTAATGAGGAGGTAGAGGTTGTGAGGGCAGTAAGGAGGAGGTAGAGGTTGTGAGGTCATTAAGGAGGTGGTAGAGGGTGTGAGGGCAGTAAGGAGGAGGTAGAGGTTGTGAGGGCAGTAAGGAGGTGGTAGAGGGTGTGAGGTCATTAAGAAGGTGGTAGAGGGTGTGAGGGCAGTAAGGAGGAGGTAGAGGTTGTGAGGGCAGAGAGGAAGTGGTAGAGGGTGTGAGGGCAGTGAGAAGGTGGTAGAGGTTGTGAGGGCAGTAAGGTGGTGGTAGAGGTTGTGAGGGGAGTAAGGAGGAGGTAGAGGTTGTGAGGGCAGTAAGGAGGTGGTAGTGGGTGTGAGGTCATTAAGGAGGAGGTAGAGGGTGTGAGGTCATTAAGGAGGAGGTAGAGGTTGTGAGGGAAGTAAGGAGGAGGTAGAGGGTGTGAGGTCATTAAGGAGGTGGTAGAGGGTGTGAGGGCAGTAAGTTGTAGAAGGTATGAGGGCAATAAGGAGGAGGTAGAGGTTGTGAGGGCACTATGGAGGTGGTAGAGGATGTGAGGGCAGTAAGGAGGAGGTAGAGGTTGTGAGGGCAGTAAGGAGGTTGTAGAGGTTGTGAGGGCAGTAAGGAGGAGGTAGATGTTGCGAGGGCAGTAAGGAGGTGGTAGAGGGTGTGAGGGCAGTGAGGAGGTGGTAGAGGGTGTGAGGGCAGGGAGGAGGAGGTAGAGGGTGTGAGGGCAATGAGGAGGTGGTAGAGGGTGTGAGGGCAGGGAGGAGGAGGTAGAAGGTGTGGGGGCAGTAAAGAGGTGGTAGAGGGTGTGAGGGCAGTGAGGAGGTGGTAGAGGGTGTGAGGGCAATGAGGAGGTGGTAGAGGGTGTGAGGGCAGGGAGGAGGAGGTAGAGGGTGTGAGGGCAGTGAGGAGACGGGAGAGGGTGTGAGGGCAGTGAGGAGGTGGTAGAGGGTGTGAGGGCATTAAGGAAGCGGGAGAGGGTGTGAGGGCAGTAAGGAGGTGGTAGAGGGTGTGAGGGCAGTAAGGAGGTGGTAGAGGGTGTGAGGGCAGTAAGGAGGTGGTAGAGGTTGTGAGGGCAGTAAGGAGGTGGTAGAAGGTGTGAGGGCAGTGAGGAGGTGGTAGAGGGTGTGAGGGCAGTGAGGAGTTGGTAGAGGTTGTGAGGGCAGTAAGGAGGTGGTATAAGGTGTGAGGGCAGTGAGGAGGTGGTAGAGGGTGTGAGGGCAGTGAAGAGACGGGAGAGGGTGTGAGGGCAGTGAGGTGGCGGGAGAGGGTGTAGTGTCAGTGAGGAGGTGGTGGAGGGTGTAGTGTCAGTGAGGAGGGGGTCGAGGGTGTATTGTCAGTGAGGAGGGGGTCGAGGGTGTATTGTCAGTGAGGAGGGGGTCGAGGGTGTAGTGTCAGTGAGGAGGGGGTCGAGGGTGTAGTGTCAGTGAGGAGGGGGTCGAGGGTGTAGTGTCAGTGAGGACGAGGTAGAGGGTGTAGTGTCAGTGAAGAGGAGGTAGAGGGTGTAATGTCAGTGAGGAGGAGGTAGAGGGTGTAATGTCAGTAAGGAGGAGGTAGAGGGTGTAGTGTCAGTGAGGAGGAGGTAGAGGGTGTAATGTCAGTAAGGAGGAGGTAGAGGGTGTAATGTCAGTGAGGAGGATGTAGAAGGTGTGAGGGCAGTAAGGAGGAGGTAGAAGGTGTGAGGGCAGTAAGGAGGAGATAGAAGGTGTGAGGGCAGTAAGGAGGAAGTAGAAGGTGTGAGGGTAGTAAGGAGAAGGTACAGATTGTAGGGCAGTAACGAGGTGGTAGAGGGTGTGACAGCAGTAAGGAGGCGGTAGAAAGTGCAAGGGCAGTAAGGATGCGATAGAAAATGTGAGGGCATTAAAGAGGCGGTAGAAGGTGTGAGAGCAGTAAGGAGGAAGTAGAAGGTGTGAGGGCAGTAAGGTGGAAGTAGAAGGTGTGAGGGCAGTAAGAAGGAAGTAGAAGGTGTGAGGGCAGTAAGGAGGAAGTAGAAGGTGTGGAGTCATTAAGGAGGTGTTAGAGGTTGTGAGGGCCGTAAGGAGGAGGTAGAGGTTGTGAGGGCAGTAAGGAGGTGGTAGAGGGTGTGAGGTCATTAAGGAGGTGGTAGAGGGTGTGAGGGCAGTAAGGAGGAGGTAGAGGTTGTGAGGGCAGTGAGGAGGTGGTAGAGGGTGTGAGGAAAGTGAGAAGGAGGTAGAGGTTGTGAGGGCAGTGAGGAGGAGGTAGAGGTTGTGAGGGCAGTAAAGAGGTGGTAGAGGTTGTGAGGGGAGTAAGGAGGGGGTAGAGGTTGTGAGGGCAGTAAGGAGGCGGTAGAGGGTGTGAGGTCATTAAGGAGGTAGTAGAGGATGTGAAGGAAGTGAGAAGGAGGCAGAGGTTGTGATGGCAGTAAGGAGGAGTTAGAGGTTGTGAGGGCAGTAAGGGGGTGGCAGAGGGTGTGAGGGCAGTAATGAGGAGGTAGAGGTTGTGAGGGCAGTAAGGAGGAGGTAGAGGGTGTGAGGTCATTAAGTAGGTGGTAGAGGGTGTGAGGGCAGTAAGGAGGAGGTATAGGTTGTGAGGGCAGTAAGGAGGTGGTAGAGGGTGTGAGGTCATTAAGGAGGTGGTAGAGGGTGTGAGGGCAGTAAGGAGGAGGTAGAGGTTGTGAGGGCAGAGAGGAAGTGGTAGAGGGTGTGAGGGAAGTGAGAAGGTGGTAGAGGTTGTGAGGGCAGTAAGGTGGTGGTAGAGGTTGTGAGGGGAGTAAGGAGGAGGTAGAGGTTGTGAGGGCAGTAAGGAGGTGGTAGAGGGTGTGAGGTCATTAAGGAGGTGGTAGAGGGTGTGAGGGCAGTAAGGAAGTGGTAGAAGGTATGAGGGCAGTAAGGAGGAGGTAGAGGTTGTGAGGGCACTAAGGAGGTGGTAGAGGATGTGAGGGCAGTAAGGAGGAGGTAGAGGTTGTGAGGGCAGTAAGGAGGTTGTAGAGGTTGTGAGGGCAGTAAGGAGGAGGTAGATGTTGCGATGGCAGTAAGGAGGTGGTAGAGGGTGTGAGGGCAGTGAGGAGGTGGTAGAGGGTGTGAGGGCAATGAGGAGGTGGTAGAGGGTGTGAGGGCAGGGAGGAGGAGGTAGAGGGTGTGAGGGCAGTAAAGAGGTGGCAGAGGGTGTGAGGGCAGTGAGGAGACTGGAGAGGGTGTGAGGGCAGTGAGGAGGCGGTAGAGGGTGTAAGGGCATTAAGGAAGCGGGAAAGGGTGTGAGGGCAGTAAGGAGGTGGTAGAGGGTGTGAGGGCAGTAAGGAGGTGGTAGAGGTTGTGAGGGCAGTAAGGAGGTGGTAGAAGGTGTGAGGGTAGTGAGGAGGTGGTAGAGGTTGTGAGGGCATTAAGGAAGCGGGAGAGGGTGTGAGGGCAGTAAGGAGGTGGTAGAGGGTGTGAGGGCAGTAAGGAGGTGGTAGAGGGTGTGAGGGCAGTAAGGAGGTGGTAGAGGTTGTGAGGGCAGTAAGGAGGTGGTAGAAGGTGTGAGGGCAGTGAAGAGGCGGGAGAGGGTGTGAGGGCAGTGAGGTGGCGGGAGAGGGTGTAGTGTCAGTGAGGAGGAGGTAGAGGGTGTAGTGTCAGTGAGGAGGTGGTGGAGGGTGTAGTGTCAGTGAGGAGGGGGTCGAGGGTGTAGTGTCAGTGAGGAGGAGGTCGAGGGTGTAATGTCAGTAAGGAGGAGGTAGAGGGTGTAGTGTCAGTGAGGAGGAGGTAGAGGGTGTAGTGTCAGTGAGGAGGAGGTAGAAGGTGTAGTGTCAGTGAGGACGAGGTAGAGGATGTAGTGTCAGTGAGGAGGAGGTAGAGTGTGTAATGTCAGTGAGGAGGTGTTAGAGGGTGTAATGTCAGTGAGGAGGAGGTAGAGGGTGTAATGTCAGTAAGGAGGAGGTAGAGGGTGTAATGTCAGTGAGGAGGAGGTAGAGGGTGTAGTGTCTGTGAGGAGGAGGTAGAAGGTGTGAGGGCAGTAAGGAGGAGGTAGAAGGTGTGAGGGCAGTAAGGAGGAGATAGAAGGTGTGAGGGCAGTAAGGAGGAAGTAGAAGGTGTGAGGGTAGTAAAGAGAAGGTACAGATTCTAGGGCAGTAACGAGGTGGTAGAGGGTGTGACAGCAGTAAGGAGGCGGTAGAAAGTGCAAGGGCAGTAAGGATGCGATAGAAAATGTGAGGGCATTAAAGAGGCGGTAGAAGGTGTGAGAGCAGTAAGAAGGAAGTAGAAGGTGTGAGGGCAGTAAGGAGGAAGTAGAAGGTGTGAGGGCAGTAAGGAGGAAGTAGAAGGTGTGAGGGCAGTAAGGAGGAAGTAGAAGGTGTGGGGTCATTAAGGAGGTGGTAGAGGTTGTGAGGGCCGTAAGGAGGAGGTAGAGGTTGTGAGGTCAGTAAGGAGGTGGTAGAGGGTGTGAGGTCATTAAGGAGGTGGTAGAGGGTGTGAGGGCAGTAAGGAGGAGGTAGAGGTTGTGAGGGCAGTGAGGAGGTGGTAGAGGGTGTGAGGAAAGTGAGAAGGAGGTAGAGGTTGTGAGGGCAGTGAGGAGGAGGTAGAGGTTGTGAGGGCAGTAAGGAGGTGGTAGAGGTTGTGAGGGGAGTAAGAAGGAGGTAGAGGTTGTGAGGGCAGTAAGGAGGCGGTAGAGGGTGTGAGGTCATTAAGGAGGTAGTAGAGGGTGTGAAGGAAGTGAGAAGGAGGTAGAGGTTGTGAGGGCAGTGAGGAGGAGTTAGAGGTTGTGAGGGCAGTAAGGGGGTGGCAGAGGGTGTGAGGGCAGTAATGAGGAGGTAGAAGTTGTGAGGGCAGTAAGGAGGAGGTAGAGGGTGTGAGGTCATTAAGGAGGAGGTAGAGGGTGTGAGGTCATTAAGGAGGTGGTAGAGGGTGTGAGGGCAGTAAGGAGGTGGTAGAGGGTGTGAGGTCATTAAGGAGGTGGTAGAGGGTGTGAGGTCATTAAGGAGGTGGTAGAGGGTGTGAGGGCAGTAAGGAGGAGGTAGAGGGTGTGAGGGAAGTGAGAAGGTGGTAGAGGTTGTGAGGGCAGTAAGGTGGTGGTAGAGGTTGTGAGGGGAGTAAGGAGGAGGTAGAGGTTGTGAGGGCAGTAAGGAGGTGGTAGAGGGTGTGAGGTCATTAAGGAGGTGGTAGAGGGTGTGAGGGCAGTAAGGAAGTGGTAGAAGGTATGAGGGCAGTAAGGAGGAGGTAGAGGTTGTGAGGGCAGTAAGGAGGTGGTAGAAGTTGTGAGGGAAGTAAGGAGGAGGTAGAGGTTGTGAGGGAAGTAAGGAGGAGGTAGAGGGTGTGAGGTCATTAAGGAGGTGGTAGAGGGTGTGAGGGCAGTAAGTAAGTGGTAGAAGGTATGAGGGCAGTAAGGAGGAGGTAGAGGTTGTGAGGGCACTAAGGAGGTGGTAGAGGATGTGAGGGCAGTAAGGAGGAGGTAGAGGTTGTGAGGGCAGTAAGGAGGTTGTAGAGGTTTTGAGGGCAGTAAGGAGGAGGTAGATGTTGCGAGGGCAGTAAGGAGGTGGTAGAGGGTGTGAGGGCAGTGAGGAGGTGGTAGAGGGTGTGAGGAAAGTGAGAAGGAGGTAGAGGTTGTGAGGGCAGTGAGGAGGAGGTAGAGGTTGTGAGGGCAGTAAAGAGGTGGTAGAGGTTGTGAGGGGAGTAAGGAGGAGGTAGAGGTTGTGAGGGCAGTAAGGAGGCGGTAGAGGGTGTGAGGTCATTAAGGAGGTAGTAGAGGGTGTGAAGGAAGTGAGAAAGAGGTAGAGGTTGTGATGGCAGTAAGGAGGAGTTAGAGGTTGTGAGGGCAGTAAGGGGGTGGCAGAGGGTGTGAGGGCAGTAATGAGGAGGTAGAGGTTGTGAAGGCAGTAAGGAGGAGGTAGAGGGTGTGAGGTCATTAAGGAGGTGGTAGAGGGTGTGAGGGCAGTAAGGAGGAGGTATAGGTTGTGAGGGCAGTAAGGAGGTGGTAGAGGGTGTGAGGTCATTAAGGAGGTGGTAGAGAGTGTGAGGGCAGTAAGGAGGAGGTAGAGGTTGTGAGGGCAGAGAGGACGTGGTAAAGGGTGTGAGGGAAGTGAGAAGGTGGTAGAGGTTGTGAGGGCAGTAAGGTGGTGGTAGAGGTTGTGAGGGGAGTAAGGAGGAGGTAGAGGTTGTGAGGGCAGTAAGGAGGTGGTAGAGGGTGTGAGGTCATTAAGGAGGTGGTAGAGGGTGTGAGGGCAGTAAGGAAGTGGTAGAAGGTATGAGGGCAGTAAGGAGGAGGTAGAGGTTGTGAGGGCACTAAGGAGGTGGTAGAGGATGTGAGGGCAGTAAGGAGGAGGTAGAGGTTGTGAGGGCAGTAAGGAGGTTGTAGAGGTTGTGAGGGCAGTAAGGAGGAGGTAGATGTTGCGATGGCAGTAAGGAGGTGGTAGAGGGTGTGAGGGCAGTGAGGAGGTGGTAGAGGGTGTGAGGGCAATGAGGAGGTGGTAGAGGGTGTGAGGGCAGGGAGGAGGAGGTAGAGGGTGTGAGGGCAGTAAAGAGGTGGCAGAGGGTGTGAGGGCAGTGAGGAGACTGGAGAGGGTGTGAGGGCAGTGAGGAGGCGGTAGAGGGTGTAAGGGCATTAAGGAAGCGGGAAAGGGTGTGAGGGCAGTAAGGAGGTGGTAGAGGGTGTGAGGGCAGTAAGGAGGTGGTAGAGGGTGTGAGGGCAGTAAGGAGGTGGTAGAGGTTGTGAGGGCAGTAAGGAGGTGGTAGAAGGTGTGAGGGTAGTGAGGAGGTGGTAGAGGGTGTGAGGGCAGTGAAGAGGCGGGAGAGGGTGTGAGGGCAGTGAGGTGGCGGGAGAGGGTGTAGTGTCAGTGAGGAGGAGGTAGAGGGTGTAGTGTCAGTGAGGAGGTGGTGGAGGGTGTAGTGTCAGTGAGGAGGGGGTCGAGGGTGTAGTGTCAGTGAGGAGGGGGTCGAGGGTGTAGTGTCAGTGAGGAGGAGGTCGAGGGTGTAGTGTCAGTGAGGAGGAGGTAGAGGGTGTAATGTTAGTAAGGAGGAGGTAGAGGGTGTAATGTCAGTGAGGAGGAGGTAGAAGGTGTAGTGTCAGTGAGGACGAGGTAGAGGGTGTAGTGTCAGTGAGGAGGAGGTAGAGTGTGTAATGTCAGTGAGGAGGTGTTAGAGGGTGTAATGTCAGTAAGGAGGAGGTAGAGGGTGTAGTGTCAGTGAGGAGGAGGTAGAGGGTGTAATGTCAGTAAGGAGGAGGTAGAGGGTGTAATGTCAGTGAGGAGGAGGTAGAGGGTGTAGTGTCTGTGAGGAGGTAGAAGGTGTGAGGGCAGTAAGGAGGAGGTAGAAGGTGTGAGGGCAGTAAGGAGGAGATAGAAGGTGTGAGGGCAGTAAGGAGGAAGTAGAAAGTGTGAGGGTAGTAAAGAGAAGGTACAGATTGTAGGGCAGTAACGAGGTGGTAGAGGGTGTGACAGCAGTAAGGAGGCGGTAGAAAGTGCAAGGGCAGTAAGGATGCGATAGAAAATGTGAGGGCATTAAAGAGGCGGTAGAAGGTGTGAGAGCAGTAAGAAGGAAGTAGAAGGTGTGAGGGCAGTAAGGAGGAAGTAGAAGGTGTGAGGGCAGTAAGGAGGAAGTAGAAGGTGTGAGGGCAGTAAGGAGGAAGTAGAAGGTGTGGGGTCATTAAGGAGGTGGTAGAGGTTGTGAGGGCCGTAAGGAGGAGGTAGAGGTTGTGAGGGCAGTAAGGAGGTGGTAGAGGGTGTGAGGTCATTAAGGAGGTGGTAGAGGGTGTGAGGGCAGTAAGGAGGAGGTAGAGGTTGTGAGGGCAGTGAGGAGGTGGTAGAGGGTGTGAGGAAAGTGAGAAGGAGGTAGAGGTTGTGAGGGCAGTGAGGAGGAGGTAGAGGTTGTGAGGGCAGTAAGGAGGTGGTAGAGGTTGTGAGGGGAGTAAGGAGGAGGTAGAGGTTGTGAGGGCAGTAAGGAGGCGGTAGAGGGTGTGAGGTCATTAAGGAGGTAGTAGAGGGTGTGAAGGAAGTGAGAAGGAGGTAGAGGTTGTGAGGGCAGTGAGGAGGATTTAGAGGTTGTGAGGGCAGTAAGGGGGTGGCAGAGGGTGTGAGGGCAGTAAGGAGGAGGTAGAGGGTGTGAGGTCATTAAGGAGGAGGTAGAGGGTGTGAGGTCATTAAGGAGGTGGTAGAGGGTGTGAGGGCAGTAAGGAGGTGGTAGAGGGTGTGAGGTCATTAAGGAGGTGGTAGAGGGTGTGAGGGCAGTAAGGAGGAGGTAGAGGTTTTGAGGGCAGAGAGGAAGTGGTAGAGGGTGTGAGGGAAGTGAGAAGGTGTTAGAGGTTGTGAGGGCAGTAAGGTGGTGGTAGAGGTTGTGAGGGGAGTAAGGAGGAGGTAGAGGTTGTGAGGGCAGTAAGGAGGTGGTAGAGGGTGTGAGGTCATTAAGGAGGTGGTAGAGGGTGTGAGGGCAGTAAGGAAGTGGTAGAAGGTATGAGGGCAGTAAGGAGGTGGTAGAGGTTGTGAGGGCAGTAAGGAGGAGGTAGAGGTTGTGAGGGAAGTAAGGAGGAGGTAGAGGGTGTGAGGTCATTAAGGAGGTGGTAGAGGGTGTGAGGGCAGTAAGTAAGTGGTAGAAGGTATGAGGGCAGTAAGGAGGAGGTAGAGGTTGTGAGGGCACTAAGGAGGTGGTAGAGGATGTGAGGGCAGTAAGGAGGAGGTAGAGGATGTGAGGGCAGTAAGGAGGAGGTAGAGGTTGTGAGGGCAGTAAGGAGGAGGTAGATGTTGCGAGGGCAGTAAGGAGATGGTAGAGGGTGTGAGGGCAGTGAGGAGGTGGTAGAGGGTGTGAGGGCAATGAGGAGGTGGTAGAGGGTGTGAGGGCAGGGAGGAGGAGGTAGAGGGTGTGAGGGCAGTAAAGAGGTGGCAGAGGGTGTGAGGGCAGTGAGGAGACTGGAGAGGGTGTGAGGGCAGTGAGGAGGCGGTAGAGGGTGTAAGGGCATTAAGGAAGCGGGAGAGGGTGTGAGGGCAGTAAGGAGGTGGTAGAGGGTGTGAGGACAGTAAGGAGGTGGTAGAGGGTGTGAGGGCAGTGAGGAGGTGGTAGAGGGTGTGAGGAAAGTGAGAAGGAGGTAGAGGTTGTGAGGGCAGTGAGGAGGAGGTAGAGGTTGTGAGGGCAGTAAAGAGGTGGTAGAGGTTGTGAGGGGAGTAAGGAGGAGGTAGAGGTTGTGAGGGCAGTAAGGAGGCGGTAGAGGGTGTGAGGTCATTAAGGAGGTAGTAGAGGGTGTGAAGGAAGTGAGAAGGAGGTAGAGGTTGTGATGGCAGTAAGGAGGAGTTAGAGGTTGTGAGGGCAGTAAGGGGGTGGCAGAGGGTGTGAGGGCAGTAATGAGGAGGTAGAGGTTGTGAAGGCAGTAAGGAGGAGGTAGAGGGTGTGAGGTCATTAAGGAGGTGGTAGAGGGTGTGAGGGCAGTAAGGAGGAGGTATAGGTTGTGAGGGCAGTAAGGAGGTGGTAGAGGGTGTGAGGTCATTAAGGAGGTGGTAGAGAGTGTGAGGGCAGTAAGGAGGAGGTAGAGGTTGTGAGGGCAGAGAGGACGTGGTAAAGGGTGTGAGGGAAGTGAGAAGGTGGTAGAGGTTGTGAGGGCAGTAAGGTGGTGGTAGAGGTTGTGAGGGGAGTAAGGAGGAGGTAGAGGTTGTGAGGGCAGTAAGGAGGTGGTAGAGGGTGTGAGGTCATTAAGGAGGTGGTAGAGGGTGTGAGGGCAGTAAGGAAGTGGTAGAAGGTATGAGGGCAGTAAGGAGGAGGTAGAGGTTGTGAGGGCACTAAGGAGGTGGTAGAGGATGTGAGGGCAGTAAGGAGGAGGTAGAGGTTGTGAGGGCAGTAAGGAGGTTGTAGAGGTTGTGAGGGCAGTAAGGAGGAGGTAGATGTTGCGATGGCAGTAAGGAGGTGGTAGAGGGTGTGAGGGCAGTGAGGAGGTGGTAGAGGGTGTGAGGGCAATGAGGAGGTGGTAGAGGGTGTGAGGGCAGGGAGGAGGAGGTAGAGGGTGTGAGGGCAGTAAAGAGGTGGCAGAGGGTGTGAGGGCAGTGAGGAGACTGGAGAGGGTGTGAGGGCAGTGAGGAGGCGGTAGAGGGTGTAAGGGCATTAAGGAAGCGGGAAAGGGTGTGAGGGCAGTAAGGAGGTGGTAGAGGGTGTGAGGGCAGTAAGGAGGTGGTAGAGGGTGTGAGGGCAGTAAGGAGGTGGTAGAGGTTGTGAGGGCAGTAAGGAGGTGGTAGAAGGTGTGAGGGTAGTGAGGAGGTGGTAGAGGGTGTGAGGGCAGTGAAGAGGCGGGAGAGGGTGTGAGGGCAGTGAGGTGGCGGGAGAGGGTGTAGTGTCAGTGAGGAGGAGGTAGAGGGTGTAGTGTCAGTGAGGAGGTGGTGGAGGGTGTAGTGTCAGTGAGGAGGGGGTCGAGGGTGTAGTGTCAGTGAGGAGGGGGTCGAGGGTGTAGTGTCAGTGAGGAGGAGGTCGAGGGTGTAGTGTCAGTGAGGAGGAGGTAGAGGGTGTAATGTTAGTAAGGAGGAGGTAGAGGGTGTAATGTCAGTGAGGAGGAGGTAGAAGGTGTAGTGTCAGTGAGGACGAGGTAGAGGGTGTAGTGTCAGTGAGGAGGAGGTAGAGTGTGTAATGTCAGTGAGGAGGTGTTAGTAGAGGGTGTAATGTCAGTAAGGAGGAGGTAGAGGGTGTAGTGTCAGTGAGGAGGAGGTAGAGGGTGTAATGTCAGTAAGGAGGAGGTAGAGGGTGTAATGTCAGTGAGAAGGAGGTAGAGGGTGTAGTGTCTGTGAGGAGGTAGAATGTGTGAGGGCAGTAAGGAGGAGGTAGAAGGTGTGAGGGCAGTAAGGAGGAGATAGAAGGTGTGAGGGCAGTAAGGAGGAAGTAGAAAGTGTGAGGGTAGTAAAGAGAAGGTACAGATTGTAGGGCAGTAACGAGGTGGTAGAGGGTGTGACAGCAGTAAGGAGGCGGTAGAAAGTGCAAGGGCAGTAAGGATGCGATAGAAAATGTGAGGGCATTAAAGAGGCGGTAGAAGGTGTGAGAGCAGTAAGAAGGAAGTAGAAGGTGTGAGGGCAGTAAGGAGGAAGTAGAAGGTGTGAGGGCAGTAAGGAGGAAGTAGAAGGTGTGAGGGCAGTAAGGAGGAAGTAGAAGGTGTGGGGTCATTAAGGAGGTGGTAGAGGTTGTGAGGGCCGTAAGGAGCAGGTAGAGGTTGTGAGGGCAGTAAGGAGGTGGTAGAGGGTGTGAGGTCATTAAGGAGGTGGTAGAGGGTGTGAGGGCAGTAAGGAGGAGGTAGAGGTTGTGAGGGCAGTGAGGAGGTGGTAGAGGGTGTGAGGAAAGTGAGAAGGAGGTAGAGGTTGTGAGGGCAGTGAGGAGGAGGTAGAGGTTGTGAGGGCAGTAAGGAGGTGGTAGAGGTTGTGAGAGGAGTAAGGAGGAGGTAGAGGTTGTGAGGGCAGTAAGGAGGCGGTAGAGGGTGTGAGGTCATTAAAGAGGTAGTAGAGGGTGTGAAGGAAGTGAGAAGGAGGTAGAGGTTGTGAGGGCAGTGAGGAGGATTTAGAGGTTGTGAGGGCAGTAAGGGGGTGGCAGAGGGTGTGAGGGCAGTAATGAGGAGGTAGAAGTTGTGAGGGCAGTAAGGAGGAGGTAGAGGGTGTGAGGTCATTAAGGAGGAGGTAGAGGGTGTGAGGTCATTAAGGAGGTGGTAGAGGGTGTGAGGGCAGTAAGGAGGTGGTAGAGGGTGTGAGGTCATTAAGGAGGTGGTACAGGGTGTGAGGGCAGTAAGGAGGAGGTAGAGGTTTTGAGGGCAGAGAGGAAGTGGTAGAGGGTGTGAGGGAAGTGAGAAGGTGTTAGAGGTTGTGAGGGCAGTAAGGTGGTGGTAGAGGTTGTGAGGGGAGTAAGGAGGAGGTAGAGGTTGTGAGGGCAGTAAGGAGGTGGTAGAGGGTGTGAGGTCATTAAGGAGGTGGTAGAGGGTGTGAGGGCAGTAAGGAAGTGGTAGAAGGTATGAGGGCAGTAAGGAGGTGGTAGAGGTTGTGAGGGCAGTAAGGAGGAGGTAGAGGTTGTGAGGGAAGTAAGGAGGAGGTAGAGGGTGTGAGGTCATTAAGGAGGTGGTAGAGGGTGTGAGGGCAGTAAGTAAGTGGTAGAAGGTATGAGGGCAGTAAGGAGGAGGTAGAGGTTGTGAGGGCACTAAGGAGGTGGTAGAGGATGTGAGGGCAGTAAGGAGGAGGTAGAGGTTGTGAGGGCAGTAAGGAGGTTGTAGAGGTTGTGAGGGCAGTAAGGAGGAGGTAGATGTTGCGAGGGCAGTAAGGAGATGGTAGAGGGTGTGAGGGCAGTGAGGAGGTGGTAGAGGGTGTGAGGGCAATGAGGAGGTGGTAGAGGGTGTGAGGGCAGGGAGGAGGAGGTAGAGGGTGTGAGGGCAGTAAAGAGGTGGCAGAGGGTGTGAGGGCAGTGAGGAGACTGGAGAGGGTGTGAGGGCAGTGAGGAGGCGGTAGAGGGTGTAAGGGCATTAAGGAAGCGGGAGAGGGTGTGAGGGCAGTAAGGAGGTGGTAGAGGGTGTGAGGACAGTAAGGAGGTGGTAGAGGGTGTGAGCCAGTAAGGAGGTGGTTGAGGGTGTGAGGGCAGTAAGGAGGTGGTAGAGGTTGTGAGGGCAGTAAGGAGGTGGTAGAAGGTGTGAGGGTAGTGAGGAGGTGGTAGAGGGTGTGAGGGCAGTAAGGAGGTGGTAGAGGGTGTGAGGGCAGTAAGGAGGTGGTAGAGGGTGTGAGGGCAGTAAGGAGGTGGTAGAGGGTGTGAGGGCAGTAAGGAGGTGGTAGAGGTTGTGAGGACAGTAAGGAGGTGGTAGAAGGTGTGAGGGTAGTGAGGAGGTGGTAGAGGGTGTGAGGGCAGGGAAGAGGCGGGAGAGGGTGTGAGGGCAGTGAGGTGGCGGGAGAGGGTGTAGTGTCAGTGAGGAGGAGGTAGAGGGTGTTGTGTCAGTGCGGAGGTGGTGGAGGGTGTATTGTCAGTGCGGAGGTGGTGGAGGGTGTATTGTCAGTGAGGAGGGGGTCGAGGGTGTAGTGTCTGTGAGGAGGGGGTCGAGGGTGTAGTGTCAGTGAGGAGGGGGTCGAGGGTGTAGTGTCAGTGAGGAGGGGGTCGAGGGTGTAGTGTCAGTGAGGAGGGGGTCGAGGGTGTAGTGTCAGTGAGGAGGAGGTCGAGGGTGTAATGTCAGTAAGGAGGAGATAGAGGGTGTAGTGTCAGTGAGGAGGAGGTAGAGGGTGTAGTGTCAGTGAGGAGGAGGTAGAGGGTGTAATGTCAGTGAGGAGGAGGTAGAGGGTGTAGTGTCAGTGAGGAGGAGGTAAATGGTGTAATGTCAGTGAGGAGCAGGTAGAGGGTGTAGTGTCAGTGAGTAGGAGGTAGAGGGTGTAGTGTCAGTGAGGAGGAGGTAGAGGGTGTGAGGTCATTAAGGAGGTGGTAGAGGGTGTAATGTCAGTGAGGAGGAGTTAGAGGGTGTAGTGTCAGTGAGGAGGAGGTAGAGGGTGTGAGGGCAGTAAGGAGGAGGTAGAGGGTGTAATGTCAGTGAGGAGGAGTTAGAGGGTGTAGTGTCAGTGAGGAGGAGGTAGAAGATGTGAGGGCAGTAAGGAGGAGGGAGAAGGTGTGAGGGCAGTAAGGAGGAGATAGAAGGTGTGAGGGCAGTAAGGAGGAAGTAGAAGGTGTGAGGGTAGTAAGGAGAAGGTACAGATTGTAGGGCAGTAACGAGGTGGTAGAGGGTGTGACAGCAGTAAGGAGGCGGTAGAAAGTGCAAGGGCAGTAAGGATGCGATAGAAAATGTGAGGGCATTAAAGAGGCGGTAGAAGGTGTGAGAGCAGTAAGGAGGAAGTAGAAGGTGTGAGGGCAGTAAGGAGGAAGTAGAAGGTGTGAGGGCAGTAAGGAGGAAGTAGAAGGTGTGAGGGCAGTAAGGAGGAAGTAGAAGGTGTGAGGGCAGTAAGGAGGAAGTAGAAGGTGTGAGGGCAGTAAGGAGGAAGTAGAAGGTGTGGGGTCATTAAGGAGGTGGTAGAGGGTGTGAGGGCAGTAAGGAGGAGGTAGAGGTTGTGAGGGCAGTAAGGAGGTGGTAGAGGTTGTGAGGGCAGTGAGGAGGTGGTAGAGGGTGTGAGGAAAGTGAGAAGGAGGTAGAGGTTGTGAGGGCAGTGAGGGGGAGGTAGAGGTTGTGAGGGCAGTAAGGAGGTGGTAGAGGTTGTGAGGGGAGTAAGGAGGAGGTAGAGGTTGTGAGGGCAGTAAGGAGGCTGTAGAGGGTGTGAGGTCATTAAGGAGGTAGTAGAGGGTGTGAAGGAAGTGAGAAGGAGGAAGAGGTTGTGAGGGCAGTGAGGAGGAGTTAGAGGTTGTGAGGGCAGTAAGGGGGTGGCAGAGGGTGTGAGGGCAGTAATGAGGAGGTAGAGGTTGTGAGGGCAGTAAGGAGGAGGTAGAGGGTGTGAGGTCATTAAGGAGGTGGTAGAGGGTGTGAGGTCAGTAAGGAGGAGGTAGAGGTTGTGAGGGCAGTAAGGAGGTGGTAGAGGGTGTGAGGTCATTAAGGAGGTGGTAGAGGGTGTGAGGGCAGTAAGGAGGAGGTAGAGGTTGTGAGGGCAGAGAGGAAGTGGTAGAGGGTGTGAGGGAAGTGAGAAGGTGGTAGAGGTTGTGAGGGCAGTAAGGTGGTGGTAGAGGTTGTGAGGGGAGTAAGGAGGAGGTAGAGGTTGTGAGGGCAGTAAGGAGGTGGTAGAGGGTGTGAGGTCATTAAGGAGGTGGTAGAGGTTGTGAGGTCATTAAGGAGGTGGTAGAAGGTATGAGGGCAGTAAGGAGGAGGTAGAGGTTGTGAGGGCAGTAAGGAGGAGGTAGAGGTCGTGAGGGCAGTAAGGAGGTGGTAGAGGTTGTGAGGGCAGTAAGGAGGAGGTAGAGGGTGTGAGGTCATTAAGGAGGTGGTAGACGGTGTGAGGGCAGTAAGGAGGAGGTAGAGATTGTGAGGGCACTAAGGAGGTGGTAGAGGATGTGAGGGCAGTAAGGAGGAGGTAGAGGTTGTGAGGGCAGTAAGGAGGTTGTAGAGGTTGTGAGGGCAGTAAGGAGGAGGTAGATGTTGCGAGGGCAGTAAGGAGGTGGTAGAGGGTGTGAGGGCAGTGAGGAGGTGGTAGAGGGTGTAATGTCAGTAAGGAGGAGGTAGAGGGTGTAGTGTCAATGAGGAGGAGGTAGAGGGTGTAATGTCAGTAAGGAGGAGGTAGAGGGTGTAATGTCAGTGAGGAGGAGGTAGAGGGTGTAGTGTTAGTGAGGAGGAGGTAGAAGGTGTGAGGGCAGTAAGGAGGAGGTAGAAGGTGTGAGGGCAGTAAGGAGGAGATAGAAGGTGTGAGGGCAGTAAGGAGGAAGTAGAAGGTGTGAGGGTAGTAAGGAGAAGGTACAGATTGTAGGGCAGTAACGAGGTGGTAGAGGGTGTGACAGCAGTAAGGAGGCGGTATAAAGTGCAAGGGCAGTAAGGATGCGATAGAAAATGTGAGGGCATTAAAGAGGCGGTAGAAGGTGTGAGAGCAGTAAGGAGGAAGTAGAAGGTGTGAGGGCAGTAAGGAGGAAGTAGAAGGTGTGAAGGCAGTAAGGAGGAAGTAGAAGGTGTGAGGGCAGTAAGGAGGAAGTAGAAGGTGTGAGGGCAGTAAGAAGGAAGTAGAAGGTGTGGGGTCATTAAGGAGGTGGTAGAGGTTGTGAGGGCTGTAAGGAGGAGGTAGAGGTTGTGAGGGCAGTAAGGAGGTGGTAGAGGGTGTGAGGTCATTAAGGAGGTGGTAGAGGGTGTGAGGGCAGTAAGCAGGAGGTAGAGGTTGTGAGGGCAGTGAGGAGGTGGTAGAGGGTGTGAGGAAAGTGAGAAGGAGGTAGAGGTTGTGAGGGCAGTGAGGAGGAGGTAGAGGTTGTGAGGGCAGTAAGGAGGTGGTAGAGGTTGTGAGGGGAGTAAGGAGGAGGTAGAGGTTGTGAGGGCAGTAAGGAGGCTGTAGAGGGTGTGAGGTCATTAAGTAGGTAGTAGAGGGTGTGAAGTAAGTGAGAAGGAGGAAGAGGTTGTGAGGGCAGTGAGGAGGAGTTAGAGGTTGTGAGGGCAGTAAGGGGGTGGCAGAGGGTTTGAGGGCAGTAATGAGGAGGCAGAGGTTGTGAGGGCAGTAAGGAAGAGGTAGAGGGTGTGAGGTCATTAAGGAGGTGGTAGAGGGTGTGAGGGAAGTAAGGAGGAGGTAGAGGTTGTGAGGGCAGTAAGGAGGTGGTAGAGGGTGTGAGGTCATTAAGGAGGTGGTAAAGGGTGTGAGGGCAGTAAGGAAGAGGTAGAGGTTGTGAGGGCAGAGAGGAAGTGGTAGAGGGTGTGAGGGAAGTGAGAAGGTGGTAGAGGTTGTGAGGGCAGTAAGGTGGTGGTAGAGGTTGTGAGGGCAGTAAGGAGGTTGTAGAGGTTGTGAGGGCAGTAAGGAGGAGGTAGATGTTGCGAGGGCAGTAAGGAGGTGGTAGAGGGTGTGAGGGCAGTGAGGAGGTGGTAGAGGGTGTAATGTCAGTAAGGAGGAGGTAGAGGGTGTAGTGTCAATGAGGAGGAGGTAGAGAGTGTAATGTCAGTAAGGAGGAGGTAGAGGGTGTAATGTCAGTGAGGAGGAGGTAGAGGGTGTAGTGTCAGTGAGGAGGAGGTAGAAGGTGTGAGGGCAGTAAGGAGGAGGTAGAAGGTGTGAGGGCAGTAAGGAGGAGATAGAAGGTGTGAGGGCAGTAAGGAGGAAGTAGAAGGTGTGAGGGTAGTAAGGAGAAGGTACAGATTGTAGGGCAGTAACGAGGTGGTAGAGGGTGTGACAGCAGTAAGGAGGCGGTATAAAGTGCAAGGGCAGTAAGGATGCGATAGAAAATGTGAGGGCATTAAAGAGGCGGTAGAAGGTGTGAGAGCAGTAAGGAGGCTGTAGAGGGTGTGAGGTCATTAAGGAGGTAGTAGAGGGTGTGAAGGAAGTGAGAAGGAGGAAGAGGTTGTGAGGGCAGTGAGGAGGAGTTAGAGGTTGTGAGGGCAGTAAGGGGGTGGCAGAGGGTTTGAGGGCAGTAATGAGGAGGCAGAGGTTGTGAGGGCAGTAAGGAGGAGGTAGAGGGTGTGAGGTCATTAAGGAGGTGGTAGAGGGTGTGAGGGAAGTAAGGAGGAGGTAGAGGTTGTGAGGGCAGTAAGGAGGTGGTAGAGGGTGTGAGGTCATTAAGGAGGTGGTAAAGGGTGTGAGGGCAGTAAGGAAGAGGTAGAGGTTGTGAGGGCAGAGAGGAAATGGTAGAGGGTGTGAGGGAAGTGAGAAGGTGGTAGAGGTTGTGAGGGCAGTAAGGTGGTGGTAGAGGTTGTGAGGGGAGTAAGGAGGAGGTAGAGGTTGTGAGGGCAGTAAGGAGGTGGTAGAGGGTGTGAGGTCATTAAGGAGGTGGTAGAGGGTGTGAGGGCAGTAAGGAAGTGGTAGAAGGTATGAGGGCAGTAAGGAGGAGGTAGAGGTTGTGAGGGCAGTAAGGAGGTGGTAGAGGTTGTGAGGGCAGTAAGGAGGAGGTAGAGGTTGTGAGGGAAGTAAGGAGGAGGTAGAGGGTGTGAGGTCATTAAGGAGGTGGTAGAGGGTGTGAGGGCAGTAAGGAGGAGGTAGAGATTGTGAGGGTAGTAAGGAGGAGGTAGAGGTTGTGAGGGCAGTAAGGAGGTTGTAGAGGTTGTGAGGGCAGTAAGAAGGAGGTAGATGTTGCGAGTGAAGTAAGGAGGTGGTAGAGGGTGTGAGGGCAGTGAGGAGGTGGTAGAGGGTGTGAGGGCAATGAGGAGGTAGTAGAGGGTGTGAGGGCAGGGAGGAGGAGGTAGAGGGTGTGAGGACAGTAAAGAGGTGGTAGAGGGTGTGAGGGCAGGGAGGAGACTGGAGGGGTTATGAGGGCAGTGAGGAGGTGGTAGAGGGTGTGAGGGCATTAAGGAAGCGGGAGAGGGTGTGAGGGCAGTAAGGAGGTGGTAGAGGGTGTGAGGGCAGTAAGGAGGTGGTAGAAGGTGTGAGGGTAGTGAGGAGGTGGTAGAGGGTGTGAGGGCTGTAAGGAGGTGGTAGAGGGTGTGAGGGCAGTAAGGAGGTGGTAGAGGGTGTGAGGGCAGTAAGGAGGTGGTAGAGGGTGTGAGGGCAGTAAAGAAGTGGTAGAGGTTGCGAGGGCAGTAAGGAGGTGGTAGAAGGTGTGAGGGCAGTGAGGAGGCGGGAGAGGGTGTGAGGGCAGTGAGGAGGCGGTAGAGGGTGTGAGGGCAGTGAGGAGGCGGTAGAGGGTGTGAGGGCAGTGAGGAGGTGGGAGAGGGTGTAGGCTCAATGTTGTTTTGGTGGGGAGATTTTTATAGAGGTTGTGACATCTTTCCTCACTTTTCATTGCAGACAGTATATGAGGATTTGAGTTTGTACCACTTGTAAAGATCTGAGGTTGTGGGTTGTAAGTAATCTCCTAGGCAGGTTAACGATGCAACAATATTTTATTGATCCCAGCCAATTCCAGGTAAATGGCCAAAATACAGTTCTCTCAGTCCTCAAGTTCCCAATCTGGGTTCGGTAGTTCCACTGGCTTTGTATCAGGCCATTCTCACTGTCTCCCAACTTTTAGTTGGCCCACAGATTTCGTATCTCCAGCCAGTATAGTCTGTAGCCACAGTCCACGATCCTCTAGATGACAGATAAAATGATGAAAGCACAGGTATCCAGCAGCAGCCGTCCTTTTAAGAAAGTTTAAATCCAAACGACATAATCCATAATGGTGACATGTTTATCCATTCATCCTTCCAAGTCCACGGTCTCCATCCTCTTCCTTCAATCCTTCCACCCATCTCCCCCTAAAACATGTCTGTCCTTTCTTTTGCTGGGATCAGTCCCCTCCCAGGTCAGAAGTGATCACACCCTCCCCCTTAAACATTCACTGTTCACTAAAACAATGAAGAATATTTTAGAAGCCTTCATCTGAGACTGCCTGTAAGACCCCCTGTGGTGACGGCTCCACTGTGCCTACAATCTACACACACAACGAGATTATTGGCTGTTGGAACAATGGTTAGATACTCCTGAGATACAGATATCCTGAGATACAGATTAGTGGAATGCTGGACATTTTACAAGTGAATCTTACATACTGACAAGTGATCAGAACTATATAAAACATAACAAGTAAATCACTAATAACACACAGTAATAATATTGATGAAAATGGTGGTCCATGCAGGAAAAGTATCATGATTCATAGTCTTTAGTAAGTGGGCAGCTCCTCACAGTCGGTGTTTTACTTTCGCCCGTCTGTCTGGTCCTGGCGGGACGGTAGTTTAGCGATATAAATCCCTTCTTTCCAGTGTCACTGACGAAGCCTCCAGAAGGAAGGAAATGCATCATCTGCAGATTAGTTGACTTAGTGAATTCGGAGCCCTGCGGACATTATCAGCTGGCACCTACAACAAAATCAAGACGCTTCCATGAAATTATGCAGATTTCCTATAATTACAGCCATTAAGGATTTCTGAGAATAAAGCACTGATAATGATTATACAGTCTGCACTCCGAAATACAGCTTGTCCTAGGAGTCTCCTCTATATACTAGTGAGAAAGGATGTCTGACTGTCCCACTAATGCTATGGCTGTACCTCTGACCACCAGGGACTGGGCTGTGATTATACCACTGACCACCAGGGTCTGAGCTGTGACTATACCATTGACCATCAGGGATTGAACAATGTCTGTACCACTGACAAGCAGGGACCCCGCTGTGACCACTGACCACCAGGGACTGGGCTCTGACTATACCACTGACCACCAGGGATTGAGCAATGTCTGTACCACTGACTATCAGAAACTGAGCTATGACCACTGATCACCAGGGACTGAGCAATGCCTGTACCACTGACCACCAGGGACTGAGCAATGCCTGTACCACTGACCACCAGGGACTGGGCTCTGACCACTGACCACGAGGGACTGAGCTATGACTGTACCACTGACCACCAGGGACTGAGCTATGACTATACCACTGACCACCAGTGACCGTGCTGTGACCACTGACCACCAGGGACCGTGCTGTGACCACTGACCACCAGGGACCATGCTGTGACCACTGACCACCAGGGACCGTGCCGTCACCACTGACCACCAGGGACTGAGCTATGATTATACCACTGACCACCAGGGACCATGCTGTGACCACTGACCACCAGGGACCGTGCTGTCACCACTAACCACCAGGGACTGAGCTATGATTATACCACTGACCACCAGGGACCATGCTGTAACCACTGACCACCAGGGACCGTGAAGTTGACGCGCCCCCTGGGCCGTGTGTGTAGGGGAATACCCAGAGCCGGGCCTCTGTGTAATGCTGGGGGTCTGTAGTCTCCGTGGCGGCGACCCGGTCCCGTGGCTCAGGGCGGTCAAACCAGTGGCGGATCTATTTATTTGTTTTTTAATGTTTAAATGTCCGACTACGCCACCGGTGGATTGCGGTCACTGAGAACCGCCGCTGCAGGGCAGACCGTTGAGGCTGGTGTTGTGTGCACAGCAGAGGGTAGCATAACTCCCCACGGGAGGAGTATAGCCTCAGGGCAGTGAGTGCAGATGGTGGGGGTGATGGTGCGCGGGAGCAACAGTAATGACTGAGTCCAGTGATGCAGTCCAGGGTCTTTACTCACAGTTTACACTCCAAGCCACTTCTGTAGATGACGGCTGCCCACGTCGTACTGTGCTCACCAGGTGAGGGGCTCGGCCAACTCCCAGGTACCTTTGGAATGCTTTTCAGGACCCCCTTCGTGTGTCCTTTCTCTGGCCTGTCGTACCCCACAATTGACCATGTTTCTGTCCAGCTGCCTCGGGCCTTGGCGGGCAAACGTATGTTCCGTTTCCCTGGGTCCTATATGGTGCCTTCCTAACGGGTGTAGTGAGGGGCCGTGCATGTATAATGCCACGGCCTCCGGTTACTAGCTGAGGGTAGTTGCTCTCCTCCACTAGATGAGGGATCCGGTTCCCTTTTCTTGGCCTGACCCCCCTACTCTGGTAGCGGCGGGCGTGCGGGGGCGGCTGGCCGGTCCGCTCCCCTGGGGTCCCTTCAGTCTTCTCCTAGAGCTTCCTCCGTTCCTCTCCTCTCCTTCCTTCTCCTCCAGGCCCAGGCCTTAAAGCTTGACCTGCCTGCGGAGCAGAGCCCATGCAGAGCCTCTGCTCCCAGCCTCCTTCTCTCTCTCTTCTCTCACTCACTGAACTCCCCTGATCTAAGATGGTGCCCACCTTATATACCTCTCTATACAGTGCACCCGGGATCTACTCTCCCCACCCACACACTACCGGGTTCCCCCTTTCTAGGTGTTCCCTCCCCCCACTCCAGCCAGGGACAGGGACAGTTGTGCTCACACCCGAGAGCATTGTCGCCCTGTCCCCCGGAAATGTGGTGTAGTGCATGTGGGTGTTAGGGTCCTGAGCCACACTCCATCCTTACCTGGAAGTGAGATATCACACCTCTGGGTGAGATGCAATACCTCTGTAGCGACCGAACCCTTGGGGCGCTACACTGTCACCACTGACCACCAGGGACCGTGCTGTGACCACTGACCACCAGGGACCGTGCTGTGACCACTGACCCCCAGGGACTGTGCTGTGACCACTGACCACCAGGGACCGTGGTGTTACCATTGTAACACTGACCATTTGGTGATCTTTAGGGTCTCTTCTGCCTCTGGTTTATTGTCTTATTGGCTTCTTCAGTAATAATACTCTTTATACATCTGTAATAAGAAGCGGCGATATCACTGAGGAGCCCTTGCAGGATGCGCCATTAATGAGGAGAGACTGCCACCTGCTGGCCAAGCGAAACCTAAGTCGTCTTGAAGATTTGCAGGGGGAGCAACTTTGTGTGCTGGACCTGATCAGGTGACGCATGGGAAGGACTTCCAGGATACAAAAGCCCTGCGCACCAGATCACAGGGGGCCTTGGTGCCAAGAGATCGCAAGGTGCAGATGTGCTCAGGAGACGCCGCAGCTAGAGTGACAGGCAGCAGCCAGAGTGACAGGCAGCAGCGGTCAGTGAGTGCCAGCAGGGTGCTGGCTGCAGATAATGTCCAGACGACACCCGGTGAGACTCAGCGTCCAGACTGCGCCGGTCAGGACCAGGATCCGCGCCATACACCTGCCAAGCCTCGGAGCGCAGACCTCGCCTATCAGGAGCCGAGGCCCAGTCCTCTCCGCCCCAAGCCCAAGAGGAGAGTGCGCCAGGAGAGGCAGGAGTGCGGAGGAAGAGCGCGAGTGAGCAGAGCCGTCACTTACAGCTGTTACCTACTGTACCGGGGGCGGCCTGGGCTAGGACAGCAGGTTGGGAGGGGGCCGGTGGGTGCGCGGGAGGCTCAACAGGCTTTAATGGACTCCGGCAGAGAGAGACTTGCGGCCGGTGACCCCCACTAGGGCCAGAACTGCAGAGAGAACTGACGCGGTGACTCCCACGACTGAGCGCAGCACCTTGTGAAAGGGACACTGCCGCAAATCAGTGAGAGACTTCCTCTGCTGTTCCAGGATTATTATTCTTTCCACTGTTGATTTTCCTCGTTCAGAGTTATTGAAGCTACTGCTGTATATAAAATAATTGCATCCATCACGCCTGTCACTGCCGTGTGTTATCTGTGCGCGGCATCCCGACACCTGCATTACACGGAAGAGACCCCCGCAGACCCGGTGAACAGAAGAGACCCCCCCCCCCGCAGACCTGGTGAACAGAAGAGACCCCCCGCAGTGATGGTGAACAGAAGAGACCCCCGCAGCGATGGTGAACAGAAGAGACCCCCCCGCAGCGATGGTGAACAGAAGAGACCCCCGCAGCGATGGTGAACAGAAGAGACCCCCGCAGCAATGGTGAATACAAGAGACCCCCGCAGACCCAGTGAACAGAAGAGACCCCCCTGCAGACCCGGTGAACAGAAGAGACCCCCACAGCGATTGTGAACAGAAGAGACCCCCCCACAGACCCGGTGAACAGAAGAGACCCCCCGCAGACCCTGTGAACAGAAGAGACCCCCCTGCAGACCCAGTGAACAGAAGAGACCCCCACAGCGATTGTGAACAGAAGAGACCCCCCCACAGACCCGGTGAACAGAAGAGACCCCCCGCAGACCCTGTGAACAGAAGAGACCCCCTCGCAGCGATGGTGAACAGAAGAGACCCCCCCGCAGCGATGGTGAACAGAAGAGACCCCCCGCAGCAATGGTGAACAGAAGAGACCCCCCCACAGACCCGGTGAACAGAAGAGACCCCCCCTGCAGACCCGGTGAGCAGAAGAGACCCCCCCACAGACCCGGTGAACAGAAGAGACCCCCCCGCAGACCCGGTGAACAGAAGAGACCCCCCCTGCAGACCCAGTGAACAGAAAAGACCCCCCTGCAGACCTGGTGAACAGAAGAGACCCCCCCATAGCAATGGTGAACAGAAGAGACCCCCCGCAGCGATGGTGAACAGAAGAGACCCCCCGCAGCAATGGTGAACAGAAGAGACACTGAGACACCCCTGCAGCGATGGTGAACAGAAGAGACCCCCCCGCAGCGATGGTGAACAGAAGAGACCCCCCTGCAGCGATGGTGAACAGAAGAGACACCCCGCAGCGATGGTGAACAGAAGAGACCCCCCCCAGCGATGGTGAACAGAAGAGACCCCTCCGCAGCGATGGTGAACAGAAGAGACCCCCCCACAGCGATGGTGAACAGAAGAGACCCCCCGCAGCGATGGTGAATAGAAGAGACCCCCCGCAGCGATGGTGAACAGAAGAGACACCCCACAGCGATGGTGAATAGAAGAGAACCCCTGCAGCGATGGTGAACAGAAGAGACCCCCCGCAGCGATGGTGAACCGAAGAGACCCCCCCTCAGCGATGGTGAACAGAAGAGACCCCCTGCAGCGATGGTGAACAGAAGAGACCCCCCCCCGCAGCGATGGTGAACAGAAGAGATCCCCCCGCAGCGATGGTGAACAGAAGAGACACCCCGCAGCGATGGTGAATAGAAGAGACCCCCCGCAGCGATGGTGAACAGAAGAGACCCCCCGCAGTGATGGTGAACAGAAGAGACCCCCCACAGCGATGGTGAACAGAAGAGACCCCCCCGCAGTGATGATGAACAGAAGAGACCCCCCGCAGCGATGGTGAACAGAAGAGACCCCCCGCAGCTATGGTGAACAGAAGAGACACCCAGCAGCGATGGTGAACAGAAGACACCCCCAGCAGCGATGGTGAACAGAAGAGATCCCCCCGCAGCGATGGTGAACAGAAGAGACCCCCTGCAGCAATGGTGAACAGAAGAGACCCCCCCGCAGCGATGGTGAATAGAAGAGACCCCCCGCAGCGATGGTGAACAGAAGAGACCCCCTGCAGCGATGGTGAACAGAAGAGACCCCCCCCCACGTAGCGATGGTGAACAGAAGAGACCCCCCCCCCCGCAGCGATGGTGAACAGAAGAGACCCCCGCAGCGATGGTGAACATAAGAGACCCCCCGCAGGACTTCTGCATTTTTTAGGAGGATTTTGCAGTGTTTGCCCTCAGTTTCTGCTCTCGTTGTCTTGGTGTGGACGCCGCCTCTGTGAGTTTTGGAGGAGTTTTTCCTTACTTGAACCTGTTTCTGCTCTCGTTGTCTTGGTGTGGACGCCGCCTCTGTGAGTTTTGGAGGAGTTTTTCCTTACTTGAAGCTGTTTCTGCTCTCGTTGTCTTGGTGTGGACGCCGCCTCTGTGAGTTTTGGAGGAGTTTTTCCTTACTTGAAGCTGTTTCTGCTCTCGCTGTCTTGGTGTGGACGCCGTCTCTGTGAGTTTTGGAGGAGTTTTTCCTTACTTGAACCTGTTTCTGCTCTCGTTGTCTTGGTGTGGACGCCGCCTCTGTGAGTTTTGGAGGAGTTTTTCCTTACTTGAACCTGTTTCTGCTCTCGTCTTGGTGTGGACGCCGCCTCTGTGAGTTTTGGAGGAGTTTTTCCTTACTTGAACCTGTTTCTGCTCTCGTTGTCTTGGTGTGGACGCCGCCTCTGTGAGTTTTGGAGGAGTTTTTCCTTTCTTGAACCTGTTTCTGCTCTCGTTGTCTTGGTGTGGACGCCGCCTCTGTGAGTTTTGGAGGAGTTTTTCCTTTCTTGAACCTGTTTCTGCTCTCGTTGTCTTGGTGTGGACGCCGCCTCTGTGAGTTTTGGAGGAGTTTTTCCTTACTTGAACCTGTTTCTGCTCTCGTTGTCTTGGTGTGGACGCCGCCTCTGTGAGTTTTGGAGGAGTTTTTCCTTTCTTGAACCTGTTTCTGCTCTCGTTGTCTTGGTGTGGACGCCGCCTCTGTGAGTTTTGGAGGAGTTTTTCCTTACTTGAACCTGTTTCTGCTCTCGTTGTCTTGGTGTGGACGCCGCCTCTGTGAGTTTTGGAGGAGTTTTTCCTTACTTGAACCTGTTTCTGCTCTCGTTGTCTTGGTGTGGACGCCGCCTCTGTGCGTTTTGGAGGAGTTTTTCCTTTCTTGAACCTGTTTCTGCTCTCGTTGTCTTGGTGTGGACGCCGCCTCTGTGCGTTTTGGAGGAGTTTTTCCTTTCTTGAACCTGTTTCTGCTCTCGTTGTCTTGGTGTGGACGCCGCCTCTGTGAGTTTTGGAGGAGTTTTTCCTTTCTTGAACCTGTTTCTGCTCTCGTTGTCTTGGTGTGGACGCCGCCTCTGTGAGTTTTGGAGGAGTTTTTCCTTACTTGAACCTGTTTCTGCTCTCGTTGTCTTGGTGTGGACGCCGCCTCTGTGAGTTTTGGAGGAGTTTTTCCTTTCTTGAACCTGTTTCTGCTCTCGTTGTCTTGGTGTGGACGCCGCCTCTGTGAGTTTTGGAGGAGTTTTTCCTTACTTGAACCTGTTTCTGCTCTCGTTGTCTTGGTGTGGACGCCGCCTCTGTGAGTTTTGGAGGAGTTTTTCCTTACTTGAACCTGTTTCTGCTCTCGTTGTCTTGGTGTGGACGCCGCCTCTGTGAGTTTTGGAGGAGTTTTTCCTTACTTGAACCTGTTTCTGCTCTCGTTGTCTTGGTGTGGACGCCGCCTCTGTGAGTTTTGGAGGAGTTTTTCCTTACTTGAACCTGTTTCTGCTCTCGTTGTCTTGGTGTGGACGCCGCCTCTGTGAGTTTTGGAGGAGTTTTTCCTTTCTTGAACCTGTTTCTGCTCTCGTTGTCTTGGTGTGGACGCCGCCTCTGTGAGTTTTGGAGGAGTTTTTCCTTACTTGAACCTGTTTCTGCTCTCGTTGTCTTGGTGTGGACGCCGCCTCTGTGAGTTTTGGAGGAGTTTTTCCTTACTTGAACCTGTTTCTGCTCTCGTTGTCTTGGTGTGGACGCCGCCTCTGTGAGTTTTGGAGGAGTTTTTCCTTACTTGAACCTGTTTCTGCTCTCGTTGTCTTGGTGTGGACGCCGCCTCTGTGAGTTTTGGAGGAGTTTTTCCTTACTTGAAGCTGTTTTGAAGTGTTTTTTGCGGAGCTTCTCTGAGCGGAGCTTTGCACACTCCTGCTCTGCAGTTACAACGGCGTCTATAAAATGCTGCTGCACATGTCCGAAAAAAACTGCCTAAAAAATGGACATAATGCACAGCGATATGGTTTGCAAACTGTGAAGCGGTTAAGACGTGCCGCTCCTTCGTGCGGCTTCATTTATCTGCCACCTCTATACACTTCAGAGCACAGACGCCGGTGGTGAAGCCGGCACAAGAACACCACCAGCGCTCTCCTGAAGCTGCTTCACCTTGGAAAACTCGTCTCAGAGACGCCATTAAAACATTCCCTGGGGCTCTGTGCACACGGAGTCTTTTTGCTGAGGATTTGGAGCAGAAATGCCAAGTTTTGAGATTTGGAGAGTTTCTGCTCAGTGGCTATGTGCACGCAACGTCTTTTATACTCGGTTGAGCCCAACAGGTAGAAAAATAACACTTCAGGGAACTCTGGAGAATTTATTTTTCCTGAAAAGTCTTTTGTGTGATTTTGTTTTTTTTTTTGTCGGTTCCTGAGTGTTTTTCCCGAGCGTTTTTGTCACTGGTGGTTCTTTGGAGGGGTTTCCTATACTTTTGTGACCTATTTTTTTTTTACTGGTGTTTTTCTGCTTTTTTACCAATCCATTGCATAACCGCTAGCAAGGTTATTTTTTAAGCCAAAACGCTCCAAAACCTGTGTGGTCGCGTCTTGATCTTGCCAATTGACTTTATTGTAAAGTAGCGAGGGTCTTCCCAATGGCAAACGCCAGAAGAACAAGGTGGTTACGTCATTTAATCACTTGAAGCTTTCAGGACCCGGAAGCGGTTCTCGGAGGAGACATAAGACGTTGCATGTGCTCCGGTCGCTGTCACATTGCTCTGCACTATGTTCAATTTCGCAGGCAGATACCGAGCCTGAAAAACACGTCCTGTGCACAAACCCATGACGAGGAATCCAGTATTTGTCTTTTTGCCGAGTTTGTGGAAAAGAGCAGAAACGCCAAGATTTTGAGGATTTTTTTTTGCGTTTTTCAAGGGGGATTTGCAGAGTTTCTGCTCCAAACACTTAGCCTGCACTTAACTCAGGAGTATATCCTCTCCAAAAACTCCTCCAAAAACTCCTTGTGCACATGCCCTAACATTCAGCCCGTGGAGCCTAATGGATTATTCCATGTAAAGAAGGAGTGCTGTCTAAATATTATTTCTACTCTCTGTCCTTTCATCCTTTTTGTCTTTTTGGCATGAAACTTAAGACATGCTTGAGAGCTTGAGTGAAGACACAGGGAAGTCCTCGGGTCTCTAGTAATCAGAGGCCTCGCTCTTCTCAGAGCCACAGGTGGATTATTTCCACTCAAACATTGAACATTGAAGAAAGCGTTGTCTGGAGGAGAAATATTCGGCGCCGATAATAGTCATCGAACAAGCCAGTCTTCTGATGCCATGCCAAGTCTGCCACCTGTTGGCAACAGGCTGGCAGAACTTGCTGATTTTTCATAGGTTCATAGGTTCCTCACCTTTTGTTCTCCTGCCTGTTTGGGCTGACATCTGCACCCAGGGAATTTGTGGATGAAATTTCTATTGTTCTGGTCGTAGGTTGGGAGGAGTCCAAGATGATTTCGCATTAGATGACTGGTTGACCCAGACATGATCCATGAACCAGTGGAAAGGCCTCGATGAACTGATCAAGTGTATCACACCAAGAAGAAGCTGACAATTTCTATGGTTCATCTTGGACTTAGAGGAGATGCTGCTGTCTGCTCCGGAAAGGATTCTCAAGATCCAAGAATTCGTTTTTCTCTGATTTGGTCTCCTCATACATCGACCAGGACCGTCATGTGGACTGTTGACCTCAGTGATAGAGGTATATCTCACTTCTCCAGACCATTTTGGCTGTTTGGTCCAGGTCTGCCTGGGTCTAAAGAAGAGATCCGTTGTTCACTTAGAAGTCCGTACCAACCTTATGTGTTGATTGGAGAAGAAGAATCTTTATAGAGGGAAGTTCCTAAAATTCTCTCAGCTGATGTTATTTCATAATGGACGCCTCATCATTGAGCTGGAGAGCCCATCTTGATTATCTGTGATTACAAAATACCTGGAACATCATGGGCAGGTCTCCATCTTCCAACGCTTAAGAAAAGGCATCCACCATCAACAAAGATGTCAGAGAACAGTCTGGGAAACTCACCCGAACAAGCATGATGGAATCGGTCTCTATCAAGGGAATGTCAAAAAGGATCTGGCTGCGAAAATGGTCATAGACATCTCTCCAGGTCACATCAGAGGTGCTGCCAATGCCTGTGTAGACCATCTAATAATTGGAGGATTGGACCTTGAACCCTTTTGTGTCTCGACAGATCTAATGTTGCTCAAGGAAAACGCGGGCCTGCCTATTGTGACAGAAGCCTCCGCAGCGCGGGCCTGCCTATTGTGACAGAAGCCTCCGCAACGCGGGCCTGCCTATTGTGACAGAAGCCTCCGCAACGCGGGCCTGCCTATTGTGACAGAAGTCTTCTCGCTCCATGGAACAATTTCTTAGTTTACCTCTTTTCCCTTCTGACCCCTGTTCAGGGAGGGTTATGGTGGAGGAGAAGCGAGACCTGATTCTGGTCATCACCTTTCAGCCGCACAGAGTTTGGCTTATTCGGCTTGTAAGACTAAATACTGGACATCATCAGTGCGGAGAGATCTCATGCCCCAGAAATCCGGTACCCTCTTGTGACCTGGAGGTTGAGCGTCCGGCCCCCCAAAAATAATCATTACGCTACTGTCAGCTAGAAGGATGGCCGTAAGGGTCAAGAATAATCCACCTGTTGTGGCTGAAACTTTGTTGTGGTCCTGAGGTTGCTCTGACTAATTTGCCACCATTGCTCGTGGTGATGATCGGCTCTATCTCTACTTGTGAGGCCGAATCTCTTGACATCACTCTGCTGACTCCTCTGCTGCAGCGTCTCTGCCGTCTCTACTACACTGCACTTCATGGCCGGGCCGATGTCCTCCAGGTGTCCTCTTCCTGAACATGTTCATGGGACATATAGTCCCCGACTTACATGTCCTTATTCACCAGACAAAGGCTAAGAGGCCTAAATCTGGGTGGTATCAGCACGATCAATTGTATTGGACAGTGCCGCACATACAGAGCTTAGCATAAGAGTACACCCCACATCAAAAATTCCTCCATCTGGTATTGTGTGTGATCTCCATGATGTGCAAAAGGACGGCACCGAGTCTTCTAGACCTGGAAGGAACAAGGTGGCGACATATTACATCCATCTTCCTCCAACTTCAGAACAAGCTCTGGAGCCTGGATGCCGGATGGAGAGTGGTGACGACTTGTCTCCAGATCTCCCCATTGGGGTCCGGATGTCAGATCAGGAGACAATTGGCCGCTGAGTCTCTGTCACCAGTTCTTCAGAAATGCAGCAGATGTGAGATTTGAATGATTATCATGATGAAAAAATGCTCGTCTGCTGAGGGCCGGAGTGATGGCAGCATCTTCTCCCTCACTATAGAATAGAATATCTGTGACTTCATGGTACCATCAATGTAGCCCCGACACCAGCAGCGCGTGTGCCCTCCCCCAACACCTCATGTGGCCCCCGTCACCGGCAACTCATGTACTCCCCGAGACCGGCAGCTCGTGCCCTCCGAGACCAGCAGCTCATGTGCCCCCCCGACACCAGCGGCGTGTGTGCCCTCCCCCAACACCTCATGTGGCCCCGTCACCGGCAACTCATGTGCTCCCCGGACCGGCAGCTCGTGCCCTCCAAGACCAGCAGATCATGTGCCCCCCGACACCAGCGGCATGTGTGCCCTCCCCCGACACCGGCAGCTCATGTGCCCCCCCATCACCGGCAACTCATGTGCCCCCCCATCACCGGCAACTCATGTGCCCCCCCGTCACCGGCAACTCATGTGCCCCCCGACACCGGTAGCTCATGTGCCTCCCGACACCGGTAGCTCATGTTCCGACGAGACCAGCTGCTCATGTGCCTTTAGGAGCGGATCCTCCGTGGACGCTCCCTCATGCTGCTGTTCCTCTGCGGTGTCTCTCGGTTTGGCTTTCTTTGTCTTTAGATAACAGCAGGGAACTTACGTGTGGATTTTCTTCCCTTCTCATCAGAAGACGCTCCTCCTGTTTCGGTGGTGACTTCCGTGGTCGCTGGACGTCTGTGAGATGCTACAGCTCCATATTTCCTACATTTTTTATCATTTCTGCTCCAGTATCTGACTGCTGATCTTCATGTAGCTGTCACCTTTCTTGGTCTTGTGACATTTCTCTTCCCTGTGGTGCCATTGCTGACAGCATGTAGTGGACAGGGGTTTTGTGTGTTAGGTATCAGCCTCTTATAGTCACCCGTCTGCTGTAAATCAGTGTAATTAAGGATGACACTGACCTGAGGGGATTCTTGTTACTTAGAATTTTGTGGTCTAAGCTTTAGACATTGGGGTGTACCCATTTTTACAACATGGTCTTTTTTGGGTGTGCAAAATAACAGTCTTGTTTGCAACCAATGGCCGACATTTCTGGAGTGTTCTGTAGTGTAGTATATGTGGCGCCCTGCTGCACATTGGTGCCACAGATCCTAGAGGGGTGCATGGACGGATTCCTCCACACGAGGCCCTCATAGCATTCACACACCTCCACCTTCCACCTCAGACCACCAGAGGGAGCCCGTTAGGGATATAAAAAGGGAAGGTGAAGCTAGGCAGTCAGTCGGTCTGGAGTCTGCAGTCTGGAGTCTACAGTCAGTCTGCTGCAGCCAGATAGGTGGCCAGTCCAGCCCCGACTCAGGGAGCTCAGGTTAGTGAGCCCAAGGCGTGCCGAAGCCATAAGAGCGGTGAAGAGTAGCAAGGCCTACTGCCAGTGTGAAGCCTAGTGAGTGGCCGAAGGCGAGTGGAGTAAGCGAGCTACACAGGGGGCAGAGGAGCTTAGCCAGCTCACCCCAAGACCATATACCGGACACCGGGTCCGTGTCTGCAAGGATCTCTAGGACCAGCAGAAACAACCGGAACCCCTGGCGAACTACATGTCCCAGGAGCACCAGAAGCTGACCGTTATCCCAGGGTCAGGAATCACAGAGGCCCAAGAGACCAGGGAGTGTGATCTCCAACAGAAGGCCCTACCACCAGGTCAGCAGGTGCCAGACAGAGACCAAGTTAGGCCTAGCTCCAGGCAGGTCAAAAACTTACCAGGAAAAGGCAAGAAACAGGAGGCCCCACACCCGCTCACTGGGGAGTGTCCTGGAACTCACCCTTCACAATAGAGTGCCCTGGATCGTGCCTGAAACACCACCAGTAAATGTACTGAAGTGAACTGTTGCGAGTGTGCCTATTCTTCTCCTGACCCGGCTGGGTCCTCTCTGTCCTGAATCCCTTTTCCTACGCTGCCCTGAGGCCCCGCTCCACCTGTGGGGAGCTGCACCAACTAAGCTGCCTGACCACCGGCCTCAGAGGACTGTAGCAGCGCTGGTGATCCTCATCAGACACCACGAGTGGCGTCACGAACATTTCCCTATCCCGATAACCTTTCCCCCTTCCTTGCTTTTAAGAGTGACCTCAGGGTATGGGCCCGGGAGCCGGCCACCGCGGCATCCCCCAACACCATCAACAAGGCCCGGGCGCCGATTCGTCCCCATCCCCTGGGCGCGTCATATACCATAGAAAACCTTTGGTTTCCTTTCAGAATGAACATTTTCTGACAAATCTGTTAGGGTGTACTCATTTATGCTTTGCACTGTATTATATATAATCATATCGGAAAGTGCCGCAGATTGCACTTTACTGCTGTATCTTCTATATTCTTCACTTGTCTTTCTATAGTTGGGTTGTATGTAGTACGTATGGATCCATGAAGACTCTGCGCCTGTGGGGGGCTCCTGAGCGTGGCCCCCCGGACCGAGGGTGAAGACGTGCACTCAGCCCCAGAGCATCTCGGCTACAGAGAGTCTCAGCCGTCTATTCGTAGGATCTTTGATTTACTACTTACATCCCCAGCGATGCCCGAGGGAGAATAACTAGAACATATTTCTTACCTTAAAGTTTCTTTTACTGAAATCCAAGTCCGTTCGGCGCTCACCATCGCCCCCCAATAACCGTGTCATAAACCGTCTCTTCCTGTCTCCGGAGATATTTATGGGCGGTCGATGTAATAATGAATTCACTGAAATATTCTTCAGAAAAAGCAAAATTTAGTGATGGTGAAAAAAGACCCAAAACAGTCACAAAAAGTCTGAAAAGTTAAGGTGAACAGAAGCCACGAAGATCTGCTCTGGGCCGCGCCCGTCAGGCTGATTTATGAGCTCTGCTGATTTGGGCTTATTGCCCACAAGTGTTCAGATATATACTATATATATATATATATATATACTCAGCCCGTTCTTCTTATTGATGGGCATTATTACGGGGTCTTCGATATGGGAAGCTGTTGGGACCTTGTGATCAGACGGGTCTCATTTCGGGGGGCTTATTCCAGCCCCTCCGGCATTGTTGCACCTGTTTGTTACCTTCTATCGCTCCGACGTATCATGGAGGAATGTGATGATCACAAGTCGCTTTCAGGCCTCAGATGTGCTGGAATCTTCTGCTTCTCTGATGGGAGTTTTGCTTCAGGGGGAAACAGAAATTATCCTGTAATTTATATATTTCATGTTTCCAGGAGCCCTCAGGGGGCAATAGGTAAAGTCCCTGAGTGGTGAGACCCCCACAGCAAGTCGCAGGTAAAACCGGACGTGTGATCTGCAATCCTCCCCTGTGACTGTACCGCTGACCACCGGGGACCGGACTGTGACTGTACCGCTGACCACCGGGGACCGGACTGTGACTGTACCGCTGACCACCGGGGACCGGACTGTGACTGTACCACTGACCACCGGGGACAGGACTGTGACTGTACCGCTGACCCCCGGGGATCGGGCTGTGACTGTACCGCTGACCACCGGGGACCGGACTGTGACTGTACCGCTGACCACCGGGGACCGGACTGTGACTGTACCGCAGACCACCGGGGACCGGACTGTGACTGTACCACTGACCACCGGGGACAGGACTGTGACTGTACCGCTGACCCCCGGGGATCGGGCTGTGACTGTACCGCTGACCACCGGGGACCGGACTGTGACTGTACCGCTGACCACCGGGGACCGGACTGTGACTGTACCGCTGACCACCGGGGACAGGACTGTGACTGTACCGCTGACCCCCGGGGATCGGGCTGTGACTGTACCGCTGACCACCGGGGACCGGACTGTGACTGTACCGCAGACCACCGGGGACCGGACTGTGACTGTACCACTGACCACCGGGGACAGTGCTGTGACTGTACTGCTGACCACCGGGAACCGGACTGTGACTGTACCACTGACCACCGGGGACAGTGCTGTGACTGTACCACTGACCACCGGGGACCGGACTGTGACTGTACCACTGACCACCGGGGACCGGACTGTGACTGTACCACTGACCACCGGGGACCAGACTGTGACTGTACCACTGACCACCGGGGACCAGACTGTGACTGTACCACTGACCACCGGGGACCGGACTGTGACTGTACCACTGACCCCCGGGGATCGGACTGTGACTGTACCGCTGACCCCCGGGGATCGGGCTGTGACTGTACCGCTGACCCCCGGGGATCGGACTGTGACTGTACCGCTGACCCCCGGGGACCGGACTGTGACTGTACCGCTGACCCCCGGGGACAGTGCTGTGACTGTACTGCTGACCACCGGGAACCGGACTGTGACTGTACCACTGACCACCGGGGACAGTGCTGTGACTGTACCACTGACCACCGGGGACCGGACTGTGACTGTACCACTGACCCCCGGGGATCGGACTGTGACTGTACCACTGACCACCGGGGACCAGACTGTGACTGTACCACTGACCACCGGGGACCAGACTGTGACTGTACCACTGTCCACCGGGGACCAGACTGTGACTGTACCACTGACCCCCGGGGATCGGACTGTGACTGTACCGCTGACCCCCGGGGATCGGACTGTGACTGTACCGCTGACCCCCGGGGATCGGGCTGTGACTGTACCGCTGACCCCCGGGGATCGGGCTGTGACTGTACCGCTGACCACCGGGGACCGGATTGTGACTGTACCACTGACCACCGGGGACAGTGCTGTGACTGTACCGCTGACCACCGGGGACCGGACTGTGACTGTACCACTGACCCCCGGGGATCGGACTGTGACTGTACCGCTGACCACCGGGGACCAGACTGTGACTGTACCACTGACCACCGGGGACAGTGCTGTGACTGTACCACTGACCCCCGGGGATCGGACTGTGACTGTACCGCTGACCCCCGGGGATCGGACTGTGACTGTACCGCTGACCCCCGGGGATCGGGCTGTGACTGTACCGCTGACCCCCGGGGATCGGGCTGTGACTTTACCGCTGACCACCGGGGACCGGACTGTGACTGTACCACTGACCACCGGGGACAGTGCTGTGACTGTACCACTGACCACCGGGGACTGGACTGTGACAATATCAGCATTATTTTCCAGTGTCTGCAGACAGTCCTGACCCGGGTGCAGCTTGTGTGGGGACAGCGGAGCTTTCGTTTCTGTGTGCGATGCTTTGGGTGTGACTGGAGTATAATCAGGCTATTGTCATTATATTGGTGACGTTCTTCCTCTCACATCATCTGTCAATCATCTGAGTGCGCTGCTCGTCCACCAGGTGCGATGTCATAGATACATGGGCAGTGGATGATGAGGGTATTACTCCGTTCAGTGACGAGGACACTACCACCCCAGGCCTCTCCCACAATCGCCCCCAAGAGTCTGGTGAGCGTTCCCTTAGTTGGGGGATTATTGCAGCGTGATATCATTACCCATAATCCTGTGCTTCTCCATTATATCAGATTATGTTACACTGAACCAGATGAACCACCTGGATTAGCGGCAGCGCTGTCACTCACGGCCCCTGGCAGGAAGGGGCCCCACAGGAGAAGGGGCCCCACAGGAGAAGGGGCCAGACAGGAGAAGGGGCCAAACAAGAGAAGGGGCCAAACAAGAGAAGGGGCCCCACAGGAGAAGGGGCCAAACAAGAGAAGGGGCCCCACAGGAGAAGGGGCCCCACAGGAGAAGGGGCCAAACAAGAGAAGGGGCCCCACAGGAGAAGGGGCCAGACAGGAGAAGGGGCCAAACAAGAGAAGGGACCCCACAGGAGAAGGGCCACACAGGAGAAGGGGCCCCACAGGAGAAGGGGCCCCACAGGAGAAGGGGCCAGACAGGAGAAGGGGCCAAACAAGAGAAGGGGCCAAACAAGAGAAGGGGCCAGACAGGAGAAGGGGCCCCACAGGAGAAGGGGCCAAACAAGAGAAGGGGCCCCACAGGAGAAGGGGCCCCACAGGAGAAGGGGCCAAACAAGAGAAGGGGCCCCACAGGAGAAGGGGCCAGACAGGAGAAGGGGCCAAACAAGAGAAGGGACCCCACAGGAGAAGGGCCACACAGGAGAAGGGGCCCCACAGGAGAAGGGGCCCCACAGGAGAAGGGGCCAAACAAGAGAAGGGGCCCCACAGGAGAAGGGGCCAAACAAGAGAAGGGGTCCCACAGGAGAAGGGGCCAGACAGGAGAAGGGGCCCCACAGGAGAAGGGGCCAAACAAGAGAAGGGGCCCCACAGGAGAAGGGGCCAAACAAGAGAAGGGGCCCCACAGGAGAAGGGGCCAAACAAGAGAAGGGGCCAAACAAGAGAAGGGGCCCCACAGGAGAAGGGGCCAAACAAGAGAAGGGGCCCCACAGGAGAAGGGGCCAAACAAGAGAAGGGGCCAAACAAGAGAAGGGGCCCCACAGGAGAAGGGGCCAAACAAGAGAAGGGGCCCCACAGGAGAAGGGGCCAAACAAGAGAAGGGGTCCCACAGGAAAAGGGGCCAGACAGGAGAAGGGACCCCACAGGAGAAGGGGCCCCACAGGAGAAGGGGCCAAACAAGAGAAGGGGCCAAACAAGAGAAGGGGCCCCACAGGAGAAGGGGCCAAACAAGAGAAGGGGCCCCACAGGAGAAGGGGCCAAACAAGAGAAGGGGTCCCACAGGAAAAGGGGCCAGACAGGAGAAGGGACCCCACAGGAGAAGGGGCCCCACAGGAGAAGGGGCCAAACAAGAGAAGGGGCCAAACAAGAGAAGGGGCCCCACAGGAGAAGGGGCCCCACAGGAGAAGGGGCCCCACAGGAGAAGGGACCCCACAGGAGAAGGGCCACACAGGAGAAGGGGCCCCACAGTAGAAGGGGCCCCACAGAAGGGGCCAAACAAGAGAAGGGGCCAGACAGGAGAAGGGGCCCCACAGGAGAAGGGGCCCAACAAGAGAAGGGGCCCGACAGGAGAAGGGGCCCGACAGGAGAAGGGGCCCCACAGGAGAAGGGGCCAAACAAGAGAAGGAGTCCCACAGGAGAAGGGGCCAAACAAGAGAAGGGGCCTCACAGGAGATGGGGCCAAACAAGAGAAGGGGCCCCACAGGAGAAGGGGCCAAACAAGAGAAGGGGCCCCACAGGAGTAGGGGCCACACAGGAGAAGGGGCCAAACAAGAGAAGGGGCCCCACAGGAGAAGGGGCCACACAGGAGAAGGGGCCAAACAAGAGAAGGGGCCCCACAGGAGAAGGGGTCCCACAGGAGAAGGGGCCAGACAGGAGAAGGGGCCCCACAGGAGAAGGGGCCAGACAGGAGAAGGGGCCCCACAGGAGAAGGGGCCACACAGGAGAAGGAGCCAAACAAGAGAAGGGGCCCCACAGGAGAAGGGGCCAAATAAGAGAAGGGGCCCCACAGGAGAAGGGGCCAGACATGAGAAGGGGCCACACAGGAGACGGGGCCCCACAGGAGAAGGGGCCACACAGGAGACGGGGCCAAACAAGAGAAGGGGCCCCACAGGAGAAGGGGCCCCACAGGAGAAGGGGCCAGACAGGAGAAGGGGCCAAACAAGAGAAGGGACCCAACAGGAGAAGGGGCCCCACAGGAGAAGGGGCCAGACAGGAGAAGGGGCCAAACAAGAGAAGGGACCCAACAGGAGAAGGGCCACACAGGAGAAGGGGCCACACAGGAGAAGGGGCCAAACAAGAGAAGGGGCCAGAAAAGAGAAGGGGCCCCACAGGAGAAGGGGCCAAACAAGAGAAGGGGCCCCACAGGAGAAGGGGCCAAACAAGAGAAGGGGCCAAACAAGAGAAGGGGCCCCACAGGAGAAGGGGCCCCACAGGAGAAGGCGCCAGACAGGAGAAGGGGCACCACAGGAGAAGGGGCCACACAGGAGAAGTGGCCCCTCAGGAGAAGGGGCCAAACAAGGGAAGGGGCCACACAGGAGAAGGGGCCCAACAGGAGAAGGGGCCAGACATGAGAAGGGGCCAAACAAGAGAAGGGGCCCCACAGGAGAAGGGGCCACACAGGATAAGGGGCCCCACAGAAGGGGCCAAACAAGAGAAGGGGCCAGACAGGAGAAGGGGCCCCACAGGAGAAGGGGCCCAACAAGAGAAGGGGCCCGACAGGAGAAGGGGCCCCACAGGAGAAGGGACCCCACAGGAGAAGGGGCCAAACAAGAGAAGGAGTCCCACAGGAGAAGGGGCCAAACAAGAGAAGGGGCCCCACAGGAGAAGAGGCCCCACAGGAGAAGGGCCACACAGAAGAAGGGGCCAAACAAGAGAAGGGGCCTCACAGGAGATGGGGCCAAACGAGAGAAGGGGCCAGACAGGAGAAAGGGCCAAACAAGAGAAGGGGCCCCACAGGAGAAGGGGCCACACAGGAGAAGGGGCCACACAGGAGAAGGGGCCAAACAAGAGAAGGGGCCACACAGGAGAAGGGGCCACACAGGAGAAGGGGCCAAACAAGAGAAGGGGCCCCACAGGAGAAGGGGTCCCACAGGAGAAGGGGCCAGACAGGAGAAGGGGCCCCACAGGAGAAGGGGCCAGACAGGAGAAGGGGCCCCACAGGAGAAGGGGCCACACAGGAGAAGGAGCCAAACAAGAGAAGGGGCCCCACAGGAGAAGGGGCCAAATAAGAGAAGGGGCCCCACAGGAGAAGGGGCCAGACATGAGAAGGGGCCACACAGGAGACGGGGCCCCACAGGAGAAGGGGCCACACAGGAGACGGGGCCCCACAGGAGAAGGGGCCAAACAAGAGAAGGGGCCCCACAGGAGAAGGGGCCCCACAGGAGAAGGGGCCAGACAGGAGAAGGGGCCAAACAAGAGAAGGGACCCCACAGGAGAAGGGCCACACAGGAGAAGGGGCCACACAGGAGAAGGGGCCAAACAAGAGAAGGGGCCAGAAAAGAGAAGGGGCCCCACAGGAGAAGGGGCCCCACAGGAGAAGGGGCCAAACAAGAGAAGGGGCCCCACAGGAGAAGGGGCCAAACAAGAGAAGGGGCTCCACAGGAGACGGGGCCCCACAGGAGAAGGGGCCAGACAGGAGAAGGGGCCACACAGGAGAAGGGGCCCCACAGGAGAAGGGGCCAAACAAGAGAAGGGGCCCCACTGGAGAAGGGGCCAAACAAGAGAAGGGGCCCCACAGGAGCAGGGGCCAAACAAGAGAATGGGCTACACAGGAGAAGGGGCCCCTCAGGAGAAGGGGCTAAACAAGAGAAGGGGCCCCACAGGAGAAGGGGCCAAACAAGAGAAGGGGCCAAACAAGAGAAGGGGCCCCACAGGACAAGGGGTCCCACAGCTGCTGTTGGGCCCATAGAGTTCTCCGTAGGCAGCCTCCAGTATTTGGTCAGTATTTTGCATCAGTATTTGTAGCTAAAATCAGGAGAGGAACAATCAGAGGAAAGGAATAATGGAAACACGTCACCACTTCTGTATCTATCACCCACTCCTGGTTACAAATACTGATGGAAAATACTGACCAAATACTGACCGTGTGAATGTGGCCTTATGCTGTATCCCCCACCTCTCTATTATCTCAGTGATAGTTTTCTATCAGTATAAGCTCTTCTGCTTCCACATAGATGAAGCTGCAGGCTCAGTGATCAGAGTGTTCCTTGCTTGTGGAGCAGCGGGTTCAGACTTTAGGGGGTGGTCCTTGCTTTTGCAATTGCGGGTTCAGAGCTCAGTTATTTTTCTTGCTTGTGGAGCTGCAGGTTCAGAGCACAGTGGGTGTTTCTTAATAATGGTATTGCAGTTCACATGTCAGGGGTGGTCTTTACGGTGTAGATGCGAGTTCAGAGCTCAGGGGGTGGTCCTTTCTTTCTGAATTGCAGGTTCTGAGCTTAGGGGATGTACCCTGCTTGTGGAGCGGCCAGCTAAGAGCTCAGAGGGTGCACTCTGTGGAACTACATGGTCAGAGTCAGGGGGTGTTTCTTGGTTGCTGAATTGCAGATTCAGAGCTTGGGGGTGTACCTTGCTTGTGGAGCTGCAAGTCCAGAGCTCAGGGAGTGTTTCTTGCTTGTGGAGCTGCAGGTTCAGAGCTCAGGGAGTGTTTCTTGCTTGTGGAGCTGCAGGTTCAGAGCTCAGGGAGTGTTTATTGCTTGTGGAGCTGCAGGTTCAGAGCTCAGGGAGTGTTTAATGCTTGTGGAGCTGCAGGTTCAGAGCTCAGGGAGCGTTTATTGCTTGTGGAGCTGCAGGTTCAGAGCTCAGGGAGTGTTTATTGCTTGTGGAGCTGCAGGTTCAGAGCTCAGGGAGCGTTTCTTGCTTGTGGGGCTGCAGGTTCAGAGCTCAGGGAGTGTTTCTTGCTTGTAGAGCTGCAGGTTCAGAGCTCTAGGAGAGTTTTTTGCTTGTGGAGCTGCAGGTTCAGAGCTCATGGAGTGTTTCTTGCTTGTGGAGCTGCAGGTTCAGAGCTCATGGAGTGTTTCTTGCTTGTTGAGCTGCAGGTTCAGAGCTACGCTTCTGTTCTTTGGCTTGTCTGTGCCATCTGCTTGTTTCTTCCGTGCCCTTCTTCCCTGATACAGTTGTGCTCTATTGCCTGTTGAGTGTGAATGTTACTGCACTGACCATGGAGATATCTACAGGACTCAGGAGGAGGTCAAGTGATGGCCTCTGCAGCATTTGTAGTTGCCATGGAGACACACAGCTCTACATAAGAGCTGTATACACGGCTTAGTAGATTTTCCATATTCTTATTGTTTTGACGCCCAGCTGTGTCTCTGTAGCATGGAAGGGGGTAAGGAGCCAGGCTGCAGGGGGCTACAGGGGAAGTATGTAGGGGTCCGGACCTGGACAGGGATTATAGTAATTTTTGCCAGGAGACCCCTCTTGTCACCCTGGCAGTGTGGCTTGGGGTGTGTGACCCGGCTGTGTGCTCAGTGCATGTCCCTCTGAACACCAACTGCTGTTCACACCTGAAGGTTGTACCAACAATATCATCACATTAGGAAGTTGCTATGTAAGCGATTTCTCCCCCCCGAGAAGTTCATGACCCTCATCTCACTCAAGGTGTATAATGTTCTCACGCTCCCTGCCGGCATCAGGTCACACCTGCCCCTCCGCTGCATAAATATACACCCCCAGGGGGACTCCTGCATTCTGTGTAGCTCCTGATTGCTGGTGGCTGCAGGAGGATGACTGGGCCCAGGAGCTGACAATCAGAGAAGCTGAACCCCCACACTAGTGGCTCTACATGAGCGGGGCCCTCAGCCGGAGCCCAGTGCAGAGCGGACCCCCAAGGGTCACCTATCACATCCATGAATGGTGCATTGCCCGATCCCACGCCGCTGATCGCAGGACGCCGCTGATCGCAGGACGCCGCTGATCGCAGGACGCCGCTGATCCCTATCTCTACCCCCAGGACAGACTCTTCTTATCAGTGTGAACAATGTCAGCAACATGAACAGAAAGAAGCCATTGCAAAGCGCGAGTCATCACATTTCAGTCCAACCATCCGGAAAAGTAAGTGCCCCCCACCAGCAAAAAGGATCATGTGTCACATCTCAATATCCAGCAATACAATGTGGACAAGTAAGTGCCCCCCACATGAGTGTGACTAACAGGCCGGGCATTACCGCAGGTGCAGTGGATCAGGTGCAGCCGTGAGAACGCAGTCACAGAAGCCTCAGACCTACAATCGTCGCCAATTCTCCCACCGTCCAGACCGGACCCCCGCCGCAGCTCAGCAGCAGGTCTGGAGCAATGTGTCTGGACAGAGGAGGCTGAGATACAGTTCAGATACTGCAGTACCACATGTCTGATGATCACAGGCCGCAGTACAAAAGAAGCACCTGATACCTGCCGTGTAAAGCATGGAGGACAGAACACTTAAAGGGGTAGTCCCATCTCCAAGGTCCTGTCCCAATATGTAGTATATGTAATATTAATAATTTTAGCAAATACCTTCAATGAGAACTGTAGTATAGTTCTTCTGATTCACTATGTCGCTTAACCCTATGGCAGAGCATTGTAGTAGCTTAGGTATCCATGGTTACGACCACTATCAACTGTCACTATATAAGTGTCCGTAACCATGGATACCTAAGCTACTACAATGCACATGGGGGTAAGCGACATAGCGAATCAGAAGAACTATACTACAGCTCTCATTGAAGGTGTTTGATAATATTATTACTATTACATCTACTACATATTGGGAAAGGACCTTGGAGATGGGAAGACCCCTTTAATTATCCTGATATGTGTAAACGACAGATGACATTTTACAAGCATCTGATGCCTACAGTGTAAAGCATGGTGGTGATACATCCAGGGCCGACTAGGCAAAAATGCAGATTATCTATTACTGCTGACAACCATTCTGTATACATGTGTGAGCGGTTGTCAGCCCCGCCCCCGGTGATGACATCACTGATATCATCGTGTCAGCCCCGCCCTCAGTGATGACATCACCGATACCATAGTGCAGACGACCCGCCTGTATATTGTCAGTGAGCGGTTGTCAGCCCCGCCCCTGGTGATGACATCACCGATACCATAGTGTCAGACCACCAGCCTGTATATTGTGTGTGAGCGGTTGTCAGCTCCGCCCACAGTGATGACTTCACTTATACCATAGTGTCAGCCCCGCCCCCAGTAATGACATCACTGATACAATGGTGTCAGCCCCACCCCCAGAGATGACATCACTGATACCACAGTGTCAGCCCCACCCCCAGTGATGACATCACTGATACCATAGTGTCAGCCCCGCCCCCAGTAATGACATCACTGATACAATGGTGTCAGCCCCTCCCCCAGAGATGACATCACTGATACCATAGTGTCAGACCCGCCCCCAGTGATGACATCACCGATACCATCGTGTCAGCTCCGCCCCGGTGATGACATCACTGATACCATAGTGTCAGCCCCGCCCCCGGTGATGACATCACTGATACCATAGTGTCAGCCCCGCCCCAGTGATGACATCACTGATACCATCGTGTCAGCTCCGCCCCGGTGATGACATCACTGATACCATAGTGTCAGCCCCACCCCCAGTGATGACATCACTGATACAATAGTGTCAGCCCCACCCCCAGTGATGACATCACTGATACCATAGTGTCAGCCCCGCCCCCGGTGATGACATCACTGATACCATAGTGTCAGCCCCGCCCCCAGTGATGACATCACCGATACCATAGTGTCAGCCCCGCCCCCGGTGATGACATCACTGATACCATAGTGTCAGCCCGGCCCCCAGTGATGACATCACTGATACCATAGTGTCAGCCCCTCCCCGGTGATGACATCACTGATACCATAGTGTCAGCCCCGCCCCAGTGATGATATCACCGATACCATAGTGTCAGCCCCGCCCCAGTGATGACATCACTGATGCCATCGTGTCAGCTCCGCCCCGGTGATGACATCACTGATACCATAGTGTCAGCCCCACCCCCAGTGATGACATCACTGATACAATAGTGTCAGCCCCACCCCCAGTGATGACATCACTGATACCATAGTGTCAGCCCCTCCCCGGTGATGACATCACTGATACCATAGTGTCAGCCCCACCCCCAGTGATGACATCACTGATACCATAGTGTCAGCCCCGCCCCCAGTGATGACATCACCGATACCATAGTGTCAGCCCCACCCCCAGTGATGACATCACTGATACCATAGTGTCAGCCCCTCCCCGGTGATGACATCACTGATACCATAGTGTCAGCCCCGCCCCCAGTGATGACATCACTGATACCATAGTGTCAGCCCCTCCCCGGTGATGACATCACTGATACCATAGTGTCAGCCCCGCCCCCAGTGATGACATCACCGATACCATAGTGTCAGCCCCGCCCCCGGTGATGACATCACTGATACCATAGTGTCAGCCCCGCCCCCAGTGATGACATCACCGATACCATAGTGTCAGCCCCGCCCCCGGTGATGACATCACTGATACCATAGTGTCAGCCCGGCCCCCAGTGATGACATCACTGATACCATAGTGTCAGCCCCTCCCCGGTGATGACATCACTGATACCATAGTGTCAGCCCCGCCCCCAGTGATGACATCACTGATACCATAGTGTCAGCCCCTCCCCGGTGATGACATCACTGATACCATAGTGTCAGCCCCGCCCCCAGTGATGACATCACTGATACCATAGTGTCAGCCCCACCCCTGGTGATGACATCACTGATACCATCGTGTCAGCTCCGCCCCGGTGATGACATCACTGATACCATAGTGTCAGCCCCACCCCCAGTGATGACATCACTGATACCATAGTGTCAGCCCCGCCCCAGTGATGATATCACCGATACCATAGTGTCAGCCCGGCCCCCAGTGATGACATCACTGATACCATAGTGTCAGCCCGGCCCCCAGTGATGACATCACTGATACCATAGTGTCAGCCCGGCCCCCAGTGATGACATCACTGATACCATAGTGTCAGCCCCTCCCCGGTGATGACATCACTGATACCATAGTGTCAGTCCCTCCCCGGTGATGACATCACTGATACCATAGTGTCAGCCCCACCCCAGTGATGATATCACCGATACCATAGTGTCAGCCCCGCCCCTGGTGATGACATTACCGATACCATAGTGTCAGCCCCGCCCCTGGTGATGACATCACCGATACCATAGTGTCAGCCCCGCCCCTGGTGATGACATCACCGATACCATAGTGTCAGCCCGGCCCCCAGTGATGACATCACTGATACCATAGTGTCAGCCCCTCCCCGGTGATGACATCACTGATACCATAGTGTCAGTCCCTCCCCGGTGATGACATCACTGATACCATAGTGTCAGCCCCACCCCAGTGATGATATCACCGATACCATAGTGTCAGCCCCGCCCCAGTGATGACATCACCGATACCATAGTGTCAGCCCGGCCCCCAGTGATGACATCACTGATACCATAGTGTCAGCCCGGCCCCCAGTGATGACATCACTGATACCATAGTGTCAGCCCCTCCCCGGTGATGACATCACTGATACCATAGTGTCAGTCCCTCCCCGGTGATGACATCACTGATACCATAGTGTCAGCCCCGCCCCTGGTGATGACATCACCGATACCATAGTGTCAGCCCCGCCCCCAGTGATGACATCACCGATACCATAGTGTCAGCCCCGCCCCCGGTGATGACATCACCGATACCATAGTGTCAGCCCCGCCCCCAGTGATGACATCACCGATACCATAGTGTCAGCCCCGCCCCCGGTGATGACATCACCGATACCATAGTGTCAGCCCCGCCCCTGGTGATGACATCACCGATACCATAGTGTCAGCCCCGCCCCCAGTGATGACATCACCGATACCATAGTGTCAGCCCCGCCCCTGGTGATGACATCACTGATACCATAGTGTCAGCCCCGCCCCTGGTGATGACATCACCGATACCATAGTGTCAGCCCCGCCCCCAGTGATGACATTACCGATACCATAGTGTCAGCCCCGCCCCCAGTGATGACATCACCGATACCGTAGTGTCAGCCCCGCCCCCAGTGATGACATTACCGATACCATAGTGTCAGCCCCGCCCCCGGTGATGACATCACTGATACCATAGTGTCAGCCCCGCCCCCAGTGATGACATCACCGATACCATAGTGTCAGCCCCACCCCCAGTGATGACATCACTGATACCATAGTGTCAGCCCCTCCCCGGTGATGACATTACCGATACCATAGTGTCAGCCCCGCCCCCGGTGATGACATCACCGATACCGTAGTGTCAGCCCCGCCCCCAGTGATGACATTACCGATACCATAGTGTCAGCCCCGCCCCCGGTGATGACATCACTGATACCATAGTGTCAGCCCCGCCCCTGGTGATGACATCACCGATACCATAGTGTCAGCCCCGCCCCTGGTGATGACATCACCGATACCATAGTGTCAGCCCCGCCCCCAGTGATGACATAGAATCATAGAATGGTAGAGTTGGAAGGGACCTCCTGGGTCATCTGGTCCAACCCCCTGCTCAAAGCAGGATTCACTAGATCATCTCAGACAGATGTCTGTCCAGCCTCTGAAGACGTCCATTGAAGGAGACCTCACCACCTCTCGTGGCCGCCTGTTCCTCTCATTGATCTCCTCACTGTCATACAGGGTCTTCTAATATCTAATCTGTGTCTCCTCCCATTTAGTTTCATCCCATTGCTTCTAGTCTTTCCTTGTGCAAATGAGAATAAAGATGATCCTTCTACAATGTGACAGCCCTGCAGATATTTGTAGACGGCTATTAAGTCTCCTCTCAGTCTTCTCTTTTGCAGCTAAACATTCCCAAATCCTGCAACCGTTCCTCATAGGACATGGTTTGCAGACCAGTCACCATTCTGGTCGCTCTTCTCTGAACTTGCTCCAGTTTGTCTATGTCTTTTTTAAAATGTGCCCAGAACTGTACACAGTATTCCAGATGAGGTCTGACCAAAGAGGAGTAAAGACCGATAATGACTTCACGTGATCTAGACTCTATGCTTCTCCTAATACCTCCCAGAACTGGACACAGTATCCAGATGAGGTCTGACCAAGGAGGAGTAGAGGAGATAATTACTTCACGTGATCTAGACTCTCTGCTTCTCCTAATACCTCCCAGAACTGGACACAGTATCCAGATGAGGTAGGACCAAGGAGGAGTAGAGGGGGATAATGACTTCACGTGATCTAGACTCTATGCTTCTCCTAATACCTCCCAGAACTGGACGCAGTATCCAGATGAGGTCTGAGCAAGGAGGAGTAGAGGGGATAATTACTTCACGTGATCTAGATTCTATGCTTCTCCTAATACCTCCCAGAACTGGACACAGTATCCAGATGAGGTCTGACCAAGGAGGAGTAGAGGGGGGTAATTACTTCACGTGATCTAGACTCTGTGCTTCTCCTAATACCTCCCAGAACTGGACGCAGTATCCAGATGAGGTCTGACCAAGGAGGAGTAGAGGGAGATAATTACTTCACGTGATCTAGACTCTATGCTTCTCCTAATACCTCCCAGAACTGGACACAGTATCCAGATGAGGTCTGACCAAGGAGGAGTAGAGGGGAATAATGACTTCACGTGATCTAGACTCTATGCTTCTCCTAATACCTCCCAGAACTGGACACAGTATCCAGATGAGGTCTGAACAAGGAGGAGTAGAGGGGATAATGACTTCACGTGATCTAGACTCTATGCTTCTCCTAATACCTCCCAGAACTGGACGCAGTATCCAGATGAGGTCTGACCATGGAGGAGTAGAGGGGGATAATTACTTCACGTGATCCAGACTCTATGCTTCTCCTAATACCTCCCAGAACTGGACACAGCATCCAAATGAGGTCTGAACAAGGAGGAGTAGAGGGAATAATGACTTCACGTGATCTAGACTCTATGCTTCTCCTAATACCTCCCAGAACTGGACACAGTATCCAGATGAGGTCTGACCAAGGAGGAGTAGAGGGGGTAATTACTTCACGTGATCTAGACTCTATGCTTCTCCTAATACCTCCCAGAACTAGACACAGTATCCAGATGAGGTCTGACCAAGGAGGAGTAGAGGGGGATAATGACTTCATGTGATCTAGACTCTATGCTTCTCCTAATACCTCCCAGAACTGGACACAGTATTCAGATGAGGTCTGACCAAGGAGGAGTAGAGGAGATAATTACTTCACGTGATCTAGACTCTATGCTTCTCCTAATACCTCCCAGAACTGGACACAGTATTCAGATGAGGTCTGACCAAGGAGGAGTAGAGGAGATAATGACTTCACGTGATCTAGACTGTATGCTTCTGTTAGTACATCCCATTATTGTATTTGCCTTTTTTGCTGCTGCATCACACTGTTGACTCATGTTCAGTCTATGATCTATTAGTATACCTAAGTCTTTTTCACATGTACTGTTGCTTAGCTCTATTCCTCCCATTCTGTATATGCTTTTTTCATTTTTATTGCCCAGATGTAGTACTTTGCATTTTTCCCTGTTAAAAACCATTCTGTTGGTTGCTGCCCACTGCTCCAGTTTATTTAGGTCTTTTTGAATCTTCTCTCTTCTCTAGTATTAGCTATCCCTCCTAGCTTTGTGTCATCAGCAAATTTAATCAGTTTACCCTCAATTCCTTCATCTAAATCATTGATAAAGATGTTGAACAATACAGGTCCCAGGACGGAGCCCTGTGGTACCCCACTTGAGACATTCATCCAACTGGATGTGAAGCCATTTACAACCACTCTTTGAGTCCGATCACTAAGCCAGTTATGAATCCACCTAAAAGTTGCCTTGTCCATTCCATACTTGGTCATTTTGTCAATAAGGATGGTGTGAGATACTTTGTCAAATGCTTTGCTGAAGTCAAGATATACTATATCTACAGCATTTCCCTGATCCACCCAGTCAGTGATTCTGTCATAGAAGGAAATTAAGTTAGTCTGACATGACTTGTTAGTTACACACCCATGCAGACTGGTAAATCACTTCATAGTTATCCATGTACTTACATACATGTTGTTTAATAATTTGTTCAAAGATCTTTCCTGGTATAGAAGTCAGACTCACCGGCCTATAGTTCCCTGGGTCCACCTTCTTCCCCTTTTTGAAGATAGGAACAACATTTGCTCTTCTCCAGTCTTCTGGGACTTCTCCTGTTCTCCAAGAATTTTCAAAGATTATGGAGAGTGGTTCTAAAATTTCTTATACGATCTCCTTCAGTACTCTGGGGTGTAATTCATCTGGACCTGGAGACTTGAACTCATTTATGTTAGCTAAATATTCCCTCACAGTCTTTCTGTTTACAGATAACTTGGATTCTTCTATTCCTTTAATAGGACAGTGAAGATCAGTTGATGTTACATTTTCTTTCTGAGAGAAAACAGATGCAAAATAGGAATTAAAAAGTTCGGCCTTCTCAACATCCTCTCTTACCATTTCTCCATTTTCATCCTGTAAAAATCCTATAGCATCTTTGACTTTTCTTTTACTTTTGACATACCCCCAAAATCCTTTTTTATTGCTTTTGACATCTCTTGCAAGCCTTAATTCATTGTCAGCTTTAGCTAACCTGATACGTGCCCTGCAGGATCTGCAGACTGCATTATAATCTTCTTTAGATATGCCTCCCTCTTTCCATTTAATAAACATTTCTTTCTTTCTTTTTAGCATGTGTTTAAGTTCTGTGTTCATCCATCCTGGCTTCCTTAAATGCTTCCCATTCTTCCTACTTTTCAGGATTGTTAACGATTGCGCTTTGAGAATCTCATTTTTAAAAATTTCCCATCCTTCCTGGACATTTTTGTCCTTAAGGACATCCAGCCATTGGATCCCTCCTATTCTCTTTCTGAGTCGCTTAAAATCTGCCTTTCTGAAATCTAACCTTGGAGTTTGAGTCTTCACATGTCTTCCTCCTCTAGTTATCCAAAATTCTATAATAGCATGATCGCTTCCTCCTAGGGTTCCATAACATAACCGATACCATAGTGTCAGCCCCGCCCCCGGTGATGACATTACCGATACCATAGTGTCAGCCCCGCCCCCAGTGATGACATTACCGATACCATAGTGTCAGCCCCGCCCCCAGTGATGACATCACCGATACCGTAGTGTCAGCCCCGCCCCCAGTGATGACATTACCGATACCATAGTGTCAGCCCCGCCCCCGGTGATGACATCACTGATACCATAGTGTCAGCCCCGCCCCCAGTGATGACATCACCGATATCATAGTGTCAGCCCCGCCCTCGGTGATGACATCACTGATACCATAGTGTCAGCCCCGCCCCCAGTGATGACATTACCGATACCATAGTGTCAGCCCCGCCCCCAGTGATGACATCACCGATACCATAGTATCAGCCCCGCCCCCGGTGATGACATCACCGATATCATAGTGTCCGCCCCGCCCCCAGTGATGACATCACCAATACCATAGTGTCAGCCCCGCCCCGGTAATGACATCACCGATACCATAGTGTCAGCCCCGCCCCGGTGATGACATCACTGATACCATAGTGTCAGCCCCGCCCCGGTGATGACATCACTGATACCATAGTGCAGACCACCATTATCATCTTTTTGACCAGAGAATATAGAAAAGCTTTATTATACAGATGCGCTTTATACAAGGGTTGGTTACAGGTCAGCGTTCACATTGCAGCAGTGTCCCCCCGACAGTCCGTACGTCACATGCAGAATAAAGGCGCAGCGCAGTGACACCTGCAGTCATCAGTGGGGTCCTGGATCCCCCCAGCATATTAGACAGGGAATGGGGTAAAGTACAGCAAGCATAAGGGTGATGTGACATTCAGACCCTCCCCATGGGTGACCTGCCACTGTGAGGGGAGGGACACCTTGTCATGTCTTATACTCTAGTGACCTCCAGAGCTGCGGTCAGACTTCTGCATTTACATAATGTCTTAGGCATCAGTCACATCAGTTGTAAATGCAGCTCTGGAGGTGACTGGAGGATAAGACATGATGTAACAGCAGAATAGTGACTGCAGCTCTGGAGGTGACTGGAGGATAAGACATGATGTAACAGCAGAATAGTGACTGCAGCTCTGGAGGTGCCTGGAGGATAAGACATGATGTAACAGCAGAATAGTGACTGCAGCTCTGGAGGTGACTGGAGGATAAGACACGATGTAACAGCAGAATAGTGAGTGCAGCTCTGGAGATGACTGAATGGACCAGTGTGTGGTTTGTCTGGTGATGTCATTGTCTGGTCTCATGCTCAATAGATTCCCCTTCTCTTCTTCCCTGATCTTATGACATCATCATGTGGGCGGGGCATCAGTTAATGTGTCCTCTGCCAGGTGCAGTCTGGGTACAGGTGACAGGATCACATGGCTGCAGAGGAGAGTAACATCAATCCCTTACTCCTATAACGTAAGTGACCCTCAGCATGGCTATCTCAGCATTCAGAAATAGCCCCCCCACATTGATCACAGTTACCAATCTGCAGGATCAGACCACAAACACTGACGCTACAACACATAGGGGTACAGAACCTGCCCCTCCCCCAGTGATGGCCACCACTTCATGTCCTATGGTAAGAGAGCTGGACACACAGGCAACACTCAACATCATTTCAGTAGGTCCAACCCCAAAGACCTGGTGCCGTTGTGAAGTGTAAGCTCTTGAGGCAACATCATAAATTCTGAGACCACACAGATGTGCTCAAATTGCATCAAATGGAACGAAGAGAAATACCGCGCCCTCCTGTAACCTCATCTCCTGCTGTAACAGCGTCAACGCGCCCTCCTGTAACTTCATCTCTTGCTGTAACAGCGTCACCACGTCCTCCTGTAACCTCATCTCCTGCTGTAACAGCGTCACCGCGCCCTCCTGTAACTTCATCTCCTGCTGTAACAGCATCACCGCGCCCTCCTGTAACTTCACCATCTCCTGCTGTAACAGCGTCACCACGTCCTCCTGTAACCTCATCTCCTGATGTAACAGCGTCACCGCGCCCTCCTGTAACTTCACCATCTCCTGCTGTAACAGCGTCACCACGTCCTCCTGTAACCTCATCTCCTGCTGTAACAGCGTCACTGCGCCCTCCTGTAACTTCACCATCTCCTGCTGTAACAGCGTCACCACGTCCTCCTGTAACCTCATCTCCTGCTGTAACAGCGTCACTGCGCCCTCCTGTAACTTCACCATCTCCTGCTGTAACAGCGTCACCACGTCCTCCTGTAACCTCATCTCCTGCTGTAACAGCGTCACCGCGCCCTCCTGTAACTTCATCTCCTGCTGTAACAGCGTCACCGCGCCCTCCTGTAACTTCACCATCTCCTGCTGTAACAGCGTCACCACGTCCTCCTGTAACCTCATCTCCTGCTGTAACAGCGTCACCGCGCCCTCCTGTAACTTCACCATCTCCTGCTGTAACAGCGTCACCACGTCCTCCTGTAACCTCATCTCCTGCTGTAACAGCGTCACCGCGTCCTCCTGTAACCTCATCTCCTGCTGTAACAGCGTCACCGCGCCCTCCTGTAACTTCACCATCTCCTGCTGTAACAGCGTCACCACGTCCTCCTGTAACCTCATCTCCTGCTGTAACAGCGTCACTGCGCCCTCCTGTAACTTCACCATCTCCTGCTGTAACAGCGTCACCACGTCCTCCTGTAACCTCATCTCCTGCTGTAACAGCGTCACCGCGCCCTCCTGTAACTTCACCATCTCCTGCTGTAACAGCGTCACCGCGCCCTCCTGTAACTTCACCATCTCCTGCTGTAACAGCGTCACCGCTCCCTCCTGTAACTTCACCATCTCCTGCTGTAACAGCGTCACTGCGCCCTCCTGTAACTTCACCATCTCCTGCTGTAACAGCGTCACCGCGCCTCCTGTAACCTCATCTCCTGCTGTAACAGAGTCACCGCGCCCTCCTGTAACTTCACCATCTCCTGCTGTAACAGTGTCACTGCGCCCTCCTGTAACTTCACCATCTCCTGCTGTAACAGTGTCACCGCGTCCTCCTGTAACCTCATCTCCTGCTGTAACAGCGTCACCGCGCCCTCCTGTAACCTCATCTCCTGCTGTAACAGAGTCACCGCGCCCTTCTGTAACTTCACCATCTCCTGCTGTAACAGCGTCACCACGTCCTCCTGTAACTTCACCATCTCCTGCTGTAACAGCGTCACCGCGTCCTCCTGTAACCTCATCTCCTGCTGTAACAGCGTCACCGCGCCCTCCTGTAACCTCATCTCCTGCTGTAACAGAGTCACCGCGCCCTCCTGTAACTTCACCATCTCCTGCTGTAACAGCGTCACCGTGCCCTCCTGTAACTTCACCATCTCCTGCTGTAACAGTGTCACTGCGCCCTCCTGTAACTTCACCATCTCCTGCTGTAACAGTGTCACCGCGTCCTCCTGTAACCTCATCTCCTGCTGTAACAGCGTCACCGCGCCCTCCTGTAACCTCATCTCCTGCTGTAACAGAGTCACCGCGCCCTTCTGTAACTTCACCATCTCCTGCTGTAACAGCGTCACCACGTCCTCCTGTAACTTCACCATCTCCTGCTGTAACAGCGTCACCGCGTCCTCCTGTAACCTCATCTCCTGCTGTAACAGCGTCACCGCGCCCTCCTGTAACCTCATCTCCTGCTGTAACAGAGTCACCGCGCCCTCCTGTAACTTCACCATCTCCTGCTGTAACAGCGTCACCGCGCCCTCCTGTAACTTCACCATCTCCTGCTGTAACAGTGTCACTGCGCCCTCCTGTAACTTCACCATCTCCTGCTGTAACAGCGTCACCGCGTCCTTCTGTAACCTCATCTCCTGCTGTAACAGCGTCACCGAGCCCTCCTGTAACCTCATCTCCTGCTGTAACAGAGTCACCGCGCCCTCCTGTAACTTCACCATCTCCTGCTGTAACAGTGTCACCGCGCCCTCCAGTAACCTCATCTCCTGCTGTAACAGAGTCACCGCGCCCTCCTGTAACTTCACCATCTCCTGCTGTAACAGCGTCACCACGCCCTCCTGTAACTTCACCATCTCCTGCTGTAACAGTGTCACTGCGCCCTCCTGTAACTTCACCATCTCCTGCTGTAACCTCATCTCCTGCTGTAACAGCGTCACCGCGCCCTCCTGTAACCTCATCTCCTGCTGTAACAGAGTCACCTCGCCCTCCTGTAACTTCACCATCTCCTGCTGTAACAGCGTCACCGCGCCCTCCTGTAACTTCACCATCTCCTGCTGTAACAGCGTCACCGCGTCCTCCTGTAACCTCATCTCCTGCTGTAACAGCGTCACTGCATCCTCCTGTAACTTCACCATCTCCTGCTGTAACAGTGTCACCGCGCCCTCCTGTAACCTCATCTCCTGCTGTAACAGTGTCACCGCGCCCTCCTGTTACCTCATCTCCTGCTGTAACAGTGTCACCGCGCCCTCCTGTTACCTCATCTCCTGCTGTAACAGCGTCACTGCGTCCTCCTGTAACTTCACCATCTCCTGCTGTAACAGCGTCACCGCGCCCTCCTGTAACCTCATCTCCTGCTGTAACAGCGTCACCGTGCCCTCCTGTTACCTCATCTCCTGCTGTAACAGCGTCACCGCGCCCTCCTGTAACCTCATCTCCTGCTGTAACAGAGTCACCGCGCCCTCCTGTAACCTCATCTCCTGCTGTAACAGCGTCACTGCGTCCTCCTGTAACTTCACCATCTCCTGCTGTAACAGTGTCACCGCGCCCTCCTGTAACCTCATCTCCTGCTGTAACAGTGTCACTGCGTCCTCCTGTAACTTCACCATCTCCTGCTGTAACAGCGTCACCGCGCCCTCCTGTAACCTCATCTCCTGCTGTAACAGAGTCACCGCGCCCTCCTGTAACCTCATCTCCTGCTGTAACAGCGTCACCGCGCCCTCCTGTAACCTCATCTCCTGCTGTAACAGAGTCACCGCGCCCTCCTGTAACTTCACCATCTCCTGCTGTAACAGCGTCACCGCACCCTCCTGTAACTTCACCATCTCCTGCTCTAACAGTGTCACTGCGCCCTCCTGTAACTTCACCATCTCCTGCTGTAACAGCGTCACCGCGTCCTCCTGTAACCTCATCTCCTGCTGTAACAGCGTCACCGCGCCCTCCTGTAACCTCATCTCCTGCTGTAACAGAGTCACCGCTCCCTCCTGTAACTTCACCATCTCCTGCTGTAACAGTGTCACCGCGCCCTCCTGTAACCTCATCTCCTGCTGTAACAGAGTCACCGCGCCCTCCTGTAACTTCACCATCTCCTGCTGTAACAGCGTCACCGCGCCCTCCTGTAACTTCACCATCTCCTGCTGTAACAGTGTCACTGCGCCCTCCTGTAACTTCACCATCTCCTGCTGTAACAGCGTCACCGCGCCCTCCTGTAACTTCACCATCTCCTGCTGTAACAGCGTCATCGCGTCCTCCTGTAACCTCATCTCCTGCTGTAACAGCGTCACTGCGTCCTCCTGTAACTTCACATCTCCTGCTGTAACAGTGTCACCGCGCCCTCCTGTAACCTCATCTCCTGCTGTAACAGTGTCACCGCGCCCTCCTGTTACCTCATCTCCTGCTGTAACAGCGTCACCGTGCCCTCCTGTTACCTCATCTCCTGCTGTAACAGCGTCACCGCGCCCTCCTGTTACCTCATCTCCTGCTGTAACAGCGTCACCGCGCCCTCCTGTAACCTCATCTCCTGCTGTAACAGAGTCACCGCGCCCTCCTGTAACCTCATCTCCTGCTGTAACAGCGTCACTGCGTCCTCCTGTAACTTCACCATCTCCTGCAGTAACAGTGTCACAGCGCCCTCCTGTAACCTCATCTCCTGCTGTAACAGCGTCACTGCGTCCTCCTGTAACTTCACCATCTCCTGCTGTAACAGCGTCACCGCGCCCTCCTGTAACCTCATCTCCTGCTGTAACAGCGTCACCGTGTCCTCCTGTAACTTCACCATCTCCTGCTGTGTCACCGCGCCCTCCTGTAACCTCATCTCCTGCTGTAACAGCGTCACCGCGCCCTCCTGTAACCTCATCTCCTGCTGTAACAGTGTCACCGCGCCCTCCTGTAACCTCATCTCCTGCTGTAACAGCGTCACCGCGCCCTCCTGTAACCTCATCTCCTGCTGTAACAGCGTCACCGCGCCCTCCTGTAACTTCACCATCTCCTGCTGTAACAGCGTCACTGCGTCCTCCTGTAACCTCATCTCCTGCTGTAACAGCGTCACCGCGCCATCCTGTAACTTCACCATCTCCTGCTGTAACAGTGTCACTGCGCCCTCCTGTAACTTCACCATCTCCTGCTGTAACAGTGTCACCGCTTCCTCCTGTAACTTCACCATCTCCTGCTGTAACAGCATCACCGCGTCCTCCTGTAACTTCACCATCTCCTGCTGAAACAGTCACCGCGTCCTCCTGTAACTTCACCATCTCCTGCTGTAACAGCGTCACTGCGCCCTCCTGTAACTTCACCGTCTCCTGCTGAAACAGTGTCACCGCGCCCTCCTGTAACTTCACCATGTCCTGCTGTAACAGCGTCATCGCGTCCTCCTGTAACTTCACCATCTCCTGCTGTAACAGCATCACCGCGTCCTCCTGTAACTTCACCATCTCCTGCTGAAACAGTGTCACCGCGCCCTCCTGTAACTTCACCATGTCCTGCTGTAACAGCGTCACTGCGTCCTCCTGTAACTTCACCATCTCCTGCTGTAACAGCGTCATCGCGTCCTCCTGTAACTTCACAGTCTCCTGCTATAACAGCGTCATCGCGTCCTCCTGTAACTTCATCTCCTGGTGTAACAGCGTCACCGCGCCCTCCTGTAACTTCATCTCCTGCTGTAACAGCGTCACCGCGTCCTCCTGTAACTTCACCATCTCCTGCTGTAACAGCGTCACCGCGTCCTCCTGTAACTTCACCGTCTCCTGCTATAACAGCGTCATTGCGTCCTCCTGTAACTTCATCTCCTGGTGTAACAGCGTCACCGCGCCCTCCTGTAACTTCATCTCCTGCTGTAACAGCGTCACCTTGTCCTCCTGTAACTTCACCATCTCCTGCTGTAACAGCGTCACCACGTCCTCCTGTAACTTCATCTCCTGCTGTAACAGCGTCACTGCGCCCTCCTGTAACTTCACCATCTCCTGCTGTATTAGTGTCACCACATCCTCCTGTAACTTCACCATCTTCAAAATTAACAGTGTCACCGCGTCCTCCTGTAACTTCACCATCTCCTGCTCTAACAGTGTCACCGCGTCCTCCTGTAACTTCACCATCTCCTGCTCTAACAGTGTCACCGCGTCCTCCTGTAACTTCACCATCTCCTGCTCTAACAGTGTCACCACACCCTCCTGTAACTTCACCATCTCCTGCTCTAACAGTGTCACCGCATCCTCCTGTAACTTCACCATCTCCTACTCTAACAGTGTCACCACACCCTCCTGTAACTTCACCATCTCCTGCTCTAACAGTGTCACCGCGTCCTCCTGTAACTTCACCATCTCCTGCTCTAACAGTGTCACCACACCCTCCTGTAACTTCACCATCTCCTGCTCTAACAGTGTCACCGCGTCCTCCTGTAACTTCACCATCTCCTGCTGTATTAGTGTCACCATGCCCTCCTGTAGCTTCATCTTCTCTCGCTGTATTAGTGTCACAGCACACCTTCACCGCCCTTTTGTCTCTTTCCTGTCACTTTCGGTCTCCTTCCTGTTTTCAGGGGGCTCCATCCCCCTCTGACCATACATGTAGCGCCCCCAGATCTCCTTGCACATTACCGACCTCGGTCCTCCCTCACTGTCCTGTCTTCTACGTACTGGATCCATCATTCCTCCATAATTTCTTACATCAGTTTACCCACAATCACATGAAAATAGATCATGGGCAACTTGTGGGGCCAAAACATCTTAGGTGATCACTTGAGGGGGCAGTGGTCCGGCCTCGGACTGCGACTTCAACTGCAATGCAGTAAATTACTCCATAGCAACAGCAAACTACACCACAAGGACTGACCCCACGGCACAGACCAACCCCACAGGGCAGGCCGACCCCACGGCACAGACCAACCCCACAGGGCAGGCCGACTCCACGGCACAGACCAACCCCACAGGGCAGGCCGGCCCCACGGCACAGACGGATCCTACAGGGCAGGCCGACCCCACGGCACAGACGGATCCCACGGGGCAGGCCGACCCCATGGCACAGACCGACCCTACAGTGCAGAATAACCCCACGGCACAGAATGACCCCATGACGCATACCGACCCCACAGGGCAGGCCGACCCCATGGCACAGACCAACCCCACAGGGCAGGCCGACCCCACGGCACAAACAGACCCCACGGGGCAGGCCGTCCCCATGGCACAGACAGACCCCTTAGCGCAGACCGACCCCACGGTGCAGAACGACCCCACGGCACAGACCGACCCCACGGCACAGACCAACCCCACAGGGCAGGCCGACCCCATGGCACAGACCAACCCCATGGGGCAGGCCGACACCACGGCACAGACGGACCCCATGGCACAGACAGACCCCACGGGGCAGGCCGTACCCACAGCACAGACAGACCCCATGGCACAGACCAATCCCCATGGGGAAGGCCGACCCCACGGCACAGACCAACCCCACAGGGCAGGCCGACCCCACGGCACAGACCAACCCCACAGGGCAGGCCGACCCCACGGCACAGACGGACCCCAGGGGGAAGGCCGTCCCCATGACACAGACAGACCCCTTGGCGCAGACCGACCCCACGGCACAGAACAACCCCACGGCGCAGACCGACCATACGGCACAGACCAACCCCACAGGCCAGGCCGACCCCATGGCACAGACCAACCCTATGGGGCAGGCCGTCCCCACCGCACAGACCGACCCCACGGAACAGACCAACCCCACGGGGAAGGTCGACCCAACGGCACAGACGGATCCCACGGGGCAGGCTGTGCCCACGGCACAGACCGACCCCACGGGGCAGGCTGTCCCCACGGCACAGACCGACCCCACGGGGCAGGCTGAACCTATTGATCAGACTGACTCCACTCTGATCCCACGGCTCAGACTGACGACACACTGACCACACTGTAGATCCTGAACTCAATGCGAGACTGATTCCACCACAGCGACCTGCCCCATTGTAGCGACCGACCACATGTCAGCGGCTGACCCCACGGTACAAGCTGGCCCAGCTGCAGTATGTCGCATGTCTGCAGGGCCCAGGTCTATGTCTCTACCTCTCGGGGGGACACCATTGAAGTACATGCATTGAGGTGGTCTCTGCTGTACAGGACGCTGCCTCTCCTCACTGCACAGACCCTCCTATGCTCATGACGCACAGTCATGAGCATAGATGAGCGTCCTCCATTGTGCTGCTTCACTACAACCCGCCAGTCCTGCCCCTAAGTGACGGCCATGTCACAATGTGCAGCTGCCGACGGGGACCCCAGTGGCTCGGCGGACCCCACCACGTCAGTTGCTTCATGTACATATATATGTGTCTTAGCGGTTATGGGGCTGACGCAGTCTTCTGTAATGAAGCTTCATCATTGGACAATGAAATGTTCTGGGACTTTCTATCAGACTTTGTGTCTCCATTACGAGCAATACTCAAGATCTCTGCTTGCTGCCAGTGAATGGAAACTGCTCCTGCTCTCGTCCTGCTCACACAGCTGAGGGTTTGGTACTAATGCAGGTAGGAGCCATTTGGAGTCCAGGCTATTTATATAATCGAGGATTGCTCAGACCAGACACAACTGAAGCAAAACCTCAGCTGTGAGATCACTTACAGCAAGCAGAGATCTTGAAGGTGGTGAGGAGCTGAAATGTCTATGAGAGATGAGGAGGTTTCATCCAGCAGTGATGGAGCGCGCCGCTCTGCGTCCTGGGCCCTCCTGTGCCGAGCCGGCGGGCGCACAGCATTGTGGGTGGTCAGCAGCCATTGCTGCCAGATGGCGCCATGCACACAGCTACAGACTCCACTCATGAAGGACCCGGCATTCTCATCCTCCTGGTTACTCGTTGTGGTCGCCCCCGCTACCGATGAGCCGCTGTCCAGCAGACGCCCGGCTTATTACTCTGCGGAGACTTCTGGAGCTTGAGGAGCTTCCCGGTGATGGCGGCGACATGAGGTCAAGATGGCGGGGTGTCCGCCTTATCTGCAACACAAGAGACGCGAGGTGAGGATGGTCACGGACGCCCCACAAGTGTCCGAGTCCCACGGGACGTCCACTACTGACCGTCGGAAGTGGAATTGGCGCCGTCGTCTGCTGCCAAGAAGATGAGGTCTGTCCCGTCTGGAATCAGTGAAGACCTCGACCTGTGACATCGATCGCCAGAGCGCGTCCTCCGGAGGACGATCTGATGGAGGAGAAGACACTGACGTGAGAGGAGACCGCGTGAAGTGCAGGATCGCCGACAACCTGCCTGTATATATGTGTGAGAGGTGGTCAGCCCCGCCCCCTGGTGATGACATCACTGATGTAATGACATCAGATCAGACATGGGACTACACCCCTTATTCTACAGCACCAGCTCCTCATCTACAGTGGCATGTAAAAGTTTGTGCCCCCCTGGTCAAAATTCCTGGTATTGAGAACAGTGAAGCAAGTTGAAGATGAAATGATCTAAAAGGCCTAAAGTTACAGATGACACATTTCCTTTATATTTTAGGCAAAAAGATATATATATATATTGTCATTTTTTACATTTTAAAAATTACAAAAAAGGAAAATGGACCAAGTTTGGGCAAAAGTTTGTGCACCCTTGAAGATCTGTGTGCTCATATAACTTTGACCAAGGTTTCAGACCTTAATTAGCCTGTTAGGGTTATGGCTTGTTCACCATCATCGTTAGGAAGGGCCGGTGATGCAGATGTCCAGCTTTATAAACCCTCCTCTAACCTTGTGCCACCAGACAGCAGCCATGGGGTCTTGTAAGCAGCTGCCGAGCTCTGAGAACGGTGGAGGCCACAAAGCAGGAGAAGATACAAGAAGATGGCAGAGCGTTTCCAAGTTGCCCTTTCCCCAGTTCGCAATGTAATTAAGAAATGGCAGTTACCAGGAACAGTGGAGGTCAAGATAAGGTCTGGAAGACCAAGCAACATTTCAGTGAGAGCTGCTTGTAGGATTGCTAGAGAGGCAAATCAGAACCCCCGCTCGACTGCAGAAGACCTTCAGAAAGATTTATCAGACTCTGGAGTTGTGGTCCATTGTTCTACTGCTCAGAGACACCTGCACAAATATGGCCTTCATGGAAGAGTCATCAGAAGAAAACCCCTCCTGCGTCCTCACCATAAAATTCAGCCTCAGAAGTGCAAAAGAAAATCTAAACAAGCCGGATGCATTTTGTATCAAGTCCTGTGGATCCAAGAGGGTAAAACAGAAGTCTGTGGCCACAAAGATGAAAGGTATGTGTTGAGATAAAAGGGCACAGGATTACAGGAGAACATCCTGCCAACCATTAAGCATGGGGGAGGATCAATCATGCTCTGGGGTTGTGTTGCAGCCAATGGCACGGGGAACATTTCACGGTTAGAGGGAAGAATGGATTCAATGAAATTTAAACAAATTCTTGATGCAAACATATCACCATCTGTAAAAAAGCTGAAGCTGAAGAGAATGATTCTACAAATAGATAATGATCCTAAACACACGTCACAATCCACAATAGACGACCTCAGAAGACACAAGCTGAAGGTTTTACAATGGCCCTCACAGTCCCCTGATCTGAACATCATTGAAAATCTGTGGCTAGACCTCAAAATAGCAGCAGATGCAAGACGCCCCAGGAATCTCACAGATCTGGAGGAATTCTCCAAGGAAGAACGGATGAAAATTTCAAACAAGAACTGAAAGACTCTTGTCTGGCTGCAAAACGCGTTTACAAGCTGTGATACTGCAAAAGGGGGCGCTACTTGGTACTGACCATGCCGGGGGCACAAACTTTTGCATGGGTAAATTTTGTAATTTTTAACATGTAAAAGATGAATATATACATTGTGAGGCAGTGAGAGGGATCATATGCGAGGGACGGTATGTGTCTCCTAGGATGTGCATGGAAACATATTGAACCCGCTGCAGTGCATTTCTATCACAGACACAGCTGTGATTGCAGTACAGAATAAAAATAACGTTTGCACTCAGTCAAGCTATTTGGCTAAGTTGGATTTAAGAAAACCCGGCATGGGCTTTTATTCTTGGAGTGGACTACAGGATGGCAGTGGGGCGGTCCACTCCCTCCAGCCCGGGTCTTACAAGTGGTTCATGGCCACAGATTCCTTTTAAAGACCTACAGTAAAGGTTTTTGGTGTGTCAGTATTGGGATTGCTAGGAGCATAGCAGGAAGCTCTGCGAGCTTGTGTGAGGCTGAACACAAGCCTGTGAAGGCATCGTATCTGACGCACCCTAAGTGACACGGCGTGTCCGTTTCCCACGTCAACAGGGTTACACGGACTGTGTGGATATCCCGGCTGCGATCCGGAGAACTGCTTTTGCGTTGTGAGTTTTTGCCAAATAAAGCCGTTTAAGTTGGACTTTCCTTCGGTCACTGCCTCATTACCGCACAGTGTGAACACCGCCGCACTACAGTATGGTGGAGAATGCGGACAGTGTGAACTGAGGCATACCCCAACGCCAGCTGCATGTCTGTTATTAAGCCTGCCACATTGCAGCCCAGGCCCGCAGACAAAATGGAGGAAGTGCTAAGGCAATTGGTCCTCACTCAGCAGCAACAGCAGGAGCAGTTCCACCAGCAGCAGCAGCGCACTAATGAACTGATTGTGCAGTAGATTGCGGCTCTGCGAGAGAGGCCACCATCGCCGACCCCGGAATGTCGTGAGGCCCGGGACAAGGTCCGTCCCGCATTGAGGAAGCGGAGTCCGGAGGACGACGTGGAAGCCTTCCTCACCGTCTATGAGCACACAGCGGAGCGGGAGAACCTGCCAACTTCCCAATAGGCTGAAGTGGTGGCTCCGTTCCTGATGGGCGACGAGCAGAAGGCCTACTTTGACCTCAGTCGGGGGGATGCCCAGGACTATGGGAAGTTGAAAGGTGAGATCCTTGCCCGACTGGGGGTTAATATATATGTGAGAGCCCAACAGGTGTTTTCATGGACCTTCGTGGAGGCCCGACCAGCCAGGTCTCAGGCATATGACTTGCTGCAGCTAGTTAAAAGGTGGCTCCAGCCTGAGACCTTGACTCCGGCCCAGATGGTGAAGAGGGTGGTGGTCGACTGGCTAGTGAAAATTCTGCCAGCCGCTATATAGCATTGGGTAGGGCAAGGCGACCTGGGCACTCTAGACCAGGTAGTTAGCCAGGCGGTACATGGCCACTCAGAACTTCATACGGGACTCTGCCCCAATGCGAGTGGCACGCCGGCCCCTTCAAGCCCAGGAGCTTGGGAAAGGGTCACGTCCCTCTGCTGGGGACAGTCAGAACCGAGCCCATACTGAGGGGGTACCCCAGAGTAAGGGTGGCAGGAGACCAGTTTTCCATAAATCGGTCTCCGGGACTAGTGGTGCCACCGCTATTAGATGCTGACAATGCAAAGGGCCAGTACATATGGCTGCCGACTACCCCCTGACTGATGAACCCATGGACTGCGGGTTTAACCGCAGGTTGTCTATGTATGCTCGGACTGTCTAAACCGCAGACCCTGTCGGTCCAACAGGGAAACTCCATCTGTGCCAAGTGCACGTTAATGGGCATCGAGTGGAGGCTCTCTTGGACTCAGGGAACCTAGTTACCCTCGTCCATGGGTCATTGATCTCTGGGTTAGAACCCACTCGGGGGAAGGTCGGGGTCATATGCATTCATGGCGAACTCCACGAGTATCCGACGGCGGAGGTTACCTATTCCACTCCGTGCGGAGAGGTTACACATGTGGTCGGAGTGGTAAAGACTCTTCCTTACGGGACTGTGCTAGAGACTGTAACGGATCTGGGAGGCGGAACCTCTGAGCTACTATACAAGGGGGCGGTCCTTGTAAGGGAGCGGGTGGCGACCAGGGTAGACGGGCAGGCAGTCACAGCAGGTGACTGGGACAGTCTCTGAATGAACGGGCAGGAGGTCACGGCAAGTGACCGGGGCAGTCTCTGCATGAACGGGCAGGAGGTCACGGCAAGTGACCGGGGCAGTCTCTGGATGAACGGGCAGGAGGTCACGGCAAGTGACCGGGGCAGTCTCTGGGTAAAGGATTGGTACGACCTGTGGCGGCAGATGATAGACATGAGCTCCCAGGTGAGCAGGCGAGAGTCTCTGGATAATCGGGTGGTCACAGCATGTGACGGCGGAGCCTCCAGGAAGACCAACAGACAGGTAGCAGATGAGCACTCCCAGGTGAGCGGGCAGGAGTCTCTGGACAGGCGGGTGGTCACAGCACGTGACGGCAGAGCCTCCAGGTAGGCTAGCAGACAGGCAGCAGATGAGCGCTCCCAGGTGAGCGGGCAAGCTGGTCCTTAGACAGACTGACAGAAGTTGGAAGGCAGACCGTCGGACCTCAGGCTAGCAGGCAGGTAGCAGGATATCAGGCAGGAATTAGACAGCAGACTGGCAGGAATCTGGCAGGTATCTGGCAGGTAACTGGCAACGGGACCTGAGGGCTGAAGCAGAGTAGTGAACAGTGCTACAACATTGCTCGGGCACCTCCATTTTGGAGGAGGTGCCTTTTATATGGGAGGTCCTCCGGCAATTGGCCGGGGACTCCTTAGGACGGCGCGCGTGGTCCCTTTAAGAGAGGGGGAGCGCGCGCACGCGCGCCCTAAGTACACTGCCGGGGAAGGAGCGCGTGCCGGAAGCAGCGGGAGGAGAAGCGCTGGAGGACGCCGCGCCAGGAGCGGGGAGGTGAGAGGGACGGCGTCTCTGCCTAGAACGGGGCAGAGACGCCGATGCTACAGTACCCCCCCCTTTAGGCCCCCTCTTTTTTTGGCCAGAAAGAAATTTCTCAAGGAGAAGCGGGGCGTTGATGTTCTCCCTGGGTTCCCAAGTTCTCTCCTCAGGACCAAACCCCTTCCAATCTACCAGAAAAAAGGTTTTTCCTCTTACCCTCTTGGAGGCCAGAATACTCTCTACCTCAAAGATGTCATCAGCGGAAACCGCTGGAGCAGGAGGGGCACCTGGATTTTTGGAAAAAAAGTTAAAGACAACGGGTTTGAGGAGAGATACGTGGAAGGAGTTGGGGATCCGTAGGGTGGCCGGGAGTTTTAATTTGTAGGCCACAGGGTTAATTTGCCTGAGGACTTCGAAGGGGCCGATGAATCGAGGACCCAACTTGTAGGAGGGTACTTTGAGCCGCACATGTTTGGATGAGAGCCAAACCTTGTCTCCCGGATGGAATTGGGGCGGATCCAGACGTCTCTTATCAGCATATCTCTTCATCCGCTCAGAGGAGAGAAGAAGAGCGGACCTGGTGCTCTCCCAAATAGTAGAAAATTCGCTGACAAGAGACTCCGCAGCAGGGTTGTCCACAGAAACGGAGACAGGAAGTGGAATCCGGGGATGTTGGCCACCAACTATAAAGAACGGGGATTTGGAAGAGGACTCGCTCTCATGGTTGTTATAAGAGAACTCGGCCCATGGTAGGAGGTCCACCCAGTCCGAGTGGTGAGCATCAACGAAGTGCCGGAGGTAGCTGGACAAGATCTGATTGATCCGCTCCACTTGACCATTGGACTGAGGGTGGTAAGCGGAGGAGAAATCCAGGGTAATGTCCAGCAGCTTACATGTGGCTCTCCAGAAGCGAGAGGTGAACTGAACCCCACGATCCGACACGATGTGGAGGGGCAGACCATGGAGACGGAAGATGTGGCGGATAAAGTCTTTAGCCAGCTCGGGTGCAGACGGAAGACCAGGCAGGGGAATGAAGTGGGCCATCTTAGAAAAACGGTCAGCGACAACCCAAATGACAGTACAACTGGCAGAAACTGGAAGGTCGGTGATAAAGTCCATAGCGATGTGTTGCCAAGGAGCAGCAGGTACGGGAAGGGGCAGGAGATGGCCGGCAGGTAGATGTCGGGGAACTTTGTTACGGGCACAGGATGAACAGGCCGCGACGAAGTCTACCACGTCCTTACGCAGGGTAGGCCACCAGTAATGCCGGGTAATAAGTTGGAAGGTCTTCTTTTGGCCAGCATGGCCAGCTAGTTTAGAAGAATGTCCCCAGCGAAGAACCCTCTCCCGATCTGGCACAGCTACGAACGTCTTACCGGGTGGAAGACGAGTCAGATCCAAGGGGGCCACATTCATCACCTTGGAGGAGTCGATGATGTGCGTAGGCTCCTCCTCTTGATCGGAGGACAGGAAGGACCGGGACAAGGCATCAGCTTTGACGTTCTTGTCCACCGGACGGAAATGAAGAATGAAGTCGAAGCGGGCAAAAAACAACGACCACCGGGCCTGGCGAGGATTGAGTCTCTGGGCATTTTGGAGATATGCCAGGTTTTTGTGATCCGTGTAGATAATTACCGGGTAGAGAGCCCCTTCAAGCAGATAGCGCCACTCTCCCAGTGCCAATTTGATGGCTAGCAATTCCCGGTCTCCAATGGAGTAGTTGCGCTCCGACGAGGAGAAGATTTTGGAGAAGAAGCCGCACGTTACCATTCTCCCGGTAGAAGACTTCTGGGTGAGCACCGCTCCGGCTCCGGAGGCATCAACCTCCAGGTAGAATTGTTTATTACAGTCCGGACGGTGCAGGACGGGAGCAGAGGCGAAGGCTTTCTTTAGGGAAAGGAAGGCCTCCTCGGCTTCAGGCGACCATGTCCTGGGTGTAGCATCGGCGTCTCTGCCCCGTTCTAGGCAGAGATGCCATCCCTCTCACCTCCCCGCTCCTGGCACGGCGTCCTCCAGCGCTGCTCTCCCCGCTGCTTCCGGCGCGCGCTCCTTCCCTGGCAGTGTGCTTAGGGCGCGCGCGCGCCGTCCTAAGGAGTCCCCGGCCAATTGCCGGGGGACCTCCCATATAAAAGGCACCTCCTCCAAAATGGAGGTGCCCGAGCAATGTTGTTTGCACTGTGTCTCACCTGTGCTTCAGCCCTCAGGTCCCGTTGCCAGTTACCTGCCAGATTCCTGCCAGCTTGCTGTCTTTGTCCTGCCTGATATCCAGTCACCTGCCTGCCAGCCTGAGGTCCGACGGTCTGCCTTCCAACTCCAGTCAGTCTGTCTAAGGACCAGCTTGCCCGCTCACCCGGGAGCGCACGTCTGCTACCTGCCTGCTAGCCTGAGGTCCGACGGTCTGCCTTCCAACTCCTGTCAGTCTGTCTATGGACCAGCTTGCCCGCTCACCTGGGAGCGCACATCAGTTACCTGCCTGCTTGCCTACCTGGAGGCTCCGCCGTCACGTGCTGTGACCATCTGCCTTTCCAGAGACTCCTGCCCGCTCACCTGGGAGCGCCCACCTGTTACCTGCCTGCTAGCCTACCTGGAGGCTTCGCCGTCACGTGTTGTGACCACCTACCATTCCAGAGACTCTCGCTTGCTCACCTGGGAGCACACATCTACCACCTGCCTGCTAGCCTACCCGGAGGCTCTGCCATCACAGGTCGTACCTACCCTTTACCCAGAGACTGCCCCGGTCGCTTGCCGTAACTCCCTGCCCGTTCTTCCAGAGACTGCCCCGATCACTTGCCGTGACCCCCTGCCCGTTCATCTAGAGACTGCCCGGTCACTTGCCGTGACCTCCAGCCCGTTCTCTCAGAGACTGTCCCGGTCACCTGCTGTGACTGCCTGCCCGTCATCCCTGGTTGCCACCCGCTCCCTTACAAGGTCCGCCCCCTTGTATAGTAGCTCAGAGGTTCCGCCTCCCAGACCCGTTACACTGGGGTTAGCCCCCTTACGGGTAAGTGCAGATATGGGAGCAGTCCGAGACGAGAAGTGTGGGATGAAAAGACGATAATAATTAGCGAAGCCCAGGAATCGCTGTATCGCCTTCAAACCTTCAGGACGAGGCCATTTTAGAACGGAAGAGAGCTTCTCGGGATCCATTTGCAGACCTGTTTGGGAGATGACATAGCCCAAGAACGGAAGGGAGGTCTGATCGAAGAGGCACTTCTCGTATTTGGCGTAAAGGTGGTTCTGCCGAAGCCTAAGCAGGACCTGACGAACATCCCTCCGGTGTGTGGGGAGATCCGGAGAGAAGACCAAGATATCGTCCAGGTATACCACTACGCAGGAGTACAGGAGGTCACGGAAGATGTCGTTGACTAGTTCCTGAAAGACCGCGGGAGCATTACAGAGACCGAAGGGCATCACAAGGTACTCGTAGTGACCGTCCCGGGTATTGAATGCCGTCTTCCACTCGTCTCCTTGACGGATACGGACCAGATTATACGCTCCTCGTAGATCCAGCTTGGAGAAGATCCTGGCGCCCTTGAGACGGTCAAACAATTCGGAGATGAGTGGCAGGGGATATTTGTTTTTTACCGTGATGAGATTGAGTCCTCTGTAGTCAATACAGGGACGTAGCGAGCCGTCTTTCTTTTTGACAAAGAAGAATCCGGCTCCAGCCGGGGAAGTAGATTTTCGGATAAATCCCCTAGCCAGATTCTCTTCAATGTACTCAGACATGGCTCGGGTCTCGGCTGCAGACAACGGGTAGATACGCCCACGGGGAGGAGTGGTGCCAGGTACCAGGTCAATCGGGCAATCGTATGGCCTATGGGGTGGCAACGTCTCAGCTTCCTTCTTACCGAAGACGTCCGCATAGGGCCAGTAGGGAGCCGGGAGACCAGGTAAGTTAGCTGGAGTAGGCTGAGGGCGAAGTGGACGGACCGGGACCAGGCAGGTCCTATGGCAGTCAGGACCCCATCGGAGTACTTCACCGGACCGCCAGTTCAATACGGGTTCATGTGTCTGGAGCCAAGGTAAACCTAGCAACAGGGAGTGAGAAAGTCCGGACAGCACATGGAATGAGATCTCCTCAGAGTGCAGCATTCCCACCTGCAGGGTTATGGGTTCGGAGACGAGCAGGATGGTCTCCGAGAGAAGTCTTCCATCCACGGAGGCGACTGACAATGGTTCAGCCAGGGACTTGGTGGGAATATGGTATCTCTCTACCAGAGACTGGGAGATGAGGTTTCCAGCAGCTCCAGAATCCAGATGGGCGAGTTCAAAGAGACGATTTTTTCCCCAAGCAATAGAGACCGGTAAGGTCAGAGACGGAGAGGGCTTACTTTTGTCTAGGACGACCTCTCCGAGTGGTCCTAGACACTGGCGTTTCCCGGCTTTTCCGGGCAGGAACGGATGAAGTGCTTCATACTGCCACAATAGAAACAGCTTCCCTCGGCTCGGCGAGATTCTTGGCGAGAACCGACCATCTTGGTCTGGTCGACCTGCATAGGCTCAGGAGAGTGTAGCTGAGGAGAGACGGAGGGAGTGACGGGTTTCTGAAAAGTAGGAGCTAGACGTGGAAACCTCCTCTCACGGGTGACCTCTTTGGCACGCTCCTGGAACCGCAGGTTAATCCGGGTGGCAAGAGTTATTAGGTCATCGAGAGTGGTAGGAATGTCCCGACCGGCAAGTTCATCTTTAATACGGCCGGACAGACCCTCCCAGAAGACGGAAACCAGAGCGTCATTATCCCAGGCCAGCTCCGAGGCAAGGGTACGGAACCGTATGGCATATTGGCCCACGGTGAGACTTCCCTGACGGAGGCGTAGCAGAGATGATGCGGATGAGGTCTTCCGTCCGGGTTCGTCGAAGACTTTCCGGAAAGCCGTGAGAAAGGCAGGCAAGTCGGACACCAGGGGGTCTCCTTTCTCCCATAGAGGATTTAGCCAGGCCAGGGCCTCTCCGGTGAGATGGGACATGATGAAGGCAATTTTGGCCCGGTCGGAGTTAAACTGGTGAGACAGGAGTTCAAAGTGCAGGGTGCACTGATTTATGAAGCCCCGAGCCTGGGCGGAGTCGCCTCCGAAACGAGGAGGTGCAGAAAGCCGGGGTCCGGGGTAGGATACCATGGTATTAGTGGGCAGTGGAGCTGCCGGATTGCGAGTCATGGCACTGGCGGTGGTTGCAGGCAGAGCAGTCAGAGTGTCCAGGCGAGAATTGACATTCCGCAGGTGACCCAGGATGGACTCCTGTTGGGACCTCTGACGGGACAGTTCATGACACAGGTCCGAGAGCGAGGGAGCTTGGGTGCCACCGGGTTCCATGGCCCGAGCAAACTGTAACGGGTCTGGGAGGCGGAACCTCTGAGCTACTATACAAGGGGGCGGTCCTTGTAAGGGAGCGGGTGGCGACCAGGTTAGACGGGCAGGCAGTCACAGCAGGTGACCGGGACAGTCTCTGAATGAACGGGCAGGAGGTCACGGCAAGTGACCGGGGCAGTCTCTGGGTAAAGGATTGGTACGACCTGTGGCGGCAGATGATAGACGTGAGCTCCCAGGTGAGCAGGTGAGAGTCTCTGGATAATCGGGTGGTCACAGCATGTGACGGCGGAGCCTCTAGGAAGACCAACAGACAGGTAGCAGATGAGCGCTCCCAGGTGAGCGGGCAGGAGTCTCTGGACAGGCGGGTGGTCACAGCACGTGCCGGCAGAGCCTCCTGGTAGGCTAGCAGACAGGCAGCAGAAGAGCACTCCCAGGTGAGCGGGCAAGCTGGTCCTTAGACAGACTGACAGGAGTTGGAAGGCAGACCGTCGGACCTCAGGAAAGCAGGCAGGTAGAAGATGTGCGCTCCCAGGTGAGCGGGCAGGCTGGTCCTTAGACAGACTGACAGAAGTTGGAAGGCAGACCGTCGGACCTCAGGCTAGCAGGCAGGTAGCAGGATATCAGGCAGGAATTAGACAGCAGACTGGCAGGAATCTGGCAGGTATCTGGCAGGTAACTGGCAACGGGACCTGAGGGCTTAAGCAGAGTAGTGAACAGTGCAACAACATTGCTCGGGCACCTCCATTTTGGAGGAGGTGCCTTTTATATGGGAGGTCCTCCGGCAATTGGCCGGGGACTCCTTAGGACGACGCGCGCGGTCCCTTTAAGAGAGGGGGAGCGCGCGCGCGCGCGCCCTAAGCACACTGCCGGGGAAGGAGCGCGTGCCGGAAGCAGCGGGAGGAGAAGCGCTGGAGGACGCCGCGCCAGGAGCGGGGAGGTGAGAGGGACGGCGTCTCTGCCTAGAACGGGGCAGAGACGCCGATGCTACAGAGACTTACCCCTGTTTTGGTCCTTCTGGGAAATAAAGATTAACCCTCCCAGAATAAAGATGTGTCCAGGTGCTCAGGCCGAAGATCCCGAGTCAGGGATACCTGCCATAGGAGTCGCCAACCTAGGGCCAGAGTGTAACCCCGATAGGTTTCCTCTAGAGGTATTGGCAGGAGAAGTCGAGGAGACCCCATCAATCCCAGAGCTAGAAGTGTCCCAGGGAGCATTTGGGACAGCTCAGCTGCAGGAGCCTACCCTGACCCGGGTACGGGAAAGGGTAATAGAGGTAAATGGGGTGGCTCAGCAACCGGGTGCAGAGACGATTGTTCCACGCATGGTGGTCAACCAAGATTTACTCTATAGGGTTGACAAGATCCGAGACAAGGTGGTGAAACAGATCCCTCTGTGTGTAATGACTCTATATAATAGATCCCTCTGTGTGTAATGACGCTATATAATAGATCCCTCTGTGTGTAATGTCTCTATATAATAGATCCCTCTGTGTGTAATGACTCTATATAATAGATCCCTCTGTGTGTAATGTCTCTATATAATAGATCCCTCTGTGTGTAATGACTCTATATAATAGATCCCTCTGTGTGTAATGACTCTATATAATAGATCCCTCTGTGTGTAATGACTCTATATAATAGATCCCTCTGTGTGTAATGACTCTATATAATAGATCCCTCTGTGTGTAATGACTCTATATAATAGATCCCTCTGTGTGTAATGACTCTATATAATAGATCCCTCTGTGTGTAATGTCTCTATATAATAGATCCCTCTGTGTGTAATGACTCTATATAATAGATCCCTCTGTGTGTAATGACTCTATATAATAGATCCCTCTGTGTGTAATGACTCTATATAATTGATCGCTCGGTGTGTAATGACTCTATATAATAGATCGCTCTGCGTGTAATGACTCTATATAATAGATCCCTCTGTGTGTAATGACTCTATATAATAGATCCCTCTGTGTGTAATGTCTATACATAATAGATCCCTCTGTGTGTAATGACTCTATATAATAGATCGCTCTGCGTGTAATGACTCTATATAATATATCGCTGTGTGTAATGACTCTATATAATAGATCGCTCTGTGTGTAATGACTCTATATAATAGATCCCTCTGTGTGTAATGACTATAATAGGTCCCTCTGTGTGTAATGACTCTATATAATAGATCACTCTGTGTGTAATGACTCTATATAATAGATCACTCTGTGTGTAAAGTCTCTATATAATAGATCCCTGTGTGTAATGTCTCTATATAATAGATCCCTCTGTGTGTAATGTCTCTATATAATAGATCCCTCTGTGTGTAATGTCTATACATAATAGATCCCTCTGTGTAATGACTCTATATAATAGATCCCTCTGCGTGTAATGACTCTATATAATAGATCGCTCTGCGTGTAATGACTCTATATAATAGATCGCTGTGTGTAATGACTCTATATAATAGATCCCTCTGTGTGTAATGACTATAATAGATCCCTCTGTGTGTAATGACTCTATATAATAGATCCCTCTGTGTGTAATGACTATAATAGATCCCTCTGTGTGTAATGACTCTATATAATAGATCACTCTGTGTGTAATGACTACATTTAATAAATCCCTCTGCGTGTAATGTCTCTATGTAATAGATCCCTCTGCGTGTAATGACTCTATAAAATAGATCCCTCTGTGTGTAATGACTCTATCTAATAGATCCCTCTGTGAGTAATGACTCTATATAATAGATCGCTCTGTGTGTAATGACTCTATATAATAGATCCCTCTGCGTGTAATGACTCTATATAATAGATCCCTCTGTGTGTAATGACTCTATATAATAGATCCCGCTGTGTGTAATGACTCTATTTAATAGATCGCTCTGTGTGTAATGAATATATAATAGATCCCTCTGCGTGTAATGACTCTATATAATAGATCCCTCTGTGTGTAATGACTCTATATAATAGATCGCTCTGTGTAATGACTCTATATAATAGATCCCTCTGTGTGTAATGACTCTATATAATAGATCCCTCTGTGTGTAATGACTCCATGTAATAGATCCCTCTGTGTGCAATGTCTCTATGTAATAGATCACTCTGTGTGTAATGACTCTATGTAATAGATCCCTCTGTGTGTAATGACTCTATATAATAGATCCCTCTGTGTGTAATGACTCTATATAATAGATCACTCTGCGTGTAATGACTCTATATAATAGATCACTCTGTGTGTAATGACTCTATGTAATAGATCGCTCTGTGTGTAATGGCTCTATATAATAGATCGCTCTGTGTGTAATGAATATATAATAGATCCCTCTGCGTGTAATGACTGTATATAATAGATCCCTCTGCGTGTAATGACTCTATATAATAGATCCCTCTGCGTATAATGACTGTATATAATAGATCCCTCTGCGTGTAATGACACTATATAATAGATCGCTCTGTGTGTAATGACTCTATATAATAGATCGCTCTGCGTGTAAGACTCTATATAATAGATCGCTGTGTGTAATGACTCTATATAATAGATCCCTCTGTGTGTAATGACTCTATATAATAGATCCCTCTGTGTGTAATGACTCTATATAATAGATCCCTCTGCGTGTAATGACTCTATATAATAGATCCCTCTGCGTGTAATGACTCTATAAAATAGATCCCTCTGTGTGTAATGACTCTATAATAGATCCCTCTTTGTGTAATGACTCTATATAATAGATCACTCTGTGTGTAATGACTCTATAATAGATCCCTTTGTGTAATGACTCTATATAATAGATCACTCTGTGTGTAATGACTCCATGTAATAGATCCCTCTGCGTGTAATGTCTCTATGTAATAGATCCCTCTGCGTGTAATGACTCTATATAATAGATCGCTCTGTGTGTAATGAATATATAATAGATCCCTCTGCGTGTAATGACTCTATATAATAGATCCCTCTGCGTGTAATGACTCTATATAATAGATCCCTCTGTGTGTAATGACGCTATATAATAGATCCCTCTGTGTGTAATGACCCTATATAATAGATCCCTCTGTGTGTAATGACTCTATATAATAGATCCCTCTGTGTGTAATGACTCTATATAATAGATCCCTCTGTGTGTAATGACACTATATAATAGATCCCTCTGTGTGTAATGACTCTATATAATAGATCCCTCTGTGTGTAATGACTCCATGTAATAGATCCCTCTGTGTGTAATGTCTCTATGTAATAGATCACTCTGTGTGTAATGACTCTATATAATAGATCCCTCTGCGTGTAATGACTATATAATAGATCGCTCTGTGTGTAATGACTCTATATAATAGATCCCTCTGTGTGTAATGACTCTATATAATAGATCCCTCTGTGTGTAATGACTCTATATAATAGATCCCTCTGTGTGTAATGACTATATATAATAGATCCCTCTGTGTGTAATGACTCTATATAATAGATCGCTCTGCGTGTAATGACTATCTAATAGATCCCTCTGCGTGTAATGACTCTATATAATAGATCCCTCTGTGTGTAATGACTCTATATAATAGATCCCTCTGTGTGCAATGTCTCTATGTAATAGATCACTCTGTGTGTAATGACTCTATGTAATAGATCCCTCTGTGTGTAATGACTCTATATAATAGATCCCTCTGTGTGTAATGACTCTATATAATAGATCACTCTGCGTGTAATGACTATATAATAGATCACTCTGTGTGTAATGACTCTATGTAATAGATCGCTCTGTGTGTAATGGCTCTATATAATAGATCGCTCTGTGTGTAATGAATATATAATAGATCCCTCTGCGTGTAATGACTGTATATAATAGATCCCTCTGCGTGTAATGACTCTATATAATAGATCGCTCTGCGTGTAATGACTCTATAATAGATCCCTCTTTGTGTAATGACTCTATATAATAGATCACTCTGTGTGTAATGACTCCATGTAATAGATCCCTCTGCGTGTAATGTCTCTATGTAATAGATCCCTCTGCGTGTAATGACTCTATATAATAGATCGCTCTGTGTGTAATGACTCTATATAATAGATCCCTCTGCGTGTAATGACTCTATATAATAGATCCCTCTGTGTGTAATGACGCTATATAATAGATCCCTCTGTGTGTAATGACCCTATATAATAGATCCCTCTGTGTGTAATGACTCTATATAATAGATTCCTCTGTGTGTAATGACTCTATATAATAGATCCCTCTGTGTGTAATGACTCTATATAATAGATCCCTCTGTGTGTAATGACTCCATGTAATAGATCCCTCTGTGTGTAATGTCTCTATGTAATAGATCACTCTATGTGTAATGACTCTATATAATAGATCCCTCAGTGTGTAATGACTATGTAATAGATCCCTCTATGTGTAATGACTCTATATAATAGATCCCTCTGTGTGTAATGGCTCTATATAATAGATCCCTCTGCGTGTAATGACTCTATATAATAGATCCCTCTGTGTGTAATGACTCTATATAATAGATCCCTCTGTGTGTAATGACTCTATATTATAGATCGCTCTGTGTGTAATGAATATATAATAGATCCCTCTGCGTGTAATGACTTTATATAATAGATCCCTCTGTGTGTAATGACTCTATATAATAGATCCCTCTGTGTGTAATGACTCTATATAATAGATCGCTCTGTGTGTAATGAATATATAATAGATCCCTCTGCGTGTAATGACTCTATATAATAGATCCCTCTGTGTGTAATGACTCTATATAATAGATCCCTCTGTGTGTAATGACTCCATGTAATAGATCCCTCTGTGTGTAATGTCTCTATGTAATAGATCACTCTGTGTGTAATGACTCTATGTAATAGATCCCTCTATGTGTAATGACTCTATATAATAGATCCCTCTGTGTGTAATGACTCTATATAATAGATCCCTCTGTGTGTAATGACTCTATATAATAGATCCCCCTGTGTGTAATGACGCTATATAATAGATCCCTCTGTGTGTAATGACCCTATATAATAGATCCCTCTGTGTGTAATGACTCTATATAATAGATCCCTCTGTGTGCAATGACTCCATGTAATAGATCCCTCTGTGTGTAATGTCTCTATGTAATAGATCACTCTGTGTGTAATGACTCTATATAATAGATCCCTCAGTGTGTAATGACTATGTAATAGATCCCTCTATGTGTAATGACTCTATATAATAGATCCCTCTGTGTGTAATGACTCTATATAATAGATTACTCTGTGTGTAATGGCTCTATATAATAGATCCCTCTGCGTGTAATGACTCTATATAATAGATCCCTCTGTGTGTAATGACTCTATATAATAGATCCCTCTGTGTGTAATGACTCTATATAATAGATCGCTCTGTGTGTAATGAATATATAATAGATCCCTCTGCGTGTAATGACTCTATATAATAGATCCCTCTGTGTGTAATGACTCTATATAATAGATCCCTCTGTGTGTAATGACTCTATATAATAGATCGCTCTGTGTGTAATGAATATATAATAGATCCCTCTGCGTGTAATGACTCTATATAATAGATCCCTCTGTGTGTAATGACTCTATATAATAGATCCCTCTGTGTGTAATGACTCCATGTAATAGATCCCTCTGTGTGTAATGTCTCTATGTAATAGATCACTCTGTGTGTAATGACTCTATGTAATAGATCCCTCTATGTGTAATGACTCTATATAATAGATCCCTCTGTGTGTAATGACTCTATATAATAGATCCCTCTGCGTGTAATGACTATATAATAGATCCCTCTGTGTGTAATGACTCTATATAATAGATCCCTCTGTGTGTAATGACTCTATATAATAGATCCCTCTGTGTGTAATGACTCTATATAATAGATCCCTCTGTGTGTAATGACTATATATAATAGATCCCTCTGTGTGTAATGACTCTATATAATAGATCGCTCTGCGTGTAATGACTATCTAATAGATCCCTCTGTGTGTAATGACTCTATATAATAGATCCCTCTGTGTGTAATGACTCTATATAATAGATCCCTCTGTGTGTAATGGCTCTATATAATAGATCCCCCTGCGTGTAATGACTCTATATAATAGATCGCTCTGTGTGTAATGGCTCTATATAATAGATCCCTCTGCGTGTAATGACTCTATATAATAGATCCCTCTGTGTGTAATGACTCTATATAATAGATCCCTCTGTGTGTAACGACTCAATATAATAGATCCCTCTGTGTGTAATGACTCAATATAATAAATCCCTCTGTGTGTAATGACTCTATATAATAGATCCCTCTGTGTGTAATGTCTCTATATAATAGATCCCTCTGTGTGTAATGACTCTATATAATAGATCGCTCTGTGTGTAATGACTCTATATAATAGATCACTCTGTGTGTAATGACTCTATATAATAGATCGCTCTGTGTGTAATGAATATATAATAGATCCCTCTGCGTGTAATGACTCTATATAATAGATCCCTCTGCGTGTAATGACTCTATATAATAGATCCCTCATCGTGTAATGACTCTATATAATAGATCCCTCTGTGTGTAATGACTCTATATAATAGATCGCTCTGTGTGTAATGACTCTATATAATAGATCGCTCTGCGTGTAATGACTCTATATAATAGATCCCTCTGTGTGTAATGACTATAATAGAAACCTCTGTGTGTAATGACTCTATATAATAGATCCCTCTGCGTGTAATGGCTCTATATAATAGATCCCTCTGCGTGTAATGTCTCTATGTAATAGATCCCTCTGCGTGTAATGACTCTATATAATAGATCGCTCTGTGTGTAATGACTCTATATAATAGATCCCTCTGTGTGTAATGACTCTATATAATAGATCCCTCTGCGTTTAATGACTCTATATAATAGATCCCTCTGTGTGTAATGACTCTATATAATAGATCGCTCTGTGTGTAATGACTCTATATAATAGATCCCTCTGTGTGTAATGACTCTATATAATAGATCCCTCTGTGTGTAATGTCTCTATATAATAGATCCCTCTGTGTGTAATGTCTCTATATAATAGATCCCTCTGTGTGTAATGACTCTATATAATAGATCCCTTTGTGTGTAATGACTCTATATAATAGATCCCTCTGTGTGTAATGACTCTATATAATAGATCCCTCTGTGTGTAATGACTCTATATAATAGATCGCTCTGCATGTAATGACTCTATATAATAGATCGTTCTGCGTGTAATGACTCTATAGAATAGATCCCTCTGCGTGTAATGACTCTATAGAATAGATCCCTCTGCGTGTAATGACTCTATAGAATAGATCCCTCTGCGTGTAATGACTCTATATAATAGATCCCTCTGCGTGTAATGACTCTATATAATAGATCCCTCTGCGTGTAATGACTATATAATAGATCACTCTGTGTGTAATGACTCTATATAATAGATCGCTCTGCGTGTAATGACTCTATATAATAGAATAGATCCCTCTGCGTGTAATGACTCTATATAATAGATCCCTCTGCGTGTATTGACTCTATAGAATAGATCCCTCTGTGTGTAATGACTCTATATAATAGATCCCTCTGTGTGTAATGACTCTATATAATAGATCCCTCTGCGTGTAATGACTCTATATAATAGATCCCTCTGTGTGTAATGACTCTATATAATAGATCGCTCTGTGTGTAATGACTCTATATAATAGATCCCTGTGTGTAATGACTCTATATAATAGATCCCTCTGTGTGTAATGACTCTATATAATAGATACCTCTGTGTGTAATGACTCTATATAATAGATCCCTCTGTGTGTAATGACTCTATATAATAGATCCCTCTGCGTGTAATGACTCTATATAATAGTTCCCTCTGTGTGTAATGACTCTATATAATAGATCCCTCTGTGTGTAATGACTCTATATAATAGATCGCTCTGTGTGTAATGACTCTATATAATAGATCCCTGTGTGTAATGACTCTATATAATAGATCCTTCTGTGTGTAATGACTCTATATAATAGATCCGTCTGCGTTTAATGACTCTATATAATAGATCCCTCTGTGTGTACTGACTCTATATAATAGATCCCTCTATGTGTAATGACTCTATATAATAGATCGCTCTGTGTGTAATGAATATATAATAGATCCCTCTGCGTGTAATGACTCTATATAATAGATCGCTCTGCGTGGAATGACTCTATATAATAGATCGCTCTGTGTGTAATGAATATATAATAGATCCCTCTGCGTGTAATGACTCTATATAATAGATCGCTCTGTGTGTAATGAATATATAATAGATCCCTCTGCGTGTAATGACTCTATATAATAGATCCCTCTGCGTTTAATGACTCTATATAATAGATCCCTCTGTGTGTAATGACTCTATATAATAGATCGCTCTGTGTGTAATGAATATATAATAGATCCCTCTGCTTGTAATAACTCTATATAATAGATCCCTCTGCGTGTAATGACTCTATATAATACATCCTTCTGCGTGTAATGTCTCTACATAATAGATCCCTCTGCGTGTAATGACTATATAATAGATCCCTCTGTGTGTAATGACTCTATATAATAGATCGCTCTGCGTGTAATGACAATATATAATAGATCGCTGTGTGTAATGACTCTATATAATAGATCCCTCTGTGTGTAATGACTATAATAGATCCCTCTGTGTGTAATGACTCTATATAATAGATCCCTCTGCGTGTAATGGCTCTATATAATAGATCCCTCTGCATGTAATGACTCTATATAATAGATCCCTCTGTGTGTAATGACTCTATATAATAGATCCCTCTGCGTGTAATGACTCTATATAATAGATCCCTCTGCGTTTAATGACTCTATATAATAGATCCCTCTGTGTGTAATGACTCTATATAATAGATCCCTTTGTGTGTAATGACTCTATATAATAGATCCCTCTGTGTGTAATGACTCTATATAATAGATCCCTCTGTGTGTAATGACTCTATATAATAGATCGCTCTGCATGTAATGACTCTATATAATAGATCGCTCTGCGTGTAATGACTCTATATAATAGATCCCTCTGCGTGTAATGACTCTATATAATAGATCCCTCTGCGTGTAATGACTCTATATAATAGATCCCTCTGCGTGTAATGACTCTATATAATAGATCCCTCTGCGTGTAATGACGCTATATAATAGATCCCTCTGCGTGTAATGACTCTATATAATAGATCCCTCTGTGTGTAATGACTCTATATAATAGTTCCCTCTGTGTGTAATGACTCTATATAATAGATCCCTGTGTGTAATGACTCTATATAATAGATCCCTCTGTGTGTAATGACTCTATATAATAGATCCGTCTGCGTTTAATGACTCTATATAATAGATCCCTCTGTGTGTAATGACTCTATATAATAGATCGCTCTGCGTGGAATGACTCTATATAATAGATCGCTCTGTGTGTAATGAATATATAATAGATCCCTCTGCGTGTAATGACTCTATATAATAGATCCATCTGCGTTTAATGACTCTATATAATAGATCCCTCTGTGTGTAATGACTATATAATAGATCGCTCTGTGTGTAATGAATATATAATAGATCCCTCTGCTTGTAATAACTCTATATAATAGATCCCTCTGTGTGTAATGACTCTATATAATACATCCTTCTGCGTGTAATGTCTCTACATAATAGATCCCTCTGCGTGTAATGACTATATAATAGATCCCTCTGCGTGTAATGACTCTATATAATAGATCCCTCTGCGTGTAATGACTCTATATAATAGATCCCTCTACGTGTAATGACTCTATAAAATAGATCCCTCTGTGTGTAATGACTCTATATAATAGATCCCTCTGTGTGTAATGACTCTATATAATAGATCCCTCTGTGTGTAATGACTCTATATAATAGATCCCTCTGTGTGTAATGTCTATATAATAGATCCCTCTGTGTGTAATGACTCTATATAATAGATCCCTCTGTGTGTAATGACTCTATATAATAGATCCCTCTGTGTGTAATGACTCTATATCATAGATCCCTCTGTGTGTAATGACTCTATATAATAGATCCCTCTGTGTGTAATGACTCTATATAATAGATCCCTCTGTGTGTAATGACTATATAATAGATCCCTCTGTGTGTAATGTCTCTATATAATAGATCCCTCTGCGTGTAATGACTCTATATAATAGATCCCTCTGCGTGTAATGACTCTATATAATAGATCCCTCTGTGTAATGACTCTATATAATAGATCGCTCTGCATGTAATGACTCTATATAATAGATCGCTCTGCGTGTAATGACTCTATACAATAGATCCCTCTGCGTGTAATGACTCTATAGAATGGATCCCTCTGCGTGTAATGACTCTATAGAATAGATCCCTCTGCGTGTAATGACTCTATAGAATAGATCCCTCTGCGTGTAATGACTCTATATAATAGATTCCTCTGCGTGAAATGACTCTATATAATAGATCCCTCTGCGTGTAAGGACTCTATATAAAAGATCACTCTGTGTGTAATGACTCTATATAATAGATCGCTCTGCGTGTAATGACTCTATATAATAGAATAGATCCCTCTGCGTGTAATGACTCTATATAATAGATCCCTCTGCGTGTAATGACTCTATATAATAGATCCCTCTGCGTGTAATGACTCTATATAATAGTTCCCTCTGTGTGTAATGACTCTATATAATAGATCCCTGTGTGTAATGACTCTATATAATAGATCCCTCTGTGTGTAATGACTCTATATAATAGATCCCTCTGTGTGTAATGACTCTATAATAGATCCCTCTGTGTGTAATGACTCTATATAATAGATCCCTCTGCGTGTAATGACTCTATATAATAGATCCCTCTGTGTGTAATGACTCTATATAATAGATCCCCGTGTGTAATGACTCTATATAATAGATCCCTCTGTGTGTAATGACTCTATATAATAGATCCCTCTGCGTTTAATGACTCTATATAATAGATCCCTCTGTGTGTAATGACTCTATATAATAGATCCCTCTATGTGTAATGACTCTATATAATAGATCGCTCTGTGTGTAATGAATATATAATAGATCCCTCTGCGTGTAATGACTCTATATAATAGATCCCTCTGCGTGTAATGACTCTATATAATAGATCGCTCTGTGTGTAATGAATATATAATAGATCCCTCTGCGTGTAATGACTCTATATAATAGACCCCTCTGCGTGTAATGACTCTATATAATAGATCCCTCTGCGTTTAATGACTCTATATAATAGATCCCTCTGCGTGTAATGACTCTATATAATAGATCCCTCTGCGTGTAATGACTCTATATAATAGATCGCTCTGCGTGTAATGAATATATAATAGATCCCTCTGCGTGTAATGACTCTGTATAATAGATCCCTCTGCGTGTAATGAATCTATATAATAGATCCCTCTGCGTGTAATGACTCTATATAATAGATCCCTCTGCGTGTAATGACTCTATATAATAGATCGCTCTGCGTGTAATGACTCTATATTATAGATCCCTCTGCGTGTAATGACTCTATATAATAGATCCCTCTGCTTGTAATGTCTCTATATAATAGATCCCTCTGCGTGTTATGTCTCTATATAATAGTTCCCTCTGTGTGTAATGTCTCTATATAATAGATCCCTCTGTGTGTAATGTCTATACATAATAGATCCCTCTGTGTGTAATGACTCTACATAATAGATCCCTCTGTGTGTAATGACTCTATATAATAGATCCCTCTGTGTGTAATGACTCTATATAATAGATCCCTCTGTGTGTAATGACTCTATATAATAGATCCCTCTGTCTGTAATGGCTCTATATAATAGATCCCTCTGCGTGTAATGACTATATAATAGATCGCTCTGCGTGTAATGACTCTATATAATAGATCCCTCTGTGTGTAATGACTCTATATAATAGATCCCTCTGTGTGTAATGACTCTATATAATAGATCCCTCTGTGTGTAATGACTCTATATAATAGATCCCTTTGTGTGTAATGACTCTATATAATAGATCCCTCTGTGTGTAATGACTCTATATAATAGATCCCTCTGTGTGTAATGACTCTATATAATAGATCGCTCTGCATGTAATGACTCTATATAATAGATCGCTCTGCGTGTAATGACTCTATAGAATAGATCCCTCTGCGTGTAATGACTCTATAGAATAGATCCCTCTGCGTGTAATGACTCTATAGAATAGATCCCTCTGCGTGTAATGACTCTATAAAATAGATCCCTCTGCGTGTAATGACTCTATATAATAGATCCCTCTGCGTGTAATGACTCTATATAATAGATCCCTCTGCGTGTAATGACTATATAATAGATCACTCTGTGTGTAATGACTCTATATAATAGATCGCTCTGCGTGTAATGACTCTATATAATAGAATAGATCACTCTGCGTGTAATGACTCTATATAATAGATCCCTCTGCGTGTATTGACTCTATATAATAGATCCCTCTGCGTGTAATGACTCTATATAATAGTTCCCTCTGTGTGTAATGACTCTATATAATAGATCCCTCTGTGTGTAATGACTCTATATAATAGATCGCTCTGTGTGTAATGACTCTATATAATAGATCCCTGTGTGTAATGACTCTATATAATAGATCGCTCTGCGTGTAATGTCTCTATATAATAGATCCCTCTGCGTGTAATGACTCTATATAATAGATCCCTCTGCGTGTAATGACTCTATATAATAGATCCCTCTGTGTGTAATGACTCTATATAATAGATCGCTCTGCATGTAATGACTCTATATAATAGATCGCTCTGCGTGTAATGTCTCTATATAATAGATCCCTCTGCGTGTAATGACTCTATAGAATGGATCCCTCTGCGTGTAATGACTCTATAGAATAGATCCCTCTGCGTGTAATGACTCTATAGAATAGATCCCTCTGCGTGTAATGACTCTATATAATAGATTCCTCTGCGTGAAATGACTGTATATAATAGATCCCTCTGCGTGTAAGGACTCTATATAAAAGATCACTCTGTGTGTAATGACTCTATATAATAGATCGCTCTGCGTGTAATGACTCTATATAATAGAATAGATCCCTCTGTGTGTAATGACTCTATATAATAGATCCCTCTGCGTGTAATGACTCTATATAATAGATCCCTCTGTGTGTAATGACTCTATATAATAGATCGCTCTGCATGTAATGACTCTATATAATAGATCGCTCTGCGTGTAATGACTCTATATAATAGTTCCCTCTGCGTGTAATGACTCTATAGAATGGATCCCTCTGCGTGTAATGACTCTATAGAATAGATCCCTCTGCGTGTAATGACTCTATAGAATAGATCCCTCTGCGTGTAATGACTCTATATAATAGATTCCTCTGCGTGAAATGACTCTATATAATAGATCCCTCTGCGTGTAAGGACTCTATATAAAAGATCACTCTGTGTGTAATGACTCTATATAATAGATCGCTCTGCGTGTAATGACTCTATATAATAGAATAGATCACTCTGCGTGTAATGACTCTATATAATAGATCCCACTGCGTGTAATGACTCTATATAATAGATCGCTCTGTGTGTAATGAATATATAATAGATCCCTCTGCGTGTAATGACTCTATATAATAGATCCCTCTGCGTTTAATGACTCTATATAATAGATCCCTCTGTGTGTAATGACTCTATATAATAGATCGCTCTGTGTGTAATGAATATATAATAGATCCCTCTGCTTGTAATAACTCTATATAATAGATCCCTCTGCGTGTAATGACTCTATATAATACATCCTTCTGCGTGTAATGTCTCTACATAATAGATCCCTCTGCGTGTAATGACTATATAATAGATCCCTCTGTGTGTAATGACTCTATATAATAGATCGCTCTGCGTGTAATGACAATATATAATAGATCGCTGTGTGTAATGACTCTATATAATAGATCCCTCTGTGTGTAATGACTATAATAGATCCCTCTGTGTGTAATGACTCTATATAATAGATCCCTCTGCGTGTAATGGCTCTATATAATAGATCCCTCTGCGTGTAATGTCTCTATGTAATAGATCCCTCTGTGTGTAATGACTCTATATAATAGATCCCTTTGTGTGTAATGACTCTATATAATAGATCCCTCTGTGTGTAATGACTCTATATAATAGATCCCTCTGTGTGTAATGACTCTATATAATAGATCGCTCTGCATGTAATGACTCTATATAATAGATCGCTCTGCGTGTAATGACTCTATATAATAGATCCCTCTGCGTGTAATGACTCTATATAATAGATCCCTCTGTGTGTAATGACTCTATATAATAGATCGCTCTGTGTGTAATGAATATATAATAGATCCCTCTGCTTGTAATAACTCTATATAATAGATCCCTCTGCGTGTAATGACTCTATATAATACATCCTTCTGCGTGTAATGTCTCTACATAATAGATCCCTCTGCGTGTAATGACTATATAATAGATCCCTCTGTGTGTAATGACTCTATATAATAGATCGCTCTGCGTGTAATGACAATATATAATAGATCGCTGTGTGTAATGACTCTATATAATAGATCCCTCTGTGTGTAATGACTATAATAGATCCCTCTGTGTGTAATGACTCTATATAATAGATCCCTCTGTGTGTAATGGTTCTATATAATAGATCCCTCTGCGTGTAATGTCTCTATGTAATAGATCCCTCTGTGTAATGACTCTATATAATAGATCCCTTTGTGTGTAATGACTCTATATAATAGATCCCTCTGTGTGTAATGACTCTATATAATAGATCCCTCTGTGTGTAATGACTCTATATAATAGATCGCTCTGCATGTAATGACTCTATATAATAGATCCCTCTGCGTGTAATGACTCTATATAATAGATCCCTCTGCGTGTAATGACTCTATATAATAGATCCCTCTGCGTGTAATGACTCTATATAATAGATCCCTCTGCGTGTAATGACGCTATATAATAGATCCCTCTGCGTGTAATGACTCTATATAATAGATCCCTCTGTGTGTAATGACTCTATATAATAGTTCCCTCTGTGTGTAATGACTCTATATAATAGATCCCTGTGTGTAATGACTCTATATAATAGATCCCTCTGTGTGTAATGACTCTATATAATAGATCCGTCTGCGTTTAATGACTATATAATAGATCCCTCTGTGTGTAATGACTCTATATAATAGATCGCTCTGCGTGGAATGACTCTATATAATAGATCGCTCTGTGTGTAATGAATATATAATAGATCCCTCTGCGTGTAATGACTCTATATAATAGATCGCTCTGTGTGTAATGAATATATAATAGATCCCTCTGCGTGTAATGACTCTATATAATAGATCCATCTGCGTTTAATGACTCTATATAATAGATCCCTCTGTGTGTAATGACTATATAATAGATTGCTCTGTGTGTAATGAATATATAATAGATCCCTCTGCTTGTAATAACTCTATATAATAGATCCCTCTGCGTGTAATGACTCTATATAATACATCCTTCTGCGTGTAATGTCTCTACATAATAGATCCCTCTGCGTGTAATGACTATATAATAGATCCCTCTGCGTGTAATGACTGTATATAATAGATCCCTCTACGTGTAATGACTCTATAAAATAGATCCCTCTGTGTGTAATGACTCTATATAATAGATCCCTCTGTGTGTAATGACTCTATATAATAGATCCCTCTGTGTGTAATGACTCTATATAATAGATCCCTCTGTGTGTAATGACTCTATATAATAGATCCCTCTACGTGTAATGACTCTATAAAATAGATCCCTCTGTGTGTAATGACTCTATATAATAGATCCCTCTGTGTGTAATGACTCTATATAATAGATCCCTCTGTGTGTAATGACTCTATATAATAGATCCCTCTGTGTGTAATGACTCTATATAATAGATCCCTCTGTGTGTAATGACTCTATATAATAGATCCCTCTGTGTGTAATGACTCTATAAAATAGATCCCTCTGTGTGTAATGACTCTATATAATAGATCCCTCTGTGTGTAATGACTCTATATAATAGATCCCTCTGCGTGTAATGACTCTATATAATAGATCCCTCTGTGTGTAATGACTCTATATAATAGATCCCTCTGTGTGTAATGACTCTATATAATAGATCCCTCTGTGTGTAATGACTCTATATCATAGATCCCTCTGTGTGTAATGACTCTATATAATAGATCCCTCTGTGTGTAATGACTCTATATAATAGATCCCTCTGTGTGTAATGACTCTATATAATAGATCCCTCTGTGTATAATGTCTCTATATAATAGATCCCTCTGCGTGTAATGACTCTATATAATAGATCCCTCTGCGTGTAATGACTCTATATAATAGATCCCTCTGTGTGTAATGACTCTATATAATAGATCGCTCTGCATGTAATGACTCTATATAATAGATCGCTCTGCGTGTAATCACTCTATATAATAGATCCCTCTGCGTGTAATGACTCTATAGAATGGATCCCTCTGCGTGTAATGACTCTATAGAATAGATCCCTCTGCGTGTAATGACTCTATAGAATAGATCCCTCTGCGTGTAATGACTCTATATAATAGATTCCTCTGCGTGAAATGACTCTATATAATAGATCCCTCTGCGTGTAAGGACTCTATATAAAAGATCACTCTGTGTGTAATGACTCTATATAATAGATCGCTCTGCGTGTAATGACTCTATATAATAGAATAGATCCCTCTGCGTGTAATGACTCTATATAATAGATCCCTCTGCGTGTAATGACTCTATATAATAGATCCCTCTGCGTGTAATGACTCTATATAATAGTTCCCTCTGTGTGTAATGACTCTATATAATAGATCCCTGTGTGTAATGACTCTATATAATAGATCCCTCTGTGTGTAATGACTCTATATAATAGATCCCTCTGTGTGTAATGACTCTATAATAGATCCCTCTGTGTGTAATGACTCTATATAATAGATCCCTCTGCGTGTAATGACTCTATATAATAGATCCCTCTGTGTGTAATGACTCTATATAATAGATCCCCGTGTGTAATGACTCTATATAATAGATCCCTCTGTGTGTAATGACTCTATATAATAGATCCCTCTGCGTTTAATGACTCTATATAATAGATCCCTCTGTGTGTAATGACTCTATATAATAGATCCCTCTATGTGTAATGACTCTGTATAATAGATCGCTCTGTGTGTAATGAATATATAATAGATCCCTCTGCGTGTAATGACTCTATATAATAGATCCCTCTGCGTGTAATGACTCTATATAATAGATCGCTCTGTGTGTAATGAATATATAATAGATCCCTCTGCGTGTAATGACTCTATATAATAGACCCCTCTGCGTGTAATGACTCTATATAATAGATCCCTCTGCGTTTAATGACTCTATATAATAGATCCCTCTGCGTGTAATGACTCTATATAATAGATCCCTCTGCGTGTAATGACTCTATATAATAGATCGCTCTGCGTGTAATGAATATATAATAGATCCCTCTGCGTGTAATGACTCTATATAATAGACCCCTCTGCGTGTAATGACTCTATATAATAGATCCCTCTGCGTTTAATGACTCTATATAATAGATCCCTCTGCGTGTAATGACTCTATATAATAGATCCCTCTGCGTGTAATGACTCTATATAATAGATCGCTCTGCGTGTAATGAATATATAATAGATCCCTCTGCGTGTAATGACTCTGTATAATAGATCCCTCTGCGTGTAATGAATCTATATAATAGATCCCTCTGCGTGTAATGACTCTATATAATAGATCCCTCTGCGTGTAATGACTCTATATAATAGATCGCTCTGCGTGTAATGACTCTATATTATAGATCCCTCTGCGTGTAATGACTCTATATAATAGATCCCTCTGCTTGTAATGTCTCTATATAATAGATCCCTCTGCGTGTTATGTCTCTATATAATAGTTCCCTCTGTGTGTAATGTCTCTATATAATAGATCCCTCTGTGTGTAATGTCTATACATAATAGATCCCTCTGTGTGTAATGACTCTACATAATAGATCCCTCTGTGTGTAATGACTCTATATAATAGATCCCTCTGTGTGTAATGACTCTATATAATAGATCCCTCTGTGTGTAATGACTCTATATAATAGATCCCTCTGTCTGTAATGGCTCTATATAATAGATCCCTCTGCGTGTAATGACTATATAATAGATCGCTCTGTGTGTAATGACTCTATATAATAGATCCCTCTGTGTGTAATGACTCTATATAATAGATCCCTCTGTGTGTAATGACTCTATATAATAGATCCCTCTGTGTGTAATGACTATATATAATAGATCCCTCTGTGTGTAATGACTATATAATAGATCGCTCTGCGTGTAATGACTCTATCTAATAGATCCCTCTGTGTGTAATGACTCTATATAATAGATCCCTCTGTGTGTAATGACTCTATATAATAGATCCCTCTGTGTGTAATGGCTCTATATAATAGATCCCCCTGCGTGTAATGACTCTATATAATAGATCGCTCTGTGTGTAATGGCTCTATATAATAGATCCCTCTGCGTGTAATGACTCTATATAATAGATCACTCTGTGTGTAATGACTCTATATAATAGATCCCTCTGTGTGTAATGACTCTATATAATAGATCGCTCTGTGTGTAATGAATATATAATAGATCCCTCTGCGTGTAATGACTCTATATAATAGATCCCTCTGTGTGTAACAACTCAATATAATAGATCCCTCTGTGTGTAATGACTCAATATAATAGATCCCTCTGTGTGTAATGACTCTATATAATAGATCCCTCTGTGTGTAATGTCTCTATATAATAGATCCCTCTGTGTGTAATGACTCTATATAATAGATCGCTCTGTGTGTAATGACTCTATATAATAGATCACTCTGTGTGTAATGACTCTATATAATAGATCCCTCTGTGTGTAATGACTCTATTTAATAGATCGCTCTGTGTGTAATGAATATATAATAGATCCCTCTGCGTGTAATGACTCTATATAATAGATCCCTCTGCGTGTAATGACTCTATATAATAGATCCCTCTGCGTGTAATGACTCTATATAATAGATCCCTCTGTGTGTAATGACTCTATATAATAGATCGCTCTGTGTGTAATGACTCTATATAATAGATCGCTCTGCGTGTAATGACTCTATATAATAGATCCCTCTGTGTGTAATGACTATAATAGAAACCTCTGTGTGTAATGACTCTATATAATAGATCCCTCTGCGTGTAATGGCTCTATATAATAGATCCCTCTGCGTGTAATGTCTCTATGTAATAGATCCCTCTGCGTGTAATGACTCTATATAATAGATCGCTCTGTGTGTAATGACTTTATATAATAGATCCCTCTGCATGTAATGACTCTATATAATAGATCCCTCTGTGTGTAATTACTCTATATAATAGATCCCTCTGCGTTTAATGACTCTATATAATAGATCCCTCTGTGTGTAATGACTCTATATAATAGATCGCTCTGTGTGTAATGACTCTATATAATAGATCCCTCTGTGTGTAATGACTCTATATAATAGATCCCTCTGTGTGTAATGTCTCTATATAATAGATCCCTCTGTGTGTAATGTCTCTATATAATAGATCCCTCTGTGTGTAATGACTCTATATAATAGATCCCTTTGTGTGTAATCACTCTATATAATAGATCCCTCTGTGTGTAATGACTCTATATAATAGATCCCTCTGTGTGTAATGACTCTATATAATAGATCGCTCTGCATGTAATGACTCTATATAATAGATCGCTCTGCGTGTAATGACTCTATAGAATAGATCCCTCTGCGTGTAATGACTCTATAGAATAGATCCCTCTGCGTGTAATGACTCTATAAAATAGATCCCTCTGCGTGTAATGACTCTATATAATAGATCCCTCTGCGTGTAATGACTCTATATAATAGATCCCTCTGCGTGTAATGACTATATAATAGATCACTCTGTGTGTAATGACTCTATATAATAGATCGCTCTGCGTGGAATGACTCTATATAATAGATCGCTCTGTGTGTAATGAATATATAATAGATCCCTCTGCGTGTAATGACTCTATATAATAGATCGCTCTGTGTGTAATGAATATATAATAGATCCCTCTGCGTGTAATGACTCTATATAATAGATCCATCTGCGTTTAATGACTCTATATAATAGATCCCTCTGTGTGTAATGACTATATAATAGATCGCTCTGTGTGTAATGAATATATAATAGATCCCTCTGCTTGTAATAACTCTATATAATAGATCCCTCTGCGTGTAATGACTCTATATAATACATCCTTCTGCGTGTAATGTCTCTACATAATAGATCCCTCTGCGTGTAATGACTATATAATAGATCCCTCTGCGTGTAATGACTCTATATAATAGATCCCTCTGCGTGTAATGACTCTATATAATAGATCCCTCTACGTGTAATGACTCTATAAAATAGATCCCTCTGTGTGTAATGACTCTATATAATAGATCCCTCTGTGTGTAATGACTCTATATAATAGATCGCTCTGTGTGTAATGACTCTATATAATAGATCCCTCTGTGTGTAATGTCTCTATATAATAGATCCCTCTGTGTGTAATGACTCTATATAATAGATCCCTCTGTGTGTAATGACTCTATATAATAGATCCCTCTGTGTGTAATGACTCTATATCATAGATCCCTCTGTGTGTAATGACTCTATATAATAGATCCCTCTGTGTGTAATGACTCTATATAATAGATCCCTCTGTGTGTAATGACTCTATATAATAGATCCCTCTGCGTGTAATGACTCTATATAATAGATCCCTCTGCGTGTAATGACTCTATATAATAGATCCCTCTGCGTGTAATGACTCTATATAATAGATCCCTCTGTGTGTAATGACTCTATATAATAGATCGCTCTGTGTGTAATGACTCTATATAATAGATCGCTCTGCGTGTAATGACTCTATATAATAGATCCCTCTGTGTGTAATGACTATAATAGAAACCTCTGTGTGTAATGACTCTATATAATAGATCCCTCTGCGTGTAATGGCTCTATATAATAGATCCCTCTGCGTGTAATGTCTCTATGTAATAGATCCCTCTGCGTGTAATGACTCTATATAATAGATCCCTCTGTGTGTAATGACTCTATATCATAGATCCCTCTGTGTGTAATGACTCTATATAATAGATCCCTCTGTGTGTAATGACTCTATATAATAGATCCCTCTGTGTGTAATGACTCTATATAATAGATCCCTCTGTGTATAATGTCTCTATATAATAGATCCCTCTGCGTGTAATGACTCTATATAATAGATCCCTCTGCGTGTAATGACTCTATATAATAGATCCCTCTGTGTGTAATGACTCTATATAATAGATCGCTCTGCATGTAATGACTCTATATAATAGATCGCTCTGCGTGTAATCACTCTATATAATAGATCCCTCTGCGTGTAATGACTCTATAGAATGGATCCCTCTGCGTGTAATGACTCTATAGAATAGATCCCTCTGCGTGTAATGACTCTATAGAATAGATCCCTCTGCGTGTAATGACTCTATATAATAGATTCCTCTGCGTGAAATGACTCTATATAATAGATCCCTCTGCGTGTAAGGACTCTATATAAAAGATCACTCTGTGTGTAATGACTCTATATAATAGATCGCTCTGCGTGTAATGACTCTATATAATAGAATAGATCCCTCTGCGTGTAATGACTCTATATAATAGATCCCTCTGCGTGTAATGACTCTATATAATAGATCCCTCTGCGTGTAATGACTCTATATAATAGTTCCCTCTGTGTGTAATGACTCTATATAATAGATCCCTGTGTGTAATGACTCTATATAATAGATCCCTCTGTGTGTAATGACTCTATATAATAGATCCCTCTGTGTATAATGACTCTATAATAGATCCCTCTGTGTGTAATGACTCTATATAATAGATCCCTCTGCGTGTAATGACTCTATATAATAGATCCCTCTGTGTGTAATGACTCTATATAATAGATCCCCGTGTGTAATGACTCTATATAATAGATCCCTCTGTGTGTAATGACTCTATATAATAGATCCCTCTGCGTTTAATGACTCTATATAATAGATCCCTCTGTGTGTAATGACTCTATATAATAGATCCCTCTATGTGTAATGACTCTGTATAATAGATCGCTCTGTGTGTAATGAATATATAATAGATCCCTCTGCGTGTAATGACTCTATATAATAGATCCCTCTGCGTGTAATGACTCTATATAATAGATCGCTCTGTGTGTAATGAATATATAATAGATCCCTCTGCGTGTAATGACTCTATATAATAGACCCCTCTGCGTGTAATGACTCTATATAATAGATCCCTCTGCGTTTAATGACTCTATATAATAGATCCCTCTGCGTGTAATGACTCTATATAATAGATCCCTCTGCGTGTAATGACTCTATATAATAGATCGCTCTGCGTGTAATGAATATATAATAGATCCCTCTGCGTGTAATGACTCTGTATAATAGATCCCTCTGCGTGTAATGAATCTATATAATAGATCCCTCTGCGTGTAATGACTCTATATAATAGATCCCTCTGCGTGTAATGACTCTATATAATAGATCGCTCTGCGTGTAATGACTCTATATTATAGATCCCTCTGCGTGTAATGACTCTATATAATAGATCCCTCTGCTTGTAATGTCTCTATATAATAGATCCCTCTGCGTGTTATGTCTCTATATAATAGTTCCCTCTGCGTGTAATGTCTCTATATAATAGATCCCTCTGTGTGTAATGTCTATACATAATAGATCCCTCTGTGTGTAATGACTCTACATAATAGATCCCTCTGTGTGTAATGACTCTATATAATAGATCCCTCTGTGTGTAATGACTCTATATAATAGATCCCTCTGTGTGTAATGACTCTATATAATAGATCCCTCTGTCTGTAATGGCTCTATATAATAGATCCCTCTGCGTGTAATGACTATATAATAGATCGCTCTGTGTGTAATGACTCTATATAATAGATCCCTCTGTGTGTAATGACTCTATATAATAGATCCCTCTGTGTGTAATGACTCTATATAATAGATCCCTCTGTGTGTAATGACTATATATAATAGATCCCTCTGTGTGTAATGACTATATAATAGATCGCTCTGCGTGTAATGACTCTATATAATAGATCCCTCTGCGTGTAATGACTCTATATAATAGATCCCTCTGTGTGTAATGACTCTATATAATAGATCGCTCTGCATGTAATGACTCTATATAATAGATCGCTCTGCGTGTAATCACTCTATATAATAGATCCCTCTGCGTGTAATGACTCTATAGAATGGATCCCTCTGCGTGTAATGACTCTATAGAATAGATCCCTCTGCGTGTAATGACTCTATAGAATAGATCCCTCTGCGTGTAATGACTCTATATAATAGATTCCTCTGCGTGAAATGACTCTATATAATAGATCCCTCTGCGTGTAAGGACTCTATATAAAAGATCACTCTGTGTGTAATGACTCTATATAATAGATCGCTCTGCGTGTAATGACTCTATATAATAGAATAGATCCCTCTGCGTGTAATGACTCTATATAATAGATCCCTCTGCGTGTAATGACTCTATATAATAGATCCCTCTGCGTGTAATGACTCTATATAATAGTTCCCTCTGTGTGTAATGACTCTATATAATAGATCCCTGTGTGTAATGACTCTATATAATAGATCCCTCTGTGTGTAATGACTCTATATAATAGATCCCTCTGTGTGTAATGACTCTATAATAGATCCCTCTGTGTGTAATGACTCTATATAATAGATCCCTCTGCGTGTAATGACTCTATATAATAGATCCCTCTGTGTGTAATGACTCTATATAATAGATCCCCGTGTGTAATGACTCTATATAATAGATCCCTCTGTGTGTAATGACTCTATATAATAGATCCCTCTGCGTTTAATGACTCTATATAATAGATCCCTCTGTGTGTAATGACTCTATATAATAGATCCCTCTATGTGTAATGACTCTGTATAATAGATCGCTCTGTGTGTAATGAATATATAATAGATCCCTCTGCGTGTAATGACTCTATATAATAGATCCCTCTGCGTGTAATGACTCTATATAATAGATCGCTCTGCGTGGAATGACTCTATATAATAGATCGCTCTGTGTGTAATGAATATATAATAGATCCCTCTGCGTGTAATGACTCTATATAATAGATCGCTCTGTGTGTAATGAATATATAATAGATCCCTCTGCGTGTAATGACTCTATATAATAGATCCATCTGCGTTTAATGACTCTATATAATAGATCCCTCTGTGTGTAATGACTATATAATAGATTGCTCTGTGTGTAATGAATATATAATAGATCCCTCTGCTTGTAATAACTCTATATAATAGATCCCTCTGCGTGTAATGACTCTATATAATACATCCTTCTGCGTGTAATGTCTCTACATAATAGATCCCTCTGCGTGTAATGACTATATAATAGATCCCTCTGCGTGTAATGACTGTATATAATAGATCCCTCTACGTGTAATGACTCTATAAAATAGATCCCTCTGTGTGTAATGACTCTATATAATAGATCCCTCTGTGTGTAATGACTCTATATAATAGATCCCTCTGTGTGTAATGACTCTATATAATAGATCCCTCTGTGTGTAATGACTCTATATAATAGATCCCTCTACGTGTAATGACTCTATAAAATAGATCCCTCTGTGTGTAATGACTCTATATAATAGATCCCTCTGTGTGTAATGACTCTATATAATAGATCCCTCTGTGTGTAATGACTCTATATAATAGATCCCTCTGTGTGTAATGACTCTATATAATAGATCCCTCTGTGTGTAATGACTCTATATAATAGATCCCTCTGTGTGTAATGACTCTATAAAATAGATCCCTCTGTGTGTAATGACTCTATATAATAGATCCCTCTGTGTGTAATGACTCTATATAATAGATCCCTCTGCGTGTAATGACTCTATATAATAGATCCCTCTGTGTGTAATGACTCTATATAATAGATCCCTCTGTGTGTAATGACTCTATATAATAGATCCCTCTGTGTGTAATGACTCTATATCATAGATCCCTCTGTGTGTAATGACTCTATATAATAGATCCCTCTGTGTGTAATGACTCTATATAATAGATCCCTCTGTGTGTAATGACTCTATATAATAGATCCCTCTGTGTATAATGTCTCTATATAATAGATCCCTCTGCGTGTAATGACTCTATATAATAGATCCCTCTGCGTGTAATGACTCTATATAATAGATCCCTCTGTGTGTAATGACTCTATATAATAGATCGCTCTGCATGTAATGACTCTATATAATAGATCGCTCTGCGTGTAATCACTCTATATAATAGATCCCTCTGCGTGTAATGACTCTATAGAATGGATCCCTCTGCGTGTAATGACTCTATAGAATAGATCCCTCTGCGTGTAATGACTCTATAGAATAGATCCCTCTGCGTGTAATGACTCTATATAATAGATTCCTCTGCGTGAAATGACTCTATATAATAGATCCCTCTGCGTGTAAGGACTCTATATAAAAGATCACTCTGTGTGTAATGACTCTATATAATAGATCGCTCTGCGTGTAATGACTCTATATAATAGAATAGATCCCTCTGCGTGTAATGACTCTATATAATAGATCCCTCTGCGTGTAATGACTCTATATAATAGATCCCTCTGCGTGTAATGACTCTATATAATAGTTCCCTCTGTGTGTAATGACTCTATATAATAGATCCCTGTGTGTAATGACTCTATATAATAGATCCCTCTGTGTGTAATGACTCTATATAATAGATCCCTCTGTGTGTAATGACTCTATAATAGATCCCTCTGTGTGTAATGACTCTATATAATAGATCCCTCTGCGTGTAATGACTCTATATAATAGATCCCTCTGTGTGTAATGACTCTATATAATAGATCCCCGTGTGTAATGACTCTATATAATAGATCCCTCTGTGTGTAATGACTCTATATAATAGATCCCTCTGCGTTTAATGACTCTATATAATAGATCCCTCTGTGTGTAATGACTCTATATAATAGATCCCTCTATGTGTAATGACTCTGTATAATAGATCGCTCTGTGTGTAATGAATATATAATAGATCCCTCTGCGTGTAATGACTCTATATAATAGATCCCTCTGCGTGTAATGACTCTATATAATAGATCGCTCTGTGTGTAATGAATATATAATAGATCCCTCTGCGTGTAATGACTCTATATAATAGACCCCTCTGCGTGTAATGACTCTATATAATAGATCCCTCTGCGTTTAATGACTCTATATAATAGATCCCTCTGCGTGTAATGACTCTATATAATAGATCCCTCTGCGTGTAATGACTCTATATAATAGATCGCTCTGCGTGTAATGAATATATAATAGATCCCTCTGCGTGTAATGACTCTATATAATAGACCCCTCTGCGTGTAATGACTCTATATAATAGATCCCTCTGCGTTTAATGACTCTATATAATAGATCCCTCTGCGTGTAATGACTCTATATAATAGATCCCTCTGCGTGTAATGACTCTATATAATAGATCGCTCTGCGTGTAATGAATATATAATAGATCCCTCTGCGTGTAATGACTCTGTATAATAGATCCCTCTGCGTGTAATGAATCTATATAATAGATCCCTCTGCGTGTAATGACTCTATATAATAGATCCCTCTGCGTGTAATGACTCTATATAATAGATCGCTCTGCGTGTAATGACTCTATATTATAGATCCCTCTGCGTGTAATGACTCTATATAATAGATCCCTCTGCTTGTAATGTCTCTATATAATAGATCCCTCTGCGTGTTATGTCTCTATATAATAGTTCCCTCTGTGTGTAATGTCTCTATATAATAGATCCCTCTGTGTGTAATGTCTATACATAATAGATCCCTCTGTGTGTAATGACTCTACATAATAGATCCCTCTGTGTGTAATGACTCTATATAATAGATCCCTCTGTGTGTAATGACTCTATATAATAGATCCCTCTGTGTGTAATGACTCTATATAATAGATCCCTCTGTCTGTAATGGCTCTATATAATAGATCCCTCTGCGTGTAATGACTATATAATAGATCGCTCTGTGTGTAATGACTCTATATAATAGATCCCTCTGTGTGTAATGACTCTATATAATAGATCCCTCTGTGTGTAATGACTCTATATAATAGATCCCTCTGTGTGTAATGACTATATATAATAGATCCCTCTGTGTGTAATGACTATATAATAGATCGCTCTGCGTGTAATGACTCTATCTAATAGATCCCTCTGTGTGTAATGACTCTATATAATAGATCCCTCTGTGTGTAATGACTCTATATAATAGATCCCTCTGTGTGTAATGGCTCTATATAATAGATCCCCCTGCGTGTAATGACTCTATATAATAGATCGCTCTGTGTGTAATGGCTCTATATAATAGATCCCTCTGCGTGTAATGACTCTATATAATAGATCACTCTGTGTGTAATGACTCTATATAATAGATCCCTCTGTGTGTAATGACTCTATATAATAGATCGCTCTGTGTGTAATGAATATATAATAGATCCCTCTGCGTGTAATGACTCTATATAATAGATCCCTCTGTGTGTAACAACTCAATATAATAGATCCCTCTGTGTGTAATGACTCAATATAATAGATCCCTCTGTGTGTAATGACTCTATATAATAGATCCCTCTGTGTGTAATGTCTCTACATAATAGATCCCTCTGCGTGTAATGACTATATAATAGATCCCTCTGTGTGTAATGACTCTATATAATAGATCGCTCTGCGTGTAATGACAATATATAATAGATCGCTGTGTGTAATGACTCTATATAATAGATCCCTCTGTGTGTAATGACTATAATAGATCCCTCTGTGTGTAATGACTCTATATAATAGATCCCTCTGCGTGTAATGGCTCTATATAATAGATCCCTCTGCATGTAATGACTCTATATAATAGATCCCTCTGTGTGTAATGACTCTATATAATAGATCCCTCTGCGTGTAATGACTCTATATAATAGATCCCTCTGCGTTTAATGACTCTATATAATAGATCCCTCTGTGTGTAATGACTCTATATAATAGATCCCTTTGTGTGTAATGACTCTATATAATAGATCCCTCTGTGTGTAATGACTCTATATAATAGATCCCTCTGTGTGTAATGACTCTATATAATAGATCGCTCTGCATGTAATGACTCTATATAATAGATCGCTCTGCGTGTAATGACTCTATATAATAGATCCCTCTGCGTGTAATGACTCTATATAATAGATCCCTCTGCGTGTAATGACTCTATATAATAGATCCCTCTGCGTGTAATGACTCTATATAATAGATCCCTCTGCGTGTAATGACGCTATATAATAGATCCCTCTGCGTGTAATGACTCTATATAATAGATCCCTCTGTGTGTAATGACTCTATATAATAGTTCCCTCTGTGTGTAATGACTCTATATAATAGATCCCTGTGTGTAATGACTCTATATAATAGATCCCTCTGTGTGTAATGACTCTATATAATAGATCCGTCTGCGTTTAATGACTCTATATAATAGATCCCTCTGTGTGTAATGACTCTATATAATAGATCGCTCTGCGTGGAATGACTCTATATAATAGATCGCTCTGTGTGTAATGAATATATAATAGATCCCTCTGCGTGTAATGACTCTATATAATAGATCCATCTGCGTTTAATGACTCTATATAATAGATCCCTCTGTGTGTAATGACTATATAATAGATCGCTCTGTGTGTAATGAATATATAATAGATCCCTCTGCTTGTAATAACTCTATATAATAGATCCCTCTGTGTGTAATGACTCTATATAATACATCCTTCTGCGTGTAATGTCTCTACATAATAGATCCCTCTGCGTGTAATGACTATATAATAGATCCCTCTGCGTGTAATGACTCTATATAATAGATCCCTCTGCGTGTAATGACTCTATATAATAGATCCCTCTACGTGTAATGACTCTATAAAATAGATCCCTCTGTGTGTAATGACTCTATATAATAGATCCCTCTGTGTGTAATGACTCTATATAATAGATCCCTCTGTGTGTAATGACTCTATATAATAGATCCCTCTGTGTGTAATGTCTATATAATAGATCCCTCTGTGTGTAATGACTCTATATAATAGATCCCTCTGTGTGTAATGACTCTATATAATAGATCCCTCTGTGTGTAATGACTCTATATCATAGATCCCTCTGTGTGTAATGACTCTATATAATAGATCCCTCTGTGTGTAATGACTCTATATAATAGATCCCTCTGTGTGTAATGACTATATAATAGATCCCTCTGTGTGTAATGTCTCTATATAATAGATCCCTCTGCGTGTAATGACTCTATATAATAGATCCCTCTGCGTGTAATGACTCTATATAATAGATCCCTCTGTGTAATGACTCTATATAATAGATCGCTCTGCATGTAATGACTCTATATAATAGATCGCTCTGCGTGTAATGACTCTATACAATAGATCCCTCTGCGTGTAATGACTCTATAGAATGGATCCCTCTGCGTGTAATGACTCTATAGAATAGATCCCTCTGCGTGTAATGACTCTATAGAATAGATCCCTCTGCGTGTAATGACTCTATATAATAGATTCCTCTGCGTGAAATGACTCTATATAATAGATCCCTCTGCGTGTAAGGACTCTATATAAAAGATCACTCTGTGTGTAATGACTCTATATAATAGATCGCTCTGCGTGTAATGACTCTATATAATAGAATAGATCCCTCTGCGTGTAATGACTCTATATAATAGATCCCTCTGCGTGTAATGACTCTATATAATAGATCCCTCTGCGTGTAATGACTCTATATAATAGTTCCCTCTGTGTGTAATGACTCTATATAATAGATCCCTGTGTGTAATGACTCTATATAATAGATCCCTCTGTGTGTAATGACTCTATATAATAGATCCCTCTGTGTGTAATGACTCTATAATAGATCCCTCTGTGTGTAATGACTCTATATAATAGATCCCTCTGCGTGTAATGACTCTATATAATAGATCCCTCTGTGTGTAATGACTCTATATAATAGATCCCCGTGTGTAATGACTCTATATAATAGATCCCTCTGTGTGTAATGACTCTATATAATAGATCCCTCTGCGTTTAATGACTCTATATAATAGATCCCTCTGTGTGTAATGACTCTATATAATAGATCCCTCTATGTGTAATGACTCTATATAATAGATCGCTCTGTGTGTAATGAATATATAATAGATCCCTCTGCGTGTAATGACTCTATATAATAGATCCCTCTGCGTGTAATGACTCTATATAATAGATCGCTCTGTGTGTAATGAATATATAATAGATCCCTCTGCGTGTAATGACTCTATATAATAGACCCCTCTGCGTGTAATGACTCTATATAATAGATCCCTCTGCGTTTAATGACTCTATATAATAGATCCCTCTGCGTGTAATGACTCTATATAATAGATCCCTCTGCGTGTAATGACTCTATATAATAGATCGCTCTGCGTGTAATGAATATATAATAGATCCCTCTGCGTGTAATGACTCTGTATAATAGATCCCTCTGCGTGTAATGAATCTATATAATAGATCCCTCTGCGTGTAATGACTCTATATAATAGATCCCTCTGCGTGTAATGACTCTATATAATAGATCGCTCTGCGTGTAATGACTCTATATTATAGATCCCTCTGCGTGTAATGACTCTATATAATAGATCCCTCTGCTTGTAATGTCTCTATATAATAGATCCCTCTGCGTGTTATGTCTCTATATAATAGTTCCCTCTGTGTGTAATGTCTCTATATAATAGATCCCTCTGTGTGTAATGTCTATACATAATAGATCCCTCTGTGTGTAATGACTCTACATAATAGATCCCTCTGTGTGTAATGACTCTATATAATAGATCCCTCTGTGTGTAATGACTCTATATAATAGATCCCTCTGTGTGTAATGACTCTATATAATAGATCCCTCTGTCTGTAATGGCTCTATATAATAGATCCCTCTGCGTGTAATGACTATATAATAGATCGCTCTGCGTGTAATGACTCTATATAATAGATCCCTCTGTGTGTAATGACTCTATATAATAGATCCCTCTGTGTGTAATGACTCTATATAATAGATCCCTCTGTGTGTAATGACTCTATATAATAGATCCCTTTGTGTGTAATGACTCTATATAATAGATCCCTCTGTGTGTAATGACTCTATATAATAGATCCCTCTGTGTGTAATGACTCTATATAATAGATCGCTCTGCATGTAATGACTCTATATAATAGATCGCTCTGCGTGTAATGACTCTATAGAATAGATCCCTCTGCGTGTAATGACTCTATAGAATAGATCCCTCTGCGTGTAATGACTCTATAGAATAGATCCCTCTGCGTGTAATGACTCTATAAAATAGATCCCTCTGCGTGTAATGACTCTATATAATAGATCCCTCTGCGTGTAATGACTCTATATAATAGATCCCTCTGCGTGTAATGACTATATAATAGATCACTCTGTGTGTAATGACTCTATATAATAGATCGCTCTGCGTGTAATGACTCTATATAATAGAATAGATCACTCTGCGTGTAATGACTCTATATAATAGATCCCTCTGCGTGTATTGACTCTATATAATAGATCCCTCTGCGTGTAATGACTCTATATAATAGTTCCCTCTGTGTGTAATGACTCTATATAATAGATCCCTCTGTGTGTAATGACTCTATATAATAGATCGCTCTGTGTGTAATGACTCTATATAATAGATCCCTGTGTGTAATGACTCTATATAATAGATCGCTCTGCGTGTAATGTCTCTATATAATAGATCCCTCTGCGTGTAATGACTCTATATAATAGATCCCTCTGCGTGTAATGACTCTATATAATAGATCCCTCTGTGTGTAATGACTCTATATAATAGATCGCTCTGCATGTAATGACTCTATATAATAGATCGCTCTGCGTGTAATGTCTCTATATAATAGATCCCTCTGCGTGTAATGACTCTATAGAATGGATCCCTCTGCGTGTAATGACTCTATAGAATAGATCCCTCTGCGTGTAATGACTCTATAGAATAGATCCCTCTGCGTGTAATGACTCTATATAATAGATTCCTCTGCGTGAAATGACTGTATATAATAGATCCCTCTGCGTGTAAGGACTCTATATAAAAGATCACTCTGTGTGTAATGACTCTATATAATAGATCGCTCTGCGTGTAATGACTCTATATAATAGAATAGATCCCTCTGTGTGTAATGACTCTATATAATAGATCCCTCTGCGTGTAATGACTCTATATAATAGATCCCTCTGTGTGTAATGACTCTATATAATAGATCGCTCTGCATGTAATGACTCTATATAATAGATCGCTCTGCGTGTAATGACTCTATATAATAGTTCCCTCTGCGTGTAATGACTCTATAGAATGGATCCCTCTGCGTGTAATGACTCTATAGAATAGATCCCTCTGCGTGTAATGACTCTATAGAATAGATCCCTCTGCGTGTAATGACTCTATATAATAGATTCCTCTGCGTGAAATGACTCTATATAATAGATCCCTCTGCGTGTAAGGACTCTATATAAAAGATCACTCTGTGTGTAATGACTCTATATAATAGATCGCTCTGCGTGTAATGACTCTATATAATAGAATAGATCACTCTGCGTGTAATGACTCTATATAATAGATCCCACTGCGTGTAATGACTCTATATAATAGATCGCTCTGTGTGTAATGAATATATAATAGATCCCTCTGCGTGTAATGACTCTATATAATAGATCCCTCTGCGTTTAATGACTCTATATAATAGATCCCTCTGTGTGTAATGACTCTATATAATAGATCGCTCTGTGTGTAATGAATATATAATAGATCCCTCTGCTTGTAATAACTCTATATAATAGATCCCTCTGCGTGTAATGACTCTATATAATACATCCTTCTGCGTGTAATGTCTCTACATAATAGATCCCTCTGCGTGTAATGACTATATAATAGATCCCTCTGTGTGTAATGACTCTATATAATAGATCGCTCTGCGTGTAATGACAATATATAATAGATCGCTGTGTGTAATGACTCTATATAATAGATCCCTCTGTGTGTAATGACTATAATAGATCCCTCTGTGTGTAATGACTCTATATAATAGATCCCTCTGCGTGTAATGGCTCTATATAATAGATCCCTCTGCGTGTAATGTCTCTATGTAATAGATCCCTCTGTGTGTAATGACTCTATATAATAGATCCCTTTGTGTGTAATGACTCTATATAATAGATCCCTCTGTGTGTAATGACTCTATATAATAGATCCCTCTGTGTGTAATGACTCTATATAATAGATCGCTCTGCATGTAATGACTCTATATAATAGATCGCTCTGCGTGTAATGACTCTATATAATAGATCCCTCTGCGTGTAATGACTCTATATAATAGATCCCTCTGTGTGTAATGACTCTATATAATAGATCGCTCTGTGTGTAATGAATATATAATAGATCCCTCTGCTTGTAATAACTCTATATAATAGATCCCTCTGCGTGTAATGACTCTATATAATACATCCTTCTGCGTGTAATGTCTCTACATAATAGATCCCTCTGCGTGTAATGACTATATAATAGATCCCTCTGTGTGTAATGACTCTATATAATAGATCGCTCTGCGTGTAATGACAATATATAATAGATCGCTGTGTGTAATGACTCTATATAATAGATCCCTCTGTGTGTAATGACTATAATAGATCCCTCTGTGTGTAATGACTCTATATAATAGATCCCTCTGTGTGTAATGGTTCTATATAATAGATCCCTCTGCGTGTAATGTCTCTATGTAATAGATCCCTCTGTGTAATGACTCTATATAATAGATCCCTTTGTGTGTAATGACTCTATATAATAGATCCCTCTGTGTGTAATGACTCTATATAATAGATCCCTCTGTGTGTAATGACTCTATATAATAGATCGCTCTGCATGTAATGACTCTATATAATAGATCCCTCTGCGTGTAATGACTCTATATAATAGATCCCTCTGCGTGTAATGACTCTATATAATAGATCCCTCTGCGTGTAATGACTCTATATAATAGATCCCTCTGCGTGTAATGACGCTATATAATAGATCCCTCTGCGTGTAATGACTCTATATAATAGATCCCTCTGTGTGTAATGACTCTATATAATAGTTCCCTCTGTGTGTAATGACTCTATATAATAGATCCCTGTGTGTAATGACTCTATATAATAGATCCCTCTGTGTGTAATGACTCTATATAATAGATCCGTCTGCGTTTAATGACTATATAATAGATCCCTCTGTGTGTAATGACTCTATATAATAGATCGCTCTGCGTGGAATGACTCTATATAATAGATCGCTCTGTGTGTAATGAATATATAATAGATCCCTCTGCGTGTAATGACTCTATATAATAGATCGCTCTGTGTGTAATGAATATATAATAGATCCCTCTGCGTGTAATGACTCTATATAATAGATCCATCTGCGTTTAATGACTCTATATAATAGATCCCTCTGTGTGTAATGACTATATAATAGATTGCTCTGTGTGTAATGAATATATAATAGATCCCTCTGCTTGTAATAACTCTATATAATAGATCCCTCTGCGTGTAATGACTCTATATAATACATCCTTCTGCGTGTAATGTCTCTACATAATAGATCCCTCTGCGTGTAATGACTATATAATAGATCCCTCTGCGTGTAATGACTGTATATAATAGATCCCTCTACGTGTAATGACTCTATAAAATAGATCCCTCTGTGTGTAATGACTCTATATAATAGATCCCTCTGTGTGTAATGACTCTATATAATAGATCCCTCTGTGTGTAATGACTCTATATAATAGATCCCTCTGTGTGTAATGACTCTATATAATAGATCCCTCTACGTGTAATGACTCTATAAAATAGATCCCTCTGTGTGTAATGACTCTATATAATAGATCCCTCTGTGTGTAATGACTCTATATAATAGATCCCTCTGTGTGTAATGACTCTATATAATAGATCCCTCTGTGTGTAATGACTCTATATAATAGATCCCTCTGTGTGTAATGACTCTATATAATAGATCCCTCTGTGTGTAATGACTCTATAAAATAGATCCCTCTGTGTGTAATGACTCTATATAATAGATCCCTCTGTGTGTAATGACTCTATATAATAGATCCCTCTGCGTGTAATGACTCTATATAATAGATCCCTCTGTGTGTAATGACTCTATATAATAGATCCCTCTGTGTGTAATGACTCTATATAATAGATCCCTCTGTGTGTAATGACTCTATATCATAGATCCCTCTGTGTGTAATGACTCTATATAATAGATCCCTCTGTGTGTAATGACTCTATATAATAGATCCCTCTGTGTATAATGACTCTATATAATAGATCCCTCTGTGTATAATGTCTCTATATAATAGATCCCTCTGCGTGTAATGACTCTATATAATAGATCCCTCTGCGTGTAATGACTCTATATAATAGATCCCTCTGTGTGTAATGACTCTATATAATAGATCGCTCTGCATGTAATGACTCTATATAATAGATCGCTCTGCGTGTAATCACTCTATATAATAGATCCCTCTGCGTGTAATGACTCTATAGAATGGATCCCTCTGCGTGTAATGACTCTATAGAATAGATCCCTCTGCGTGTAATGACTCTATAGAATAGATCCCTCTGCGTGTAATGACTCTATATAATAGATTCCTCTGCGTGAAATGACTCTATATAATAGATCCCTCTGCGTGTAAGGACTCTATATAAAAGATCACTCTGTGTGTAATGACTCTATATAATAGATCGCTCTGCGTGTAATGACTCTATATAATAGAATAGATCCCTCTGCGTGTAATGACTCTATATAATAGATCCCTCTGCGTGTAATGACTCTATATAATAGATCCCTCTGCGTGTAATGACTCTATATAATAGTTCCCTCTGTGTGTAATGACTCTATATAATAGATCCCTGTGTGTAATGACTCTATATAATAGATCCCTCTGTGTGTAATGACTCTATATAATAGATCCCTCTGTGTGTAATGACTCTATAATAGATCCCTCTGTGTGTAATGACTCTATATAATAGATCCCTCTGCGTGTAATGACTCTATATAATAGATCCCCGTGTGTAATGACTCTATATAATAGATCCCTCTGCGTTTAATGACTCTATATAATAGATCCCTCTGTGTGTAATGACTCTATATAATAGATCCCTCTATGTGTAATGACTCTGTATAATAGATCGCTCTGTGTGTAATGAATATATAATAGATCCCTCTGCGTGTAATGACTCTATATAATAGATCCCTCTGCGTGTAATGACTCTATATAATAGATCGCTCTGTGTGTAATGAATATATAATAGATCCCTCTGCGTGTAATGACTCTATATAATAGACCCCTCTGCGTGTAATGACTCTATATAATAGATCCCTCTGCGTTTAATGACTCTATATAATAGATCCCTCTGCGTGTAATGACTCTATATAATAGATCCCTCTGCGTGTAATGACTCTATATAATAGATCGCTCTGCGTGTAATGAATATATAATAGATCCCTCTGCGTGTAATGACTCTATATAATAGACCCCTCTGCGTGTAATGACTCTATATAATAGATCCCTCTGCGTTTAATGACTCTATATAATAGATCCCTCTGCGTGTAATGACTCTATATAATAGATCCCTCTGCGTGTAATGACTCTATATAATAGATCGCTCTGCGTGTAATGAATATATAATAGATCCCTCTGCGTGTAATGACTCTGTATAATAGATCCCTCTGCGTGTAATGAATCTATATAATAGATCCCTCTGCGTGTAATGACTCTATATAATAGATCCCTCTGCGTGTAATGACTCTATATAATAGATCGCTCTGCGTGTAATGACTCTATATTATAGATCCCTCTGCGTGTAATGACTCTATATAATAGATCCCTCTGCTTGTAATGTCTCTATATAATAGATCCCTCTGCGTGTTATGTCTCTATATAATAGTTCCCTCTGTGTGTAATGTCTCTATATAATAGATCCCTCTGTGTGTAATGTCTATACATAATAGATCCCTCTGTGTGTAATGACTCTACATAATAGATCCCTCTGTGTGTAATGACTCTATATAATAGATCCCTCTGTGTGTAATGACTCTATATAATAGATCCCTCTGTGTGTAATGACTCTATATAATAGATCCCTCTGTCTGTAATGGCTCTATATAATAGATCCCTCTGCGTGTAATGACTATATAATAGATCGCTCTGTGTGTAATGACTCTATATAATAGATCCCTCTGTGTGTAATGACTCTATATAATAGATCCCTCTGTGTGTAATGACTCTATATAATAGATCCCTCTGTGTGTAATGACTATATATAATAGATCCCTCTGTGTGTAATGACTATATAATAGATCGCTCTGCGTGTAATGACTCTATCTAATAGATCCCTCTGTGTGTAATGACTCTATATAATAGATCCCTCTGTGTGTAATGACTCTATATAATAGATCCCTCTGTGTGTAATGGCTCTATATAATAGATCCCCCTGCGTGTAATGACTCTATATAATAGATCGCTCTGTGTGTAATGGCTCTATATAATAGATCCCTCTGCGTGTAATGACTCTATATAATAGATCACTCTGTGTGTAATGACTCTATATAATAGATCCCTCTGTGTGTAATGACTCTATATAATAGATCGCTCTGTGTGTAATGAATATATAATAGATCCCTCTGCGTGTAATGACTCTATATAATAGATCCCTCTGTGTGTAACAACTCAATATAATAGATCCCTCTGTGTGTAATGACTCAATATAATAGATCCCTCTGTGTGTAATGACTCTATATAATAGATCCCTCTGTGTGTAATGTCTCTATATAATAGATCCCTCTGTGTGTAATGACTCTATATAATAGATCGCTCTGTGTGTAATGACTCTATATAATAGATCACTCTGTGTGTAATGACTCTATATAATAGATCCCTCTGTGTGTAATGACTCTATTTAATAGATCGCTCTGTGTGTAATGAATATATAATAGATCCCTCTGCGTGTAATGACTCTATATAATAGATCCCTCTGCGTGTAATGACTCTATATAATAGATCCCTCTGCGTGTAATGACTCTATATAATAGATCCCTCTGTGTGTAATGACTCTATATAATAGATCGCTCTGTGTGTAATGACTCTATATAATAGATCGCTCTGCGTGTAATGACTCTATATAATAGATCCCTCTGTGTGTAATGACTATAATAGAAACCTCTGTGTGTAATGACTCTATATAATAGATCCCTCTGCGTGTAATGGCTCTATATAATAGATCCCTCTGCGTGTAATGTCTCTATGTAATAGATCCCTCTGCGTGTAATGACTCTATATAATAGATCGCTCTGTGTGTAATGACTTTATATAATAGATCCCTCTGCATGTAATGACTCTATATAATAGATCCCTCTGTGTGTAATTACTCTATATAATAGATCCCTCTGCGTTTAATGACTCTATATAATAGATCCCTCTGTGTGTAATGACTCTATATAATAGATCGCTCTGTGTGTAATGACTCTATATAATAGATCCCTCTGTGTGTAATGACTCTATATAATAGATCCCTCTGTGTGTAATGTCTCTATATAATAGATCCCTCTGTGTGTAATGTCTCTATATAATAGATCCCTCTGTGTGTAATGACTCTATATAATAGATCCCTTTGTGTGTAATCACTCTATATAATAGATCCCTCTGTGTGTAATGACTCTATATAATAGATCCCTCTGTGTGTAATGACTCTATATAATAGATCGCTCTGCATGTAATGACTCTATATAATAGATCGCTCTGCGTGTAATGACTCTATAGAATAGATCCCTCTGCGTGTAATGACTCTATAGAATAGATCCCTCTGCGTGTAATGACTCTATAAAATAGATCCCTCTGCGTGTAATGACTCTATATAATAGATCCCTCTGCGTGTAATGACTCTATATAATAGATCCCTCTGCGTGTAATGACTATATAATAGATCACTCTGTGTGTAATGACTCTATATAATAGATCGCTCTGCGTGGAATGACTCTATATAATAGATCGCTCTGTGTGTAATGAATATATAATAGATCCCTCTGCGTGTAATGACTCTATATAATAGATCGCTCTGTGTGTAATGAATATATAATAGATCCCTCTGCGTGTAATGACTCTATATAATAGATCCATCTGCGTTTAATGACTCTATATAATAGATCCCTCTGTGTGTAATGACTATATAATAGATCGCTCTGTGTGTAATGAATATATAATAGATCCCTCTGCTTGTAATAACTCTATATAATAGATCCCTCTGCGTGTAATGACTCTATATAATACATCCTTCTGCGTGTAATGTCTCTACATAATAGATCCCTCTGCGTGTAATGACTATATAATAGATCCCTCTGCGTGTAATGACTCTATATAATAGATCCCTCTGCGTGTAATGACTCTATATAATAGATCCCTCTACGTGTAATGACTCTATAAAATAGATCCCTCTGTGTGTAATGACTCTATATAATAGATCCCTCTGTGTGTAATGACTCTATATAATAGATCGCTCTGTGTGTAATGACTCTATATAATAGATCCCTCTGTGTGTAATGTCTCTATATAATAGATCCCTCTGTGTGTAATGACTCTATATAATAGATCCCTCTGTGTGTAATGACTCTATATAATAGATCCCTCTGTGTGTAATGACTCTATATCATAGATCCCTCTGTGTGTAATGACTCTATATAATAGATCCCTCTGTGTGTAATGACTCTATATAATAGATCCCTCTGTGTGTAATGACTCTATATAATAGATCCCTCTGCGTGTAATGACTCTATATAATAGATCCCTCTGCGTGTAATGACTCTATATAATAGATCCCTCTGCGTGTAATGACTCTATATAATAGATCCCTCTGTGTGTAATGACTCTATATAATAGATCGCTCTGTGTGTAATGACTCTATATAATAGATCGCTCTGCGTGTAATGACTCTATATAATAGATCCCTCTGTGTGTAATGACTATAATAGAAACCTCTGTGTGTAATGACTCTATATAATAGATCCCTCTGCGTGTAATGGCTCTATATAATAGATCCCTCTGCGTGTAATGTCTCTATGTAATAGATCCCTCTGCGTGTAATGACTCTATATAATAGATCCCTCTGTGTGTAATGACTCTATATCATAGATCCCTCTGTGTGTAATGACTCTATATAATAGATCCCTCTGTGTGTAATGACTCTATATAATAGATCCCTCTGTGTGTAATGACTCTATATAATAGATCCCTCTGTGTATAATGTCTCTATATAATAGATCCCTCTGCGTGTAATGACTCTATATAATAGATCCCTCTGCGTGTAATGACTCTATATAATAGATCCCTCTGTGTGTAATGACTCTATATAATAGATCGCTCTGCATGTAATGACTCTATATAATAGATCGCTCTGCGTGTAATCACTCTATATAATAGATCCCTCTGCGTGTAATGACTCTATAGAATGGATCCCTCTGCGTGTAATGACTCTATAGAATAGATCCCTCTGCGTGTAATGACTCTATAGAATAGATCCCTCTGCGTGTAATGACTCTATATAATAGATTCCTCTGCGTGAAATGACTCTATATAATAGATCCCTCTGCGTGTAAGGACTCTATATAAAAGATCACTCTGTGTGTAATGACTCTATATAATAGATCGCTCTGCGTGTAATGACTCTATATAATAGAATAGATCCCTCTGCGTGTAATGACTCTATATAATAGATCCCTCTGCGTGTAATGACTCTATATAATAGATCCCTCTGCGTGTAATGACTCTATATAATAGTTCCCTCTGTGTGTAATGACTCTATATAATAGATCCCTGTGTGTAATGACTCTATATAATAGATCCCTCTGTGTGTAATGACTCTATATAATAGATCCCTCTGTGTATAATGACTCTATAATAGATCCCTCTGTGTGTAATGACTCTATATAATAGATCCCTCTGCGTGTAATGACTCTATATAATAGATCCCTCTGTGTGTAATGACTCTATATAATAGATCCCCGTGTGTAATGACTCTATATAATAGATCCCTCTGTGTGTAATGACTCTATATAATAGATCCCTCTGCGTTTAATGACTCTATATAATAGATCCCTCTGTGTGTAATGACTCTATATAATAGATCCCTCTATGTGTAATGACTCTGTATAATAGATCGCTCTGTGTGTAATGAATATATAATAGATCCCTCTGCGTGTAATGACTCTATATAATAGATCCCTCTGCGTGTAATGACTCTATATAATAGATCGCTCTGTGTGTAATGAATATATAATAGATCCCTCTGCGTGTAATGACTCTATATAATAGACCCCTCTGCGTGTAATGACTCTATATAATAGATCCCTCTGCGTTTAATGACTCTATATAATAGATCCCTCTGCGTGTAATGACTCTATATAATAGATCCCTCTGCGTGTAATGACTCTATATAATAGATCGCTCTGCGTGTAATGAATATATAATAGATCCCTCTGCGTGTAATGACTCTGTATAATAGATCCCTCTGCGTGTAATGAATCTATATAATAGATCCCTCTGCGTGTAATGACTCTATATAATAGATCCCTCTGCGTGTAATGACTCTATATAATAGATCGCTCTGCGTGTAATGACTCTATATTATAGATCCCTCTGCGTGTAATGACTCTATATAATAGATCCCTCTGCTTGTAATGTCTCTATATAATAGATCCCTCTGCGTGTTATGTCTCTATATAATAGTTCCCTCTGCGTGTAATGTCTCTATATAATAGATCCCTCTGTGTGTAATGTCTATACATAATAGATCCCTCTGTGTGTAATGACTCTACATAATAGATCCCTCTGTGTGTAATGACTCTATATAATAGATCCCTCTGTGTGTAATGACTCTATATAATAGATCCCTCTGTGTGTAATGACTCTATATAATAGATCCCTCTGTCTGTAATGGCTCTATATAATAGATCCCTCTGCGTGTAATGACTATATAATAGATCGCTCTGTGTGTAATGACTCTATATAATAGATCCCTCTGTGTGTAATGACTCTATATAATAGATCCCTCTGTGTGTAATGACTCTATATAATAGATCCCTCTGTGTGTAATGACTATATATAATAGATCCCTCTGTGTGTAATGACTATATAATAGATCGCTCTGCGTGTAATGACTCTATATAATAGATCCCTCTGCGTGTAATGACTCTATATAATAGATCCCTCTGTGTGTAATGACTCTATATAATAGATCGCTCTGCATGTAATGACTCTATATAATAGATCGCTCTGCGTGTAATCACTCTATATAATAGATCCCTCTGCGTGTAATGACTCTATAGAATGGATCCCTCTGCGTGTAATGACTCTATAGAATAGATCCCTCTGCGTGTAATGACTCTATAGAATAGATCCCTCTGCGTGTAATGACTCTATATAATAGATTCCTCTGCGTGAAATGACTCTATATAATAGATCCCTCTGCGTGTAAGGACTCTATATAAAAGATCACTCTGTGTGTAATGACTCTATATAATAGATCGCTCTGCGTGTAATGACTCTATATAATAGAATAGATCCCTCTGCGTGTAATGACTCTATATAATAGATCCCTCTGCGTGTAATGACTCTATATAATAGATCCCTCTGCGTGTAATGACTCTATATAATAGTTCCCTCTGTGTGTAATGACTCTATATAATAGATCCCTGTGTGTAATGACTCTATATAATAGATCCCTCTGTGTGTAATGACTCTATATAATAGATCCCTCTGTGTGTAATGACTCTATAATAGATCCCTCTGTGTGTAATGACTCTATATAATAGATCCCTCTGCGTGTAATGACTCTATATAATAGATCCCTCTGTGTGTAATGACTCTATATAATAGATCCCCGTGTGTAATGACTCTATATAATAGATCCCTCTGTGTGTAATGACTCTATATAATAGATCCCTCTGCGTTTAATGACTCTATATAATAGATCCCTCTGTGTGTAATGACTCTATATAATAGATCCCTCTATGTGTAATGACTCTGTATAATAGATCGCTCTGTGTGTAATGAATATATAATAGATCCCTCTGCGTGTAATGACTCTATATAATAGATCCCTCTGCGTGTAATGACTCTATATAATAGATCGCTCTGCGTGGAATGACTCTATATAATAGATCGCTCTGTGTGTAATGAATATATAATAGATCCCTCTGCGTGTAATGACTCTATATAATAGATCGCTCTGTGTGTAATGAATATATAATAGATCCCTCTGCGTGTAATGACTCTATATAATAGATCCATCTGCGTTTAATGACTCTATATAATAGATCCCTCTGTGTGTAATGACTATATAATAGATTGCTCTGTGTGTAATGAATATATAATAGATCCCTCTGCTTGTAATAACTCTATATAATAGATCCCTCTGCGTGTAATGACTCTATATAATACATCCTTCTGCGTGTAATGTCTCTACATAATAGATCCCTCTGCGTGTAATGACTATATAATAGATCCCTCTGCGTGTAATGACTGTATATAATAGATCCCTCTACGTGTAATGACTCTATAAAATAGATCCCTCTGTGTGTAATGACTCTATATAATAGATCCCTCTGTGTGTAATGACTCTATATAATAGATCCCTCTGTGTGTAATGACTCTATATAATAGATCCCTCTGTGTGTAATGACTCTATATAATAGATCCCTCTACGTGTAATGACTCTATAAAATAGATCCCTCTGTGTGTAATGACTCTATATAATAGATCCCTCTGTGTGTAATGACTCTATATAATAGATCCCTCTGTGTGTAATGACTCTATATAATAGATCCCTCTGTGTGTAATGACTCTATATAATAGATCCCTCTGTGTGTAATGACTCTATATAATAGATCCCTCTGTGTGTAATGACTCTATAAAATAGATCCCTCTGTGTGTAATGACTCTATATAATAGATCCCTCTGTGTGTAATGACTCTATATAATAGATCCCTCTGCGTGTAATGACTCTATATAATAGATCCCTCTGTGTGTAATGACTCTATATAATAGATCCCTCTGTGTGTAATGACTCTATATAATAGATCCCTCTGTGTGTAATGACTCTATATCATAGATCCCTCTGTGTGTAATGACTCTATATAATAGATCCCTCTGTGTGTAATGACTCTATATAATAGATCCCTCTGTGTGTAATGACTCTATATAATAGATCCCTCTGTGTATAATGTCTCTATATAATAGATCCCTCTGCGTGTAATGACTCTATATAATAGATCCCTCTGCGTGTAATGACTCTATATAATAGATCCCTCTGTGTGTAATGACTCTATATAATAGATCGCTCTGCATGTAATGACTCTATATAATAGATCGCTCTGCGTGTAATCACTCTATATAATAGATCCCTCTGCGTGTAATGACTCTATAGAATGGATCCCTCTGCGTGTAATGACTCTATAGAATAGATCCCTCTGCGTGTAATGACTCTATAGAATAGATCCCTCTGCGTGTAATGACTCTATATAATAGATTCCTCTGCGTGAAATGACTCTATATAATAGATCCCTCTGCGTGTAAGGACTCTATATAAAAGATCACTCTGTGTGTAATGACTCTATATAATAGATCGCTCTGCGTGTAATGACTCTATATAATAGAATAGATCCCTCTGCGTGTAATGACTCTATATAATAGATCCCTCTGCGTGTAATGACTCTATATAATAGATCCCTCTGCGTGTAATGACTCTATATAATAGTTCCCTCTGTGTGTAATGACTCTATATAATAGATCCCTGTGTGTAATGACTCTATATAATAGATCCCTCTGTGTGTAATGACTCTATATAATAGATCCCTCTGTGTGTAATGACTCTATAATAGATCCCTCTGTGTGTAATGACTCTATATAATAGATCCCTCTGCGTGTAATGACTCTATATAATAGATCCCTCTGTGTGTAATGACTCTATATAATAGATCCCCGTGTGTAATGACTCTATATAATAGATCCCTCTGTGTGTAATGACTCTATATAATAGATCCCTCTGCGTTTAATGACTCTATATAATAGATCCCTCTGTGTGTAATGACTCTATATAATAGATCCCTCTATGTGTAATGACTCTGTATAATAGATCGCTCTGTGTGTAATGAATATATAATAGATCCCTCTGCGTGTAATGACTCTATATAATAGATCCCTCTGCGTGTAATGACTCTATATAATAGATCGCTCTGTGTGTAATGAATATATAATAGATCCCTCTGCGTGTAATGACTCTATATAATAGACCCCTCTGCGTGTAATGACTCTATATAATAGATCCCTCTGCGTTTAATGACTCTATATAATAGATCCCTCTGCGTGTAATGACTCTATATAATAGATCCCTCTGCGTGTAATGACTCTATATAATAGATCGCTCTGCGTGTAATGAATATATAATAGATCCCTCTGCGTGTAATGACTCTATATAATAGACCCCTCTGCGTGTAATGACTCTATATAATAGATCCCTCTGCGTTTAATGACTCTATATAATAGATCCCTCTGCGTGTAATGACTCTATATAATAGATCCCTCTGCGTGTAATGACTCTATATAATAGATCGCTCTGCGTGTAATGAATATATAATAGATCCCTCTGCGTGTAATGACTCTGTATAATAGATCCCTCTGCGTGTAATGAATCTATATAATAGATCCCTCTGCGTGTAATGACTCTATATAATAGATCCCTCTGCGTGTAATGACTCTATATAATAGATCGCTCTGCGTGTAATGACTCTATATTATAGATCCCTCTGCGTGTAATGACTCTATATAATAGATCCCTCTGCTTGTAATGTCTCTATATAATAGATCCCTCTGCGTGTTATGTCTCTATATAATAGTTCCCTCTGTGTGTAATGTCTCTATATAATAGATCCCTCTGTGTGTAATGTCTATACATAATAGATCCCTCTGTGTGTAATGACTCTACATAATAGATCCCTCTGTGTGTAATGACTCTATATAATAGATCCCTCTGTGTGTAATGACTCTATATAATAGATCCCTCTGTGTGTAATGACTCTATATAATAGATCCCTCTGTCTGTAATGGCTCTATATAATAGATCCCTCTGCGTGTAATGACTATATAATAGATCGCTCTGTGTGTAATGACTCTATATAATAGATCCCTCTGTGTGTAATGACTCTATATAATAGATCCCTCTGTGTGTAATGACTCTATATAATAGATCCCTCTGTGTGTAATGACTATATATAATAGATCCCTCTGTGTGTAATGACTATATAATAGATCGCTCTGCGTGTAATGACTCTATCTAATAGATCCCTCTGTGTGTAATGACTCTATATAATAGATCCCTCTGTGTGTAATGACTCTATATAATAGATCCCTCTGTGTGTAATGGCTCTATATAATAGATCCCCCTGCGTGTAATGACTCTATATAATAGATCGCTCTGTGTGTAATGGCTCTATATAATAGATCCCTCTGCGTGTAATGACTCTATATAATAGATCACTCTGTGTGTAATGACTCTATATAATAGATCCCTCTGTGTGTAATGACTCTATATAATAGATCGCTCTGTGTGTAATGAATATATAATAGATCCCTCTGCGTGTAATGACTCTATATAATAGATCCCTCTGTGTGTAACAACTCAATATAATAGATCCCTCTGTGTGTAATGACTCAATATAATAGATCCCTCTGTGTGTAATGACTCTATATAATAGATCCCTCTGTGTGTAATGTCTCTATATAATAGATCCCTCTGTGTGTAATGACTCTATATAATAGATCGCTCTGTGTGTAATGACTCTATATAATAGATCACTCTGTGTGTAATGACTCTATATAATAGATCCCTCTGTGTGTAATGACTCTATTTAATAGATCGCTCTGTGTGTAATGAATATATAATAGATCCCTCTGCGTGTAATGACTCTATATAATAGATCCCTCTGCGTGTAATGACTCTATATAATAGATCCCTCTGCGTGTAATGACTCTATATAATAGATCCCTCTGTGTGTAATGACTCTATATAATAGATCGCTCTGTGTGTAATGACTCTATATAATAGATCGCTCTGCGTGTAATGACTCTATATAATAGATCCCTCTGTGTGTAATGACTATAATAGAAACCTCTGTGTGTAATGACTCTATATAATAGATCCCTCTGCGTGTAATGGCTCTATATAATAGATCCCTCTGCGTGTAATGTCTCTATGTAATAGATCCCTCTGCGTGTAATGACTCTATATAATAGATCGCTCTGTGTGTAATGACTTTATATAATAGATCCCTCTGCATGTAATGACTCTATATAATAGATCCCTCTGTGTGTAATTACTCTATATAATAGATCCCTCTGCGTTTAATGACTCTATATAATAGATCCCTCTGTGTGTAATGACTCTATATAATAGATCGCTCTGTGTGTAATGACTCTATATAATAGATCCCTCTGTGTGTAATGACTCTATATAATAGATCCCTCTGTGTGTAATGTCTCTATATAATAGATCCCTCTGTGTGTAATGTCTCTATATAATAGATCCCTCTGTGTGTAATGACTCTATATAATAGATCCCTTTGTGTGTAATCACTCTATATAATAGATCCCTCTGTGTGTAATGACTCTATATAATAGATCCCTCTGTGTGTAATGACTCTATATAATAGATCGCTCTGCATGTAATGACTCTATATAATAGATCGCTCTGCGTGTAATGACTCTATAGAATAGATCCCTCTGCGTGTAATGACTCTATAGAATAGATCCCTCTGCGTGTAATGACTCTATAAAATAGATCCCTCTGCGTGTAATGACTCTATATAATAGATCCCTCTGCGTGTAATGACTCTATATAATAGATCCCTCTGCGTGTAATGACTATATAATAGATCACTCTGTGTGTAATGACTCTATATAATAGATCGCTCTGCGTGGAATGACTCTATATAATAGATCGCTCTGTGTGTAATGAATATATAATAGATCCCTCTGCGTGTAATGACTCTATATAATAGATCGCTCTGTGTGTAATGAATATATAATAGATCCCTCTGCGTGTAATGACTCTATATAATAGATCCATCTGCGTTTAATGACTCTATATAATAGATCCCTCTGTGTGTAATGACTATATAATAGATCGCTCTGTGTGTAATGAATATATAATAGATCCCTCTGCTTGTAATAACTCTATATAATAGATCCCTCTGCGTGTAATGACTCTATATAATACATCCTTCTGCGTGTAATGTCTCTACATAATAGATCCCTCTGCGTGTAATGACTATATAATAGATCCCTCTGCGTGTAATGACTCTATATAATAGATCCCTCTGCGTGTAATGACTCTATATAATAGATCCCTCTACGTGTAATGACTCTATAAAATAGATCCCTCTGTGTGTAATGACTCTATATAATAGATCCCTCTGTGTGTAATGACTCTATATAATAGATCGCTCTGTGTGTAATGACTCTATATAATAGATCCCTCTGTGTGTAATGTCTCTATATAATAGATCCCTCTGTGTGTAATGACTCTATATAATAGATCCCTCTGTGTGTAATGACTCTATATAATAGATCCCTCTGTGTGTAATGACTCTATATCATAGATCCCTCTGTGTGTAATGACTCTATATAATAGATCCCTCTGTGTGTAATGACTCTATATAATAGATCCCTCTGTGTGTAATGACTCTATATAATAGATCCCTCTGCGTGTAATGACTCTATATAATAGATCCCTCTGCGTGTAATGACTCTATATAATAGATCCCTCTGCGTGTAATGACTCTATATAATAGATCCCTCTGTGTGTAATGACTCTATATAATAGATCGCTCTGTGTGTAATGACTCTATATAATAGATCGCTCTGCGTGTAATGACTCTATATAATAGATCCCTCTGTGTGTAATGACTATAATAGAAACCTCTGTGTGTAATGACTCTATATAATAGATCCCTCTGCGTGTAATGGCTCTATATAATAGATCCCTCTGCGTGTAATGTCTCTATGTAATAGATCCCTCTGCGTGTAATGACTCTATATAATAGATCCCTCTGTGTGTAATGACTCTATATCATAGATCCCTCTGTGTGTAATGACTCTATATAATAGATCCCTCTGTGTGTAATGACTCTATATAATAGATCCCTCTGTGTGTAATGACTCTATATAATAGATCCCTCTGTGTATAATGTCTCTATATAATAGATCCCTCTGCGTGTAATGACTCTATATAATAGATCCCTCTGCGTGTAATGACTCTATATAATAGATCCCTCTGTGTGTAATGACTCTATATAATAGATCGCTCTGCATGTAATGACTCTATATAATAGATCGCTCTGCGTGTAATCACTCTATATAATAGATCCCTCTGCGTGTAATGACTCTATAGAATGGATCCCTCTGCGTGTAATGACTCTATAGAATAGATCCCTCTGCGTGTAATGACTCTATAGAATAGATCCCTCTGCGTGTAATGACTCTATATAATAGATTCCTCTGCGTGAAATGACTCTATATAATAGATCCCTCTGCGTGTAAGGACTCTATATAAAAGATCACTCTGTGTGTAATGACTCTATATAATAGATCGCTCTGCGTGTAATGACTCTATATAATAGAATAGATCCCTCTGCGTGTAATGACTCTATATAATAGATCCCTCTGCGTGTAATGACTCTATATAATAGATCCCTCTGCGTGTAATGACTCTATATAATAGTTCCCTCTGTGTGTAATGACTCTATATAATAGATCCCTGTGTGTAATGACTCTATATAATAGATCCCTCTGTGTGTAATGACTCTATATAATAGATCCCTCTGTGTGTAATGACTCTATAATAGATCCCTCTGTGTGTAATGACTCTATATAATAGATCCCTCTGCGTGTAATGACTCTATATAATAGATCCCTCTGTGTGTAATGACTCTATATAATAGATCCCCGTGTGTAATGACTCTATATAATAGATCCCTCTGTGTGTAATGACTCTATATAATAGATCCCTCTGCGTTTAATGACTCTATATAATAGATCCCTCTGTGTGTAATGACTCTATATAATAGATCCCTCTATGTGTAATGACTCTGTATAATAGATCGCTCTGTGTGTAATGAATATATAATAGATCCCTCTGCGTGTAATGACTCTATATAATAGATCCCTCTGCGTGTAATGACTCTATATAATAGATCGCTCTGTGTGTAATGAATATATAATAGATCCCTCTGCGTGTAATGACTCTATATAATAGACCCCTCTGCGTGTAATGACTCTATATAATAGATCCCTCTGCGTTTAATGACTCTATATAATAGATCCCTCTGCGTGTAATGACTCTATATAATAGATCCCTCTGCGTGTAATGACTCTATATAATAGATCGCTCTGCGTGTAATGAATATATAATAGATCCCTCTGCGTGTAATGACTCTGTATAATAGATCCCTCTGCGTGTAATGAATCTATATAATAGATCCCTCTGCGTGTAATGACTCTATATAATAGATCCCTCTGCGTGTAATGACTCTATATAATAGATCGCTCTGCGTGTAATGACTCTATATTATAGATCCCTCTGCGTGTAATGACTCTATATAATAGATCCCTCTGCTTGTAATGTCTCTATATAATAGATCCCTCTGCGTGTTATGTCTCTATATAATAGTTCCCTCTGCGTGTAATGTCTCTATATAATAGATCCCTCTGTGTGTAATGTCTATACATAATAGATCCCTCTGTGTGTAATGACTCTACATAATAGATCCCTCTGTGTGTAATGACTCTATATAATAGATCCCTCTGTGTGTAATGACTCTATATAATAGATCCCTCTGTGTGTAATGACTCTATATAATAGATCCCTCTGTCTGTAATGGCTCTATATAATAGATCCCTCTGCGTGTAATGACTATATAATAGATCGCTCTGTGTGTAATGACTCTATATAATAGATCCCTCTGTGTGTAATGACTCTATATAATAGATCCCTCTGTGTGTAATGACTCTATATAATAGATCCCTCTGTGTGTAATGACTATATATAATAGATCCCTCTGTGTGTAATGACTATATAATAGATCGCTCTGCGTGTAATGACTCTATATAATAGATCCCTCTGCGTGTAATGACTCTATATAATAGATCCCTCTGTGTGTAATGACTCTATATAATAGATCGCTCTGCATGTAATGACTCTATATAATAGATCGCTCTGCGTGTAATCACTCTATATAATAGATCCCTCTGCGTGTAATGACTCTATAGAATGGATCCCTCTGCGTGTAATGACTCTATAGAATAGATCCCTCTGCGTGTAATGACTCTATAGAATAGATCCCTCTGCGTGTAATGACTCTATATAATAGATTCCTCTGCGTGAAATGACTCTATATAATAGATCCCTCTGCGTGTAAGGACTCTATATAAAAGATCACTCTGTGTGTAATGACTCTATATAATAGATCGCTCTGCGTGTAATGACTCTATATAATAGAATAGATCCCTCTGCGTGTAATGACTCTATATAATAGATCCCTCTGCGTGTAATGACTCTATATAATAGATCCCTCTGCGTGTAATGACTCTATATAATAGTTCCCTCTGTGTGTAATGACTCTATATAATAGATCCCTGTGTGTAATGACTCTATATAATAGATCCCTCTGTGTGTAATGACTCTATATAATAGATCCCTCTGTGTGTAATGACTCTATAATAGATCCCTCTGTGTGTAATGACTCTATATAATAGATCCCTCTGCGTGTAATGACTCTATATAATAGATCCCTCTGTGTGTAATGACTCTATATAATAGATCCCCGTGTGTAATGACTCTATATAATAGATCCCTCTGTGTGTAATGACTCTATATAATAGATCCCTCTGCGTTTAATGACTCTATATAATAGATCCCTCTGTGTGTAATGACTCTATATAATAGATCCCTCTATGTGTAATGACTCTGTATAATAGATCGCTCTGTGTGTAATGAATATATAATAGATCCCTCTGCGTGTAATGACTCTATATAATAGATCCCTCTGCGTGTAATGACTCTATATAATAGATCGCTCTGTGTGTAATGAATATATAATAGATCCCTCTGCGTGTAATGACTCTATATAATAGACCCCTCTGCGTGTAATGACTCTATATAATAGATCCCTCTGCGTTTAATGACTCTATATAATAGATCCCTCTGCGTGTAATGACTCTATATAATAGATCCCTCTGCGTGTAATGACTCTATATAATAGATCGCTCTGCGTGTAATGAATATATAATAGATCCCTCTGCGTGTAATGACTCTGTATAATAGATCCCTCTGCGTGTAATGAATCTATATAATAGATCCCTCTGCGTGTAATGACTCTATATAATAGATCCCTCTGCGTGTAATGACTCTATATAATAGATCGCTCTGCGTGTAATGACTCTATATTATAGATCCCTCTGCGTGTAATGACTCTATATAATAGATCCCTCTGCTTGTAATGTCTCTATATAATAGATCCCTCTGCGTGTTATGTCTCTATATAATAGTTCCCTCTGCGTGTAATGTCTCTATATAATAGATCCCTCTGTGTGTAATGTCTATACATAATAGATCCCTCTGTGTGTAATGACTCTACATAATAGATCCCTCTGTGTGTAATGACTCTATATAATAGATCCCTCTGTGTGTAATGACTCTATATAATAGATCCCTCTGTGTGTAATGACTCTATATAATAGATCCCTCTGTCTGTAATGGCTCTATATAATAGATCCCTCTGCGTGTAATGACTATATAATAGATCGCTCTGTGTGTAATGACTCTATATAATAGATCCCTCTGTGTGTAATGACTCTATATAATAGATCCCTCTGTGTGTAATGACTCTATATAATAGATCCCTCTGTGTGTAATGACTATATATAATAGATCCCTCTGTGTGTAATGACTATATAATAGATCGCTCTGCGTGTAATGACTCTATCTAATAGATCCCTCTGTGTGTAATGACTCTATATAATAGATCCCTCTGTGTGTAATTACTCTATATAATAGATCCCTCTGTGTGTAATGGCTCTATATAATAGATCCCCCTGCGTGTAATGACTCTATATAATAGATCGCTCTGTGTGTAATGGCTCTATATAATAGATCCCTCTGCGTGTAATGACTCTATATAATAGATCCCTCTGTGTGTAATGACTCTATATAATAGATCCCTCTGTGTGTAATGACTCTATATAATAGATCGCTCTGTGTGTAATGAATATATAATAGATCCCTCTGCGTGTAATGACTCTATATAATAGATCCCTCTGTGTGTAACGACTCAATATAATAGATCCCTCTGTGTGTAATGACTCAATATAATAGATCCCTCTGTGTGTAATGACTCTATATAATAGATCCCTCTGTGTGTAATGTCTCTATATAATAGATCCCTCTGTGTGTAATGACTCTATATAATAGATCGCTCTGTGTGTAATGACTCTATATAATAGATCACTCTGTGTGTAATGACTCTATATAATAGATCCCTCTGTGTGTAATGACTCTATTTAATAGATCGCTCTGTGTGTAATGAATATATAATAGATCCCTCTGCGTGTAATGACTCTATATAATAGATCCCTCTGCGTGTAATGACTCTATATAATAGATCCCTCTGCGTGTAATGACTCTATATAATAGATCCCTCTGTGTGTAATGACTCTATATAATAGATCGCTCTGTGTGTAATGACTCTATATAATAGATCGCTCTGCGTGTAATGACTCTATATAATAGATCCCTCTGTGTGTAATGACTATAATAGAAACCTCTGTGTGTAATGACTCTATATAATAGATCCCTCTGCGTGTAATGGCTCTATATAATAGATCCCTCTGCGTGTAATGTCTCTATGTAATAGATCCCTCTGCGTGTAATGACTCTATATAATAGATCGCTCTGTGTGTAATGACTTTATATAATAGATCCCTCTGCATGTAATGACTATATAATAGATCCCTCTGTGTGTAATTACTCTATATAATAGATCCCTCTGCGTTTAATGACTCTATATAATAGATCCCTCTGTGTGTAATGACTCTATATAATAGATCGCTCTGTGTGTAATGACTCTATATAATAGATCCCTCTGTGTGTAATGACTCTATATAATAGATCCCTCTGTGTGTAATGTCTCTATATAATAGATCCCTCTGTGTGTAATGTCTCTATATAATAGATCCCTCTGTGTGTAATGACTCTATATAATAGATCCCTTTGTGTGTAATGACTCTATATAATAGATCCCTCTGTGTGTAATGACTCTATATAATAGATCCCTCTGTGTGTAATGACTCTATATAATAGATCGCTCTGCATGTAATGACTCTATATAATAGATCGCTCTGCGTGTAATGACTCTATAGAATAGATCCCTCTGCGTGTAATGACTCTATAGAATAGATCCCTCTGCGTGTATTGACTCTATAAAATAGATCCCTCTGCGTGTAATGACTCTATATAATAGATCCCTCTGCGTGTAATGACTCTATATAATAGATCCCTCTGCGTGTAATGACTATATAATAGATCACTCTGTGTGTAATGACTCTATATAATAGATCGCTCTGCGTGGAATGACTCTATATAATAGATCGCTCTGTGTGTAATGAATATATAATAGATCCCTCTGCGTGTAATGACTCTATATAATAGATCGCTCTGTGTGTAATGAATATATAATAGATCCCTCTGCGTGTAATGACTCTATATAATAGATCCATCTGCGTTTAATGACTCTATATAATAGATCCCTCTGTGTGTAATGACTATATAATAGATCGCTCTGTGTGTAATGAATATATAATAGATCCCTCTGCTTGTAATAACTCTATATAATAGATCCCTCTGCGTGTAATGACTCTATATAATACATCCTTCTGCGTGTAATGTCTCTACATAATAGATCCCTCTGCGTGTAATGACTATATAATAGATCCCTCTGCGTGTAATGACTCTATATAATAGATCCCTCTGCGTGTAATGACTCTATATAATAGATCCCTCTACGTGTAATGACTCTATAAAATAGATCCCTCTGTGTGTAATGACTCTATATAATAGATCCCTCTGTGTGTAATGACTCTATATAATAGATCCCTCTGTGTGTAATGACTCTATATAATAGATCCCTCTGTGTGTAATGTCTCTATATAATAGATCCCTCTGTGTGTAATGACTCTATATAATAGATCCCTCTGTGTGTAATGACTCTATATAATAGATCCCTCTGTGTGTAATGACTCTATATCATAGATCCCTCTGTGTGTAATGACTCTATATAATAGATCCCTCTGTGTGTAATGACTCTATATAATAGATCCCTCTGTGTGTAATGACTCTATATAATAGATCCCTCTGTGTATAATGTCTCTATATAATAGATCCCTCTGCGTGTAATGACTCTATATAATAGATCCCTCTGCGTGTAATGACTCTATATAATAGATCCCTCTGCGTGTAATGACTCTATATAATAGATCGCTCTGCATGTAATGACTCTATATAATAGATCGCTCTGCGTGTAATCACTCTATATAATAGATCCCTCTGCGTGTAATGACTCTATAGAATAGATCCCTCTGCGTGTAATGACTCTATAGAATAGATCCCTCTGCGTGTAATGACTCTATATAATAGATTCCTCTGCGTGAAATGACTCTATATAATAGATCCCTCTGCGTGTAAGGACTCTATATAAAAGATCACTCTGTGTGTAATGACTCTATATAATAGATCGCTCTGCGTGTAATGACTCTATATAATAGAATAGATCCCTCTGCGTGTAATGACTCTATATAATAGATCCCTCTGCGTGTAATGACTCTATATAATAGATCCCTCTGCGTGTAATGACTCTATATAATAGTTCCCTCTGTGTGTAATGACTCTATATAATAGATCCCTGTGTGTAATGACTCTATATAATAGATCCCTCTGTGTGTAATGACTCTATATAATAGATCCCTCTGTGTGTAATGACTCTATAATAGATCCCTCTGTGTGTAATGACTCTATATAATAGATCCCTCTGCGTGTAATGACTCTATATAATAGATCCCTCTGTGTGTAATGACTCTATATAATAGATCCCCGTGTGTAATGACTCTATATAATAGATCCCTCTGTGTGTAATGACTCTATATAATAGATCCCTCTGCGTTTAATGACTCTATATAATAGATCCCTCTGTGTGTAATGACTCTATATAATAGATCCCTCTATGTGTAATGACTCTGTATAATAGATCGCTCTGTGTGTAATGAATATATAATAGATCCCTCTGCGTGTAATGACTCTATATAATAGATCCCTCTGCGTGTAATGACTCTATATAATAGATCGCTCTGTGTGTAATGAATATATAATAGATCCCTCTGCGTGTAATGACTCTATATAATAGACCCCTCTGCGTGTAATGACTCTATATAATAGATCCCTCTGCGTTTAATGACTCTATATAATAGATCCCTCTGCGTGTAATGACTCTATATAATAGATCCCTCTGCGTGTAATGACTATATAATAGATCGCTCTGCGTGTAATGAATATATAATAGATCCCTCTGCGTGTAATGACTCTGTATAATAGATCCCTCTGCGTGTAATGAATCTATATAATAGATCCCTCTGCGTGTAATGACTCTATATAATAGATCCCTCTGCGTGTAATGACTCTATATAATAGATCGCTCTGCGTGTAATGACTCTATATTATAGATCCCTCTGCGTGTAATGACTCTATATAATAGATCCCTCTGCTTGTAATGTCTCTATATAATAGATCCCTCTGCGTGTTATGTCTCTATATAATAGTTCCCTCTGTGTGTAATGTCTCTATATAATAGATCCCTCTGTGTGTAATGTCTATACATAATAGATCCCTCTGTGTGTAATGACTCTACATAATAGATCCCTCTGTGTGTAATGACTCTATATAATAGATCCCTCTGTGTGTAATGACTCTATATAATAGATCCCTCTGTGTGTAATGACTCTATATAATAGATCCCTCTGTCTGTAATGGCTCTATATAATAGATCCCTCTGCGTGTAATGACTATATAATAGATCGCTCTGTGTGTAATGACTCTATATAATAGATCCCTCTGTGTGTAATGACTCTATATAATAGATCCCTCTGTGTGTAATGACTCTATATAATAGATCCCTCTGTGTGTAATGACTATATATAATAGATCCCTCTGTGTGTAATGACTATATAATAGATCGCTCTGCGTGTAATGACTCTATCTAATAGATCCCTCTGTGTGTAATGACTCTATATAATAGATCCCTCTGTGTGTAATGACTCTATATAATAGATCCCTCTGTGTGTAATGGCTCTATATAATAGATCCCCCTGCGTGTAATGACTCTATATAATAGATCGCTCTGTGTGTAATGGCTCTATATAATAGATCCCTCTGCGTGTAATGACTCTATATAATAGATCCCTCTGTGTGTAATGACTCTATATAATAGATCCCTCTGTGTGTAATGACTCTATATAATAGATCGCTCTGTGTGTAATGAATATATAATAGATCCCTCTGCGTGTAATGACTCTATATAATAGATCCCTCTGTGTGTAACGACTCAATATAATAGATCCCTCTGTGTGTAATGACTCAATATAATAGATCCCTCTGTGTGTAATGACTCTATATAATAGATCCCTCTGTGTAATGTCTCTATATAATAGATCCCTTTGTGTGTAATGACTCTATATAATAGATCGCTCTGTGTGTAATGACTCTATATAATAGATCGCTCTGTGTGTAATGACTCTATATAATAGATCCCTCTGTGTGTAATGACTCTATTTAATAGATCGCTCTGTGTGTAATGAATATATAATAGATCCCTCTGCGTGTAATGACTCTATATAATAGATCCCTCTGCGTGTAATGACTCTATATAATAGATCCCTCTGCGTGTAATGACTCTATATAATAGATCCCTCTGTGTGTAATGACTCTATATAATAGATCGCTCTGTGTGTAATGACTCTATATAATAGATCGCTCTGCGTGTAATGACTCTATATAATAGATCCCTCTGTGTGTAATGACTATAATAGAAACCTCTGTGTGTAATGACTCTATATAATAGATCCCTCTGCGTGTAATGGCTCTATATAATAGATCCCTCTGCGTGTAATGTCTCTATGTAATAGATCCCTCTGCGTGTAATGACTCTATATAATAGATCGCTCTGTGTGTAATGACTTTATATAATAGATCCCTCTGCATGTAATGACTCTATATAATAGATCCCTCTGTGTGTAATTACTCTATATAATAGATCCCTCTGCGTTTAATGACTCTATATAATAGATCCCTCTGTGTGTAATGACTCTATATAATAGATCGCTCTGTGTGTAATGACTCTATATACTAGATCCCTCTGTGTGTAATGTCTCTATATAATAGATCCCTCTGTGTGTAATGTCTCTATATAATAGATCCCTCTGTGTGTAATGACTCTATATAATAGATCCCTTTGTGTGTAATGACTCTATATAATAGATCCCTCTGTGTGTAATGACTCTATATAATAGATCCCTCTGTGTGTAATGACTCTATATAATAGATCGCTCTGCGTGTAATGACTCTATATAATAGATCGCTCTGCGTGTAATGACTCTATAGAATAGATCCCTCTGCGTGTAATGACTCTATAGAATAGATCCCTCTGCGTGTAATGACTCTATAAAATAGATCCCTCTGCGTGTAATGACTCTATAAAATAGATCCCTCTGCGTGTAATGACTCTATATAATAGATCCCTCTGCGTGTAATGACTCTATATAATAGATCCCTCTGCGTGTAATGACTATATAATAGATCACTCTGTGTGTAATGACTCTATATAATAGATCGCTCTGCGTGTAATGACTCTATATAATAGAATAGATCCCTCTGCGTGTAATGACTCTATATAATAGATCGCTCTGTGTGTAATGACTCTATATAATAGATCCCTCTGCATGTAATGACTCTATATAATAGATCCCTCTGTGTGTAATGACTCTATATAATAGATCCCTCTGCGTTTAATGACTCTATATAATAGATCCCTCTGTGTGTAATGACTCTATATAATAGATCCCTTTGTGTGTAATGACTCTATATAATAGATCCCTCTGTGTGTAATGACTCTATATAATAGATCCCTCTGTGTGTAATGACTCTATATAATAGATCGCTCTGCATGTAATGACTCTATATAATAGATCGCTCTGCGTGTAATGACTCTATATAATAGATCCCTCTGCGTGTAATGACTCTATATAATAGATCCCTCTGCGTGTAATGACTCTATATAATAGATCCCTCTGCGTGTAATGACTCTATATAATAGATCCCTCTGCGTGTAATGACTCTATATAATAGATCCCTCTGCGTGTAATGACTCTATATAATAGATCCCTCTGTGTGTAATGACTCTATATAATAGTTCCCTCTGTGTGTAATGACTCTATATAATAGATCCCTGTGTGTAATGACTCTATATAATAGATCCCTCTGTGTGTAATGACTCTATATAATAGATCCGTCTGCGTTTAATGACTCTATATAATAGATCCCTCTGTGTGTAATGACTCTATATAATAGATCGCTCTGCGTGGAATGACTCTATATAATAGATCGCTCTGTGTGTAATGAATATATAATAGATCCCTCTGCGTGTAATGACTCTATATAATAGATCGCTCTGTGTGTAATGAATATATAATAGATCCCTCTGCGTGTAATGACTCTATATAATAGATCCATCTGCGTTTAATGACTCTATATAATAGATCCCTCTGTGTGTAATGACTATATAATAGATCGCTCTGTGTGTAATGACTCTATATAATAGATCCCTCTGTGTGTATTGACTCTATATAATAGATCCCTCTGTGTGTAATGACTCTATATAATAGATCCCTCTGCGTGTAATGACTCTATATAATAGATCCCTCTGCTTGTAATAACTCTATATAATAGATCCCTCTGCGTGTAATGACTCTATATAATACATCCTTCTGCGTGTAATGTCTCTACATAATAGATCCCTCTGCGTGTAATGACTATATAATAGATCCCTCTGCGTGTAATGACTCTATATAATAGATCCCTCTGCGTGTAATGACTCTATATAATAGATCCCTCTACGTGTAATGACTCTATAAAATAGATCCCTCTGTGTGTAATGACTCTATATAATAGATCCCTCTGTGTGTAATGACTCTATATAATAGATCCCTCTGTGTGTAATGACTCTATATAATAGATCCCTCTGTGTGTAATGTCTCTATATAATAGATCCCTCTGTGTGTAATGACTCTATATAATAGATCCCTCTGTGTGTAATGACTCTATATAATAGATCCCTCTGTGTGTAATGACTCTATATCATAGATCCCTCTGTGTGTAATGACTCTATATAATAGATCCCTCTGTGTGTAATGACTCTATATAAAAGATCACTCTGTGTGTAATGACTCTATATAATAGATCCCTCTGCGTGTAATGACTCTATATAATAGATCCCTCTGTGTGTAATGACTCTATATAATAGATCGCTCTGCATGTAATGACTCTATATAATAGATCGCTCTGCGTGTAATGACTCTATATAATAGATCCCTCTGCGTGTAATGACTCTATAGAATGGATCCCTCTGCGTGTAATGACTCTATAGAATAGATCCCTCTGCGTGTAATGACTCTATAGAATAGATCCCTCTGCGTGTAATGACTCTATATAATAGATCCCTCTGCGTGAAATGACTCTATATAATAGATCCCTCTGCGTGTAAGGACTCTATATAAAAGATCACTCTGTGTGTAATGACTCTATATAATAGATCGCTCTGCGTGTAATGACTCTATATAAAAGAATAGATCCCTCTGCGTGTAATGACTCTATATAATAGATCCCTCTGCGTGTAATGACTCTATATAATAGATCCCTCTGCGTGTAATGACTCTATATAATAGTTCCCTCTGTGTGTAATGACTCTATATAAAAGATCACTCTGTGTGTAATGACTCTATATAATAGATCCCTCTGTGTGTAATGACTCTATATAATAGATCCCTCTGTGTGTAATGACTCTATAATAGATCCCTCTGTGTGTAATGACTCTATATAATAGATCCCTCTGCGTGTAATGACTCTATATAATAGATCCCTCTGTGTGTAATGACTCTATATAATAGATCCCCGTGTGTAATGACTCTATATAATAGATCCCTCTGTGTGTAATGACTCTATATAATAGATCCCTCTGCGTTTAATGACTCTATATAATAGATCCCTCTGTGTGTAATGACTCTATATAATAGATCCCTCTATGTGTAATGACTCTATATAATAGATCGCTCTGTGTGTAATGAATATATAATAGATCCCTCTGCGTGTAATGACTCTATATAATAGATCCCTCTGCGTGTAATGACTCTATATAATAGATCGCTCTGTGTGTAATGAATATATAATAGATCCCTCTGCGTGTAATGACTCTATATAATAGACCCCTCTGCGTGTAATGACTCTATATAATAGATCCCTCTGCGTTTAATGACTCTATATAATAGATCCCTCTGCGTGTAATGACTCTATATAATAGATCCCTCTGCGTGTAATGACTCTATATAATAGATCGCTCTGCGTGTAATGAATATATAATAGATCCCTCTGCGTGTAATGACTCTGTATAATAGATCCCTCTGCGTGTAATGAATCTGTATAATAGATCCCTCTGCGTGTAATGACTCTATATAATAGATCCCTCTGCGTGTAATGACTCTATATAATAGATCGCTCTGCGTGTAATGACTCTATATTATAGATCGCTCTGCGTGTAATGACTCTATATAATAGATCCCTCTGCTTGTAATGTCTCTATATAATAGATCCCTCTGCGTGTTATGTCTCTATATAATAGTTCCCTCTGCGTGTAATGTCTCTATATAATAGATCCCTCTGTGTGTAATGTCTATACATAATAGATCCCTCTGTGTGTAATGACTCTACATAATAGATCCCTCTGTGTGTAATGACTCTATATAATAGATCCCTCTGTGTGTAATGACTCTATATAATAGATCCCTCTGTGTGTAATGACTCTATATAATAGATCCCTCTGTGTGTAATGACTCTATATAATAGATCCCTCTGTGTGTAATGACTCTATATAATAGATCCCTCTGTGTGTAATGACTCTATATAATAGATCCCTCTGTGTGTAATGACTCTATATAATAGATCCCTCTGTGTGTAATGTCTCTATATAATAGATCCCTCTGTGTGTAATGTCTCTGTATAATAGATCCCTCTGTGTGTAATGACTCTGTATAATAGATCCCTCTGTGTGTAATGACTCTGTATAATAGATCGCTCTGCATGTAATGACTCTGTATAATAGATCCCTCTGCGTGTAATGACTCTATATAATAGATCCCTCTGCGTGTAATGACTCTATATAATAGATCCCTCTGCGTGTAATGACTCTATATAATAGATCGCTCTGTGTGTAATGAATATATAATAGATCCCTCTGCGTGTAATGACTCTATAGAATAGATCCCTCTACGTGTAATGACTCTATATAATAGATCCCTCTGCGTGTAATGACTCTATAGAATAGATCCCTCTGCGTGTAATGACTCTATAGAATAGATCGCTCTGCGTGTAATGACTCTATAGAATAGATCCCTCTGCGTGTAATGACTCTATAGAATAGATCCCTCTGCGTGTAATGACTCTATAGAATAGATCCCTCTGCGTGTAATGACTCTATAGAATAGATCCCTCTGCGTGTAATGACTCTATACAATAGATCGCTCTGCGTGTAATGACTCTATACAATAGATCGCTCTGCGTGTAATGACTCTATACAATAGATCCCTCTGCGTGTAATGACTATATAATAGATCCCTCTGCGTGTAATGACCCTATATAATAGATCCCTCTGCGTGTAATGACTCTATAGAATAGTTCCCTCTGCGTGTAATGACTCTATATAATAGATCCCTCTGCGTGTAATGACTCTATATAATAGATCCCTCTGCGTGTAATGACTATATAATAGATCCCTCTGCGTGTAATGACTCTATATAATAGATCCCTCTGCGTGTAATGACTCTATATAATAGATCCCTCTGCGTGTAATGACTCTATATAATAGATCCCTCTGCGTGTAATGACTCTATATAATAGATCCCTCTGCGTGTAATGACTATATAATAGATCCCTCTGTGTGTAATGACTCTATATAATAGATCCCTCTGTGTGTAATGACTCTATATAATAGATCGCTCTGTGTGTAATGAATATATAATAGACCCCTCTGCGTGTAATGACTCTATATAATAGATCCCTCTGCGTTTAATGACTCTATATAATAGATCCCTCTGCGTGTAATGACTCTATATAATAGATCCCTCTGCGTGTAATGACTCTATATAATAGATCGCTCTGTGTGTAATGAATATATAATAGATCCCTCTGTGTGTAATGACTCTATATAATAGATCCCTCTGCGTGTAATGACTCTATATAATAGATCGCTCTGTGTGTAATGAATATATAATAGATCCCTCTGCGTGTAATAACTCTATATAATAGATCCCTCTGCGTGTAATGACTCTATATAATAGATCCCTCTGCATGTAATGACTCTATATAATAGATCGCTCTGCGTGTAATGACTCTATATTATAGATCCCTCTGCGTGTAATGACTCTATATAATAGATCCCTCTGCTTGTAATGTCTCTATATAATAGATCCCTCTGCGTGTTATGTCTCTATATAATAGTTCCCTCTGTGTGTAATGTCTCTATATAATAGATCCCTCTGTGTGTAATGTCTATACATAATAGATCCCTCTGTGTGTAATGACTCTACATAATAGATCCCTCTGTGTGTAATGACTCTACATAATAGATCCCTCTGTGTGTAATGACTCTATATAATAGATCCCTCTGTGTGTAATGACTCTATATAATAGATCCCTCTGTGTGTAATGACTCTATATAATAGATCCCTCTGTGTGTAATGACTCTATATAATAGATCCCTCTGTGTGTAATGACTCTATATAATAGATCCCGCTGTGTGTAATGACTCTATATAATAGATCCCTCTGTGTGTAATGTCTCTATATAATAGATCCCTCTGTGTGTAATGTCTCTGTATAATAGATCCCTCTGTGTGTAATGACTCTGTATAATAGATCCCTCTGTGTGTAATGACTCTGTATAATAGATCCCTCTGTGTGTAATGACTCTATATGATAGATCCCTCTGCGTGTAATGTGTAGTGCCGGCGTCCCTGCCCTCTGCTAGGCAGGGACGCTGTTCCCCTCACCGCTCTGCTCCGAGCCCGGCGTCCCTCTCCCGCTCTGCTCTCAGCGCGCGCTCCTTCCCGGCCACTGTGCTTAGGGCGCGCGCGCGCGCCCTCCCTCCCTCTTAAAGGGGCCGCGCGCGCCGTCCTAAGGAGTCCCCGGCCAATGGCCGGAGGACTTTACCGTATATAAGGCACCTCCTCCAAAATGGAGGTGCCCGAGCAATGTTGTTTGCACCTGTGTCTCACCTGTGCTTCAGCCCTCAGGTCCCGTTGCCAGTTACCTGCCAGTTACCTGCCAGATTCCTGCCTGATTACTTGCTACCTGCCTACTAGTCTGAGGTCCGACGGTCTGCCTTACTAATCCTGTCAGTCTGTCTAAGGACCAGCCTGCCCGCTCACCTGGGAGCGCACATCAGCTACCTGCCTGCCTGCCTGAGGTCCGACGGTCTGCCTTCCAACTCCTGTCAGTCTGTCTATGGACCAGCTTGCCCGCTCACCTGGGAGCGCACATCTGCTATCTGCCTGCTAGCCTACCTGGAGGCTCCGCCGTCACGTGCTGTGACCACCTGCCTGTCCTGTGACTCCTGCCCGCTCACCTGGGAGCGCTCTTCTGCTACCTGTCTGTTTGCCTACCCGTAGGCTCCGCCGTCACATGCTGTGACCACCCGTTCATCCAGAGACTCTCGCCTGCTCACCTGGGAGCTCACGTCTATCTTCAGCCGCCTCAGGTCGTACCAACCCTATACCTAGAGACTGCCCCGGTCACTTGCCGTGATCTCCAGCCCGTTCACTCAGAGACTGTCCCATTCACTCAGAGACTGTCCCGTTCACTCAGAGACTGTCCCGTTCACTCAGAGACTGTCCCGTTCACCTGCTGAGACTTCCAGCCCGTCTTCCCTGGTTGCCACCCGCTCCCTTACAAGGACCGCCTCCTTGTATAGTAGCTCTGAGGTTCCGCCTCCCAGACCCGTTACAGTTTGCTCGGGCCATGGAACCCGGTGGCACCCAAGCTCCCTCGCTCTCGGACCTGTGTCATGAACTGTCCCGTCAAAGGTCCCAACAGGAGTCCATCCTGGGTCACCTGCGGAATGTCAATACTCGCCTGGACACTCTGACTGCTCCACCAGCAACCTCCGCCAGTGCCATGTCTCGCAATCCGGCAGCTCCGCTGCCCACTAATACCATGGTATCCTACCCTGGACCCCGGCTTTCTGCACCTCCTCGCTTCGGAGGCGACTCCGCCCAGGCTCGGGGCTTCATAAATCAGTGCACCCTGCACTTTGAACTTTTGTCCCACCAGTTTAACTCCGACCGAGCCAAAATTGCATTCATCATGTCCCATCTCACCGGGGAGGCCCTGGCCTGGCTAAATCCTCTATGGGAGAGAGGAGACCCCCTGGTGTCCAACTTGCCTGCTTTTCTCACGGCTTTCCGGAAAGTCTTCGACGAACCCGGACGGAAGACCTCATCCGCATCATCGTTGCTACGCCTCCGTCAGGAGAGTCTCACCGTGGGCCAATATGCCATACGGTTCCGTACCCTTGCCTCGGAGCTGGCCTGGGATAACGACGCTCTGGTTTCCGTCTTCTGGGAGGGTCTGTCCGGCCGTATTAAAGATGAACTTGCCGGTCGGGACATTCCTACCACTCTCGATGACTTAATAACTCTTGCCACCCGGATTGACCTACGGTTCCAGGAGCGTGCCAGAGAGGTCACCCGTGAGAGGAGGTTACCACGTCTAGCTCCTACTTTTCAGAAACCCGTCACTCCTTCTGTCTCTAACCAGGTACACCCTCCTGAGCCTATGCAGGTCGACCAGACCAAGATGGTCAAGACCTGTCAGGACTTACGTCGTGCCGAGGGGACCTGCTTCTACTGTGGCAGTAAGGAGCACCGGATCCGTGACTGCCCGGAGAGATCGGGAAACGCCTGTGTCTAGGTTCGCTCAGAGAGGTCCACCTAGACAAGAATAAATCCTCTCCATCCCTGCTGTTGTCAGTTTCAATCGTCTACGGGGAGAACCGTTATTTCGAACTAGCCCAACTGGACTCTGGAGCAGCCGGGAATCTTATTTCACAGTCCCTGGTAGAGAAATACCGCATCCCCACCAAACCTCTGGCTGTACCCTTGTCTGTTGCTGCCGTGGATGGGGGGCTCTTACCACGCCCCATCCAACTCATCACCGAATCCATTACTCTGCAGGTGGGAATGCTGCATTCTGAAAGTATCTCCTTCCATGTTCTGCCTGGACTCTCTCACGTCCTCTTGCTAGGCCTACCTTGGCTCCAGAGACATGCACCCGTTCTTGACTGGCAGACCGGAGAAGTCCTTCGCTGGGGACAGGGCTGCCATAAGACCTGTCTGGTTCCCGTTCATCCCATCCGTCCTTCTCCTACCCCAGCTAATCTACCTGGACTTCCGATTCCTTATTGGTCTTATGCTGATGTCTTTAATAAAAAGGAGGCAGAGACACTACCCCCTCATAGACCATACGACTGTCCTATCGACCTGTTACCTGGTACTTCTCCTCCCCGTGGGCGTATTTATCCATTATCCGCTGCTGAGACCCGGTCGATGTCCGAATATATTGAGGAAAATCTGGCCAGGGGATTCATTCGGAAATCTACCTCCCCGGCGGGAGCAGGCTTCTTTTTCGTCAAAAAGAAGGACGGCTCTCTCCGTCCCTGTATAGACTATAGAGGCCTTAACCAGATCACGGTGAAGAATAAGTACCCCCTTCCGCTCATTCCGGAGTTATTTGATCGTCTGAGGGGGGCTAGAATCTTCACCAAACTGGACCTCCGTGGGGCGTACAACCTGGTTCGTATCCGTCAGGGGGATGAATGGAAGACGGCATTCAACACCCGGGACGGCCACTATGAATATCTGGTAATGCCCTTTGGTCTCTGTAACGCTCCTGCCGTCTTTCAAGAGTTGGTCAATGACATCTTCCGGGACCTTCTCTACTCCTGCGTAGTGGTGTACCTGGACGACATCTTGGTCTTCTCTCCGGATCTCCAGACTAACCGGAGGGACGTTCGTCAGGTCCTGCTCAGGCTCAGGCAGAACCATCTCTACGCTAAATATGAGAAGTGCCTCTTTGAGCAGACCTCGCTTCCGTTTCTGGGCTACATTATCTCTCAGACCGGCCTACAAATGGATCCTGAGAAACTGTCTGCCATCGAGAAATGGCCCCGACCAGAGGGGTTGAAGGCTATTCAACGGTTCCTGGGCTTCGCCAACTATTACCGCCTCTTCATCCCGCACTTCTCTTCCCGGACTGCCCCAATTTCCGCACTCACCCATAAGGGTACTAATCCCAAAGAGTGGCCGCCCGAAGCAGAGGAGGCCTTTCTTTCCCTAAAACAGGCCTTCTCTTCCGCCCCGGTGCTGCATCGCCCGGACGGCAACAAGCAGTTCTTCCTGGAAGTTGCCGCCTCCTCCTCTGGAGCCGGAGCGGTACTTACTCAAAAATCATCTTCCGGGAGAATGGTAACTTGTGGCTTCTTCTCCAAACTCTTCTCCTCTTCTGAGCGCAACTATTCCATAGGAGACCAAGAGTTATTGGCCATCAAACTGGCGTTGGAGGAGTGGCGTTACCTACTCGAGGGGGCTCTTCATCCGGTAATAATTTACACTGGCCACAAGAACTTGGCTTACCTCCAGCATGCCCAGAGACTTAACCCGCGCCAAGCCCGGTGGTCCTTGTTTTTTGCTCGTTTTGATTTTGTTCTTCATTTTCGCCCGGCTGACAAAAACGTCAAAGCAGACGCCTTGTCCCGATCCTTTCTGGTGTCCGATCTCGAGGAAGAACCTAAACATATCATCGATCCCGCCAGAGTAATGCAGGTGGCTCCCGTGAGTCTAAATCGTCTCCCTCCCGGTAAGACGTTTGTTTCAGTACCTGATCGGGAGAAGATCCTACACTGGGGCCATTCGTCTAAACTAGCTGGCCACGCCGGTCAGAAAAAGACCCTCCAGCTTATTGCCCGGCACTATTGGTGGCCTACCCTGCACAAGGACATAATAGACTTTGTTTCTGCCTGTGTGTCCTGCGCTCGCAACAAAGTCCCGAGACATCTGCCAGCCGGACGCCTCCTTCCGCTTCCTGTACCTGCTGCCCCCTGGCAGCATATTGCTATGGACTTCATAACTGATCTCCCCGTCTCTGCCGGTTGTACGGTCATTTGGGTGGTCGCTGACCGCTTTTCCAAGATGGCTCACTTTATTCCCCTGCCAGGCCTTCCGTCTGCACCCGAGCTGGCTAAAGACTTTATCCGCCACATCTTCCGTCTTCCTGGCCTGCCCCTCCACATCGTGTCGGATCGTGGGGTACAGTTCACCTCACGTTTCTGGAGAGCCACTTGTAAACTGCTAGACGTCACCCTGGACTTCTCTTCCGCTTACCACCCACAGTCCAATGGTCAAGTGGAGCGGATCAATCAGAACCTGACCAGTTACCTCCGGCACTTCGTTAATGCCCACCATTCTGACTGGGTGTATCTCCTACCATGGGCCGAGTTCTCTTATAATAATCACGAGAGCGAATCCTCCTCCAAATCCCCGTTTTTTGTAGTCTTCGGTCAGCATCCTCGGATTCCTTTTCCTGTCTCCACCTCTGTGGACAACCCGGCTGCGGAATCTCTCGTTAGCAAATTTTCCTCCATATGGGAGAGTACCCGGTCCGCACTCCTTCTGTCATCCGAGCGTATGAAAAGACACGCTGACAAAAAACCCCTGGATCCTCCACAATTTCGTCCAGGAGATAAAGTCTGGCTCTCATCTAAATATGTTCGACTCAAGATACCTTCTTACAAGTTAGGGCCTCGGTTCATCGGTCCTCTGGAGGTCATCAGTCAGATCAACCCGGTGGCCTATAAATTAAAACTCCCGGCCAACTTACGGATCCCCAACTCCTTCCATGTATCTCTCCTCAAACCCGTGGTGCTTAACTCTTTTTCCAAGTCTACAGGTACGCCTCCTGCTCCGGTTTCTGCTGAGGACGAGTTTGAGGTAGAGAACATTCTTGCCACCAAAAGGGTAAGAGGAAAGACCTTTTTTCTGGTAGATTGGAAGGGGTTTGGTCCTGAGGAGAGAACGTGGGAGCCCCGGGAGAACATCCATGCCCCTCTCATCCTAGCTAAATTTCTATCTGGCCTAAAAAAGGGGGGGCCTAAAGGGGGGGGTACTGTAGCGCCGGCGTCCCTGCCCTCTGCTAGGCAGGGACACTGTTCCCCTCACCGCTCTGCTCCGAGCCCGGCGTCCCTCTCCCGCTCTGCTGGCAGCGCGCGCTCCTTCCCGGCCACTGTGCTTAGGGCGCGCGCGCGCGCCCTCCCTCCCTCTTAAAGGGGCCGCGCGCGCCGTCCTAAGGAGTCCCCGGCCAATGGCCGGAGGACTTTACCGTATATAAGGCACCTCCTCCAAAATGGAGGTGCCCGAGCAATGTTGTTTGTACCTGTGTCTCACCTGTGCTTCAGCCCTCAGGTCCCGTTGCCAGTTACCTGCCAGTTACCTGCCAGATTCCTGCCTGATTACTTGCTACCTGCCTGCTAGTCTGAGGTCCGACGGTCTGCCTTACTAATCCTGTCAGTCTGTCTATGGACCAGCTTGCCCGCTCACCTGGGAGCGCACATCTGCTATCTGCCTGCTAGCCTACCTGGAGGCTCCGCCGTCACGTGCTGTGACCACCCGCCTGTCCAGAGACTTCTGCCCGCTCACCTGGGAGCGCTCATCTGCTACCTGTCTGTTTGCCTACCCGGAGGCTCCGCCGTCACATGCTGTGACCACCCGTTCATCCAGAGACTCTCGCCTGCTCACCTGGGAGCTCACGTCTATCTTCAGCCGCCTCAGGTCGTACCAACCCTATACCTAGAGACTGCCCCGGTCACTTGCCGTGATCTCCAGCCCGTTCACTCAGAGACTGTCCCATTCACTCAGAGACTGTCCCGTTCACTCAGAGACTGTCCCGTTCACTCAGAGACTGTCCCGTTCACCTGCTGAGACTTCCAGCCCGTCTTCCCTGGTCGCCACCCGCTCCCTTACAAGGACCGCCTCCTTGTATAGTAGCTCTGAGGTTCCGCCTCCCAGACCCGTTACATAATGTCTCTATATAATAGATCCATCTGCGTGTAATGACTCTATATAATAGATCCCTCTGCGTGTAATGTCTCTATATAATAGATCCCTCTGCGTGTAATGACCCTATATAATAGATCCCTCTGTGTGTAATGACTCTATATAATAGATCGCTCTGCGTGTAATGACTCTATATAATAGATCGCTCTGCGTGTAATGATTGTATATAATAGATCCCTCTGTGTGTAATGACTCTATATAATAGATCCCTCTGTGTGTAATGACTCTATATAATAGATTCCTCTGTGTGTAATGACTCTATATAATAGATTCCTCTGTGTGTAATGACTCTATATAATAGATCCCTCTGTGTGTAGTGACTCTATATAATAGATCCCTCTGTGTGTAATGACTCTATATAATAGATCCCTCTGTGTGTAATGACTCTATATAATAGATCCCTCTGCGTGTAATGACTCTATATAATAGATCCCTCTGTGTGTAATGACTCTATATAATAGATTCCTCTGTGTGTAATGACTCTATATAATAGATCCCTCTGTGTGTAGTGACTCTATATAATAGATCCCTCTGTGTGTAATGACTCTATATAATAGAACTGTTCATAATAACAGGAATTTTGACCAGGGGTGCACAAACTTTTACATGCCACTATATTACTGCTGACAACCTGCCTGTGTATACAGCTGAAGCCAGCAGTTTCCATCCACTATGTATACAGACACATCTGCAGGTTCTTCTCAATATCTGACATGAGATCAGAATAAACCTTTCCCGTTTTAGGACAATTAGGATTTTACCATAATGTTTAATATTTGCCCAATACCAGAATAATGAGAGGAGAGAAGGTTTAAGGCCGTGTTTCACAGTTGGGATGGTGTTTTTAGGCTTCCAAGCTTCTCCCTTTTTCCTCCAAACGTGACGATGGTCATTATGCCCAAAAAGTTAAATTTTAGTTTCATCAGAGCACAGGACATGTCTCCAAAAATTAAGGTCTCTGTTCCTGTGTGCATTTGCAAACATTAATCTGGCTTTTTTATGTTTCTTTTGGAGTAATGGCTTCTTCCTGGCAGAGTGGCCTTTCAGCCCATGTTGATACAGTACTCGTTTCACTGTGGATAGTGACACAATCTTACCAGCTTCCTCCATCATCTTCACAAGGTCTTTTGCTTTTGTCCTTGGGTTTATATGCACATGTCAGACCAAAGCACGTTCATCTCAGGGACACAGAACCCGTCTCCTTCCTGAGCGTTATGATGGCTGGACATTCCCATCTTGTTTGTACTTGCGTATAATTGTTTGTGCAGATGAACGAGGCACCTTCAAATTGTACCCAAGGATGAGCCAGACTTGTGCAAGTCCACAATTCTCTTCCTGATATCTTGGCTGATTTCTTTAGACTTTCCCATGATGATACACAAAGAAGCAGTGTGTGTCAGGTGTGCATTAAAATACATCCACAGGGGTGTCTCTAATTAACACCGATGTTGCCAAAAATCAGAAGCTTCCAAACACCTGACCTCATCATATGGGCCGTCCAGAATTGTTTAAAGGCAAAGTAATCTTACTGTATGGAAACTTTTGACTTTGCAGTAAGTAATAAAAATGCCTTAAAACATTATCTCTCTGACATTATTTTGGCATTTGACAAATATTAAAAATGATGGTAAAATCCTAATTCACCTGAAACGGGAAAGGTTTATTCTGATTTCATCTCAGATATTGAGAAAAACATCCAGATGTGTCTTTATATATAGTGGATGGAAACTGCTGGTTTCAACTGTGTATGTGTGAGAGGTGGTCAGCCCCGCCCCCAGTGGTGACATCACTGATATGACATGAAATCGTATGAGACCACGCCCCTTATACTCCATCACCAGCTGATCAGTGGTTGTCAGCCCCGCCCCCTGGTGATGACATCACTGATGTAATGACATCACATTGGACATGAGGTTTCCCTTTATTCTTCAGGCGTCTTCCTATATGCAGTGACAGGTGCCTCCCCGGGGTCCTCACCTTCCGGCTCTGGGGGCTGCTGGGGGCGGAAGCGCTGGTGTACAGGCTCAGGCTGGAGTTGGAGTTACTCGGTGACAGCCCTTTAGTTTTGGCCTGGCTCCCCGTACGGCTTGGGGTGGATGAGGGCAACTCGGGGGTCAGATACTTCTCGTTGATCTTCAGGTTGGTTCTTCCTTTCACTGTAAGAACAGAAAAATTATGAGAGAAAACAGAGAAGTCAGAGCGGACAACCCCTGAGTGAGGAGTGCGGGGGGTGTGCTGGGAAACCGTGGTATTGCATCGTATAACATTCACCCCCCATTACTACAAATACCAGGGACTGTCTTTCCGCGGTCTCTGACATGTCCTCCCTCTGTCGGACACGGAATCCATCATATACTGGACTCCTCGTGTTTCCCTCCTCCACTATCCTTCCTTAACCCGATATTACCATCTCCATGTGTGGCTCTACCATTACTCCCCAGCAACATGCCCGCTGTCTAGGGGTCATGTGTGACTCGGATCTTTCCTTCCTGCCCCACATCCGATCACTCGCTCATGTCATCTGCACCTCAAAAACATCTCCAGAATCCCACTTTTCCATACTTTGACGCTGCAAAAACTCTTACTGTTGCTCTTTCCCAAAAGCACTACTGCATCTCTCTACTAATCGGTCTCCCTGTTCATAAACTCTCCTCTCTCCAATCCATCCTGAATCAGGCAGCCAGGATCATATTGCTGTCCAGCTGTTACACCGATGCATCCACCCAGTGCCAGTCATTGCACTGGTTACCCATCCGCTACAGAGTCCAATATTAACTTATCACTTTCACTTACAAAACGCTTGTGATAGAAAAAATTAAAAAGTCACTTGCCCCCCTCCCTCCTTTCCTCTGCCATTTGCTTTCTGACCTGACACTTAAGGCCCCGTCACACATAGCGACGCTGCAGCGATCCCGACAACGATATGACCTGTCAGGGATCGTTGCTGCGTCGCTATGTGGTCGCTGGTGAGCTGTCAAACAGGCAGGCTCACCAACGATCAGGGGAGCTGCGACATCGTGAAAAGAATCTTTCCACGATGTCCTGTTCCTGGTTACCAGCCTGCTGAAGCAGGAGCAGGCTGGTAACCATGGTAAACATCGGGTTACTAGGGGCACACGCGCACCTAGTAACCCGCTGTTTATCATGGTTACCACTCTGCTACGGTGAGCGGGAGGTTACCGCTCACTTTAGCAGGCTCGTAACCATGATAAACAGCGGGTTACTAAGTGCGCGTGTGCCCCTAGTAACCCGATGTTTATCATGGTTACCAGCCTGATCGCTGCTCCCGCTGGTCACACACAACGACCAAAAAAAGGTCCAGGACGTTCTGCAGCGATCAGCGACCTCACAGCAGGGGCCTGATCGCTGCAAAGTGTCACACATAGCGACATCGCTGGTGAGGTCGCTGTTGCGTCACCAAAACCGTGACACAGCAGCGATCTCGCTATGTGAGACAGGGGCTTTAGATGTAGGATTGTACAATAGAATACAAGTAGGAAATTGAATAGTCAACCAGCTTAATTGATATGCGAGAGCCGGCAGTCTAGTTAATTACACAGTTTAACATATGGGCCAAGTGATTGAAAGAGGATGTGTATTACATATAAACAAAGGGAACAGACTGAAAATGCTTTTTAAGGGTAAAAGAGAATATCTTACACGCTTCATAAATAGCTATTGTCCTTCACAGGTACACATTACTTTCATCCACACATATTTGCTGGACACTAAGGCACCAAAAGAAAAATAGAATATTGGAGTTTCTATAAACCCAATAGGGATGGGATGTACATTTCTATCGCCAGGGCAAGGTGGGGAAGAATATGCATATTTTTTCATAACTGTAACCCCTGCCTATGAGCCATAAATCCACAGTGGACAGATAACTGACAACAGCTATGCCATGCTTGGTCTCTAAGTAAAGATAAGATCCCGATAAAAAATATGGCATCAATCTCCCACTTCTGCAATCATCCAGAGAGGAGTTATCGCATAAGTTGGGGAATTCATAAAATCATGAAGCACTTAGACCAGCCCACAACCCTGCCCACATGAGGTCATCACAGGGGGAGTGTGTGGTGGGACTCAGGGGCTGATAAAAGATCCAACCGAATTATGATCTGGGTTAGTGTAGAGAGATACATATCATTTATGCAGGTACCCCATTCGCGAAACAGTCAATCGAAGTGCTCTCCTTTGGCTAAACTGAATTGTCTCTGCGATCGGTATAGTAAAGTCTTCTGTTAATCCCTTTTATTTTCTGTTTCTGTTTATGCTGTATTGTTTTGTCCCCTTTGTAAAATCTTTTGTATATTTTTCACTGCCTCCCTTTGGATTACATATTAAATTTAATAGTTTTGTTCCTTTTGTTCCGTAATTGCGCCTCACCTCAAAGCCATACACTACCTATTCCAGGCTTCCAGTCAGCCTGTATTTTAAAGCCCAACTGGTGGTGGCAGCGAGTAGTGTGGTGTTATTGTGGAGTTAGCAGTGATTGTCCATGCATTGGAATCCGGAGGTGCATATGCCATTCGCTCACTGTTAGTTTTCCAATAACTAATTAGTGGGAACAGCCTGCTCCGCCCTACATCTCCTCCTCATCTCTGTCTACCACCTACCCGTCCTCTCCACAGTGCTGCACCGCCCTACATCTTCTCCTCATCTCTGTCTACCACCTACCCGTCCTCTCCACAGTGCTGCACCACCCTACACCTCCTCCTCATCTCTGTCTACCACCTACCCGTCCTCTCCACAGTGCTGCACCGCCCTACATCTCCTCCTCATCTCTATCTACCACCTATCTGTCCTCTCCACAGTGCTGAACCGCCCTACATTTCCTCCTCATCTGTCTGTCACCTACCCGTCCTCTCCACAGTGCTGCACCGCCCTACATCTCCTCCTCATCTCTTTCTACCGGGTCATACATGTACATATGTAGTATGTCTGTCTATATGTAAAGACGTGTCTAAAGCCTACAATACGGGAGGATGTATGGGAGGGAAATGAGGAGGTCGAGTCCTTATGGGTGGAGATAGATGGGGCAAAAAACAATAATAAAATTATCATAGGAGTCTGTTATAAACCCCCAAATATAGCAGAAGCCACGGAAAGTCTATTAATGAGACAAATAGACGAAGTAGCAAAAAATAACCAGGTGATTATTATGGGGGACTTCAACTACCCCGATATAGACTGGGAAACCGAAAGCTGTAGATCTCAGAAAGGAAACAGGTTTCTGTCAATTATCAAAGACAATTATTTGTCACAACTTGTGCAGGAACCAACTAGAGGGACGGCCCTTTTAGACTTAATATTAACTAACAGGCCAGACAGAATAACTGAGGTGCAGGTCGGGGGGCACCTGGGAAATAGTGACCCCAACATTATACAATTCCACATGTGCTTCAGTAGGTGCCCAGCAAGGGAGTCACAAAAACACTGAACTTCAGCTAAGAGATGCCCTTCACCTTATAGACTGGGATAGTATCTTCAGTAATAGGAGCACGGATAGAACATGGGAAATGTTCAAAACAGTCCTACATAGTCACTGTAGAAGGTCCATACCTTATGGGAATAAAAGGGCTAGGAATAGGAGGAAGCCAATGTGGCTAAATAAGGACGTCAAGAGGGCAATGAAAAACAAAAAAAGGGCTTTCAGTAAACTTAAACAAGAAGGCAGCGAGGAAGCGCTAATATCTTATAGGGAAAAAAACAAAATCTGTAAGAAACAAATAAGAATAGCAAAAGAGGAGACAGAGAGACTAATTGCCAAGGAAAGTAAAACCAATCCCAAACTGTTCTTTAACTATATAAACAGTAAAAGGATTAAAGCTGATGGAGTTGGCCCATTGAAAAATAACCTGGGTAAAATCCTAGAGGGCGATCAGGGTAAAGCGAACCTACTCAATAGCTTCTTCTCCACTGTTCTCACAAAAGAAAACAATTTATCGGAGGAAATGCAGAGTGATAAAGTAAACCCTCCGCTAAATATCACCCACCTAACCCAGGAGGAAGTTCAGAAACGCCTAAATAATATCAAAATAGACAAGTCACCAGGCCCAGATGGCATACACCCCCGGGTACTAAAAGAATTAAGTAATGTGATAGACAGGCCGCTGTATCTTATATTCAAGCACTCTTTATGGACAGGGACTGTCCCACTAGACTGGCGCCAAGCAAATGTGGTACCAATATTCAAAAAGGGGTCTAAAAGTGACCCTGGGAACTATAGAGCAGTCAGCTTAACGTCTGTTGTGGGTAAATTGTTTGAAGGATTTCTTAGAGATGCTATTGTAGAATATCTTAATGATAATAACTGTCTAACTCCATATCAACATGGATTCATGAGGGATCGCTCCTGATGGCCTTCTACGAGGAGGTGAGCTCACAGCTGGACCGGGGAGAGTCAGTGGATGTTGTAGACCTTGACTTCTCCAAAGCGTTTGATACCGCGCCACACAAAAGGTTGGTATATAAAATGAGAATGCTTGGTCTGGGGGATAATGTGTGCAAGTGGGTAACTAGCTGGCTGAGTGATAGAAAGCAGAGGGTGGTTATCAATGGAGTAAGCTCAGGGGGTGTCAGGGTTACTAGCGGGGGGCCTCAAGGGTCTGTCTTGGGCCCTATATTATTTAATATATTTATTAATGATCTAGTGGAAGGGTTGCATAGTAATATAGCAATATTTGCAGATGATACTAAACTTTGTAAAGTAGTTAATACAGATGAGGATAGGGCACAGCTACAGGAGGATTTAGATAAATTGGGGAGTTGGGCCAAAAAATGGCAAATGGGGTTCAATGCCGATAAATGTAAGGTCATGCACATGGGAAAGAAAAACAGCAGTCACCCATACATATTAAATGGGAAACCGTTGGGGAAATCTGACATGGAGAAGGACCTGGGCGTCTTGGTTAATAGCAAATTAAATTGGAGTGCCCAGTGTCAGGCAGCAGCTGCGAAGGCAAATAGAGTCATGGCATGCATCAGAAGAGGAATAGGGGCATATGATGAGAACATTGTTCTTCCTCTGTATAAAGCGCTGGTAAGGCCGCACTTAGAATATTGTGCACAGTTCTGGGCTCCGGTGCTCAGGAAAGACATATTGGAGCTAGAGAGGGTACAAAGGAGGGCGACTAAGGTAATAAAGGGAATGGAGGGACTAGAATACCCAGAGAGGTTGTCAAAATTAGGCCTATTTACATTGGAAAAGAGAAGGCTTAGGGGAGACCTCATAAACATGTATAAATACATCAGGGGGCAGTACAGAGATCTCTCCCATGACCTGTTTATACCAAGGATGGTGACAAAGACGAGGGGGCACACTATGCGTCTGGAGGAAAGGAGGTTCCTGCACCAGCATAGAAGGGGATTCTTTACGGTCAGAGCCGTGAGACTCTGGAACTCTCTGGGAGAGGAAGTGGTGATGTCCAACTCACTTAATGAGTTCAAGAGAGGCCTGGACGCCTTTCTGGAGAACAATAAAATTACATCTTATGCTTAATTAATTAATCCAGGAATTTAATCTGACTGCAAGATTGGTGTCGGGAAGTGAATTTTTCCTCAATGATGTAAGTTGGCCTATACCGCATGGGTTTTTTTTGCCTTCCCCTGGATCAACGCTGCGGAATAGCTGCAGTGCACAAGAAATAGGCTGAACTGGATGGACGCTTGTCTTTTTTCGGCCTTATAAACTATGTAACTATGTAACTATATTCTGGCCGGTGACCGGGTCATACATGTGCATACACTGGCCGGTGACCGGGTCATACACGTACACATACTGGCCGGTGACCGGGTCATATATGTGCATACACTGGCCGGTGACCGGGTCATACATGTACATACACTGGCCGGTGACCGGGTCATACATGTACATATACTGGCCGGTGACCGGGTCATACATGTACATATACTGGCCGGTGACCGGGTCATACATGTACACATACTGGCCGGTGACCGGGTCATACATGTACATATACTGGCCGGTGACCGGGTCATACATGTACACATACTGGCCGGTGACCGGGTCATACATGTACATATACCAGCCGGTGACCGGGTCATGCAGTGTCACATGACCCCTATGTATAATGATGGCCGGACCGTACATGACGAGCTCTTGTTCCCTCCCGTCCCCCCGTCTCTTCATAGACTGTAGCTTGGAGCAGGACCCTCGCTCCTCCTGTGATGTCTGGTATTGTCCGCCCTTATGGTACAGCGTTGCGGTATATGCCAGCGATACAGAAATAACACTGTTGTTATAAAGCGGGGGTGACGCACCTCTGCACGGGTCATTCTTCACCAGGAATTCATCCAGTGCGATCCAGCCGCCTCCCACTCGCACCATGAGGGTACTGCGCAGGATCCGGACCATCCGCAGCTGCTGAGACTCTCCAAACTGAGAGAGACACAAACTGACAATCTGACACAGCGAGGAGAGGGCTGCAGACACGGGGTGACCCTACAGCGGGGGCTGCAGACACGGGGTGACCCTACAGCGGGGGCTGCAGACACGGGGTGACCCTACGGCGGGGGCTGCAGACACGGGGTGACCCTACGGCGGGGGCTGCAGACACGGGGTGACCCTACGGCGGGGGCTGCAGACACGGGGTGACCCTACGGCGGGGGCTGCAGACACGGGGTGACCCTACGGCGGGGGCTGCAGACACAGGGTGACCCTACGGCGGGGGCTGCAGACACGGGGTGACCCTACGGCGGGGGCTGCAGACACGGGGTGGCCCTATGGCAGGGGCTGCAGACACGGGGTGACCCTACGGCGGGGGCTGCAGACACGGGGTGACCCTACGGCGGGGGCTGCAGACACGGGGTGACCCTACAGCGGGGGATGCAGACACGGGGTGACCCTACGGCGGGGGCTGCAGACACGGGGTGACCCTACGGCGGGGGCTGCAGACACGGGGTGACCCTATGGCAGGGGGCTGCAGACACAGGGTGACCCTACAGCGGGGCTGCAGACACATGGTGACCCTACGGCGGGGGCTGCAGAGACAGGATGACCCTACGGCGGGGGCTGCAGACACTGAGGGAACAACACACTGACCACAACCATCAGCACATACAGGACACGCTAGATATGTCACACGGCATATTGGGGTCACAGATGTGGGGTGGCATGTCTGGGGATCAGGGGGACACGTCTGGGGGTCGAGGTCACAGGTATGGGGTGACATCTGGGGATTGGAGTCACAGGTCTGGGGTGACACGTCTGGGGATTGGGGTCACAGGTGGGGGGTGACACGTCTGACGCGACATGCACGGGGGCGTCTCTCTAGTGAAAACGCGGGAGCAGAAGCGTGGGGGAAAAGAACAAAGGTCTGCGGGGAACGGAGAGAAAAACCAGAATGAAAATCAGCCGGAGAAGATTGCAGAGAGAAGGATGAGTGGCGGGAGGATGGAGGATCCGCGCAGATCAGTGTCAGGAGGGCCCCGGAAAGCACCAGGGCGAGTGCGGGCATTACAGCTCGGTTTAGGGTAACCCACGTCACGGCTGCTCGGACACACAGGTACTGACGGGATCTGCCCACAATAAACCCCTATGACTCCTCATGTCATTGCGGAGCAGTAACGCTGTGGATGTCGGGTGAAGATGAGGGGTATCGGGGTGAATCGCAGCCACACGTGGCGGGGGCTTCGGCACTCACCCGGTATCGGTTAGCGCTGATCTGCTCCACCTGGAATCGCTTTGCGCAGTTGCACTGAGCCACCTGTCTATTGACCTGGAGAAGGAGCAGATCCACGTTACAGGGGCCGGCGGGCGGCTGATCGGGGGTCAGGCGGGGAAGAGCTGCTTCTAACCTCATCCTGGATCCGGTCGGCATCTGCGATTCTCCTTAGAGGGTCTCTGCTGGGGTGCAGGGCACTGACAAACTCATAATAGTCAATGAAGCCATCTCCATTAATGTCAAAGATGTTCGCAACAGCCGTCATCTCCAGCGAGTTTGTGGGGAATCCTGTGAGGAGACAGACACGTCAGAGAACTGGGATAATAAGTCAGAGAACTGGGATAATGAGTCAGAGAACTGGGATAATGAGTCAGAGAACTGGGATAACGAGTCAGAGAACTGGGATTACGAGTGAGAGAACTGGGATTACGAGTGAGAGAACTGGGATTACGAGTCAGAGAACTGGGATAACGAGTCGGAGAACTGGGATAACAAGTCAGAGAACTGGGATAACGAGTCAGAGAACTGGGATAACGAGTCAGAGAACTGGGATAACGAGTCGGAGAACTGGGATAACGAGACGGAGAACTGGGATAACGAGTCGGAGAACTGGGATAACGAGTCGGAGAACTGGGATAACGAGTCGGAGAACTGGGATAAGGAGTCGGAGAACTGGGATAACGAGTCAGAGAACTGGGATAAGGAGTCGGAGAACTGGGATAACGAGTCAGAGAACTGGGATAACGAGTCAGAGAACTGGGATAACGAGTCAGAGAACTGGGATAACGAGTCAGAGAACTGGGATAACGAGTGAGAGAACTGGGATAACGAGTCAGAGAACTGGGATAAGGAGTCGGAGAACTGGGATAACGAGTGAGAGAACTGGGATTACGAGTCAGAGAACTGGGATAACGAGTCAGAGAACTGGGATGAGTTGGAGAACTGGGATAATAAGTCAGAGAACTGGGATAATGAGTCAGAGAACTGGGATAATGAGTCAGAGAACTGGGATAACGAGTCAGAGAACTGGGATAACGAGACGGAGAACTGGGATAACGAGTCGGAGAACTGGGATAACGAGTCGGAGAACTGGGATAACGAGTCGGAGAACTGGGATAACGAGTCGGAGAACTGGGATAACGAGTCGGAGAACTGGGATAACGAGTCGGAGAACTGGGATAACGTGACGGAGAACTGGGATAACGTGACGGAGAACTGGGATAACGAGTCGGAGAACTGGGATAACGAGTCGGAGAACTGGGATAACGAGTCGGAGAACTGGGATAACGAGTCGGAGAATTGGGATAACGAGTCAGAGAATTGGGATAACGAGTCGGAGAACTGGGATAACGAGTCGGAGAACTGGGATAAGGAGTCGGAGAACTGGGATAACGAGACGGAGAACTGGGATAACGAGTCGGAGAACTGGGATAACGAGTCGGAGAACTGGGATAACGAGTCGGAGAACTGGGATAACGAGTCGGAGAACTGGGATAACGAGTCGGAGAGCTGGGATAACGAGTCAGAGAACTGGGATAACGAGTCAGAGAACTGGGATAACGAGTCAGAGAATTGGGATAATGAGTTAGCACTCTAAGCCTATGTTCACATGTGCAGTAATGATCCATTAGAACGGATGCAGCAGAAATCTCAATGTTTTTCTCAATATCTGACATGGAATCAGAATAAACCTTTCCAGTTTTAGGACAATTAGGATTTTACCATAATGTTTAATATTTCCCAAATACCAGAATAATGAGAGGAGAGAAGGTTTAAGGCATTTTTATTATTTACTGCAAAGTCAGAAGTTTCCATACAGTAAGATTACTTTGCCTTTAAACAATTCTGGACGGCCCATATGATGAGGTCATGTGTTTGGAAGCTTCTGATAGATTTTTTGGCAACATCTGAGTTAATTAGAGACACACCTGTGGATGTATTTTAATGCACACCTGAAACACACTGCTTCTTTGTGTAGCATCATGGGAAAGTCTAAAGAAATCAGCCAAGATATCAGGAAGAGAATTGAGGACTTGCACAAGTCTGGCTCATCCTTGGGTACAATTTGATGGTGCCTCGTTCATCTGTACAAACAATTATACGCAAGTACAAACAAGATGGGAATGTCCAGCCATCATACCGCTCAGGAAGGAGACGGGTTCTGTGTCCCAGAGATAAACGTGCTTTGGTCCAACATGTGGATATCAACCCAAGGACAAAAGCAAAAGACCTTGTGAAGATGATGGCGGAAGCTGGTAAAATTGTGTCAATATCCACAGTGAAACTAGTACTGTATCAACATGGGCTGAAAGGCCACTCTGCCAGGAAGAAGCCATTACTCAAAAAGAAACATAAGAACACCATCCCAACTGTGAAACACGGGGGTGGCTGCATCATGTTGTGGGGTTGTTTTGCTGCAGGAGGGACTGGTGCACTTCACAAAATAGACACCATCATGAGAAAAGAAGATTATGTGGTAATACTGAAGCAACATCTCAAGACATCAGGGCGGAAATGGGACTTCCAAATGGACAATGACCCTAAGCATACTGCCAAAATAGTAACAACGTGGCTTAAGGATAACAAAGTGAATGTTTTGAAGTCATCACAAAGCCCTGATCTCAATCCTATTGAGAATGTATGGGCAAAGCTGAAAAGGCTGCGAGCACCAAGCAAAGCGACCTCCAAACCTGGATCAGTGACACCAGTGTCAGGAGGAATCGGCCCAAATTCCACCATCTATAGTGAGAAGCTTCTGGAAGGAGACCCCAAACGTCTGACCCAAGTCATTCAGTGTAAGGGCAATGGCACCAAATACTAATGAGATGGACGGAAACTTCTGACTCTGCAGTAAGTAATAAAAATGCCTTAAACCTTCTCTCTCTCATTATTCTGGTATTGGGCAAATATTAAACATTATGGTAAAATCCTAATTGTCCTAAAACGGGAAAGGTTTATTCTGATCTCATGTCAGATATTGAGAAGAACCTGCAGATGTGTCTGTATATATAGTGGATGGAAACTGCTGGCTTCAGCTGTAATTAGTCTTCATTCTGAGATAATAAATCGGGGCTCCGAGATAATAAGTAAGAGCTCTGGAATAATAAGTCAGCGCTTTGAGATAACCAATAGATTTTACAAATAAATACAGTACACCCCACCAGATGAGTCTGCCTCCCCAGAGCCCCCGAGGGCAGGTTCGGCCCGTGTCTGTGGGACACTCACTGGAGGATAGAACACTTTCCATGAACTCCCGCTGACTGATCCTCCCATCCTGATCCCGGTCGATTCCTCTGAAGACGTCCAGGATGCGGGATTTCATCTGCCCGATCCACTGCATGTATCGCTTCCGCCAGACGGCAAAGTCAAAATGTGCAAATTCCTGCAACTGTGACAGAAACATCTCAGGATGAGCCGGACGTCCTGAACCCTCCTCGGATCCACAGGAATCAGGAAACCACAGACCTCGTGCAGCCTCTGAAGAGCGCTCTGAAGACGACACTGACGGTCCAAGGCCAGGAACCACAGCTGCTGCCAGCGGTTCAGGAGCTGCGCCATGTGCGGGGTCCGTGGTGCCAGGTCCTGAAGGGGAATAGAGGGGCCAGACTGGGGCGACTTTTCGGAGTTTTGTCTTTCTGAAACAACAAACAGTGATAACATCTGAGTTTAGAAGGAAAATCACAGAGGACTGGGAGAAGGTGGACACTATATCAGGAAGGGTCAGATACAGACCAGGAGACACTGGGGGCTGGGAGACGGCGGACACTATACCGGGAAGGGCCGGATACCGACCAGGAGACACGGGGGAAGTGGGAGAAGGTGGACACTATATCAGGAAGGGTCAGATACAGACCAGGAGACACTGGGGGCTGGGAGACGGCGGACACTATACCGGGAAGGGCCGGATACCGACCAGGAGACACGGGGGAAGTGGGAGAAGGCGGACACTATATCAGGAAGGGTCAGATACAGACCAGGAGACACTGGGGGCTGGGAGACGGCGGACACTATACCGGGAAGGGCCGGATACCGACCAGGAGACACGGGGGAAGTGGGAGAAGGTGGACACTATATCAGGAAGGGTCAGATACAGACCAGGAGACACTGGGGACTGGGAGAAGGTGGAAACTATATCACGAAGGGTCAGATACCGACCAGGAGACACTGGGGGCTGAAAGAAGGCGGACACTATACCGGGAAGGGCCGGATCCCGACCAGGAGACACTGGGGGCCGGGAGAAGGTGGACACTATATCAGGAAGGGCCGGATACCGACCAGGAGACACTGGGGGCCGGGAGAAGGTAGACACTATATCAGGAAGGGCCGGATACCAACCAGGAGACACTGGGGGCCGGGAGAAGGTGGACACTATATCGGGAAGGGTCAGATACCGACCAGGAGACACTGGGGACCAGGAGATGGACACTATATTGGGAAGGGCCGGATACTGAACGGGAGACACTGGGGACCGGGAGAAGGCGGACACTATATTAGGAAGAGCCAGATACCGACCAGGAGACACTGGGTACCGGGAGAAGGCGGACATTCGTATTGGAAGACACTGGGATACACTCACTTGCGACTGGGAGGAGGACATTGGGCGATGCTAGGGACCGGGAGAAGGCAGACACTGGGTATTGGGAGAGGCCAGATACCGAGAGATGCCAGGGACCGGGAGAAGGAAGACACTGGGTATATGGAGAGGTCAGATACCGGGAGATGACTGGGACCGGGAGAAGGAGGATACTGGGTATTGGGAAAGATCAAATACTGAGAGAAGGAGGGCACAGAGTATTGGTAGAGGCCAGATACCGGGAGATGCCGGGGACCGGCAGAAGGAGGACACTGGGTGTTGGGAGAGGCCATATACCAGAAGATGTCGGGGACCGGGAGAAGGAAGACACTGGATATAGGGAGAGGCCAGATACCCGGAGATGCCGGGGACCGAGAGAATGGGAGAAGGAGGACACTGGGTATTGGGAGGGGCCAGATACCGGGATAAGGAGGACACTGGGTATTGGGAGAGGCTCGTTACCAGGAGATGCCTGGGACTGGGAGAAGGAGGACACTGGGTGTTGGGAGAGGCCAGATACCAGAAGATGTCGGGGACCGGGAGAAGGAAGACACTAGGTATAGGGGGAGGACAGATACCTGGAGATGCCGGGGACCGGGAGAAGGAGGACACTGGGTGTTGGGAGAGGCCATATACCAGAAGATGTCGGGGACCGGGAGAAGGAGGACACTGGGTGTTGGGAGAGGCCAGATATCAGAAGATGTCAGGGACCGGCAGAAGGAAGACACTGGGTATAGGGAGAGACCAGATACCGGGAGATGCCGGGGACCGGGAGAAGGAGGACACTGGGTATAGGGAGAGGCGAGATACCGGGAGATGTCGGGGACCGGGAGAAGGAAGACACTGGGTATAGAGAGAGGCCAGATACCAGGAGATGCCAGGGACCGGGAGAAGGAGGACACTGGGTATTGGGAGGGGCCAGATACCGGGATAAGGAGGACACTGGGTATTGGGAGAGGCTCGTTACCAGGAGATGCCTGGGACCGGGAGAGAAGGAAGACACTGGATATTGGGAGAGGCCAGATACAGGGAGAGGTCTGGGTCCGGGAGAGAAAGAGGACACTGGGTATTGGAGAGGCCAGATAACAGGAGATACCAGGGAACGGAAGAAGGAGGACACTGGGTATTGCGAGAGGACAAATGCCGGGAGATGTCGGGCGACCGGGAGAAGGAGGACACTGGGTATTTGGAAAGATCAGATACAGAGAGAAGGAGGGCACAGAGTATTGGGAGAGGCCAGATACCAGAAGATGTCGAGGACCGGGAGAAGGAAGACACTAGGTATAGGGAGAGGACAGATACCGGGAGATGCCGGGGACCGGAAGAAGGAGGACACTGGGTGTTGGGAGAGGCCATATACAAAAAGATGTCGGGGACCGGGAGAAGGAAGACACTGGGTATAGGGAGAGGCCAGATATTGGGAGATGCCGGGGACCGGGAGAAGGAGGACACTGGGTATTGGGAGGGGCCAGATACCGGGATAAGGAGGACACTGGGTATTGGGAGAGGCCCGTTACCAGGAGATGCCTGGGACCGGGAGAGAAGGAAGACACTGGGTATTGGGAGAGGCCATATACAGGGAGAGAAAGAGGACACTGGGTATTGGAGAGGCCAGATAACAGGAGATACCAGGGACCGGAAGAAGGAGGACACTGGGTATTGCGAGAGGACAAATGCCGGGAGATGTCGGGGACCGGGAGAAGAAGGACACTGGATATTGGGAAAGATCAGATAGAGAGAGAAGGAGGGCACAGAGTATTGGGAGAGGCCAGATACCGGGAGATGTCGTGGACGAGGAGAAGGAACACACTGGGTATTGGGAAAGGTCAGATACCAGGAGATGTCAAGGACCAGGAGAAAGAGGACACTGGATATTGGGAGAGGCCAGATTCTGGAGATGTCGGGGACCAGGAGAAGGAGGACATTGGGTGTCGCAGGAGGCCAGATACCGGGAGAAGGAAGTCACTGGGTATTGGGAGAGGCCAGATACCAGGAGATGCCAGGGACCGGGAGAAGGAGGACACTGCGTATTGGGAGAGGCCAGATACCAGGAGATGCCAGGGACCAGGAGAAGGAGGACACTGGGTATTGGGAGAGGCCAGATACCAGGAGATGCCAGGGACCGGGAGAAGGAGGACACTGGGTATTGGGAGAGGCCAGATACCAGGAGATGCCAGGTACCGGGATATGATGGGCACTACCAGTATATGCTGCGTTTATTATATGGTTGTGCAGGGGCTCAGGTGACAGACTCTAATTTGGTGCCAGTAGGGGTGGGCCGCTTACTCACTTGCTGATGACTTCCGAGAGGTGGTAGCTCTCAGATCTATGGCTTTACGCTTACAGCTCTTGGTGACTTTCTCCACCTCTGGCTCTTTCCGGTTCAGTTCATCCATAAACACCTGAAAAGACCAATCACAGATGACGTGGCAGAGGCACCGGGAAGTAAAAGAGGAGGATACGCGGCTGCCAGGCTCCACTTATCGCCTCTTCCCATGCTGATCCCCCAAAACAGATGTCGGGTGCAGCAGGCGTCATGTGTTCTATGGCACAGAGAGGGACCACCACATTTACTGATAGAGCGATGGAAGAGGAGCCGTACCGAGTGCTGCGCTATGAGCTCCTGCACGGCCGACATCTCTTCGGTGAGAGGCTCCTGATCCCGTAAACTTAGAGCTTCCTCTGCCGCGGTGATCCAGTCCATCAGTCGGGCGACTTCCTCCCGCTCAGCGGCCACAGACTGGATTTGAGCCTGAATTCGCTCCCCTTGCTGCCGAGCCCAGGACGTCACCTGCAGACACCGAGCGCACGTGTCACTGATGGTCATTACCAGCTGACAGCAGTACCCGTAGTCATAGAACTACCCTGCCCCCGCCGGTCCAGCACATTACATCGCCCCCGCGGATCCCTGCCGGTCCTGGACATTACATCGCCCCTGCAGATACCTGCCGGTCCTGCACATTACACCGCCCCCGTGGATCCCTGCCCGTCCTGCACATTACACCGCCTCCGCGGATCCCTGCTCGTCCTGCACATTACATCGCCCCATCCCCCGTAGGTCCCTGCCCGTCCTGAACATCACATCGCACCCCCGCGGGTCCCTGCCCGTCCTGCAAATTACATCGCCCCCGCGGGTCCCTGCTCGTCCTGCACATTACATCGCCCCCGCGGATCCCTGCCCGTCCTGCACATTACATCGCCCCCGCGGATCCCTGCCCGTCCTGCACATTACATCGCCCCCGTGGATCCCTGCTCGTCCTGCACATTACATCGCCCCCGCGGGTCCCTGCCGGTCCTGCACATTACACCACCCCCGCGGATCCCTGCCCGTCCTGCACATTACATCGCCCCCGCGGATCCCTGCTCGTCCTGCACATTACATCGCCCCCGCGGGTCCCTGCCCGTCCTGCACATTACATCGCCCAAGCGGATCCCTGCTCGTCCTTCACATTACATCGCCCCCGCGGGTCCCTGCCGGTCCTGCACATTACATCGCCCCCGCGGGTCCCTGCTCGTCTTGCAAATTACATCGCCCCCGCGGGTCCCTGCTCGTCCTGCATATTACATCGCCCCCGCGGGTCCCTGCCCTTCCTGCACATTACACCGCCCCCGCGGGTCCCTGCCCGTCCTGCACATTACATCGCCCCCGAGGGTCCCTGCCCGTCCTGCACAATACATCGCCCCCGCGGGTCCCTGCCCGTCCTGCACATTATATTGCCCCCGCGGGTCCCTGCCCATCCTGCACATTACATCGCCCTCGCGGGTCCCTGCCCGTCCTGCACATTACACCGCCCCCGCGGATCCCTGCTCGTCCTGCACATTACATCGCCCCCGCGGGTCACAGCCCGTCCTGCACATTACATCGCCCTCGCGGGTCCCTGCCCGTCCTGCACATTACACCGCCCCCGCGGGTCCTTGCCCGTCCAGCACATTACATCGCCCCCACGGGTCCTTGCCCGTCCGGCACATTACATCTCACCCGCGGGTCCCTGCCCGTCCTGCACATTACACCGCCCCCGCGGGTCCCTGCTCGTCCTGCACATTACACCACCCCCGAGGATCCCTGCTCGTCCTGCACATTACACCACCCCCGAGGATCCCTGCTCGCACTGCACATTACACCGCCCCCGCGGGTCACTGCCCGCCCAGCACATTACATCGTCCCCTCGAGTCCCTGCTCATCCTGCACATTACACCGCCCCCGCGGGTCACTGCCCGCCCAGCACATTACATCGTCCCCTCGAGTCCCTGCTCATCCTGCACATTACACCGCCCCCGCGGGTCACTGCCCGTCCAGCACATTACATCGCCCCCGCGAGTCCCTGCTCATTCTGCACATTACACCTCCCCCCGAGGATCCCTGCTCGTCCTGCACATTACATCGCCCCTGCGGGTCCCTGCCCGTCCTGCACATTACATCGCCCCTGCGGGTCCCTGCCCGTCCTGCACATTACATCGCCCCCGCGGATCCCTGCCCGCCCTGCACATTACATCGCCCCCGCGGGTCACTGCCCGTCCTGCACATTACATCGCCCCCGCGGGTCACTGCCCGTCCTGCACATTACATCGCCCCCGCGGGTCACTGCCCGTCCTGGACATTACATCGCCCCCGTGGATCCCTGCTCATCCTGCACATTACATCGCCCCCGCGGGTCCCTGCCCGTCCTGCACATTACATCACCCCCGCGGGTCCCTGCCCGTCCTGCACATTACATCGCCCCTGCGGGTCCCTGCTCGTCCTGCACATTACATCGCCCCCACGGGTCCCTGCCCGTCCTGCACATTACATCGCCCCCGCGGGTCACTGCCCGTCCTGCACATTACATCGCCCCTGCGGGTCCCTGCCCGTCCTGCACATTACATCGCCCCCGCGGATCCCTGCCCGCCCTGCACATTACATCGCCCCCGCGGATCCCTGCCCGCCCTGCACATTACATCGCCCCCGTGGATCCCTGCCCGCCCTGCACATTACATCGCCCCCGCGGGTCCCTGCCCGTCCTGCACATTACACCGCCGGCCTGCACTCACCTCCTGGTAGCGGGTCTTGCTGATGTTCAGCCAGGACTTAATGGTGATGATGGAGTCGGGGTGACAGGCGGACAGGATCTCCTGCCCCAAGGACACAATGCACTCCAGCGCCATCTGCTGACACTGCAGGATGTTCATCAGCTCCTGGACACGAGGGCAAAGTTATATATGGTCACACAGGGGCCGCACATCACAAGGGGTCCCCGCCTGCGGGCACCCACCTGCTGCTGTGTCTGACACTCCTGCAGCGCCGGCTCCTCCTCAGGAATCACCCCGCACTTCAGGGTCCGCTCAGACTCATTCAGACCCTCCAGGAAAGAACTCACCAGAGAGTGGAACTCCTGCGCCTGTGCGAGGGAAACCCCAAATGTCAGTGTGATAATCCTGACAACCCGCCTATATAGTGTGTGAGAGGTTGTCAGCCCCCCATTATTACTGACAACCAGCCTATATATCATGTGAGAGGTTGTCAGCCCCCCATTATTACTGACAACCAGCCTGTATATCATGTGAGAGGTTGTCAGCCCCCCATTATTACTGACAACCAGCCTGTATATCATGTGAGAGGTTGTCAGCCCCCCCATTATTACTGACAACCAGCCTGTATATCATGTGAGAGGTTGTCAGCCCCCCATTATTACTGACAACCAGCCTGTATATCATGTGAGAGGTTGTCAGCCCCCCCATTATTACTGACAACCAGCCTGTATATCATGTGAGAGGTTGTCAGCCCCCCATTATTACTGACAACCAGCCTGTATATCATGTGAGAGGTTGTCAGCCCCCCATTATTACTGACAACCCGCCGATATAGTGTGTGAGAGGTTGTCAGCCCCCCATTATTACTGACCACCCGCCTATATAGTGTGTGAGAGGTTGTCAGCCCCCCATTATTACTGACAACCAGCCTGTATATCATGTGAGAGGTTGTCAGCCCCCCCATTATTACTGACAACCAGCCTGTATATCATGTGAGAGGTTGTCAGCCCCCCATTATTACTGACAACCAGCCTATATATCATGTGAGAGGTTGTCAGCCCCCCATTATTACTGACAACCAGCCTGTATATCATGTGAGAGGTTGTCAGCCCCCCCATTATTACTGACAATCAGCCTGTATATCATGTGAGAGGTTGTCAGCCCCCCATTATTACTGACAACCAGCCTGTATATCATGTGAGAGGTTGTCAGCCCCCCCATTATTACTGACAACCAGCCTGTATATCATGTGAGAGGTTGTCAGCCCCCCAATATTACTGACAACCAGCCTGTATATCATGTGAGAGGTTGTCAGCCCCCCATTATTACTGACAACCCGCCGATATAGTGTGTGAGAGGTTGTCAGCCCCCCATTATTACTGACCACCCGCCTATATAGTGTGTGAGAGGTTGTCAGCCCCCCATTATTACTGACAACCAGCCTGTATATCATGTGAGAGGTTGTCAGCCCCCCATTATTACTGACAACCAGCCTGTATATCATGTGAGAGGTTGTCAGCCCCCCCCATTATTACTGACAACCAGCCTGTATATCATGTGAGAGGTTGTCAGCCCCCCATTATTACTGACAACCAGCCTGTATATCATGTGAGAGGTTGTCAGCCCCCCCATTATTACTGACAACCAGCCTGTATATCATGTGAGAGGTTGTCAGCCCCCCATTATTACTGACAACCAGCCTATATAGTGTGTGAGGTGGTCAGCCCCCCATTATTACTGACAACCAGCCTGTATATCATGTGAGAGGTTGTCAGCCCCCCATTATTACTGACAACCAGCCTGTATATCATGTGAGAGGTTGTCAGCCCCCCATTATTACTGACAACCAGCCTGTATATCATGTGAGAGGTTGTCAGCCCCCCATTATTACTGACAACCAGCCTGTATATCATGTGAGAGGTTGTCAGCCCCCCCCATTATTACTGACAACCAGCCTGTATATCATGTGAGAGGTTGTCAGCCCCCCCATTATTACTGACAACCAGCCTGTATATCATGTGAGAGGTTGTCAGCCCCCCATTATTACTGACAACCAGCCTATATAGTGTGTGAGGTGGTCAGCCCCCCATTATTACTGACAACCAGCCTGTATATCATGTGAGAGGTTGTCAGCCCCCCATTATTACTGACAACCAGCCTATATAGTGTGAGAGGTTGTCAGCCCCCCATTATTACTGACAACCAGCCTGTATATCATGTGAGAGGTTGTCAGCCCCCCATTATTACTGACAACCAGCCTGTATATCATGTGAGAGGTTGTCAGCCCCCCATTATTACTGACAACCAGCCTATATATCATGTGAGAGGTTGTCAGCCCCCCATTATTACTGACAACCAGCCTATATAGTGTGTGAGAGGTGGTCAGCCCCCCATTATTACTGACAACCAGCCTGTATATCATGTGAGAGGTTGTCAGCCCCCCATTATTACTGACAACCAGCCTATATAGTGTGTGAGAGGTTGTCAGCCCCCCAATATTACAGACAACCAGCCTGTATATCATGTGAGAGGTTGTCAGCCCCCCCCATTATTACTGACAACCAGCCTGTATATCATGTGAGAGGTTGTCAGCCCCCCATTATTACTGACAACCAGCCTGTATATCATGTGAGAGGTTGTCAGCCCCCCCATTATTACTGACAACCAGCCTGTATATCATGTGAGAGGTTGTCAGCCCCCCCATTATTACTGACAACCAGCCTGTATATCATGTGAGAGGTTGTCAGCCCCCCATTATTACTGACAACCCGCCTATATAGTGTGTGAGAGGTTGTCAGCCCCCCATTATTACAGACAACTAGCCTATATAGTGTGTGAGAGGTTGTCAGCCCCCCATTATTACAGACAACTAGCCTGTATATCATGTGAGAGGTTGTCAGCCCCCCATTATTACTGACAACCAGCCTGTATATCATGTGAGAGGTTGTCAGCCCCCCATTATTACTGACAACCAGCCTATATATCATGTGAGAGGTTGTCAGCCCCCCATTATTACTGACAACCAGCCTGTATATCATGTGAGAGGTGGTCAGCCCCCCATTATTACTGACAACCAGCCTATATATCATGTGAGAGGTTGTCAGCCCCCCATTATTACTGACAACCAGCCTGTATATCATGTGAGAGGTTGTCAGCCCCCCATTATTACTGACAACCAGCCTGTATATCATGTGAGAGGTTGTCAGCCCCCCATTATTACTGACAACCAGCCTGTATATCATGTGAGAGGTTGTCAGCCCCCCATTATTACTGACAACCAGCCTGTATATCATGTGAGAGGTTGTCAGCCCCCCATTATTACTGACAACCAGCCTGTATATCATGTGAGAGGTTGTCAGCCCCCCCCCATTATTACTGACAACCAGCCTGTATATCATGTGAGAGGTTGTCAGCCCCCCATTATTACTGACAACCAGCCTATATATCATGTGAGAGGTTGTCAGCCCCCCCATTATTACTGACAACCAGCCTATATATCATGTGAGAGGTTGTCAGCCCCCCTATTATTACTGACAACCAGCCTGTATATCATGTGAGAGGTTGTCAGCCCCCCTATTATTACTGACAACCAGCCTGTATATCATGTGAGAGGTTGTCAGCCTCCCATTATTACTGACAACCAGCCTGTATATCATGTGAGAGGTTGTCAGCCCCCCATTATTACTGACAACCAGCCTATATATCATGTGAGAGGTTGTCAGCCCCCCCATTATTACTGACAACCAGCCTGTATATCATGTGAGAGGTTGTCAGCCCCCCTATTATTACTGACAACCAGCCTGTATATCATGTGAGAGGTTGTCAGCCCCCCTATTATTACTGACAACCAGCCTGTATATCATGTGAGAGGTTGTCAGCCCCCCCATTATTACTGACAACCAGCCTGTATATCATGTGAGAGGTTGTCAGCCCCCCTATTATTACTGACAACCAGCCTGTATATCATGTGAGAGGTTGTCAGCCCCCCTATTATTACTGACAACCAGCCTGTATATCATGTGAGAGGTTGTCAGCCCCCCATTATTACTGACAACCAGCCTATATATCATGTGAGAGGTTGTCAGCCCCCCCCATTATTACTGACAACCAGCCTGTATATCATGTGAGAGGTTGTCAGCCCCCCCATTATTACTGACAACCAGCCTATATATCATGTGAGAGGTTGTCAGCCCCCCATTATTACTGACAACCAGCCTATATATCATGTGAGAGGTTGTCAGCCCCCCATCATTACTGACAACCAGCCTGTATATCATGTGAGAGGTTGTCAGCCCCCCATTATTACTGACAACCAGCCTGTATATCATGTGAGAGGTTGTCAGCCCCCCATTATTACTGACAACCAGCCTATATATCATGTGAGAGGTTGTCAGCCCCCCCCATTATTACTGACAACCAGCCTGTATATCATGTGAGAGGTTGTCAGCCCCCCCATTATTACTGACAACCAGCCTATATATCATGTGAGAGGTTGTCAGCCCCCCATTATTACTGACAACCAGCCTATATATCATGTGAGAGGTTGTCAGCCCCCCCCATTATTACTGACAACCAGCCTGTATATCATGTGAGAGGTTGTCAGCCCCCCCATTATTACTGACAACCAGCCTGTATATCATGTGAGAGGTTGTCAGCCCCCCATTATTACTGACAACCAGCCTGTATATCATGTGAGAGGTTGTCAGCCCCCCATTATTACTGACAACCAGCCTATATATCATGTGAGAGGTTGTCAGCCCCCCTATTATTACTGACAACCAGCCTGTATATCATGTGAGAGGTTGTCAGCCCCCCCCATTATTACTGACAACCAGCCTGTATATCATGTGAGAGGTTGTCAGCCCCCCCATTATTACTGACAACCAGCCTGTATATCATGTGAGAGGTTGTCAGCCCCCCATTATTACTGACAACCAGCCTGTATATCATGTGAGAGGTTGTCAGCCCCCCATTATTACTGACAACCAGCCTGTATATCATGTGAGAGGTTGTCAGCCCCCCATTATTACTGACAACCAGCCTGTATATCATGTGAGAGGTTGTCAGCCCCCCCATTATTACTGACAACCAGCCTGTATATCATGTGAGAGGTTGTCAGCCCCCCATTATTACTGACAACCAGCCTGTATATCATGTGAGAGGTTGTCAGCCCCCCCATTATTACTGACAACCAGCCTGTATATCATGTGAGAGGTTGTCAGCCCCTCATTATTACTGACAACCAGCCTATATATCATGTGAGAGGTTGTCAGCCCCCCATTATTACTGACAACCAGCCTATATAGTGTGTGAGAGGTTGTCAGCCCCCCATTATTACTGACAACCAGCCTAAATATCATGTGAGAGGTTGTCAGCCCCCCATTATTACTGACAACCAGCCTGTATATCATGTGAGAGGTTGTCAGCCCCCCATTATTACTGACAACCAGCCTGTATATCATGTGAGAGGTTGTCAGCCCCCCATTATTACTGACAACCAGCCTGTATATCATGTGAGAGGTTGTCAGCCCCCCATTATTACTGACAACCAGCCTATATATCATGTGAGAGGTTGTCAGCCCCCCATTATTACTGACAACCAGCCTGTATATCATGTGAGAGGTTGTCAGCCCCCCATTATTACTGACAACCAGCCTATATATCATGTGAGAGGTTGTCAGCCCCCCATTATTACTGACAACCAGCCTGTATATCATGTGAGAGGTTGTCAGCCCCCCATTATTACTGACAACCAGCCTATATATCATGTGAGAGGTTATCAGCCCCCCATTATTACTGACAACCAGCCTGTATATCATGTGAGAGGTTGTCAGCCCCCCATTATTACTGACAACCAGCCTGTATATCATGTGAGAGGTTGTCAGCCCCCCATTATTACTGACAACCAGCCTATATAGTGTGTGAGAGGTTGTCAGCCCCCCATTATTACTGACAACCAGCCTGTATATCATGTGAGAGGTTGTCAGCCCCCCCATTATTACTGACAACCAGCCTATATATCATGTGAGAGGTTGTCAGCCCCCCATTATTACTGACAACCAGCCTGTATATCATGTGAGAGGTTGTCAGCCCCCCATTATTACTGACAACCCGCCTATATAGTGTGTGATAGGTTATCAGCCCCCCATTATTACTGACAACCAGCCTGTATATCATGTGAGAGGTTGTCAGCCCCCCATTATTACTGACAACCAGCCTATATATCATGTGAGAGGTTGTCAGCCCCCCATTATTACTGACAACCAGCCTGTATATCATGTGAGAGGTTATCAGCCCCCCATTATTACTGACAACCCGCCTATATATCATGTGAGAGGTTGTCAGCCCCCCATTATTACTGACAACCAGCCTATATATCATGTGAGAGGTTGTCAGCCCCCCATTATTACTGACAACCAGCCTATATATCATGTGAGAGGTTGTCAGCCCCCCCATTATTACTGACAACCAGCCTGTATATCATGTGAGAGGTTGTCAGCCCCCCATTATTACTGACAACCAGCCTATATAGTGTGTGAGAGGTTGTCAGCCCCCCATTATTACTGACAACCAGCCTGTATATCATGTGAGAGGTTGTCAGCCTCCCATTATTACTGACAACCAGCCTGTATATCATGTGAGAGGTTGTCAGCCCCCCATTATTACTGACAACCAGCCTGTATATCATGTGAGAGGTTGTCAGCCCCCCATTATTACTGACAACCAGCCTGTATATCATGTGAGAGGTTGTCAGCCCCCCATTATTACTGACAACCAGCCTATATATCATGTGAGAGGTTCTCAGCCCCCCATTATTACTGACAACCAGCCTGTATATCATGTGAGAGGTTGTCAGCCCCCCATTATTACTGACAACCCGCCTATATAGTGTGTGATAGGTTATCAGCCCCCCATTATTACTGACAACCAGCCTGTATATCATGTGAGAGGTTGTCAGCCCCTCATTATTACTGACAACCAGCCTGTATATCATGTGAGAGGTTGTCAGCCCCCCCATTATTACTGACAACCCGCCTATATATCATGTGAGAGGTTGTCAGCCCCCCATTATTACTGACAACCAGCCTGTATATCATGTGAGAGGTTGTCAGCCCCCCATTATTACTGACAACCAGCCTGTATATCATGTGAGAGGTTGTCAGCCCCCCCATTATTACTGACAACCAGCCTGTATATCATGTGAGAGGTTGTCAGCCCCCCATTATTACTGACAACCAGCCTGTATATCATGTGAGAGGTTGTCAGCCCCCCATTATTACTGACAACCAGCCTGTATATCATGTGAGAGGTTGTCAGCCCCCCATTATTACTGACAACCAGCCTATATATCATGTGAGAGGTTGTCAGCCCCCCCATTATTACTGACAACCAGCCTGTATATCATGTGAGAGGTTGTCAGCCCCCCATTATTACTGACAACCAGCCTGTATATCATGTGAGAGGTTGTCAGCCCCCCATTATTACTGACAACCAGCCTGTATATCATGTGAGAGGTTGTCAGCCCCCCCCATTATTACTGACAACCAGCCTGTATATCATGTGAGAGGTTGTCAGCCCCCCCATTATTACTGACAACCAGCCTGTATATCATGTGAGAGGTTGTCAGCCCCCCCATTATTACTGACAACCAGCCTATATATCATGTGAGAGGTTGTCAGCCCCCCATTATTACTGACAACCAGCCTGTATATCATGTGAGAGGTTGTCAGCCCCCCATTATTACTGACAACCAGCCTGTATATCATGTGAGAGGTTGTCAGCCCCCCCATTATTACTGACAACCAGCCTGTATATCATGTGAGAGGTTGTCAGCCCCCCATTATTACTGACAACCAGCCCGTATATCATGTGAGAGGTTGTCAGCCCCCCCATTATTACTGACAACCAGCCTGTATATCATGTGAGAGGTTGTCAGCCCCCCATTATTACTGACAACCCGCCTATATAGTGTGTGATAGGTTATCAGCCCCCCATTATTACTGACAACCAGCCTGTATATCATGTGAGAGGTTGTCAGCCCCCTCATTATTACTGACAACCAGCCTGTATATCATGTGAGAGGTTGTCAGCCCCCCATTATTACTGACAACCAGCCTATATATCATGTGAGAGGTTGTCAGCCCCCCCCATTATTACTGACAACCAGCCTATATATCATGTGAGAGGTTATCAGCCCCCCCCATTATTACTGACAACCAGCCTGTATATCATGTGAGAGGTTGTCAGCCCCCCATTATTACTGACAACCAGCCTGTATATCATGTGAGAGGTTGTCAGCCCCCCATTATTACTGACAACCAGCCTGTATATCATGTGAGAGGTTGTCAGCCCCCCATTATTACTGACAACCAGCCTATATATCATGTGAGAGGTTGTCAGCCCCCCATTATTACTGACAACCAGCCTGTATATCATGTGAGAGGTTGTCAGCCCCCCATTATTACTGACAACCAGCCTGTATATCATGTGAGAGGTTGTCAGCCTCCCATTATTACTGACAACCAGCCTATATATCATGTGAGAGGTTGTCAGCCCCCCATTATTACTGACAACCAGCCTGTATATCATGTGAGAGGTTGTCAGCCCCCCATTATTACTGACAACCAGCCTGTATATCATGTGAGAGGTTGTCAGCCCCCCATTATTACTGACAACCCGCCTATATAGTGTGTGAGAGGTTGTCAGCCCCCCCATTATTACTGACAACCAGCCTATATATCATGTGAGAGGTTGTCAGCCTCCCATTATTACTGACAACCAGCCTATATATCATGTGAGAGGTTGTCAGCCCCCCCATTATTACTGACAACCAGCCTATATATCATGTGAGAGGTTGTCAGCCCCCCATTATTACTGACAACCAGCCTGTATATCATGTGAGAGGTTGTCAGCCCCCCATTATTACTGACAACCAGCCTGTATATCATGTGAGAGGTTGTCAGCCCCCCCATTATTACTGACAACCAGCCTGTATATCATGTGAGAGGTTGTCAGCCCCCCCATTATTACTGACAACCAGCCTGTATATCATGTGAGAGGTCATCAGCCCCCCATTATTACTGACAACCAGCCTGTATATCATGTGAGAGGTTGTCAGCCCCCCCATTATTACTGACAACCAGCCTATATATCATGTGAGAGGTTATCAGCCCCCCCATTATTACTGACAACTCGCCTATATATCATGTGAGAGGTTGTCAGCCCCCCCATTATTACTGACAACCAGCCTATATATCATGTGAGAGGTCATCAGCCCCCCATTATTACTGACAACCCGCCTATATATCATGTGAGAGGTTGTCAGCCCCCCATTATTACTGACAACCAGCCTATATAGTGTGTGAGAGGTTGTCAGCCCCCCATTATTACTGACAACCAGCCTGTATATCATGTGAGAGGTTGTCAGCCCCCCATTATTACTGACAACCAGCCTGTGTATCATGTGAGAGGTTGTCAGCCCCCCCATTATTACTGACAACCAGCCTGTATATCATGTGAGAGGTTGTCAGCCCCCCCATTATTACTGACAACCAGCCTGTATATCATGTGAGAGGTTGTCAGCCCCCCATTATTACTGACAACCAGCCTATATAGTGTGTGAGAGGTTGTCAGCCCCCCATTATTACTGACAACCAGCCTGTATATCATGTGAGAGGTTGTCAGCCCCCCCATTATTACTGACAACCAGCCTGTATATCATGTGAGAGGTTGTCAGCCCCCCATTATTACTGACAACCAGCCTGTATATCATGTGAGAGGTTGTCAGCCCCCCCATTATTACTGACAACCAGCCTGTATATCATTTGAGAGGTTGTCAGCCCCCCATTATTACTGACAACCAGCCTGTATATCATGTGAGTGGTTGTCAGCCCCCCATTATTACTGACAACCAGCCTGTATATCATGTGAGAGGTTATCAGCCCCCCATTATTACTGACAACCAGCCTATATAGTGTGTGAGTGGTTGTCAGCCCCCCATTATTACTGACAACCAGCCTGTATATCATGTGAGAGGTTGTCAGCCCCCCATTATTACTGACAACCAGCCTGTATATCATGTGAGAGGTTGTCAGCCCCCCATTATTACTGACAACCAGCCTGTATATCATGTGAGAGGTGGTCAGCCCCCCATTATTACTGACAACCAGCCTGTATATCATGTGAGAGGTTGTCAGCCCCCCCATTATTACTGACAACCAGCCTGTATATCATGTGAGAGGTTATCAGCCCCCCATTATTACTGACAACCAGCCTGTATATCATGTGAGAGGTTATCAGCCCCCCATTATTACTGACAACCAGCCTGTATATCATGTAAGAGGTTGTCAGCCCCCCATTATTACTGACAACCAGCCTGTATATCATGTGAGAGGTTGTCAGCCCCCCATTATTACTGACAACCCGCCTATATAGTGTGTGAGAGGTTGTCAGCCCCCCATTATTACTGACAACCAGCCTGTATATCATGTGAGAGGTTGTCAGCCCCCCCATTATTACTGACAACCAGCCTGTATATCATGTGAGAGGTTGTCAGCCCCCCCATTATTACTGACAACCAGCCTGTATATCATGTGAGAGGTTGTCAGCCCCCCATTATTACTGACAACCAGCCTGTATATCATGTGAGAGGTTGTCAGCCCCCCATTATTACTGACAACCAGCCTGTATATCATGTGAGAGGTTGTCAGCCCCCCATTATTACTGACAACCAGCCTATATATCATGTGAGAGGTTGTCAGCCCCCCATTATTACTGACAACCAGCCTGTATATCATGTGAGAGGTTGTCAGCCCCCCATTATTACTGACAACCAGCCTGTATATCATGTGAGAGGTTATCAGCCCCCCATTATTACTGACAACCAGCCTGTATATCATGTGAGAGGTTGTCAGCCCCCCATTATTACTGACAACCCGCCTATATAGTGTGTGAGAGGTTGTCAGCCCCCCATTATTACTGACAACCAGCCTATATATCATGTGAGAGGTTGTCAGCCCCCCCATTATTACTGACAACCAGCCTGTATATCATGTGAGAGGTTGTCAGCCCCCCATTATTACTGACAACCAGCCTATATAGTGTGTGAGAGGTTGTCAGCCCCCCATTATTACTGACAACCAGCCTGTATATCATGTGAGAGGTTGTCAGCCCCCCATTATTACTGACAACCAGCCTGTATATCATGTGAGAGGTTGTCAGCCCCCCATTATTACTGACAACCAGCCTGTATATCATGTGAGAGGTTGTCAGCCCCCCATTATTACTGACAACCAGCCTGTATATCATGTGAGAGGTTGTCAGCCCCCCATTATTACTGACAACCAGCCTGTATATCATGTGAGAGGTTGTCAGCCCCCCATTATTACTGACAACCAGCCTGTATATCATGTGAGAGGTTGTCAGCCCCCCATTATTACTGACAACCAGCCTGTATATCATGTGAGAGGTTATCAGCCCCCCATTATTACTGACAACCCGCCTATATATCATGTGAGAGGTTGTCAGCCCCCCATTGTTACTGACAACCAGCCTATATAGTGTGTGAGAGGTTGTCAGCCCCCCATTATTACTGACAACCAGCCTGTATATCATGTGAGAGGTTGTCAGCCCCCCATTATTACTGACAACCAGCCTGTATATCATGTGAGAGGTGGTCAGCCCCCCATTATTACTGACAACCAGCCTGTATATCATGTGAGAGGTTGTCAGCCCCCCATTATTACTGACATCCAGCCTATATATCATGTGAGAGGTTGTCAGACCCCCATTATTACTGACAACCAGCCTATATATCATGTGAGAGGTTGTCAGCCCCCCATTATTACTGACAACCAGCCTGTATATCATGTGAGAGGTTGTCAGCCCCCCATTATTACTGACAACCAGCCTGTATATCATGTGAGAGGTGGTCAGCCCCCCATTATTACTGACAACCAGCCTATATATCATGTGAGAAGTTGTCAGCCCCCCCATTATTACTGACAACCAGCCTGTATATCATGTGAGAGGTTGTCAGCCCCCCCATTATTACTGACAACCAGAATATATATCATGTGAGAGGTTGTCAGCCCCCCATTATTACTGACAACCAGCCTGTATATCATGTGAGAGGTTGTCAGCCCCCCATTATTACTGACAATCAGCCTGTATATCATGTGAGAGGTTGTCAGCCCCCCATTATTACTGACAACCAGCCTATATATCATGTGAGAGGTTGTCAGCCCCCCATTATTACTGACAACCAGCCTGTATATCAAGTGAGAGGTTGTCAGCCCCCCATTATTACTGACAACCAGCCTGTATATCATGTGAGAGGTTGTCAGCCCCCCCATTATTACTGACAACCAGCCTGTATATCATGTGAGAGGTTGTCAGCCCCCCATTATTACTGACAACCAGCCTGTATATCATGTGAGAGGTTGTCAGCCCCCCCATTATTACTGACAACCAGCCTATATATCATGTGAGAGGTTGTCAGCCCCCCCATTATTACTGACAACCAGCCTATATATCATGTGAGAGGTTGTCAGCCCCCCATTATTACTGACAACCAGCCTGTATATCATGTGAGAGGTTGTCAGCCCCCCATTATTACTGACAACCAGCCTATATATCATGTGAGAGGTTGTCAGCCCCCCATTATTACTGACAACCCGCCTATATAGTGTGTGAGAGGTTGTCAGCCCCCCATTATTACTGACATCCAGCCTGTATATCATGTGAGAGGTTGTCAGCCCCCCATTATTACTGACAACCAGCTTGTATATCATGTGAGAGGTTGTCAGCCCCCCATTATTACTGACAACCAGCCTGTATATCATGTGAGAGGTTGTCAGCCCCCCCATTATTACTGACAACCAGCCTATATATCATGTGAGAGGTTGTCAGCCCCCCCATTATTACTGACAACCAGCCTGTATATCATGTGAGAGGTTGTCAGCCCCCCATTGTTACTGACAACCAGCCTGTATATCATGTGAGAGGTTGTCAGCCCCCCATTATTACTGACAACCAGCCTATATATCATGTGAGAGGTTGTCAGCCCCCCCATTATTACTGACAACCAGCCTGTATATCATGTGAGAGGTTGTCAGCCCCCCATTATTACTGACAACCAGCCTATATATCATGTGAGAGGTTGTCAGCCCCCCCATTATTACTGACAACCAGCCTATATATCATGTGAGAGGTTGTCAGCCCCCCATTATTACTGACAACCAGCCTGTATATCATGTGAGAGGTTGTCAGCCCCCCCATTATTACTGACAACCAGCCTATATATCATGTGAGAGGTTGTCAGCCCCCCATTATTACTGACAACCAGCCTGTATATCATGTGAGAGGTTGTCAGCCCCCTATTATTACTGACAACCAGCCTGTATATCATGTGAGAGGTTGTCAGCCCCCCATTATTACTGACAAGCAGCCTGTATATCATGTGAGAGGTTGTCAGCCCCCCATTATTACTGACAACCAGCCTATATAGTGTGTGAGAGGTTGTCAGCCCCCCATTATTACTGACAACCAGCCTGTATATCATGTGAGAGGTTGTCAGCCCCCCATTATTACAGACAACCAACCTGTATATCATGTGAGAGGTTGTCAGCCCCCCATTATTACTGACAACCAGCCTGTATATCATGTGAGAGGTTGTCAGCCCCCCATTATTACTGACAACCAGCCTGTATATCATGTGAGAGGTTGTCAGCCCCCCATTATTACTGACAACCAGCCTGTATATCATGTGAGAGGTTGTCAGCCCCCCATTATTACAGACAACCAGCCTGTATATCATGTGAGAGGTTGTCAGCCCCCCATTATTACAGACAACCAACCTGTATATCATGTGAGAGGTTGTCAGCCCCCCATTATTACTGACAACCAGCCTGTATATCATGTGAGAGGTTGTCAGCCCCCCATTATTACTGACAACCAGCCTGTATATCATGTGAGAGGTTGTCAGCCCCCCATTATTACTGACAACCAGCCTGTATATCATGTGAGAGGTTGTCAGCCCCCCATTATTACTGACAACCAGCCTGTATATCATGTGAGAGGTTGTCAGCCCCCCATTATTACTGACAACCAGCCTGTATATCATGTGAGAGGTTGTCAGCCCCCCATTATTACTGACAACCAGCCTGTATATCATGTGAGAGGTTGTCAGCCCCCCATTATTACTGACAACCAGCCTGTATATCATGTGAGAGGTTGTCAGCCCCCCATTATTACTGACAACCAGCCTGTATATCATGTGAGAGGTTGTCAGCCCCCCCATTATTACTGACAACCAGCCTGTATATCATGTGAGAGGTTGTCAGCCCCCCATTATTACTGACAACCAGCCTATATATCATGTGAGAGGTTGTCAGCCCCCCATTATTACTGACAACCAGCCTATATATCATGTGAGAGGTTGTCAGCCCCCCATTATTACTGACAACCAGCCTGTATATCATGTGAGAGGTTGTCAGCCCCCCATTATTACTGACAACCAGCCTGTATATCATGTGAGAGGTTGTCAGCCCCCCATTATTACTGACAATCAGCCTATATATCATGTGAGAGGCTGTCAGCCCCCCATTATTACTGACAACCAGCCTATATATCATGTGAGAGGTTGTCAGCCTCCCATTATTACTGACAACCAGCCTGTATATCATGTGAGAGGTTGTCAGCCCCCCATTATTACTGACAACCAGCCTGTATATCATGTGAGAGGTTGTCAGCCCCCCCATTATTACTGACAACCAGCCTGTATATCATGTGAGAGGTTGTCAGCCCCCCATTATTACTGACAACCAGCCTATATATCATGTGAGAGGCTGTCAGCCCCCCATTATTACTGACAACCAGCCTATATATCATGTGAGAGGTTGTCAGCCTCCCATTATTACTGACAACCAGCCTGTATATCATGTGAGAGGTTATCAGCCCCCCCATTATTACTGACAACCAGCCTGTATACCATGTGAGAGGCTGTCAGCCCCCCATTATTACTGACAACCAGCCTATATATCATGTGAGAGGTTGTCAGCCTCCCATTATTACTGACAACCAGCCTGTATATCATGTGAGAGGTTGTCAGCCCCCCCATTATTACTGACAACCAGCCTATATATCATGTGAGAGGTTGTCAGCCTCCCATTATTACTGACAACCAGCCTGTATATCATGTGAGAGGTTGTCAGCCCCCCATTATTACTGACAACCAGCCTGTATATCATGTGAGAGGTTGTCAGCCCCCCATCATTACTGACAACCCGCCTATATAGTGTGTGAGAGGTGGTCAGCCCCCCATTATTACTGACAACCAGCCTGTATATCATGTGAGAGGTTGTCAGCCCCCCATTATTACTGACAACCAGCCTGTATATCATGTGAGAGGTTGTCAGCCCCCCATCATTACTGACAACCCGCCTATATAGTGTGTGAGAGGTGGTCAGCCCCCCATTATTACTGACAACCAGCCTGTATATCATGTGAGAGGTTGTCAGCCCCCCCATTATTACTGACAACCAGCCTGTATATCATGTGAGAGGTTGTCAGCCCCCCATTATTACTGACAACCAGCCTGTATATCATGTGAGAGGTTGTCAGCCCCCCATTATTACTGACAACCAGCCTGTATATCATGTGAGAGGTTGTCAGCCCCCCATTATTACTGACAACCAGCCTGTATATCATGTGAGAGGTTGTCAGCCCCCCATTATTACTGACAACCAGCCTGTATATCATGTGAGAGGTTGTCAGCCCCCCATTATTACTGACAACCAGCCTGTATATCATGTGAGAGGTTGTCAGCCCCCCATTATTACTGACAACCAGCCTGTATATCATGTGAGAGGTTGTCAGCCCCCCATTATTACTGACAACCAGCCTGTATATCATGTGAGAGTTTGTCAGCCCCCCATTATTACTGACAACCAGCCTGTATATCATGTGAGAGTTTGTCAGCCCCCCATTATTACTGACAACCAGCCTGTATATCATGTGAGAGGTTGTCAGCCCCCCATTATTACTGACAACCAGCCTGTATATCATGTGAGAGGTTGTCAGCCCCCCATTATCACTGACAACCAGCCTGTATATCATGTGAGAGGTTGTCAGCCCCCCATTATTACTGACAACCAGCCTGTATATCATGTGAGAGGTTGTCAGCCCCCCCATTATCACTGACAACCAGCCTGTATATCATGTGAGAGGTTGTCAGCCCCCCATTATTACTGACAACCAGCCTGTATATCATGTGAGAGGTTGTCAGCCCCCCATTATTACTGACAACCAGCCTGTATATCATGTGAGAGGTTGTCAGCCCCCCATTATTACTGACAACCAGCCTGTATATCATGTGAGAGGTTGTCAGCCCCCCATTATTACTGACATCCAGCCTGTATATCATGTGAGAGGTTGTCAGCCCCCCATTATTACTGACATCCAGCCTATATATCATGTGAGAGGTTGTCAGACCCCCATTATTACTGACAACCAGCCTATATATCATGTGAGAGGTTGTCAGCCCCCCATTATTACTGACAACCAGCCTGTATATCATGTGAGAGGTGGTCAGCCCCCCATTATTACTGACAACCAGCCTGTATATCATGTGAGAGGTGGTCAGCCCCCCATTATTACTGACAACCAGCCTATATATCATGTGAGAGGTTGTCAGCCCCCCATTATTACTGACAACCAGCCTGTATATCATGTGAGAGGTTGTCAGCCCCCCATTATTACTGACAACCAGCCTGTATATCATGTGAGAGGTTGTCAGCCCCCCCATTATTACTGACAACCAGCCTATATATCATGTGAGAGGTTGTCAGCCCCCCCATTATTACTGACAACCAGCCTGTATATCATGTGAGAGGTTGTCAGCCCCCCATTATTACTGACAACCAGCCTATATATCATGTGAGAGGTTGTCAGCCCCCCATTATTACTGACAACCCGCCTATATAGTGTGTGAGAGGTTGTCAGCCCCCCATTATTACTGACATCCAGCCTGTATATCATGTGAGAGGTTGTCAGCCCCCCATTATTACTGACAACCAGCCTGTATATCATGTGAGAGGTTGTCAGCCCCCCATTATTACTGACAACCAGCCTGTATATCATGTGAGAGGCTGTCAGCCCCCCATTATTACTGACAACCAGCCTGTATATCATGTGAGAGGTTGTCAGCCCCCCATTATTACTGACAACCAGCTTGTATATCATGTGAGAGGTGGTCAGCCCCCCATTATTACTGACAACCAGCCTGTATATCATGTGAGAGGTTGTCAGCCCCCCATCATTACTGACAACCCGCCTATATAGTGTGTGAGAGGTGGTCAGCCCCCCATTATTACTGACAACCAGCCTGTATATCATGTGAGAGGTTGTCAGCCCCCCATTATTACTGACAACCAGCCTATATAGTGTGTGAGAGGTGGTCAGCCCCCCATTATTACTGACAACCAGCCTGTATATCATGTGAGAGGTTGTCAGCCTCCCATTATTACTGACAACCAGCCTGTATATCATGTGAGAGGTTGTCAGCCTCCCATTATTACTGACAACCAGCCTGTATATCATGTGAGAGGTTGTCAGCCCCCCATTATTACTGACAACCAGCCTGTATATCATGTGAGAGGTTGTCAGCCCCCCTATTATTACTGACAACCAGCCTGTATATCATGTGAGAGGTTGTCAGCCCCCCCATTATTACTGACATCCAGCCTGTATATCATGTGAGAGGTTGTCAGCCCCCCATTATTACTGACAACCAGCCTGTATATCATGTGAGAGGTTGTCAGCCCCCCATTATTACTGACAACCAGCCTGTATATCATGTGAGAGGTTGTCAGCCCCCCATTATTACTGACAACCAGCCTGTATACCATGTGAGAGGTTGTCAGCCCACCCATTATTACTGACAACCAGCCTGTATATCATGTGAGAGGTTATCAGCCCCCCATTATTACTGACAACCAGCCTGTATATCATGTGAGAGGTTGTCAGCCCCCCATTATTACTGACAACCAGCCTGTATATCATGTGAGAGGTTGTCAGCCCCCCATTATTACTGACAACCAGCCTATATAGTGTGTGAGAGGTTGTCAGCCCCCCATTATTACGGACAACCAGCCTGTATATCATGTGAGAGGTTGTCAGCCCCCCCATTATTACTGACAACCAGCCTGTATATCATGTGAGAGGTTGTCAGCCCCCCCATTATTACTGACAACCAGCCTGTATATCATGTGAGAGGTTGTCAGCCCCCCATTATTACTGACAACCAGCCTGTATATCATGTGAGAGGTTGTCAGCCCCCCCATTATTACTGACAACCAGCCTGTATATCATGTGAGAGGTTGTCAGCCCCCCATTATTACTGACAACCAGCCTGTATATCATGTGAGAGGTTGTCAGCCCCCCCATTATTACTGACAACCAGCCTGTATATCATGTGAGAGGTTGTCAGCCCCCCATTATTACTGACAACCAGCCTGTATATCATGTGAGAGGTTGTCAGCCCCCCATTATTACTGACAACCAGCCTGTATATCATGTGAGAGGTTGTCAGCCCCCCCATTATTACTGACAACCAGCCTGTATATCATGTGAGAGGTTGTCAGACCCCCATTATTACTGACAACCAGCCTGTATATCATGTGAGAGGTTGTCAGCCCCCCATTATTACTGACAACCAGCCTGTATATCATGTGAGAGGTTGTCAGCCCCCCCATTATTACTGACAACCAGCCTGTATATCATGTGAGAGGTTGTCAGCCCCCCATTATTACTGACAATCAGCCTATATATCATGTGAGAGGTTGTCAGCCCCCCATTATTACTGACAATCAGCCTATATATCATGTGAGAGGTTGTCAGCCCCCCATTATTACTGACAACCAGCCTATATATCATGTGAGAGGTTGTCAGCCCCCCCATTATTACTGACAACCAGCCTGTATATCATGTGAGAGGTTGTCAGCCCCCCATTATTACTGACAACCAGTCTGTATATCATGTGAGAGGTTGTCAGCCCCCCATTATTACTGACAACCAGCCTATATATCATGTGAGAGGTTGTCAGCCCCCCATTATTACTGACAACCAGCCTATATATCATGTGAGAGGTTGTCAGCCCCCCATTATTACTGACAACCAGCCTATATATCATGTGAGAGGTTGTCAGCCCCCCATTATTACTGACAACCAGCCTGTATATCATGTGAGAGGTTGTCAGCCCCCCATTATTACTGACAACCAGCCTGTATATCATGTGAGAGGTTGTCAGCCCCCCATTATTACTGACAACCAGCCTGTATATCATGTGAGAGGTTGTCAGCCCCCCCATTATTACTGACAACCAGCCTGTATATCATGTGAGAGGTTGTCAGCCCCCCATTATTACTGACAATCAGCCTATATATCATGTGAGAGGTTGTCAGCCCCCCATTATTACTGACAACCAGCCTGTATATCATGTGAGAGGTTGTCAGCCCCCCATTATTACTGACAACCAGCCTGTATATCATGTGAGAGGTGGTCAGCCCCCCATTATTACTGACAACCAGCCTGTATATCATGTGAGAGGTTGTCAGCCCCCCATTATTACTGACAACCAGCCTGTATATCATGTGAGAGGTTGTCAGCCCCCCATTATTACTGACAACCAGCCTGTATATCATGTGAGAGGTTGTCAGCCCCCCCATTATTACTGACAACCAGCCTGTATATCATGTGAGAGGTTGTCAGCCTCCCATTATTACTGACAACCAGCCTGTATATCATGTGAGAGGTTATCAGCCCCCCCATTATTACTGACAACCAGCCTGTATATCATGTGAGAGGTTGTCAGCCCCCCCATTATCACTGACAACCAGCCTGTATATCATGTGAGAGGTTGTCAGCCCCCCCATTATTACTGACAACCAGCCTGTATATCATGTGAGAGGTTGTCAGCCCCCCCATTATTACTGACAACCAGCCTGTATATCATGTGAGAGGTTGTCAGCCCCCCCATTATTACTGACAACCAGCCTGTATATCATGTGAGAGGTTGTCAGCCCCCCCATTATTACTGACAACCAGCCTGTATATCATGTGAGAGGTTGTCAGCCCCCCCATTATTACTGACAACCAGCCTGTATATCATGTGAGAGGTTGTCAGCCCCCCATTATTACTGACAACCAGCCTGTATATCATGTGAGAGGTTGTCAGCCCCCCATTATTACTGACAACCAGCCTATATATCATGTGAGAGGTTGTCAGCCCACCATTATTACTGACAACCAGCCTGTATATCATGTGAGAGGTTGTCAGCCCCCCCATTATTACTGACAACCAGCCTGTATATCATGTGAGAGGTTGTCAGCCCCCCATTATTACTGACAACCAGCCTGTATATCATGTGAGAGGTTGTCAGCCCCCCATTATTACTGACAACCAGCCTGTATATCATGTGAGACGTTGTCAGCCTCCCATTATTACTGACAACCAGCCTGTATATCATGTGAGAGGTTGTCAGCCCCCCCATTATTACTGACAACCAGCCTGTATATCATGTGAGAGGTTGTCAGCCCCCCCATTATTACTGACAACCAGCCTGTATATCATGTGAGAGGTTGTCAGCCCCCCCATTATTACTGACAACCAGCCTATATATCATGTGAGAGGTTGTCAGCCCCCCATTATTACTGACAACCAGCCTGTCTGTATATCATGTGAGAGGTTGTCAGCCCCCCATTATTACTGACAACCAGCCTGTATATCATGTGAGAGGTTGTCAGCCCCCCATTATTACTGACAACCAGCCTATATATCATGTGAGAGGTTGTCAGCCCCCCATTATTACTGACAACCAGCCTGTATATCATGTGAGAGGTTGTCAGCCCCCCATTATTACTGACAACCAGCCTGTATATCATGTGAGAGGTTGTCAGCCCCCCATTATTACTGACAACCAGCCTGTATATCATGTGAGACGTTGTCAGCCCCCCCATTATTACTGACAACCAGCCTGTATATCATGTGAGAGGTTGTCAGCCCCCCATTATTACTGACAACCAGCCTGTATATCATGTGAGAGGTTGTCAGCCCCCCATTATTACTGACAACCAGCCTGTATATCATGTGAGAGGTTGTCAGCCCCCCATTATTACTGACAACCAGCCTGTATATCATGTGAGAGGTTGTCAGCCCCCCCATTATTACTGACAACCAGCCTATATATCATGTGAGAGGTTGTCAGCCCCCCATTATTACTGACAACCAGCCTGTATATCATGTGAGAGTTTGTCAGCCCCCCATTATTACTGACAACCAGCCTGTATATCATGTGAGAGGTTGTCAGCCCCCCATTATTACTGACAACCAGCCTGTATATCATGTGAGAGGTTGTCAGCCCCCCATTATTACTGACAACCAGCCTGTATATCATGTGAGAGGTTGTCAGCCCCCCCATTATCACTGACAACCAGCCTGTATATCGTGTGAGAGGTTGTCAGCCCCCCATTATTACTGACAACCAGCCTGTATATCATGTGAGAGGTTGTCAGCCCCCCCATTATCACTGACAACCAGCCTGTATATCATGTGAGAGGTTGTCAGCCCCCCATTATTACTGACAACCAGCCTGTATATCATGTGAGAGGTTGTCAGCCCCCCATTATTACTGACAACCAGCCTGTATATCATGTGAGAGGTTGTCAGCCCCCCATTATTACTGACAACCAGCCTGTATATCATGTGAGAGGTTGTCAGCCCCCCATTATTACTGACATCCAGCCTATATATCATGTGAGAGGTTGTCAGACCCCCATTATTACTGACAACCAGCCTATATATCATGTGAGAGGTTGTCAGCCCCCCATTATTACTGACAACCAGCCTGTATATCATGTGAGAGGTTGTCAGCCCCCCATTATTACTGACAACCAGCCTGTATATCATGTGAGAGGTGGTCAGCCCCCCATTATTACTGACAACCAGCCTATATATCATGTGAGAGGTTGTCAGCCCCCCATTATTACTGACAACCAGCCTGTATATCATGTGAGAGGTTGTCAGCCCCCCATTATTACTGACAACCAGCCTGTATATCATGTGAGAGGTTGTCAGCCCCCCCATTATTACTGACAACCAGCCTATATATCATGTGAGAGGTTGTCAGCCCCCCCATTATTACTGACAACCAGCCTGTATATCATGTGAGAGGTTGTCAGCCCCCCATTATTACTGACAACCAGCCTATATATCATGTGAGAGGTTGTCAGCCCCCCATTATTACTGACAACCCGCCTATATAGTGTGTGAGAGGTTGTCAGCCCCCCATTATTACTGACATCCAGCCTGTATATCATGTGAGAGGTTGTCAGCCCCCCATTATTACTGACAACCAGCTTGTATATCATGTGAGAGGTTGTCAGCCCCCCCATTATTACTGACAACCAGCCTGTATATCATGTGAGAGGTGGTCAGCCCCCCATTATTACTGACAACCAGCCCGTATATCATGTGAGAGGTTGTCAGCCCCCCATCATTACTGACAACCCGCCTATATAGTGTGTGAGAGGTGGTCAGCCCCCCATTATTACTGACAACCAGCCTGTATATCATGTGAGAGGTTATCAGCCCCCCATTATTACTGACAACCAGCCTGTATATCATGTGAGAGGTTGTCAGCCCCCCATTATTACTGACAACCAGCCTGTATATCATGTGAGAGGTTGTCAGCCCCCCATTATTACTGACAACCAGCCTGTATATCATGTGAGAGGTTGTCAGCTCCGCCCTCTGTTATTACCGCAGCCTTGCTGACTCTTTTGGGGTGTCAGGTGTGTGATGTGGGGGCTGTCGGGTGTGTGATGTGGGGGCTGTCGGGTGTGTGATGTGGGGGCTGTCGGGTGTGTGATGTGGCGGTTGTCGGGTGTGTGATGTGGGGGTTGTCAGGTGTGTGATGTGGGGGCTGTCGGGTGTGTGATGTGGGGGATGTCGGGTGTGTGATGTGGGGGCTGTCGGGTGTGTGATGTGGGGGCTGTAAGGTGTGTGATGTGGGGGCTGTCGGTTGTGTGATGTGGGGGCTGTCAGGTGTGTGATGTGGGGGCTGTCAGGTGTGTGATGTGGGGGCTGTCGGGTGTGTGATGTGGGGGCTGTCGGGTGTGTGATGTGGGGGCTGTCGGGTGTGTGATGTGGCGGTTGTCGGGTGTGTGATGTGGGGGTTGTCAGGTGTGTGATGTGGGGGCTGTCGGGTGTGTGATGTGGGGGATGTCGGGTGTGTGATGTGGGGGCTGTCGGGTGTGTGATGTGGGGGCTGTAAGGTGTGTGATGTGGGGGCTGTCGGTTGTGTGATGTGGGGGCTGTCAGGTGTGTGATGTGGGGGCTGTCAGGTGTGTGATGTGGCGGTTGTCGGGTGTGTGATGTGGGGGCTGTCGGGTGTGTGATGTGGGGGCTGTCGGGTGTGTGATGTGGGGGATGTCGGGTGTGTGATGTGGGGGTTGTCGGGTGTGTGATGTGGGGGCTGTCGGGTGTGTGATGTGGGGGCTGTCGGGTGTGTGATGTGGGGGCTGTCAGGTGTGTGATGTGGGGGTTGTCAGGTGTGTGATGTGGGGGTTGTCAGGTGTGTGATGTGGGGGTTGTCAGGTGTGTGATGTGGGGGCTGTAAGGTGTGTGATGTGGGGGCTGTCGGGTGTGTGATGTGGGGGATGTCGGGTGTGTGATGTGGGGGCTGTCGGGTGTGTGATGTGGGGGCTGTAAGGTGTGTGATGTGGGGGCTGTCAGGTGTGTGATGTGGGGGTTGTCAGGTGTGTGATGTGGGGGTTGTCAGGTGTGTGATGGCCTCACCTCGGCTTCCGGACACTGACCTGTCGCAGGGAGGCCTCCAGTTTCGCCTGCTTGCTGACTGACAGCTGACACACCAGGTCCCAGCGGTGGCAGAGCTCCTCCATCTGTCTCTGCAGCCAGTGGGAGTCCGTCCCGACGCCGCCCCTGCTCAGGTCTCGCACTGAGTGTCTCAGGGTCTTCATGGAGCCCGCTCGCTTCCCCAGCTCTTTCTGGAAAGTCTGGACACAGACGACATCAGACTATAGTGAGATAAAGCACTTTCTACATCGGCCACTAGATGTCAGCAAACAGCTTATAAGCTGAGTCTCAATTCTCAGCATGCTGCAAAGGCTGAGATAATCAGCAGTGTCAGTGTGTCCATCATAGTGTGCACAGACCCTGCATAATCCTGGAGAACATAATACAATCACTAGCTGATGCCCTGTACATCCAGGCAGAACCACGCTCTTAAAGGGCCCCATCCTGTGCTCACCTTGTGTTTATCTAGAAGGTCAGTGACCAGATCTCTGTCTCCCCCTAGTGGCATTTCCTCGGAGAGCTGTGGCTCCGCTCTGTACAGCCAGTCCATGAGCGCCTGCAGGGCATCGGTAAACTTCCCGGAGAACAGGAGGGACTCCTCGAGCTTCTGCTGCCTGGAGGGTGACATCACGGTCACATAACATATAGTCTCATGTATGGTGTCAAGAAAACAACACCCACTCTTGGGTCAGACCTTGCAGCTCTCTGGCGCCCCCTTATCCTGCTGGTCAAACACGGTATTGACCGAGGATAAGCACGGGTGCAGCTGCTCTAATTTATGTCGACTATTGCGGCACGTGATGTGACAGGACGTATATATACCACCAGTTCCTTCCAGGAACGTATATATACCTCCGTCCAGCCACCCTCAAACCACAATATCACATAAATACTGGTATACTGCCACCACCGATCGCTTAACAGGTGGATCGGGTACCCGTTAGGTAACGTGAATTAGCGGGTGAGGAACGTGTTTGCTCGACATAGGACAAGAAAGAAAGAAACTGGTAAATAATAATGATTTACTCCCGAAAGTGGGCAGTGTTTACAAAAGATCTACAAGATATTATAAAGGAGACAATTTACATATATGCATAAACAGTTATTAAAATAAAAGGGATAAGTAATAGCAAAACCTGCTTCACAAGGTGATGGTCTCAGATTCTGTGGGGGGGACGGCTCCCCGGAAATTAGACTCGATTCCTTCACGCAGCGTGTAGTGCATGCGTCTGCGTCCCTGGTTGGAATGGCTTGAAAAATGGCCGATCTGGTTTTTAGCAAGCAGCCAAAACTCTGGGGAACACCCCTTATTTACCTTACAAGGGGGCTCGGCTTTGCGAGCCCACCCAGCTGCAGAAGACCTAACAAATCCTTCAGATTCCATATCTTGGTGTGGGGGGGTCCCACATCCAAGAGGGAGACATCATCTTGACCGTCACCAATATTCATGAAGATAGATATTAAATATGAAACCTCTATGACGCTCAGAATCTCAGAATCCATTATCTCAGTTCCCGGTCATTCCTCAGTTATACAAGTTATACTATTGTAATGGGAAAAAGGTGAGCATTCAAAAAACGTGGTTCCGATGTTTCTGTCAGACCTGTGCGTTATTAAAATTGGCATAAAACGTTTGTACAATTAAACAATGGGATTTTTTGGAGGGATTTTCCGGTTTGTACCAGCGCTTGCCCTGGACTGAGGTTTTACGGCGGGTCATAAAAATTCCTGGTTTGGGGAAAAGCAAAAGTGAGTTCTATGTCTTCTCTTACAAACAGATAGGGGGTGGGTTTTTTTTTCCTTTTTAAAACATCTCTCATTTTTTAAAACTCGGGCAAAAATACCTTTTGCCTGACACCTCCCCCTTTTAGACTGCGCTATGGAGGTAGGACCTTCTGGTACTCCTCCAAGCGTATGTCTGGAGGCTCCCCTCGCCGGGACAACCCATCGGCATTGCCATGCTCGCTGCCCTTGCGGTGTTGAACGGTAAAGTCGTACTGCTGGAGGGTGAGGCTCCAGCGTAACAACCTTCCGTTGGCACCTGACATGGTGTGCAGCCAACTGAGGGGGTTGTGGTCAGTCACAACAGTGAAGGGGCGCCCGTACAAGTAAGGCTGTAAGCGGTTGAGGGCCCATACAATGGCCAGGCACTCCTTCTCTATGGTGGAATAGGCCACTTCCCTCGGCAGCAGTTTCCGGCTTAGGTACAACACGGGGTGTTCTTGGTTCCCCGAGTCGACCTGGCTGAGTACAGCACCGAGGCCAAACTCACTGGCGTCGGTCTGTACTAAGAGTGGCCGTGTGCCGTCGACCGCCTTTAGTACAGGAGAGCTGCTCAGGGCAGTCTTCAAAGCCCTAAAGGCCACCTCGCATTCATCCGTCCATTTGACGGAATGGGGTAGGCTCTTCCTGGTGAGGTCTGTCAAGGGCTTCGCAAGGCTACTATAGTCCTGTATAAAGCGTCTATAGTACCCTGCGGTGCCCAAGAAGGACTGCACCTGCTTCTTGGTCCTGGGGGTGGGCCAGGACACGATAGCGTCCACCTTCCCCGGCTCTGGCTTCAGAGTACCCCCACCTACCCGGTGCCCCAGGTAGTGGATCTCGTTCATGCCCATCTGGCACTTTCCCGGCTTGATGGTCAAGCCCGCCTGGTGAATGCGCCTGAGCACCTGCTGCAGATGCTCGAGGTGATCCTCCCAGGTGGGACTGAAGATGGCAATGTCATCCAGGTACGCCACTGCGTACCTCTCCAGTCCCTGGAGCAGGTGGTTGACCATTCGCTGGAACGTGGCAGGGGCATTTTTCATGCCGAAGGGCATGACCGTGGATTCATACAATCCGAAGGGGGTGATAAAGGCGGACTTCTCCTGGGCCCCGGGGCTCAAGGGAATCTGCCAATATCCCCGACTCAAATCCATAATGGAGAGATAGCTCGCGCTGGCTAACCGCTCCAGCAGCTCCTCAATGCGTGGCATTGGTTGTGCGTCAGAGGCGGTGATAGCGTTGAGCCCCCTGTAGTCCACACAGAACCGGGTGGTCCGGTCCTTCTTAGGCACCAGGACTACAGGTGAGGCCCACGCGCTCTTGGACCGCTTAATCACCCCCAACTGCAGCATCTCCTCGACCTCCTGGCGCATGACATGCTGCACCTCGTCGGAGATTCGACAGGCTGTCCGCCGGAGTGGGGTATGATTCCCGGTGTCCACTTCATGGACCGCCACTTCAGTCCTGCCAGGCAGGTTGGTGAACACTGCTTGGAAGGGTTTCAGCACTGCTTGCATCTGAGACCTCTGGTCTGCGGATAGCAAGTCGCTTAGCTCTACATCCTCTAGGGACCCGCTGGCCTTCGCTTGGGCGAGCATGTCCAAGAGGGGGTCATCCTCCCCATCCTCGGGCAGGTTGCAGACCGGTAGGACGCAGGTTCCACGTTCTTGATGAGCCTTCATCATATTAACGTGAAACGCCTTCCGCCTACCCCGCTCGTGGTCAAGTGTGATCACGTAGGTGACCGGGTTGAGCTGTTGGTGAATGACGTACGGGCCTTCCCAGGCCGCCTGAAGCTTGTCCTTTGGTACGGGGACCAGCACCCACACCTTCTGACCCACCTGGTAGGTCCGCTCTCGGGCGTTCTGGTCGTACCAATGCTTCTGGTCAGCCTGGGCTTGTGCCATGTTGTCATGCACCAACTGTGTCAAGGTCTGCATCTTGTCACGGAAGCGCATGACATACTCCACGATGGACACTCCTGGGGAGCTCGGCTCTTCTTCCCAGAATTCCCTTATCAAACCAAGGGGTCCTCGGACACGCCTGCCATACAGGAGCTCAAAGGGGGAGAACCCCGTTGAGGCCTGTGGAACCTCTCTGTAAGCAAATAGCAGGTGTGGGAGGTAACGCTCCCAGTCGCGACCCTGGGTCTCAACCAGCATTTTTAACATCTGTTTGAGGGTACCGTTGAATCGCTCACACAAACCATTGGTCTGTGGGTGATACGCGCTCGATACCAAATGCTGCACCTGCATTTTCTTACATAGAGCCTCCATTAAGCGAGACATGAACTGAGTCCCCTGGTCGGTAAGCATCTCCCTGGGAAATCCTACTCGCGAAAAGATGGCCAAGAGGGCGTCCGCCACCTTATCCGCCCTAATTGAGGACAGGGCTACTGCCTCCGGATACCGGGTAGCATAGTCTACCACGGTAAGGATGAATCGTTTTCCAGAGCTGCTGGGTGTGGCCAGTGGTCCCACAATGTCCACAGCAATCCTCTGGAAAGGCTCCTCTATCACTGGCAAAGAGATCAGGGGGGCTTTGGGGGCCGGCCCTGACTTTCCCACTCTTTGACACGTGGTACAGGATCGACAGTAGTTCACCACATCTGTCCTCATTTTGGGCCAATAAAAGTGATGAGACAGCCGGGCCTTGGTTTTGCTAACCCCCAAGTGTCCAGCGAGTGGAATTTCATGGGCGATCCGCAACAACTCGTCCCTGAATTGGTAGGGGACGACCAGCTGTCTTTCCCTCAGCCACTCCTGTTGGGGTGTACAGGGAACCGTCTCCCGGTACAACCTCCCTTGGTCCCAGAATACCCTCTCCTTATCCGACTCGGAGGTGGGTTTCTCAGCGAGGCTCCTTAACGTCTCCAGGCTAGCATCTGAGTGCAGAGCTGCCTGAAACTCCTGGCTGGAGGAAGCCAGAAGCGAGGTTAAGGCCACGTCCTCACTGGGACCCTCTGGGACCGGCTCTGGGTCCATACCTGATTCTGTTATTCCTCTGTCCAAGGAGGGTCCAGAAGGCAGGGCGTTACTTGCGTTCTGGGCACTCTGACTGCGGGTAACAGCGGCTATATAGGCCGTCTCCCCGGGGAATAACACAGTTTCATTAGCCTGCGAGGCCATGAGAACTACTTCTCCATCATCCTCCATTACCTCAGGCACAGTGCTACGTATGGGGCAGCGACTATCAGCCAGGTCACCATCTGTTGTGACACTGGTCCCTGGCACAGCACCACCTGCGCCATGGTCCTCGTGCCTCTCCCCATTACCCTTGGCACTGACCTTTGCTCCTGCTAGGGGATCCTCAGCAACATCACCCCGCAGCGTGACATGGCTGAGTTCTCCTGCACCTTCCGATACAACAACAACATCAACATCATCATCATCATCATCATCATCATCATGTAAAGCATTGACATTCACATTATCAGCATTAACCTTACCAACCGTATCAGATCGGGGAGGGGTGTCAGGGACATAATAAGCAAGCATCCTCCCCAAATCAGTTCCCAACAAAACATTAGCAGGTAGGTTTTTGGATACTCCCACTTCCTTCACCCCACTCCCCGCACCCCAATCAATAAAAACCCGGGCCATGGGCAAGGGGCATCGGACGCCCCCAATCCCGGTGACAGTCAGGGTCTTTCCCGGAATAAGCGCTTCAGGGGACCCCAGTTCGGGTCGGATGAGGGTTCGTTCGGCCCCAGTGTCCTTGAGGCCTACAGTGAGAGTGTCCTCCACCCTGACAGACTGAAAGTTTTCACAGGCCCTCCCAACCGGCCCACCCACCAAAAGAACTGATGCATTAGGCCCTGGGGCCTTGGATGGGGGGTTCTTCCTCTGCTTCTCTGGGAAAGTGGTGCTGAGATGACCAGTCTGGTTGCAGCAATAGCACCTGCGGGCATCAGATGCAGGCCGGGCATTGGTAACGGGAAAAAGGCCTCCGGAAGGTCAGCTGGCAGGGGCAGGGATGGTGGTTGATGGCTTACCCCTTTCCAGCAGGCGACGACCGGCTTCTGCATCTCCGGTTGGCCTCGTAGGTGTCTGCGATCTGCGCTGCTTTATTGGCATCAGGTGGCTCCCGATCCATCACGAACTGCCGTACCTCAGTTGGGCATAGATGCAGGAACTGGTCTTTTACCATCAGATCCTTTAGCTGCTCAAAGGTGGTCGCTGACAGTCCTTGGATCCAATGCTCAAAGTTGGTTCTGAGCCCGTCTACCACATCACGGTAGGTGTCCTGTGGTCCACGTTGGAGGGTTCTGAATTTTTTCCGGTAAACCTCCGGAGTCAGCTGGTACTTTTTTATCAGGGCCTGCTTGACGGCCTCATAGTCTCCATCCTGCTCTCGAGGGAGGGAAGCAAACACCTCCAAAGCTTTTCCTCGGAGCCCTGGAGTCAAATATCTTGCCCATTGGTCCATGGGCAGCTGATACTGCCTGCAGGCCTTTTCAAAGCCTCACAGAAATGTGTCCAAGTCCCCATCCTTTTCCATCACAGGGAAGTGCTCAGGACGAGGTTTAAGCAGCTGGCACTGTTGGACTCACGGGTCTGCGTAGAGGGCGACTCCTTCTGAATCCGGGCTAGCTCCAGCTGGTGTTGTCGGTCAGCTTGTCGCTCAGCAGCCTCTCGGTCAGCTTGGGCTTGTCGCTCAGCCCGCTCCTGGAATTTCAGGATCAGCTCCAGTCGTCCATCATGATCGTCTGTGGCGAGCTCCTCCAAGGCCATCTGCAGGTGGGGGTCCACACTACCCTGGTTGCGGGTATGGCTGGCAATCACTGGTTGGACCCCGGCAGCAGCGCCATCCGGGCCCTGGCTGGCCGCCCCCTCATCAGGGCTCTGCTGTCGGACGGGCTCTGCAGCACCTTGTAACAGTTCAGAAATCATTTGTTCTTTGATTTTGCCGTGGCGGTCAATGCCTTTGGTTATACATATTCCAGTAAGAGTGTCCTTTTTCTGCTGGTGATACCAGGACTCCCCAACTACGACCATGATCACCAAAATAAAAATAGAAAAGAAAAAGCGAAGAAGGGTAGGGGTAACTGCTACACATACAGTATTGTCTCAGATCTAATAAACACTGAGTTCGATCTTCAAAACTTTTGTGCAAGTTTTTAGTGAGAGGAATGATTGCTCAAACCAGATCACTAATGTCCTATGATCCCACCGCTGCCACCAATTTGTCAAGAAAACGACACCCACTTGGGTCAGACCTTGCAGCTCTCTGGCGCCCCCTTATCCTGCTGATCAAACACGGTATTGACAGAGGATAAGCACGGGTGCAGCTGCTCTAATTTATGTCGACTATTGTGGCACGTGATGTGACAGGACGTATATATACCACCAGTTCCTTCCAGGAACGTATATATACCTCCGTCCAGCCACCCTCAAACCACAATATCACATAAATACTGGTATACTGCCACCACCGATCGCTTAACAGGTGGATCGGGTACCTGGTAGGTAACGTGAATTAGCGGGTGAGGAACGTGTTTGCTCGACATAGGACAAGAAGAACAAAGCTGGTAAATAATTAATGATTTACTCCCAAAAGGGGGCAGTGTTTACAAAAGATATACAAGATATTATAAAGGAGACAATTTACATATATGCATAAACAGTTATTAAAATAAAAGGGATAAGTAATAGCAAAACCTGCTTCACAAGGTGATGGTCTCAGATTCTGTGGGGGGGAATGGCTCCCCGGAAATTAGACTTGATTCCTTCACGCAGCGTGTAGTGCATGCGTCTGCGTCCCTGGTTGGAATGGCTTGAAAAATGGCCGATCTGGTTTTTAGCAAGCAGCCAAAACTCTGGGGAACACCCCTTATTTACCTTACAAGGGGGCTCGGCTTTGCGAGCCCACCCAGCTGCAGAAGACCTAAAAAATCCTTCAGATTCCATATCTTGGTGTGGGGGTCCCACATCCAAGAGGGAGACATCATCTTGACCGTCACCAATATTCATGAAGATAGATATTAAATATGAAACCTCTATGACGCTCAGAAGCTCAGAATCCATTATCTCAGTTCCCGGTCATTCCTCAGTTATGCAAGTTATACTATTGTAATGGGAAAAAGGTGAGCATTCAAAAAACGTGGTTCCGATGTTTCTGTCAGACCTGTGCGTGATTAAAATTGGCATAAAACGTTTGTACAATTAAACAATGGGATTTTTTGGAGGGATTTTCCGGTTTGTACCAGTGCTTGCCCTGGACTGAGGTTTTATGGCGGGTCATAAAAATTCCTGGTTTGGGGAAAAGCAAAAGTGAGTTCTATGTCTTCACTTACAAACAGATAGGGGGTGTTTTTTTTTTTCCTTTTTAAAACATCTCTCATTTTTTAAAACTCAGGCAAAAATACCTTTTGCCTGACATATGGCATAACGTAATATCGGGGGGGGGGGGGGGGGCAGAGAAACATTTCACCTCTCAGTCAGTCCCCCATTGTGAATACATGTACCTGGGGGTCTCCTTCAGACTTTGTTATATACTACTCTGTCATTGTCTCCCGGTAACAAAGCAGAACCTCTAATGTTTTATTATGCCTTACATATATAGGAGTCATAAGGATGGTTCTGTATCTATGTAATCCAAAATAAAAACAAAATGAGCAAATCCCCACAAGTAAATAGTAAGAGTACATGTACAGTAGATACATAACCATTCTTACTATATAGATACAGAAACATTCTTACTTTATAGATACAGGAACATTCTTACTATATAGATACAGGAACATTCTTACTATATAGCTACAGGAACATTCTTACTATATAGATACAGGAACATTCTTACTATATAGATACAGGAACATTCTTACTATATAGATACAGAACCATTCTTACTAGATAGATACAGAACCATTCTTACTTTATAGATACAGGAACATTCTTACTATATAGATACAGGAACATTCTTACTATAGAGATACAGGAACATTCTTACTATATAGATACATAACCATTCTTACTATATAGATACAGAAACATTCTTACTTTATAGATACAGGAACATTCTTACTATATAGATACAGAACCATTCTTACTTTATAGATACAGAACCATTCTTACTATATAGATACAGGAACATTCTTACTATAGAGATACAGGAACATTCTTACTATAGAGATACAGGAACATTCTTACTTTATAGATACAGGAACATTCTTACTATATAGATACAGGAACATTCTTACTATATAGATACAGGAACATTCTTACTATAGAGATACAGGAACATTCTTACTATATAGATACAGAAACATTCTTACTTTATAGATACAGGAACATTCTTACTATATAGATACAGGAACATTCTTACTATAGAGATACAGGAACATTCTTACTATATAGATACAGAAACATTCTTACTATATAGATACAGGAACATTCTTACTATAGAGATACAGAAACATTCTTACTATATAGATATAGAACCATTCTTACTATATAGATACAGAAACATTCTTACTATATAGATACAGAAACATTCTTACTTTATAGATACAGAAACATTCTTACTATATAGATACAGAACCATTCTTACTATAGAGATACAGAAACATTCTTACTATAGAGATACAGAAACATTCTTACTATATAGATACAGGAACATTCTTACTATATAGATACAGAACCATTCTTACTATAGAGATACAGAAACATTCTTACTATATAGATACAGGAACATTCTTACTATATAGATACAGAAACATTCTTACTATATAGATACAGGAACATTCTTACTATATAGATACAGGAACATTCTTACTATATAGATACAGGAACATTCTTACTATATAGATACAGGAACATTCTTACTATAGAGATACAGAAACATTCTTACTATATAGATACAGAAGCATTCTTACTATATAGATACAGAAACATTCTTACTATATAGATACAGGAACATTCTTACTATAGAGATACAGGAACATTCTTACTATAGAGATACAGAAACATTCTTACTATATAGATACAGAAACATTCTTACTATATAGATACAGGAACATTCTTACTATATAGATACAGAACCATTCTTACTATAGAGATACAGAAACATTCTTACTATATAGATACAGGAACATTCTTACTATATAGATACAGAAACATTCTTACTATATAGATACAGAAACATTCTTACTATATAGATACAGGAACATTCTTACTATATAGATACAGGAACATTCTTACTATATAGATACAGGAACATTCTTACTATATAGATACAGGAACATTCTTACTATAGAGATACAGAACCATTCTTACTATAGAGATACATAACCATTCTTACTATATAGATGTCAGAACCATTCTTACTATATAGATACAGAACCATTCTTACTATATAGATACAGAACCATTCTTACTATAGAGATACAGAAACATTCTTACTATAGAGATACAGAAACATTCTTACTATATAGATACAGGAACATTCTTACTATATAGATACAGAAACATTCTTACTATATAGATACAGGAACATTCTTACTATATAGATACAGAACCATTCTTACTATAGAGATACAGAAACATTCTTACTATATAGATACAGGAACATTCTTACTATATAGATACAGAAACATTCTTACTATATAGATACAGGAACATTCTTACTATATAGATACAGGAACATTCTTACTATATAGATACAGGAACATTCTTACTATATAGATACAGGAACATTCTTACTATAGAGATACAGAAACATTCTTACTATATAGATACAGAAGCATTCTTACTATATAGATACAGAAACATTCTTACTATATAGATACAGGAACATTCTTACTATAGAGATACAGGAACATTCTTACTATAGAGATACAGAAACATTCTTACTATATAGATACAGAAACATTCTTACTATATAGATACAGAAACATTCTTACTATATAGATACAGAAACATTCTTACTATATAGATACAGAAACATTCTTACTATAGAGATACAGGAACATTCTTACTATATAGATACAGAAACATTCTTACTATATAGATACAGGAACAAAACAATCCTTACTATATATATATATATATATATATATATATACACAGAGAAATTCTTACAATATAGGTACTAAATAGTGTTGAGCGAGTATGTTCTGTTAACCCTTTCGCCGAGTATGCTCGGGCCGAGCTCCAAGTATTTACAGCTGCTCGGTGATAAGGTTAAATCTCTCCCGTGTGCATGATTTGCGACTGTTTGACAGCTTTATTACATGGGAGAAATGTCTATTTCTTACACATTCCTCACATGTAATAAACCTGTCAAACAGTTGCAAATCATACACATGGGAGCGATTCAACCATATCACCGAGCAGCTGTAAATACTTGGAGCTCGGCCCGAGCATACTCGGACAGAACATACTCGCTCAACCCTAGTAACTATAGATTGAAGGGACTGAGGACAAGAGCTGGAGCAGTTACTGATACGCTGTCCTGAGTGCAAAGGACACCTCAGCACTCAGGACAGAGTATCATTAACTTCCTCTAGCTCTTGTCCTTAGCCCCTTTCATCTATAGTTACTAGTGTTGAGCGAGTATGTTCTGTCCGAGTATGCTTGGGCCGAGCTCCGAGTATTTACAGCTGCTCGGTGATATGGTTGAATCGCTCCCGTGTGCATGATTTGCGACTGTTTGACAGCTTTATTACATGTGAGGAATGTGTAAGAAATAGACACTTCTCCCATGTAATAAAGCTGTCAAACAGTCGCAAATCATGCACACGGAAGCGATTCAACCATATCACCGAGCAGCTGTAAATACTCGGAGCTCGGCTCGAGCATACTCGGACAGAACATACTCGCTCAACCCTAGTACTAAACAGAACAATTTATGCTATATAAATACAGAATAGAACAATTGTTACAATATACATGTAGAACAGAACCCTTCTTACTATACAGATACAGGAGCAGGACCCTTCTTTACTATACAGATAGAGGAGCAGAGCCCTTCTCACAATACAGATACAGGAACAGAACCCTTCTTACTATACAGATACAGGACCAGAGCCCTTCTTACTATACAGATACAGGAACAGAACCCTTCTTACTATGTAGATACAGAACCCTCCTTACTATACAGATACAGGAACAGAACCCTTCTTACTATACAGATAAAGGAGCAGAGCCCTTCTTACTATACAGATACAGAAGCAGAACCCTTCTTACTATACAGATACAGGAGCAGAGCCCTTCTTACTATACAGATACAGGAGCAGAACCCTTCTCACTATACAGATACAGGAGCAGAACCCTTCTTACTATACAGATACAGAAGCAGAACCCTCCTTACTATACAGATACAGGAGCAGAGCCCTTCTTACTATACAGATACAGGAGCAGAACCCTTCTCACTATACAGATACAGGAGCAGAACCCTTCTTACTATACAGATACAGAAGCAGAACCCTTCTTACTATACAGATACAGGAGCAGAACCCTTCTTACTATACAGATACAGGAGCAGAACCCTTCTTACTATACAGATACAGGAGCAGAACCCTTCTTACTATACAGATACAGGAGCAGAACCCTTCTTACTATACAGATACAGGAACAGAACCCTTCTTACTATACAGATACAGGAGCAGAGCCCTTCTCACTATACAGATACAGGAGCAGAACCCTTATTACTATACAGATACAGGAGCAGAACCCTTCTTACTATACAGATACAGGAGCAGAAACCTCCTTACTATACAGATACAGGAGCAGAACCCTTCTTACCATACAGATACAGGAGCAGAGCCCTTCTCACTATACAGATACAGGAGCAGAACCCTTATTACTATACAGATACAGGAGCAGAACCCTTATTACTATACAGATACAGGAGCAGGACCCTTCTTACTATACAGATACAGGAGCAGAAACCTCCTTACTATACAGATACAGGAGCAGAACCCTTCTTACCATACAGATACAGGAGCAGAGCCCTTCTCACTATACAGATACAGGAGCAGAACCCTTATTACTATACAGATACAGGAGCAGAACCCTTCTTACTATACAGATACAGGAACAGAACCCTTCTTACTATACAGATACAGGAGCAGAACCCTTCTTACTATACAGATACAGGAGCAGAACCCTCCTTACTATACAGATACAGGAGCAGAACCCTTCTTACTATACAGATACAGGAGCAGAGCCCTTCTTACTATACAGATACAGGAGCAGAACCCTTCTTACTATACAGATACAGGAGCAGAGCCCTTCTTACTATACAGATACAGGAACAGAACCCTTCTTACTATACAGATACAGGAGCAGAGCCCTTCTTACTATACAGATACAGGAGCAGAGCCCTTCTCACTATACAGATACAGGAGCAGAGCCCTTCTCACTATACAGATACAGGAGCAGAGCCCTTCTTACTATACAGATACAGGGGCAGAGCCCTTCTCACTATATAGATACAGGAGCAGAACCCTCCTTACTATACAGATACAGGAGCAGAGCCCTTCTTACTATACAGATACAGGAGCAGAACCCTTCTTACTATACAGATACAGGAGCAGAACCCTCCTTACTATACAGATACAGGAGCAGAGCCCTTCTTACTATACAGATACAGGAACAGAACCCTTCTCACTATACAGATACAGGAGCAGAACCCTCCTTACTATACAGATACAGGAGCAGAGCCCTTCTTACTATACAGATACAGGAACAGAACCCTTCTTACTATACAGATACAGGAGCAGAGCCCTTCTCACTATACAGATACAGGAGCAGAACCCTTCTTACTATACAGATACAGGAGCAGAACCCTTCTTACTATACAGATACAGGAGCAGAACCCTTCTCACTATACAGATACAGGAGCAGAACCCTTCTCACTATACAGATACAGGAGCAGAACCCTCCTTACTATACAGATACAGGAGCAGAACCCTTCTTACTATACAGATACAGGAGCAGAACCCTTCTCACTATACAGATACAGGAGCAGAGCCCTTCTTACTATACAGATACAGGAGCAGAGCCCTTCTCACTATACAGATACAGGAGCAGAACCCTTCTCACTATATAGATACAGGAGCAGAACCCTTCTCACTATACAGATACAGGAGCAGAACCCTTCTCACTATACAGATACAGGAGCAGAGCCCTTCTCACTATACAGATACAGGAGCAGAACCCTTCTCACTATACAGATACAGGAGCAGAACCCTTCTCACTATACAGATACAGGAGCAGAACCCTTCTCACTATACAGATACAGGAGCAGAACCCTTCTCACTATACAGATACAGGAGCAGAGCCCTTCTCACTATACAGATACAGGAGCAGAGCCCTTCTCACTATACAGATACAGGAGCAGAACCCTTCTCACTATACAGATACAGGAGCAGAACCCTTCTCACTATACAGATACAGGAGCAGAGCCCTTCTTACTATACAGATACAGGAGCAGAGCCCTTCTCACTATACAGATACAGGAGCAGAACCCTTCTCACTATACAGATACAGGAGCAGAACCCTTCTCACTATACAGATACAGGAGCAGAGCCCTTCTCACTATACAGATACAGGAGCAGAGCCCTTCTCACTATACAGATACAGGAGCAGAGCCCTTCTCACTATACAGATACAGGAGCAGAGCCCTTCTCACTATACAGATACAGGAGCAGAGCCCTTCTCACTATACAGATACAGGAGCAGAACCCTTCTCACTATACAGATACAGGAGCAGAACTCTTCTCACTATACAGATACAGGAGCAGAGCCCTTCTCACTATACAGATACAGGAGCAGAACCCTTCTCACTATACAGATACAGGAGCAGAACCCTTCTTACTATACAGATACAGGAGCAGAACCCTCCTTACTATACAGATACAGGAGCAGAACCCTTCTTACTATACAGATACAGGAACAGTACCCTTCTTACTATACAGATACAGGAGCAGAACCCTTCTTACTATACAGGTACAGGAGCAGAACCCTCCTTACTATACAGATACAGGAGCAGAGCCCTTCTTACTATACAGATACAGGAGCAGAGCCCTTCTTACTATACAGGTACAGGAGCAGAACCCTCCTTACTATACAGATACAGGAGCAGAACCCTTCTTACTATACAGATACAGGAGCAGAGCCCTTCTTACTATACAGATACAGGAGCAGAACCCTTCTTACTATACAGATACAGGAGCAGAACCCTTCTTACTATACAGATACAGGAGCAGAACCCTTCTCACTATACAGATACAGGAGCAGAACCCTTCTCACTATACAGATACAGGAGCAGAACCCTTCTTACTATACAGATACAGGAGCAGAACCCTCCTTACTATACAGATACAGGAGCAGAACCCTTCTTACTATACAGATACAGGAGCAGAACCCTCCTTACTATACAGATACAGGAGCAGAACCCTTCTTACTATACAGATACAGGAGCAGAACCCTTCTTACTATACAGATACAGGAGCAGAACCCTTCTTACTATACAGATACAGGAGCAGAACCCTCCTTACTATACAGATACAGGAGCAGAACCCTTCTTACTATACAGATACAGGAGCAGAGCCCTTCTTACTATACAGATACAGGAGCAGAACCCTTCTTACTATACAGATACAGGAGCAGAACCCTTCTTACTATACAGATACAGGAGCAGAACCCTTCTTACTATACAGATACAGGAGCAGAGCCCTTCTTACTATACAGATACAGGAGCAGAGCCCTTCTCACTATACAGATACAGGAGCAGAACCCTTCTCACTATAGAGATACAGGAGCAGAACCCTTCTTACTATACATGTACAGGGGCAGAACCCTTCTTACTATACAGATACAGGAGCAGAACCCTTCTTACTATACAGATACAGGAGCAGAACCCTTCTTACTATACAGATACAGGAGCAGAGCCCTTCTTACTATACAGATACAGGAGCAGAACCCTTCTTACTATACATGTACAGGGGCAGAACCCTTCTTACTATACAGATACAGGAGCAGAACCCTTCTCACAATACAGATACAGGAACAGAACCCTTCTTACTATACAGATACAGGAGCAGAACCCTCCTTACTATACAGATACAGGAGCAGAACCCTTCTTACTATACAGATACAGGAGCAGAACCCTTCTTACTATACAGATACAGGAGCAGAACCCTTCTTACTATACAGATACAGGAGCAGAACCCTCCTTACTATACAGATACAGGAGCAGAACCCTTCTTACTATACAGATACAGGAGCAGAACCCTTCTTACTATACAGATACAGGAGCAGAACCCTTCTTACTATACAGATACAGGAGCAGAACCCTCCTTACTATACAGATACAGGAGCAGAGCCCTTCTCACTATACAGATACAGGAGCAGAACCCTTCTTACTATACAGATACAGGAGCAGAACCCTTCTTACTATACAGATACAGGAGCAGAACCCTTCTTACTATACAGATACAGGAGCAGAACCCTTCTTACTATACAGATACAGGAGCAGAACCCGTCTTACTATACAGATACAGGAGCAGAACCCTTCTCACTATACAGATACAGGAGCAGAACCCTTCTTACTATACAGATACAGGAGCAGAGCCCTTCTTACTATATATATACAGGAGCAGAACCCTTCTTACTATACAGATACAGGAGCAGAACCCTTCTTACTATACAGATACAGGAGCAGAGCCCTTCTTACTATATATATACAGGAGCAGAACCCTTCTTACTATACAGATACAGAAGCAGAACCCTTCTTAATATACAGATACAGGAGCAGAACCCTTCTTAATATATATATACAGGAGCAGAACCCTTCTTACTATATATATACAGGAGCAGAACCCTTCTTACTATACAGATACAGGAGCAGAACCCTTCTTACTATACAGATACAGGAGCAGAACCCTTCTTACTATACAGATACAGGAGCAGAACCCGTCTTACTATACAGATACAGGAGCAGAACCCTTCTCACTATACAGATACAGGAGCAGAACCCTTCTTACTATACAGATACAGGAGCAGAGCCCTTCTTACTATATATATACAGGAGCAGAACCCTTCTTACTATATATATACAGGAGCAGAACCCTTCTTACTATACAGATACAGGAGCAGAACCCTTCTTACTATACAGATACAGGAGCAGAGCCCTTCTTACTATATATATACAGGAGCAGAACCCTTCTTACTATACAGATACAGAAGCAGAACCCTTCTTAATATACAGATACAGAAGCAGAACCCTTCTTAATATATATATACAGGAGCAGAACCCTTCTTACTATATATATACAGGAGCAGAACCCTTCTTACTATACAGATATAGGAGCAGAACCCGTCTTACTATACAGATACAGGAGCAGAACAATTCTCACTATACAGATACAGGAGCAGAACCCTTCTCACTATACAGATACAGGAGCAGAGCCCTTCTTACTATATATATACAGAAGCAGAACCCTTCTTACTATACAGATACAGGAGCAGAACCCTTCTTACTATATATATACAGGAGCAGAACCCTTCTTACTATACAGATACAGGAGCAGAACCCGTCTTACTATACAGATACAGGAGCAGAGCCCTTCTTACTATATATATACAGGAGCAGAACCCTTCTTACTATACAGATACAGGAGCAGAACCCGTCTTACTATACAGATACAGGAGCAGAACCCTTCTCACTATACAGATACAGGAGCAGAACCCTTCTTACTATACAGATACAGGAGCAGAACCCTTCTCACTATACAGATACAGGAGCAGAGCCCTTCTCACTATACAGATACAGGAGCAGAACCCTTATTACTATACAGATACAGAAGCAGAACCCTTCTTACTATACAGATACAGGAGCAGAAACCTCCTTACTATACAGATACAGGAGCAGAACCCTTCTTACTATACAGATACAGGAGCAGAACCCTTCTTACTATACAGATACAGGAGCAGAGCCCTTCTTACTATACAGATACAGGAGCAGAACCCTTCTCACTATACAGATACAGGAGCAGAACCCTTATTACTATACAGATACAGGAGCAGAGCCCTTCTTACTATACATGTACAGGGGCAGAACCCGTCTTACTATACAGATACAGGAGCAGAACCCTTCTCACTATACAGATACAGGAGCAGAACCCGTCTTACTATACAGATACAGGAGCAGAACCCTTCTCACTATACAGATACAGGAGCAGAACCCTTATTACTATACAGATACAGGAGCAGAACCCTTCTTACTATACAGATACAGGAGCAGAACCCTTCTTACTATACAGATACAGGAGCAGAACCCTTCTCACTATACAGATACAGGAGCAGAACCCTTCTTACTATACAGATACAGGAGCAGAACCCTTCTCACTATATAGATACAGGAGCAGAACCCTTCTTACTATACAGATACAGGAGCAGAACCCTTCTCACTATACAGATACAGGAGCAGAACCCTTCTCACTATACAGATACAGGAGCAGAACCCGTCTTACTATACAGATACAGGAGCAGAACCCTTCTCACTATACAGATACAGGAGCAGAACCCTTCTTACTATACAGATACAGGAGCAGAGCCCTTCTTACTATATATATACAGGAGCAGAACCCTTCTCACTATACAGATACAGGAGCAGAACCCTTCTTACTATACAGATACAGGAGCAGAACCCGTCTTACTATACAGATACAGGAGCAGAACCCTTCTCACTATACAGATACAGGAGCAGAACCCTTCTTACTATACAGATACAGGAGCAGAGCCCTTCTTACTATACAGATACAGGAGCAGAACCCTTCTTACTATACAGATACAGGAGCAGAACCCTTCTCACTATACAGATACAGGAGCAGAACCCTTCTTACTATACAGATACAGGAGCAGAGCCCTTCTTACTATACAGATACAGGAGCAGAACCCTTCTTACTATACAGATACAGGAGCAGAACCCGTCTTACTATACAGATACAGGAGCAGAACCCTTCTCACTATACAGATACAGGAGCAGAGCCCTTCTTACTATACAGATACAGGAGCAGAGCCCTTCTTACTATACAGATACAGGAGCAGAACCCTTCTTACTATACAGATACAGGAGCAGAACCCTTCTCACTATACAGATACAGGAGCAGAACCCTTCTTACTATACAGATACAGGAGCAGAACCCTTCTCACTATACAGATACAGAAGCAGAACCCTTCTCACTATACAGATACAGGAGCAGAACCCTTGTTACTATACAGATACAGGAGCAGAACCCTTCTCACTATACAGATACAGGAGCAGAACCCTTCTTACTATACAGATACAGGAGCAGAACCCTTCTCACTATACAGATACAGGAGCAGAACCCTTCTTACTATACAGATACAGGAGCAGAGCCCTTCTTACTATACAGATACAGGAGCAGAACCCTTCTTACTATACAGATACAGGAGCAGAACCCTTCTTACTATACAGATACAGGAGCAGAACCCTTCTCACTATACAGATACAGAAGCAGAACCCTTCTTACTATACAGATACAGGAGCAGAACCCTTCTTACTATACAGATACAGGAGCAGAGCCCTTCTTACTATACAGATACAGGAGCAGAACCCTTCTTACTATACAGATACAGGAGCAGAAACCTCCTTACTATACAGATACAGGAGCAGAACCCTTCTTACTATACAGATACAGGAGCAGAACCCTTCTCACTATACAGATACAGAAGCAGAACCCTTCTCACTATACAGATGCAGGAACAGAACCCTTCTTACTATACAGATACAGGGGCAGAACCCGTCTTACTATACAGATACAGGAGCAGAACCCTTCTCACTATACAGATACAGGGGCAGAACCCTTCTCACTATACAGATGCAGGAACAGAACCCTTCTTACTATACAGATACAGGGGCAGAACCCGTCTTACTATACAGATACAGGAGCAGAACCCTTCTTACTATACAGATACAGGGGCAGAACCCTTCTCACTATACAGATGCAGGAACAGAACCCTTCTTACTATACAGATACAGGGGCAGAACCCGTCTTACTATACAGATACAGGAGCAGAACCCTTCTCACTATACAGATACAGGAGCAGAACCCTTCTCACTATACAGATACAGGAGCAGAACCCTTCTTACTATACAGATGCAGGAACAGAACCCTTCTTACTATACAGATACAGGAGCAGAACCCTTCTTACTATACAGATACAGGAGCAGAACCCTCCTTACTATACAGATACAGGAGCAGAACCCTCCTTACTATACAGATACAGAAGCAGAACCCTTCTTACTATACAGATACAGGAGCAGAGCCCTTCTTACTATATATATACAGGAGCAGAACCCTTCTTACTATACAGATACAGGAGCAGAACCCTTCTTACTATACAGATACAGGAGCAGAGCCCTTCTTACTATATATATACAGGAGCAGAACCCTTCTTACTATACAGATACAGAAGCAGAACCCTTCTTAATATACAGATACAGGAGCAGAACCCTTCTTACTATATATATACAGGAGCAGAACCCTTCTTACTATACAGATATAGGAGCAGAACCCTTCTTACTATACAGATACAGGAGCAGAACAATTCTCACTATACAGATACAGGAGCAGAACCCTTCTCACTATACAGATACAGGAGCAGAGCCCTTCTTACTATATATATACAGAAGCAGAACCCTTCTTACTATACAGATACAGGAGCAGAACCCTTCTTACTATATATATACAGGAGCAGAACCCTTCTTACTATACAGATACAGGAGCAGAACCCGTCTTACTATACAGATACAGGAGCAGAGCCCTTCTTACTATATATATACAGGAGCAGAACCCTTCTCACTATACAGATACAGGAGCAGAACCCTTCTCACTATACAGATACAGGAGCAGAACCCTCCTTACTATACAGATACAGGAGCAGAACCCTTCTTACTATACAGATACAGGAGCAGAACCCTTCTTACTATACAGATACAGGAGCAGAACCCTTCTTACTATATATATACAGGAGCAGAACCCTTCTTACTATACAGATACAGGAGCAGAACCCGTCTTACTATACAGATACAGGAGCAGAACAATTCTCACTATACAGATACAGGAGCAGAGCCCTTCTCACTATACAGATACAGGAGCAGAGCCCTTCTCACTATACAGATACAGGAGCAGAACCCTTCTCACTATACAGATACAGGAGCAGAGCCCTTCTCACTATACAGATACAGGAGCAGAACCCTTCTCACTATACAGATACAGGAGCAGAGCCCTTCTCACTATACAGATACAGGAGCAGAACCCTTATTACTATACAGATACAGAAGCAGAACCCTTCTTACTATACAGATACAGGAGCAGAAACCTCCTTACTATACAGATACAGGAGCAGAACCCTTCTTACTATACAGATACAGGAGCAGAGCCCTTCTTACTATACAGATACAGGAGCAGAACCCTTCTTACTATACAGATACAGGAGCAGAACCCTTCTTACTATACAGATACAGGAGCAGAACCCTTCTCACTATACAGATACAGGAGCAGAGCCCTTCTTACTATACAGATACAGGAGCAGAACCCTTCTCACTATACAGATACAGGAGCAGAACCCTTATTACTATACAGATACAGGAGCAGAGCCCTTATTACTATACAGATACAGAAGCAGAACCCTTCTTACTATACAGATACAGGAGCAGAACCCTTATTACTATACAGATACAGAAGCAGAACCCTTCTTACTATACAGATACAGGAGCAGAAACCTCCTTACTATACAGATACAGGAGCAGAACCCTTCTTACTATACAGATACAGGAGCAGAGCCCTTCTTACTATACAGATACAGGAGCAGAACCCTTCTTACTATACAGATACAGGAGCAGAACCCTTCTTACTATACAGATACAGGAGCAGAACCCTTCTCACTATACAGATACAGGAGCAGAGCCCTTCTCACTATACAGATACAGGGGCAGAACCCGTCTTACTATACAGATACAGGAGCAGAACCCTTCTCACTATACAGATACAGGAGCAGAACCCTTCTCACTATACAGATACAGGAGCAGAACCCGTCTTACTATACAGATACAGGAGCAGAACCCTTCTCACTATACAGATACAGGAGCAGAACCCTTATTACTATACAGATACAGGAGCAGAACCCTTCTTACTATACAGATACAGAAGCAGAACCCTTCTTACTATACAGATACAGGAACAGAACCCTCCTTACTATACAGATACAGGAGCAGAACCCTTCTTACTATACAGATACAGGAGCAGAACCCTTCTTACTATACAGATACAGGAGCAGAACCCTTCTCACTATACAGATACAGGAGCAGAACCCTTATTACTATACAGATACAGGAGCAGAACCCTTCTTACTATACAGATACAGGAGCAGAACCCTTCTTACTATACAGATACAGGAGCAGAACCCTTCTCACTATACAGATACAGAAGCAGAACCCTTCTCACTATACAGATACAGGAGCAGAACCCTTCTCACTATACAGATACAGGAGCAGAACCCTTCTTACTATACAGATACAGGAACAGAACCCTCCTTACTATACAGATACAGGAGCAGAACCCTTCTCACTATACAGATACAGAAGCAGAACCCTTCTCACTATACAGATACAGAAGCAGAACCCTTCTCACTATACAGATACAGGAGCAGAACCCTTCTTACTATACAGATACAGGAACAGAACCCTCCTTACTATACAGATACAGGAGCAGAACCCTTCTTACTATACAGATACAGGAGCAGAACCCTTCTTACTATACAGATACAGGAGCAGAGCCCTTCTCACTATACAGATACAGGAGCAGAACCCTTATTACTATACAGATACAGGAGCAGAACCCTTCTCACTATACAGATACAGGAGCAGAACCCTTCTCACTATACAGATACAGGAGCAGAACCCTTCTTACTATACAGATACAGGAGCAGAACCCTTCTCACTATACAGATACAGGAGCAGAACCCTTCTCACTATACAGATACAGGAGCAGAACCCTTCTTACTATACAGATACAGGAGCAGAACCCTTCTTACTATACAGATACAGGAGCAGAACCCTTCTCACTATACAGATACAGGAGCAGAACCCTTCTTACTATACAGATACAGGAGCAGAACCCTTCTCACTATACAGATACAGAAGCAGAACCCTTCTCACTATACAGATACAGGAGCAGAACCCTTCTTACTATACAGATACAGGAGCAGAACCCTTCTCACTATACAGATACAGGAGCAGAACCCTTCTCACTATACAGATACAGGAGCAGAACCCGTCTTACTATACAGATACAGGAGCAGAACCCTTCTCACTATACAGATACAGGAGCAGAACCCTTCTTACTATACAGATACAGGAGCAGAGCCCTTCTTACTATATATATACAGGAGCAGAACCCTTCTCACTATACAGATACAGGAGCAGAACCCTTCTTACTATACAGATACAGGAGCAGAACCCGTCTTACTATACAGATACAGGAGCAGAACCCTTCTCACTATACAGATACAGGAGCAGAACCCTTCTTACTATACAGATACAGGAGCAGAGCCCTTCTTACTATACAGATACAGGAGCAGAGCCCTTCTTACTATACAGATACAGGAGCAGAGCCCTTCTTACTATACAGATACAGGAGCAGAACCCTTCTTACTATACAGATACAGGAGCAGAACCCTTCTCACTATACAGATACAGGAGCAGAACCCTTCTTACTATACAGATACAGGAGCAGAGCCCTTCTTACTATACAGATACAGGAGCAGAACCCTTCTCACTATACAGATACAGGAGCAGAGCCCTTCTTACTATACAGATACAGGAGCAGAGCCCTTCTTACTATACAGATACAGGAGCAGGACCCTTCTCACTATACAGATACAGAAGCAGAACCCTTCTCACTATACAGATACAGGAGCAGAACCCTTGTTACTATACAGATACAGGAGCAGAACCCTTCTCACTATACAGATACAGGAGCAGAACCCTTCTTACTATACAGATACAGGAGCAGAACCCTTCTCACTATACAGATACAGGAGCAGAACCCTTCTTACTATACAGATACAGGAGCAGAGCCCTTCTTACTATACAGATACAGGAGCAGAACCCTTCTTACTATACAGATACAGGAGCAGAACCCTTCTTACTATACAGATACAGGAGCAGAACCCTTCTCACTATACAGATACAGAAGCAGAACCCTTCTTACTATACAGATACAGGAGCAGAACCCTTCTCACTATACAGATACAGAAGCAGAACCCTTCTTACTATACAGATACAGGAGCAGAACCCTTCTTACTATACAGATACAGGAGCAGAGCCCTTCTTACTATACAGATACAGGAGCAGAACCCTTCTTACTATACAGATACAGGAGCAGAACCCTCCTTACTATACAGATACAGGAGCAGAAACCTCCTTACTATACAGATACAGGAGCAGAACCCTTCTCACTATACAGATACAGGAGCAGAACCCTTCTCACTATACAGATACAGGAGCAGAACCCTCCTTACTATACAGATACAGGAGCAGAACCCTTCTCACTATACAGATACAGGAGCAGAACCCTTCTTACTATACAGATACAGGAGCAGAACCCTTCTTACTATACAGATACAGGAGCAGAACCCTTCTTACTATACAGATACAGGAGCAGAACCCTTCGCACTATACAGATACAGGAGCAGAACCCTTCTTACTATACATGTACAGGGGCAGAACCCTTCTTACTATACAGATACAGGAGCAGAGCCCTTCTTACTATACAGATACAGGAGCAGAGCCCTTCTCACAATACAGATACAGGAGCAGAACCCTTCTTACTATACAGATACAGGAGCAGAACCCTTCTCACTATACAGATACAGGAGCAGAACCCTTCTTACTATACAGATACAGGAGCAGAACCCTTCTCACTATACAGATACAGGAGCAGAGCCCTTCTCACAATACAGATACAGGAGCAGAACCCTTCTCACTATACAGATACAGGAGCAGAACCCTCCTTACTATACAGATACAGGAGCAGAGCCCTCCTTACTATACAGATACAGGAGCAGAGCCCTCCTTACTATACAGATACAGGAGCAGAACCCTTCTTACTATACAGATACAGGAGCAGAACCCTTCTCACTATACAGATACAGGAGCAGAGCCCTTCTCACTATACAGATACAGGAGCAGAGCCCTCCTTACTATACAGATACAGGAGCAGAACCCTTCTCACTATACAGATACAGGAGCAGAGCCCTCCTTACTATACAGATACAGGAGCAGAGCCCTCCTTACTATACAGATACAGGAGCAGAACCCTTCTTACTATACAGATACAGGAGCAGAACCCTTCTCACTATACAGATACAGGAGCAGAGCCCTTCTCACTATACAGATACAGGAGCAGAACCCTTCTTACTATATATATACAGGAGCAGAACCCTTCTTACTATACAGATACAGGAGCAGAACCCTTCTTACTATACAGATACAGGAGCAGAACCCTTCTTACTATATATATACAGGAGCAGAGCCCTTCTTACTATATATATACAGGAGCAGAGCCCTTCTTACTATACAGATACAGGAGCAGAACCCTTCTTACTATACAGATACAGGAGCAGAACCCTTCTTACTATACAGATACAGGAGCAGAACCCTTCTTATTATACAGATACAGGAGCAGAACCCTTCTTACTATACAGATACAGGAGCAGAACCCTTCTTACTATACAGATACAGGAGCAGAACCCTTCTCACTATACAGATACAGGAGCAGAGCCCTTCTTACTATATAGATACAGGAGCAGAACCCTTCTTACTATACAGATACAGGAACAGAACCCTTCTTACTATACAGATACAGGAGCAGAACCCTTCTTACTATACAGATACAGGAGCAGAACCCTTCTCACTATACAGATACAGGAGCAGAACCCTTCTCACTATACAGATACAGGAGCAGAACCCTTCTCACTATATAGATACAGGAGCAGAACCCTTCTCACTATACAGATACAGGAGCAGAACCCTTCTCACTATACAGATACAGGAGCAGAACCCTTCTCACTATATAGATACAGGAGCAGAGCCCTTCTTACTATACAGATACAGGAGCAGAACCCTTCTTACTATACAGATACAGGAGCAGAACCCTTCTCACTATACAGATACAGGAGCAGAACCCTTCTTACTATACAGATACAGGAGCAGAACCCTTCTTACTATACAGATACAGGAGCAGAACCCTTCTTACTATACAGATACAGGAGCAGAACCCTCCTTACTATACAGATACAGGAGCAGAACCCTCCTTACTATACAGATACAGGAGCAGAACCCTTCTTACTATACAGATACAGGAGCAGAACCCTTCTCACTATACAGATACAGGAGCAGAGCCCTTCTTACTATACAGATACAGGAGCAGAACCCTTCTTACTATACAGATACAGGAGCAGAACCCTTCTCACTATATAGATACAGGAGCAGAACCCTTCTTACTATACAGATACAGGAGCAGAACCCTTCTTACTATACAGATACAGGAGCAGAACCCTTCTTACTATACAGATACAGGAGCAGAACCCTTCTTACTATACAGATACAGGAGCAGAACCCTTCTTACTATACAGATACAGGAGCAGAGCCCTTCTTACTATACAGATACAGGAGCAGAACCCTTCTCACTATATAGATACAGGAGCAGAACCCTTCTCACTATATAGATACAGGAGCAGAGCCCTTCTTACTATACAGATACAGGAGCAGAACCCTTCTTACTATACAGATACAGGAGCAGAACCCTTCTCACTATACAGATACAGGAGCAGAACCCTTCTTACTATACAGATACAGGAGCAGAACCCTTCTTACTATACAGATACAGGAGCAGAACCCTTCTTACTATACAGATACAGGAGCAGAACCCTCCTTACTATACAGATACAGGAGCAGAACCCTCCTTACTATACAGATACAGGAGCAGAACCCTCCTTACTATACAGATACAGGAGCAGAACCCTTCTTACTATACAGATACAGCGTAGAACCATTTTTACTATACAGATACAGGAACAGAACCCTTCTTACTATACAGATACAGGAACAGAACCCTTCTTACTATACAGATACAGGAACAGAACCCTTCTTACTATACAGATACAGGAGCAGAACCCTTCTCACTATACAGATACAGGAGCAGAACCCTTCTTACTATACAGATACAGGAGCAGAACCCTTCTTACTATACAGATACAGCGTAGAACCATTTTTACTATACAGATACAGGAACAGAACCCTTCTTACTATACAGATACAGGAGCAGAACCCTTCTTACTATACAGATACAGGAGCAGAACCCTCCTTACTATACAGATACAGGAGCAGAACCCTTCTTACTATACAGATACAGGAACAGAACCCTCCTTACTATACAGATACAGGAGCAGAACCCTTCTTACTATACAGATACAGGAGCAGAACCCTTCTCACTATACAGATACAGGAGCAGAACCCTTCTTACTATACAGATACAGGAGCAGAACCCTCCTTACTATACAGATACAGGAACAGAACCCTCCTTACTATACAGATACAGGAGCGGACTCTTCTCACTATACATTTACAGGAGCAGAACCCTTCTTACTATACAGATACAGGAGCAGAACCCTTCTCTCTATACAGATACAGGAGCAGAACCCTTCTTACTATACAGATACAGGAGCAGAACCCTTCTTACTATACAGATACAGGAGCAGGACCCTTCTCACTATACAGATACAGAAGCAGAACCCTTCTTACTGTACAGATACAGGAGCAGAACCCTTCTTACTATACAGATACAGGAGCAGAACCCTTCTTACTATACAGATACAGGAGCAGAACCCTTCTCACTATACAGATACAGAAGCAGAACCCTTCTTACTATACAGATACAGGAACAGAACCCTCCTTACTATACAGATACAGGAGCAGGACTCTTCTCACTATACAGATACAGGAGCAGAACCCTCCTTACTATACAGATACAGGAGCAGAACCCTTCTTACTATATAGGTACAGGAGCAGAACCCTTCTCACTATACAGATACAGGAGCAGAACCCTTCTTACTATACAGATACAGGAACAGAACCCTCCTTACTATACAGATACAGGAGCAGAACCCTTCTCACTATACAGATACAGGAGCAGAACCCTTCTTACTATACAGATACAGGAGCAGAGCCCTTCTTACTATACAGATACAGGAGCAGAACCCTTCTCACTATACAGATACAGGAACAGAGCCCTTCTTACTATACAGATACAGGGGCAGAGCCCTTCTCACTATACAGATACAGGAGCACAACCCTTCTCACTATACAGATACAGGAACAGAGCCCTTATTACTATACAGATACAGGAACAGAGCCCTTCTTACTATACAGGTACAGGAGCACAACCCTTCTTACTATACAGATACAGGAGCAGAACCCTTCTTACTATACAGATACAGGAACAGAACCCTCCTTACTATACAGATACAGGAGCAGAACCCTTCTCACTATACAGATACAGGAGCAGAACCCTTCTTACTATACAGATACAGGAGCAGAGCCCTTCTTACTATACAGATACAGGAGCAGAACCCTTCTCACTATACAGATACAGGAACAGAGCCCTTCTTACTATACAGATACAGGGGCAGAGCCCTTCTCACTATACAGATACAGGAGCACAACCCTTCTCACTATACAGATACAGGAACAGAGCCCTTATTACTATACAGATACAGGAACAGAGCCCTTCTTACTATACAGGTACAGGAGCACAACCCTTCTTACTATACAGATACAGGAGCAGAACCCTTCTCACTATACAGATACAGGAACAGAGCCCTTCTCACTATACAGATACAGGAACAGAGCCCTTATTACTATACAGATACAGGAACAGAGCCCTTCTTACTATACACGTACAGGAGCACAACCCTTCTTACTATACAGATACAGGAGCAGAACCCTTCTCACTATACAGATACAGGAGCAGAACCCTTCTTACTATACAGATACAGGAGCAGAACCCTTCTTACTATACAGATACAGGAGCAGAACCCTTCTTACTATACAGATACAGGAGCAGAACCCTTCTCACTATACAGATACAGGAACAGAACCCTCCTTACTATACAGATACAGGAGCAGAACCATTTTTACTATATAGATACAGAACCATTGTTATTAGATTGATACAAGGACAGAACCATTCTTACTATATACAGCGCAGTGAAAAATAATTCACACCCCGTGAACTTTTTCAGATTTTTTTCAAGTTACACCCACAAGCGTTACACGTCATAAATACTTGTTAATTTGTATCACAGAAAATCCCAATAAAACATAAGAATATTGTGATATTGTTCATTTATATGAGTTCCTGAGTTCCAACTCAGTCTTTGCAGGACCACCTTTCTCTGCAGTCTTTTAGGGTCTGTCTCTCTCCCACCTTTCTCTGCAGTCTTTTAGGGTCTGTCTCTCTCCCACCTTTCTCTGCAGTCTTTTGAGGTCTGTCTCTCTCCCACCTTTCTCTGCAGTCTTTTGAGGTCTGTCTCTCTTCCACCTTTCTCTGCAGTCCTTTCTGTTCTATCTCTCTCCCACCATTCTCTGCAGTCTTTTGAGGTCTGTCTCTCTCCCACCTTTCTCTGCAGTCTTTTGAGGTCTGTCTCTCTCCCACCTTTCTCTGCAGTCTTTTGAGGTCTGTCTCTCTTCCACCTTTCTCTGCAGTCCTTTCTGTTCTATCTCTCTCCCACCATTCTCTGCAGTCTTTTGAGGTCTGTCTCTCTCCCACCTTTCTCTGCAGTCTTTTGAGGTCTGTCTCTCTCCCACCTTTCTCTGCAGTCTTTTGAGGTCTGTCTCTCTCCCACCTTTCTCTGCAGTCCTTTCTGTTCTATCTCTCTCCCACCATTCTCTGCAGTCTTTTGAGGTCTGTCTCTCTCCCACCTTTCTCTGCAGTCTTTTGAGGTCTGTCTCTCTCCCACCTTTCTCGGCAGTCTTTTGAGGTCTGTCTCTCTCCCACCATTCTCTGCAGTCTTTTAGGGTCTGTCTCTCTCCCACCTTTCTCTGCAGTCTTTTGAGGTCTGTCTCTCTCCCACCATTCTCTGCAGTCTTTTAGGGTCTGTCTCTGCAGCTTTGCTCATCTAGAGGAGACATTTCGCCCTTTCATTGCACACTCGCTCTCGCTGTGATCTAAACCATCCATTGTATTTCTAGCAGGATGTTTTGGGTCATTGTCAATTGTAAGATCTCTCCACAGGTGTCAATGGGATTTAGATCCAGACTCATTGCTGCCACTTCAGGACTCTCCAGCGCTTAGTTTCCATCCATTTCTGGGGGCTTCTTGAAGCATGTTTGGGGTCATTGTCCTGCTGGAAGACCCATGACCTAGGACACACACCCAGCTTTCGGACACTGGGCACTACATTGCCACCCAAAATCCTTTGGTGATTGTCAGATTTCATGATGTCTTGCACACAGTCAAGGCCCCCAGTCCCACAGACATTAGAACAACTCCAAAACATCTGTGACCCTCCACCATACCTGACTGTAGGTACTGTGTTCTTTTCTTTGGAGGCCTCATTCTGTTTTTGGTAAACACAAAGCCTACAAAAGTCCTCCCTTACAAGAATTTATCAAACAAGTAAATCTTTATTGCAAATTAGATGACAAAAAGAGACTATATAAAAAACACAAGTTAAACTGCAGAGATAAAAGGCTGGTAAGTGTAAATAGATGTATCTCACATGAAAGGTTCAAATGTAAATACACATAAAGGATTCCATTAGTCCATATGAAGAAAGTACGCTTTCATAGCAACACCTTTATAACTACAAAAACCATAGAAAAAGGTTAGCTCACCCTTGGAGGAGTCCTACGCCCGGAAACATGAAGGTGCGTCATGGGGTAAGCAGGAAAACGGATAAATCCAGCGTCCAGACATCCTTCTTAAAAACTTGTCTTTATTAAATGCGTTCCATAAAAAAATCACATTCACATTAAAATGCCAGGCAGACGCGTTTCGGTCTCTCGACCTTAGTCATTGCACGTGCAATTTAACATCGCCGTGCCGGAAGTGCGGCATTAGCCCCGCCCATCAGTGACCCCATCACGTGATCGCGGGTCACCGATGGGTGAGCATGACAACCCGGGGTCTGCGGCAGACCCCTGTGGTTGTCATGTCTCGATTGCTATGAGCGCCACCCAGTGGTCGGACTCGTAGCAAGTGAACATTTCTGCAGCATACAAGCGATCTGCTCACCGCTTGTATGCAGCAGAGGCGATCTGACAACTGCTGCTTCTAGTCTCCTCTGGAAACCATAGAAGAATGCAAAAAGTGTAAAAAAAATGTTTATAAAAATATAAAAAAATAAAGAAAATATAAAAGTTTAAATCCCCCGCCTTTCGCCCCATTCAAAATAAAAAAAAAACTCCATATAAACATATATGGGAACGCCGCGTTCAGAATCGCCCGATCTATCAATATAAAAAAAGAATTAATCCGATCGGTAAACGGCGGAACGAGAAAAAAATTCTAAACGCCAGAATTACGTTTTTTTGGGTCGTAACAACATTGCAATAAAATGCAATAACGGGCGATCAAAACATCGGATCTACCACAAAATGGTATCAATAAAAACGTCAACTCGGCGCGCAAAAAAATAAGCCCTCACCCTGCCCCCGAAAAATGGAGACGCTACGGGTCTCAGAAAATGGCGCCATTAAATACAAAAGAACCTATACATGTTTGGTGTCCACGAACTCGTAATGACCTGGAGAATAATAATGGCAGCTCAGTTTTAGCATTCAGTGAAAGTGGTAAAAGAAAAAAAACAACAACTATGGAATTGCATTTTTTTTTTGCAATTTCACCACACTTGGATTTTTTTTCCCGTTTTCCAGTACACGATATGGTAAAACCAGTGATGGCGTTTAAAAGTACAACTCATAATGCAAAAAATAAGCCCTCATACGGCCATATTGACCAAAAAATAAAAAGGCTATGGCTCTGGGAAGAAGGGAAGCAAAAAATGAAAACGCAAAAATGGAAAATCCCAAGGTCGGGGTTAAGGAGGTCTGTCAAAGGGGCGGCTGTCATGGCGAAGTTAAGGATGAACCGGCGGTAGTAGGCCACGATGCCCAGGAATGCTCTGACCTGCTTTTTTGAGAGAGGTTGTGGCCACCCCCGGATTGCGTCAACTTTATTTATTTGGGGCTTTATTACGCCTCTGCCCACGACATAGCCCAAGTATTTGGCTTCCTCACAAAAAAAAACACAATATATGCCTCACCATGCAGATGGCATCTCCACTCTCATGGACCTTTATATATTTTAATATTTTGCACAAATAAAGTTGCACATTTCTTCGGGTTTATGGAATACCCCGCCTTCCGTAGATCATCAAGTATCGCCTGGACTTTGCTCACATGGTTTCCCCAATCCTGACAGTAGATCACGATGTCATCCAGGCAGGCCGCTGGGTACTTCTTGTGAGGAGCTAGGATCCGGTCCATGCCTCTCTGGAAGGTGGCTGGAGCTCCTTGTAACCCAAATGGCATCCTTGTGTACTGGGAGCATCCGTCTGGCGTTAAGAAGGCAGTCTTCTCCTTGGCGTCTTGGGACATAGGAATTTGCCAATACTCTTTTGTTAGGTCAAGGGTGGTAATGTACCTGGTCGATCCTAACCTTTTAATCAGTTTGTCTACCCTGGGCGTTGGGTAGGTGTCGTACTTTGAGACCTTGTTGAGTTTCCTATAATCATTGTAAAGCCGCCATTCTCCATCTGGTTTCGGCACCAAGACTATGGGACTGGACCAGCCACTCTTGGACTCCTCAATGACTCCCAGACTCAGCATCCGCTTCACGTCCTTCGAGATCAACTCTCGGCGGGTTTCAGGAATCCGATACGGCTTCATGTTTACTCGCACATGTAAGAACCTCATGCTCTATGATTTGGGTACAACCTGGTAATTCAGAGAACAGGTCTCTGTTCCGATGCAGCAACTCTCGGCACTGTTGCTTCAGGGCACGTGACAGCGACTCTGCCACCTTGACTTCCTCCATATCGGCTTCAGTCTTCGTCACCAAACACGGAGCTTCCACAGGATCCCTATCTCACCAAGACTTAATCAGGTTGACATGGTACACCTGGAAGGGCTGTAACGGGGGGCAGGGTGGTAGTCATGGGCGAGTGTTGCAGTGTTTTCTTCATCACCCCGGCCCGCTTCAGAAATATGGGAACGTGCTTGTCCCTGGGTGTGACTCGGACCTAGGGGAAGCTGCCTATGGACTTTCTCGTGGGGAAGCTCCTGTTTCTACCCACGGCTCCCAATACCTGACTCTAGCAGGGACTACCTCGCTTCTGAGGCTCCCTAGTCCGGGCACATCCGTTACTGCCTATCGGCTGGAAGAGGCCAGGATCCACAAATTGACCTTTAGAGTATAGGTTATACTGTGGTGTGCCCGTTCCCGTTAATCCTCCTGGTTTCTCCCACACACACCCATCTCTCTTCTTCTCTGTGCTCTCAGCACATCTTTCCTCTCTCACTGACTCCTCTTAACTCCCTAAGATGGCCGAATCTAACCTCCCAGAGATCCCTCAGTCCCTAGCTTGTCACTGAGGGCGGCCCCCAAACTTGTTAACCCTGTGTCCCCCTGACATAAGGGCAATGTAATATCAAACAGTACCTTTGCTGCCATCTAATGACTAAAACATACACAGAGTTATTAAAACAGTACAGTTCTATAGGGGAGTGGAGTGGACATTCTCCACACACCCCTCACATCCTCCGCCTCTTAAAACATTGCCATCCCCGATAATACAGTCCTAGGAAAGAAGATAGGATTAGTGACATTTAAAACATTTTAAAACAGTGACAATTTTAGCAAGACGTCGCCTCTTCAACGATGACACTGCCGGCCCTTCTCAGTTAAGGGCCCTGGAATCTGTATTACAGACAGTCCAATTTTAAGGCAAAAACTGGAACCGGTCCTCCTTGGTGAGGACCCTGGAAACAAGTATGCAGTCCATATTTGTCTGCCAAGACTTGTAGCGCCGGTCCTTAAAGTTCCTGACCTGGCTGGAGCATGAGGTTGTCCGTCACACCTACCCAACAACAGTCCTTAGGACCAGGGTCTCAGTCCTTTCACTGTACAGACCAGCCTACGTGGCAAGCCCACAGTCCTTTAAGGAGGGCAACATCTTTTTATGGGATTGGGCACAGTCCTCAGCAAAGGGTGTGCAACCCTCTCGCAGCTGCAATGTCCTCCAATCTAGTAAGGGGCAAAACAAACAACATCAATCATCTGCGGCTAACACAGGCCCACCTGGCCTCGAGGGTATCTTGAACAGTCCCTCTGATCCCTTTTAGTAAAAAAAAAAAAAACACATAGGCCTTCTGGTCAAGAAGGTACCAACAGTCCTTCCAAAAATAACAAAGGCGAGGCGCCTTGAACTTTGTTTCCTGAGACTTGACTGTTCTCCAGCCTTTAAATAGGGGTGCCTCAAAATTCGACCCCTCAAAATAGCCCGCTGGATCAATCGAGTAACTGCAACTGCCCAGAAGGCACTGTGATCACTGCTCAGGTGTCTCCTGGAATTTTTCCATCTTCTTCCAGGCTTCTCTCAGGCAAAGTCAGGCCACTTTCAGACGAAGTCATCACTGGAACTACCTGTATGTATGTATCAGGCTCCCATACTGAAGTCAAGGCCCAAAATCCATCCCGGAGCGCCTCAACCATCTTCCTCCCCTCAGCATACCACTGCTTAATGCTTCTGAGGAATTCACCACAGCTCCTTTGGGTTGAAAACTGAGTACAGTGCAATAGTTGCTGGCCTGCGTCCGGCCTTTCTGGATGGGCTGGAGCTGAAGCTTGCATACCTTCTGCAGTGGGCTCTGCTTCTTCTTGGTACTCTGGAGGGGTCACGTACTCTCCGGTCCCCCGAGCGGTGTACACTGAGTGTCTCCCTTCAGGCTGAACCACAATAACTGGTGATGGTGGCATCTCCAGAACTACTTGATCGCGGTCATCAGGGCCCCATGGCAGGCAAAAGACTCCAAACACCCGCCAGTTCTCATCCACGGCATATGGGTCCCCATATTGACTTTCACCGCTCATGGCCTCTGCCTCCTCATCGTCATCGCCAATGCTCATTCGCCATGCAGGCTGTGCTCTTGCCTCGCGGTCACTGTGTGCCATCACGACTGATGTCTTCTCCAGCTCCTCTCTATCCAGAAGCAACAAGGAAAATGGCACCGGCTCTCACTCACCGAGCATTTCCAGCAGCCTTCGACTTGCCTCTTCCCGGGCCAGCTGGATGACGTGATCACTGCGCCACCCATCACCCTGAGTGGTCCCGAACAAGGCTGCGCCCACTGCTCACGTCGTCGCTTACCCGGTGGGCCGGTGTTCATCTTGAACCGCGCCCTCTTCTTGTGAGCTACTCCTCTTCTGGGCCGGACCTTAGCTGATAGACGTCTCCAGGCCGGCCTCAGGATGGGTTGGGTGAATTTTGGCGCCTCCATGGGCTATCTCCGCCCACGAAAGGTCAGTCTTTTACCGCCAATCTCCGCCATCTTGGGACTCACGTTGCCGACCGCCATCTTGGTCCGCCCTTTTGTTTCGTACGTTTTTCATCAACTTCATCCTTATCCGGCATCTTCTCTCTCTTGCCACAGGACCGGTTCACCCCGCTGTTTGGATGCGAGGACTTCGCATCCTGCCGACTACGCCAAATGTAACGGGGGGCAGGGTGGTAGTCATGGGCGAGTGTTGTAGTGTTTTCTTCATCACCCTGGCCCGCTACAGAAATATGGGAACGTGCTTGTCCCTGGGTGTGACTCGGACCTAGGGGAAGCTGCCTATGGACTTTCTCGTGGGGAAGCTCCTGTTTCTACCCACGGCTCCCAATTCCTGACTCTAGCAGGGACTACCTCGCTTCTGAGGCTCCCTAGTCCGGGCACGTCCATTACTGCCTATCGGCTGGAAGAGGCCAGGATCCACATATTGACCTTTAGAGTATAGGTTATACTGTGGTGTGCCCGTTCCTGTTAATCCTCCTGGTTTCTTCCACACACACCCATCTCTCTTCTTCTCTGTGCTCTCAGCACATCTTTCCTCTCTCACTGACTCCTCTTAACTCCCTAAGATGACCGAATCTAACCTCCCAGAGATCCCTCAGTCCCTAGCTTGTCACTGAAGGCGGCCCCCAAACTTGTTAACCCTGTGTCCCCCTGACATAAGGGTAATGTAATATCAAACAGTACCTCTGCTGCCATCTAAAGGTCGTACCGGAAAACAAGGGTTTTTCAGGTGACTAAAACATACACAGTTATTAAAACAGTACAGTTCTATAAGGGAGTGGAGTGGACATTCTCCACTCATCCCCTCACAGGGCTTCCTTCTCCCTGGTTAGTGGACTCTATAGATGATGTCGCCAACCTTTTCGACTACTTCATAGGGCCCTGCCACTTGGCCAGGAATTTGCTCTCCACCGTAGGAACCAGTACCCGATCCCCAGGGTTGAAGTGTCTCACCCTCGCTGATCTATTGTACACCCTTGACTGTGCCTCTTGTGCTTTGAGGAGGTGTTCTTTCACAATGGGCATCACCTCTGCAATCCTCTCTTGCATCAGGGCCACGTGTTTGATCACACTCCTGTAGGGTGTAGACTGCGCCTCCCTGGTCTCCTTTGCTACGTCCAGGAGTTCGCTGAGGGTGTTGGCTAGGGCTGGCGTCAGCACCCGGTTCACCCGGGCAAGTGCCGTGGCCCTGAGCAGGCCGGGGGGCCCACTTACCGTCGGGCTCCCCCGGCGCGCTATGGGACCCATGAGCGGAGGAGAGCGGTGTCAGCGCCCACTCCCCCCCCCGCTTGCTCAGGGCCCCGGCAGCCGGCGGCACAATACTTACCTCTCCACGTGCCTCCGCAGCAGCTCCAGTCTCTTCCGCGGCTACTGCACTGTGACGTCTCCGGTCAGAGGGTGCGGTGACATCTTTACACCGCGCTCTCTCCTGAGCCATCACAGCGCAGAGCGGGAAGACGTCAACGCGGGTGAAGAGTCCGGAGCAGCGGCAGCAGGTGAGGAGGAGTGAGGTGAGTATTTGATTTTTTTTTTAATATGCATGGAGGCATTTTATGGTGGGGGGGGGGACAAGTGTCATCCTGCATGGGGCATTATATGGGGGGGGGAGACAAGTGCCATCCTGCATGGGGCATTATATGGGGGGGGGCAAGTGACATCCTGCATGGGGCAATATATGGGGGGGAACAAGTGACATCCTGCATGGGGCATTATATGAGGAGGGTGAACAAGTGTCATCCTGCATGGGGCATTATATGGGGGGAACAAGTGTCATCCTGCATGGGGCATTATATGGGGGGGGGCAAGTGACATCCTGCATGGGGCAATATATGGGGGGGAACAAGTGACATCCTGCATGGGGCATTATATGAGGAGGGTGAACAAGTGTTATCCTGCATGGGGCATTATATGGGGGGGAACAAGTGTCATCCTGCATGGGGCATTATATGGGGGAGGGGACAAGTGACATCCTGCATGGGGCAATATATGGGGGGGAACAAGTGACATCCTGCAAGGGGCATTATATGGGGGGTGAACAAGTGCCATCCTGCATGGGGCATTATATGGGGGGGGAGACAAGTGCCATCCTGCATGGGGCATTATATGGGGGGGGGGGAGACAAGTGCCATCCTGCATGGGGCATTATATGGGGGGGGGACAAGTGACATCCTGCATGGGGCAATATATGGGGGGGAACAAGTGACATCCTGCATGGGGCATTATATGAGGAGGGTGAACAAGTGTCATCCTGCAAGGGGCATTATATGGGGGGTGAACAAGTGTCATCCTGCATGGGGCATTATATGGGGGGGGAACAAGTGTCATCCTGCATGGGGCATTATATGAGGAGGGTGAACAAGTGACATCCTGCATGGGGCATTATATGGGGAGGTGTCATCCTGCATGGGGCATTATATGGGGGGTGAATAAGTGACATCCGGCATGGGGCATTATATGAGGAGGGTGAACAAGTGTCATCCTGCATGGGGCATTATATGGGGGGGGGGGACAAGTGTCATCCTGCATGGGGCATTATATGAGGAGGGTGAACAAGTGACATCCTGCATGGGGCATTATATGGGGAGGTGTCATCCTGCATGGGGCATTATATGGGGGGTGAACAAGTGACATCCTGCATGGGGCATTATATGGGGGGTGAACAAGTGTCATCCTGCATGGGGCATTATATGAGGAGGGTGAACAAGTGTCATCCTGCATGGGGCATTATATGGGGGGTGAACAAGTGTCATCCTGCATGGGGCATTATATGGGGGGTGAACAAGTGTCATCCTGCATGGGGCATTATATGAGGAGGGTGAACAAGTGTCATCCTGCATGGGGCATTATATGAGGAGGGTGAACAAGTGACATCCTGCATGGGGCATTATATGAGGAGGGTGAACAAGTGTCATCCTGCATGGGGCATTATATGGGGGGGGGGGGACAAGTGACATCCTGCGTGGGGCATTATATGAGGAGGGTGAACAAGTGTCATCCTGCATGGGGCATTATATGGGGGGGGACAAGTGACATCCTGCATGGGGTATTATATGAGGAGGGTGAACAAGTGTCATCCTTCATGGGGCATTATATGAGGAGGGTGAACAAGTGACATCCTGCATGGGGCATTATATGGGGGGTGAACAAGTGACATCCTGCATGGGGCATTATGTGAGGAAGGTGAACAAGTGCCATCCTGCATGGGGCATTTTATGAGGAGGGTGAACAAGTGACATCTTGCATGGGGCATTATATGGGGGGGGAACAAGTGTCATCCTGCATGGGGCATTATATGAGGAGGGTGAACAAGTGTCATCCTTCATGGGGCATTATATGGGGGGTGAACAAGTGTCATCCTGCATGGGGCATTATATGGGGGGGGGACAAGTGACATCAGGCATGGGGCATTATATGGGGGGGGAAGTGACATCCTGCATGGGGTATTATATGGGGGGGACAAGTGACATCTTGCATGGGGCATTATATGGGGGGGGTGAACAAGTGTCATCCTGCATGGGGCATTATAAAGGGGGGGGGACAAGTGACATCCTGCATGGGGCATTATATGAGGAGGGTGAACAAGTGTCATCCTGCATGGGGCATTATATGGTGGGGGGGGACAAGTGACATCCTGCATGGGGCATTATATGGGGGGGGGACAATTGACATCCTGCATGGGGCATTATATGGGGACGACGACAAGTGACGTCCTGCATGGGGCATTATATGGGGGGGACGACAAGTGACATCCTGCATGGGGCATTATATGGGGGGGGAGTGACATCCTGCATGGGGCATTATATGAGGAGGGTGAACAAGTGTCATCCTGCATGGGGCATTATATGGGGGGGACAAGTGACATCCTGCATGGGGCAATATATGGGGGGGGACAAGTGACATCCTTCATGGGGCATTATATGGGGGGGAACAAGTGACATCCTGCATGGAGAATTATATGAGGAGGGTGAACAAGTGTCATCCTGCATGGGGCATTATATGGCGGGGGAACAAGTGACATCCTGCATGGGGCATTATATGGGGGGGGGGAACAAGTAACATCCTGCATGGGGCATTATATGGGGACGACGACAAGTGACGTCCTGCACGGGGCATTATATGGGGGGGGGCAAGTGACATCCTGCATGGGGCAGTATATGAGGGGGGGCAGTGACATCCTGCATGGGGTATTATATGAGGAGGGTGAACAAGTGACATCCTGCATGGGGCATTATATGGGGGGGGGACAAGTGACATCCTGCATGGGGCATTATATGGGGGGGACAAGTGCCATCCTGCATGGGGCATTATATGGGAGGGGACAAGTGACATCCTGCATAGTGCATTATATGGGGGGGGCAAGTGACATCCTGCATGGGGCATTATATGAGGAGGGTGAACAAGTGTCATCCTGCATGGGGCATTATATGGGGGGGGACAAGTGACATCCTGCATGGGGCAATATATGGGGGGGAACAAGTGACATCCTGCATGGGGCATTATATGAGGAGGGTGAACAAGTGTCATCCTGCATGGGGCATTATATGGGGGGGACAAGTGACATCCTGCATGGGGCATTATATGGGGGGGGACAAGTGACATCCTGCATGGGGCATTATATGGGGGGGCAAGTGACATCCTGCATGGGGCATTATATGGGGGGGGGCAAGTGACATCCTGTATTGGGCAATATATGGTGGGGAACAAGTGACATCCTGCATGGGGCATCATATGAGGAGGGTGAACAAGTGACACCCTGCATGGGGCATTATATGAGGAGGGTGAACAAGTGACATCCTGCATGGGGCAATATATGGGGGGGAACAAGTGACATCCTGCATGGGGCATTATATGGGGGGGGCAAGTGCCATCCTGCATGGGGCATTATATGGGGGGGGGGACAAGTGACATCCTGCATGGGGCATTATATGAGGAGGGTGAACAAGTGTCATCCTGCATGAGGCATTATATGAGGAGGGTGAACAAGTGTCATCCTGCATGGGGCATTATATGGGGGGAACAAGTGACGTCCTGCATGGGGCATTATATGAGGAGGGTGAACAGGTGTCATCCTGCATGGGGCATTATATGGGGGGGACAAGTGACATCCTGCATGGGGCATTATATGGGGGGGGACAAGTGTCATCCTGCATGGGGCATTATATGAGGAGGGTGAACAAGTGACATCCTGCATGGGGCATTATATGGGGGGGGGACAAGTGACATCCTGCATGGGGCATTATGTGGGGGGGGAGTGACATCCTGCATGGGGCATTATATGAGGAGGGCGAACAAGTGACATCCTGCATGGGGCATTATATGAGGAGGGTGAACAAGTGACATCCTGCATGGGGCATTATATGAGGAGGGTGAACAAGTGACATCCTGCATGGGGCATTATATGGGGGGGGAGTGACATCCTGCATGGGGCATTATATGGGGGGGAGTGACATCCTGCATGGGGCATTATATGGGGAGGTGACATCCTGCATGGGGCATTATATGGGGGGGGAGGTGACGTCCTGCATGGGGCATTATATGGGGGGAGAGGTGACATCCTACATGGGGCATTATATGGGGGGGACAAGTGACATCCTGCATGGGGCATTATATGGGGGGGAACAAGTGACATCCTACATGGGGCATTATATGAGGAGGGTGAACAAGTGACATCCTGCGTAGGGCATTATATGGGGGGGGAACAAGTGACATCCTGCATGGGGCATTATATGGGGGGGGACAAGTGACATCTTGCATGGGGCATTATATGGGGGGGAACAAGTGACATCCTGCATGGGGCATTATATGGGGGGGGAACAAGTGACACCCTGCATGGGGCATTATAAGGCAGGGTGGTGACATCCTTAATGGGGAATTATGTGGGGGCCAGTATTCTGTATGGAGCGTTATAAGGGGGCCAGTATCCTCTAAGGAGCGTTACATGGGGGCCAGTATCCTGTATGGAGCATTATATGGGGACCAGTATCCTGTATGGAGCGTTATAGGGGGCCAGTATCCTGTATGGAGCATTATATGGGGACCAGTATCCTGTATGGAGTGTTATATGGGGACCAGTATCCTGTATGGAGCATTATATGGGGACCAGTATCCTGTATGGAGCGTTATATAGGGACCAGTATCCTGTATGGAGCGTTATATAGGGACCAGTATTCTGCATGGAGCGTTATATGGTGCCCATTATACTGTATGGAGGACTATGTGGTGCCCATAATACTGTATGGAGGACTATACTGTCCTGTCTGCACCGTACGTTGAGAGAATTCGCCGGTTTCTGAGCTATTGTAGAATTTACAATAGATATCGCTCATGTAATTTAAGAAGTGAAATCTTTGGCCTTGTACTATATCTATATTTCTCTGCGGGATCTGTGCATCATGAATCGTGGTATGTGTTAAAGGGGCCACTGAGACTCTTTCGCCCGGGGCCCAGAAAAACCTGGAGCCGACCCTGGTGTTGGCCATATAACAGCTCAAACGGAGAGAATCCGGTAGAGGCCTGTGGGACTTCACTAATGGAGAACAGAAGGTACAGCAGTAGACAGTTCTAGTCCCGGCCGTCTTTCTCTACGACTTTCTTCAACATGGCCTTCAAGGTTTTATTAAACCTGTCCACCAAGCCGTCTGTCTGTGGGTGGTAGACTGAGGTCCTGAGTTGTGTGATTCGCAGGGCTTTGCACAACTCCCTCATCACCCTTGACATAAATGGGGTCCCTTGGTCCGTTAGGAACTCCTTAAGCAACCCCGTTCTAGAAAAGATGTGGACCAGCTCCCGGGAAGAGAACTTTGGGTCAGCTCAAGTTCAGGACTTGACCTTGAAAGGGGCGTGGGACAATGTTACTGTGTGTAATGGTGTTGCTCAAGAGCTGGGGGGGAACACCAGGTACCCACACTTTGCAGTTCAGCAGGAGCTATTTTACTGGGAGACCAAACTAAAAGGTGAAGAGGTAGTGGAACAGCTGTTAATTCCAGGGCCATACCGTCGGAGGGTATTAGACATGGCCCACTCACATATTCTGGGGGGGATACCTAGGGTGTAACGGGTGTGTCAGAAGTGACAGACAGTCGCCCTGCAGTTGGTTGCAGGAGATCTCTACGTTTAACATTGCAGACACCTTCTTAGAGGCTGTCTCTCTAGGACCCAGCTGCTACCTTCCTCTGGCTAATTAACACCATGGCCTGGGTGTATAAATACCTGCTGTCTGCTGGGAGGAGGTGCTGGCGATACTCACATTACCCTTTGTGAAGGCTTGGAGCAAATGCATTACTTCATCCTCTCTGGAGCTATGAGGACGGGTGTTCATCTATCTGAAGTCGACTAAAAGCTAAAAGTCATCTTCCCTTGTTTGTTCCCCCTTGTTGTCTTTAAGTGGTCAGTGGGGATCAACTAGCGCTCATCCTTCTCTCTTCCCTAGCCAGGGCCCAACCCCAGGGAAAGACAGGGCGAGGTTCACGTGTGGCGATTGGTGAAGAGCCAATACAGGGACGTTAGTGGAGACAGGGTGATATTAGATCAGCCTAGGAGGTCTCCAATCACCCCTTTCCCTAGAGTCTGGGCTCCCTTTCCCTTTGTGTTGCTCTAAGTCTTTCCCACACCTTGCATGACATAGGGGTTGAGAAAACCCAGGAGAGAATAATGAGGAGGTTCTATTGGCCAGGATGTTACCAGGAAATCTTAAACTATTGTAGGTGCTGCCCCACCTGCCAGATAACCGCGCTCACCTCCCACTTCCGTAGTTCCTTAGTTCCACTAGCTGTGATAGAGGTTCCCTCTGAGAGGATTGCCATGGACCTCGTGGGTCCCTTAGTTAAATCGGCCCGGGGCCACCAATACATCCTGGTGGTCATGGACTATGCGACCCGGTACCCCGAAGCGGTACCCCTAAGGAACTCGTTCAGTAAAAGTATAGCCCTTGAGCTGGTCCATATTTTTGCTCGGACAGGTCTGCCAAAAGAGATTTTGACAGACCAAGGAACCCCCTTCATGAGCAAGGTGATGAAGGAGTTATGTAGAGTCCTTCAGATTGCCCAGATTCGGATCTCAGTTTACCATCTGAAGATGGACGGCCTAGTGGAATGCTTGAACAAGACCTTACAGACGATGCTCAGGAAGGTCGTTGAAAAGGATGGGCGAGACCGGGATTACCTGCTCCCATTTCTACTTTTCTCCGGCAGAGAAGTTCCTCAAGCCTCCACTGGCTTCTCTTCATTTGAGCTCCTGTATGAACAGCATCCAAGAGGTCTCCTAGACATCGCCAAGGAAACCTGGGAGGCCGAGGTCACGCCCCACTGGAGCATCATCGAACATGTCGCCCAGTTACAGGAGAGAATGGCGAAGGTGATGCCCATCGTGAAGGAACATTTCCTCCAGGCGCAGGAAGCCCAGGCGAGGGTGTATAACCGGTCGGCAAGGCTGAGACAGTTCCAGCCTAGGGATCGCATTCTGGTCTCATTCCCACTGTTGAAAGTAAGTTCTTGGCCAAGTGGCAAGGCCCCATATGCGGTGGTGGATAAACTCGGTGAAGTGAACTACAGAGTCCACCAGCCTGGCCGGAGAAAGCCACACTAGGTGTATCATGTAAACCTGCTCAAGCCGTGGCGAGATCGGGAACTCTGGGAAGGCCACTCCCGAAGGCCAGGTGGAAGATGTCACGATAGTGGAGACCCTTTTGCCAGCCCAGAAGCAACAATGTCGAGAACTGCTCCAGCAGAATTGGGACCTGTTCTCAAAGTTGCCGAGGCATACCCAGATCGTAGAACATGATGTGCTAACAGAGCCGCATGTAAGGGTGAACCTGAAGCCATACAGGATTCCTGAAGAATGCCGGGAGATGATCTCGGCCGAGGTGAAGAGGATGTTAGACCTCGGGGTGATACAGGAGTCAAAGAGTGTATGGTCATGCCCCATCGTCCTGGTGCCAAAACCCAATGGAAAGTGGAGGCTGAATGAGGTGTCCAAGTGCGACGCATACCCGATGCCCCGCGTCGATGAACTCATTGAGAGGCTGGGACCGGCGAGGTATATTACCACCCTCGACCTGATGAAGGGCTATTTGGCATTTCCCCATGTCCCAGACGGCCAAGGAGAAGTTGGCTTTCTCTACACCTGATGGGTGCTTTCAATACACTTGGATGTCGTTCGGACTACAGGGGGCCTCAGCCACCTTCCAGAGGGCTATGGATCGGATCCTAGCCTCACATAAAAAGTATACCGCAGCCTATTTTAACGATATTGTAGTCTTTAGCCCAGACTGGGCTAGTCATCTACTTAAACTCCAGGCCTTTCTGGATGCTCTGAGGAAGGTGGGATTTACTATAAATCTGAGAAAACGTGCCGTTAGAAAGGAGGAGGCCAAGTACTTGGACTATCGGGAGAGGCGAAATAAAGTCACAAGTCAATAAAGTGGAGGCAATCCAGACCTGGCCGCAACCGCTCTCCAAGAAGCAAGTGAGAGTGTTCCTGGGAATTGTGGGATATTACTGGCTGTAGCGCCGGTGTCTCTGCCTCCTGCCCGGCAGACGCCGACCCCCTTACTGCAGTGGCTCTGCTCCGGCGTCCTCCGCTCCTCTGGCTGTGAGATCCCCGGGTACTGTGCTTAGGGCGCGCTCCTTGATTTTTAAAGGGGCCGCATGCGCCGTCCTAATATGTCCCTGGTCAATGGCCAGAGGACAGTCGATATTTTAGGCACCTCCTCCAAGATGGAGGTGCCTGTACAATGTTGTCGTTTGTGTGCTAACACTCTCTCCAGCCCTCAGGTCCCAGCCGTGCCCGCCAGCCTGTCTATCAGCCGTGCCCGCCAGCTTGGCTATCAGCCGTGCCCGCCAGCCAGTCTATCAGCCGTGCTCGCCAGCCTGTCTATCAGCCGTGCTCGCCAGCCTGTCTATCAGCCGTGCCTGCCAATCTGCCTATCTGCTGTGCCCGACAATCAGCCTGCCAGCCGAGCCTGTCCATCAGTCAGTTCCGTCCGCCTGCCTACCAGCCATGCACATCTGTCTGCCCATCTGTCGTGCCAGTCAGCTTCGGCTATCAACCCCGTGGGAGTCACCTGCTCTCACACGAGATCGGTCCCAGAGTGGCACCTGGTTCACCTTCCCGGTCCCTCCTTGGTTCACGGAGTTGACTAAGCCGTAGTGTAGCCAGGGTCTGTCCGGGTAGGCACTTAGTTACGCCCCTCTGGTCCCTCCTTGTACCACGGCACAGAGGTTCCACCATCCGGACCCGTAACACCGGCGATTTATCCCAAATTTTGCCATGATGGCTGCGCCACTTACGGATCTCCTAAAAGGCACCAGATCAACCATGGTGAAGTTGACGGAGGAAACAAAGACAGCGTTTCAAAGCTAGCACTGTGTAGGTCCTGGTCGTACCAGACTTCAAGAAAGAATTTGTGGTCCAGACGGACGCTTCAGGAGATAAATGGGGAAGAATATCCCATTCTCTATCTGAGCCGGAAGCTCTCATCCTCCGAGAAAAACTACGCAATAGTAGAAAAAGAGTGTATAGCCATAAAGTGGGCCGTAGATACACTGAGATATTACCTATTAGGCCGGAAATTTAGACTGGTATCAGACCATGCCCCTTTGAGATGGTTGAGAGAAAAGAGAGGTAAAAATGCCAGGGTAACTAGATGGTTCTTAGGTCTTCAGGACTTTAATTTAGGTGGAGCATAGGCCCGGGAAGTTACACGGGAACGCTGATGCCCTCTCTAGGATTCCCTGTCTGGTGTCTGAAGGTGCCCAAACCCCCGGCTTTGGGCAGGGGGGGGGGGGATATGTGACAGAGTCACTGGAGGTGTATGTGAGGGGAGGTATGTCTCACTACGGCTGTTAGGACTGAACCTAGAACTTTTTTCCTAGCATGTTATGTGTTGGGGGTGTAATCACCATTTTGAAGGGTGTGGTTTTGGGTGAATGACATAAAGATTGGGTGGGAAGTCATTCACCATACCTCCCCTCAGGGTGTGGCTGAGCAAGGTTAAATGCTCAGTCACTATTTTTCTTTCTGTTGTTGTGTTTGGAGAGGGAAGGTCTCCAGACTGGGGAAGCCATAGTTCAGGAAGGAGCTGAAGGCTGGGCTACAACCTGTGTGGGCGAACCCCACACTGCTATGGACTGTGCTATCATTTATCTTTTGTTTTGTCGTTTTGCCAGTAAGGCCGTGTTTATTTTTGCTGGAGCTGCGGGGTTTTATGCTATATAATAAAGCCTGCAGAGAAAATACGGTTCCTGAGTCTACTTCCGAAAGCGGATGAGTGAGTCGTCTTACCACAATAGTAAGAATAGTTCTGTTCCCGTAGCTATGTAGTAAGAATGATTCTGTATTTATAAAGTAAGAGTTGTTCTATACATATGTATATATATATATTTTTTTTTTCTTATATATATTTTTTTTGTCGCAAGAATGGTTCTGTTGCCATATCAAAACTATAAAAGTAAGCTTGGTTTAGTATCTATGTAGTAATAATTTTTCTTTTCCTGTAGCTATGTAGTAAGAATGGTTCTGTATCTGAATAGTGAGAAAGGTTCCGTTACCATACCAAAACAATAAAACAATATAATAAGATTGATTTTGTTATGTACAGTATCTATGTAGTAAGAATTGTTCTGGTTCTGTATATTTATAGTAAGAATGGTTCTGTATTTAGTATATAGTAAGAATGGCTCTATACTTATATATTAAGAATGGCCTAGTTCTGTATCTATATAATAACAATTGATCTGTATGTATATAGTCAGAATGGTTCTGTTACTGCATCTATGTAGTAAGAAGTGTTTTGTTCTTGTATCTATATCATACGAATGGTTTTGTATACATATAGTAAGAATCGTTCTGTTATCATATTGAAACTATAGAGTAAGCTTGTTTCTGTTTTGTATCTATATAGTAAGAATTATTCTGTTCCTGTATCTATGTAGTAAGAATTGTTCTATTGTGTATCTATAACATAATAATGTTCTATACTTGTCTAGTAAGAATGGTTTTATTATGTATATATGTAGTAAGAATACTTATGTATCTATGTTGTATCAATGACACTGTTCTGCTATGTAGTAAGCTTTGTTGTGTATCTATGTAGTAAGCTTGATTTTGTTCTATATGTATGTAGAAAGCTTGGTTCTGTATCTATGTAGTAAGCTTGGTTCTGTATCTATGTAGTAAGCCTGATTCTGTTACCATATCTTTGTAGAGCTAAGAACCTCACTTTTTCTGTGTAGTAATAATATGATTCATGTATTCAGGGTCTGCAGTGAGTACTGCAGTATAGTGTTTGCACTTACATTTGCACTGAATTGACAGCATATATGCTCTTGAATGTGAGAATAATACGTCCAGTCATGTTTTAGAACTCTGGATGAATTTAAGATCCTGTTAACTCCCCTGTCCTTATCAGTCAGGTAGAGGTAAAGGGTTAAGGACGGTTCACAACTGATGGACGGGCACTTTATGCTCTCCTCCTGGCTGAAATTGCCAGCCAACCCGTGCACAATGTAATAATGTCTATACCGCTCAGTGGATCTAGAGCAGATATGGTCCCAGCGCTCTCTCAGCTGCCCCAGCGACTCGTCCATCTGCTGCTCATCCTCCGGCAGTCGGATCTTCTCACGTAGAGCGCGGCCGCTGCGCAAAGTTGCTTCATATATGGGACGTTTGGACCAGAGGATTTTTTGAAAACTCTGCAATAGAGGAGAAATTATTGTCACAGTGTAAAGCGACTCTTGGGGTCAGTGACGTCACGGTGTAACACGACTCCTGGTGTCAGTGACGTCACAGTGTAAAGTGACTCCTGGGGTCAGTGACGTCACAGTGTAACGTGACTCCTGGTGTCAGTGACGTCACAGTGTAACGCTACTCCTGGTGTCAGTGACGTCACAGTGTAACGCTACTCCTGGTGTCAGTGATGTCACAGTGTAACATGACTCCTGGTGTCAGTGATGTCACAGTGTAACAGGACTCCTGGTGTCAGTGACGTCACAGTGTAACGCTACTCCTGGGGTCAGTGACGTCACAGTGTAAAGTGACTCCTGGGGTCAGTGACGTCACAGTGTAACACGACTCCTGGTGTCAGTGACGTCACAGTGTAACACGACTCCTGGTGTCAGTGACATCACAGTGTAACGCTACTCCTGGTGTCAGTGACGTCACAGTGTAACACGACTCCTGGTGTCAGTGACGTCACAGTGTAACGCTACTCCTGGGGTCAGTGACGTCACAGTGTAAAGTGACTCCTGGGGTCAGTGACGTCACAGTGTAACACGACTCCTGGTGTCAGTGACGTCACAGTGTAACATGACTCCTGGTGTCAGTGACGTCACAGTGTAACGTGACTCTTGGTGTCAGTGACGTCACAGTGTAACGCTACTCCTGGTGTCAGTGATGTCACAGTGTAACACGACTCCTGGTGTCAGTGACGTCACAGTGTAACGTGACCCCTGGTGTCAGTGACGTCACAGTGTAACATGATTCCTGGTGTCAGTGACGTCACAGTGTAACGTGACCCCTGGTGTCAGTGACGTCACAGTGTAACATGACTCCTGGTGTCAGTGACGTCACAGTGTAACGTGACTCTTGGTGTCAGTGACGTCACAGTGTAACGCTACTCCTGGTGTCAGTGATGTCACAGTGTAACACGACTCCTGGTGTCAGTGATGTCACAGTGTAAAGCGACTCCTGGGGTCAGTGACGTCACGGTGTAACACGACTCCTGGTGTCAGTGACGTCATAGTGTAAAGTGACTCCTGGGGTCAGTGACGTCACAGTGTAACGTGACTCCTGGTGTCAGTGACGTCACAGTGTAACGCTACTCCTGGTGTCAGTGACGTCACAGTGTAACGCTACTCCTGGTGTCAGTGATGTCACAGTGTAACATGACTCCTGGTGTCAGTGATGTCACAGTGTAACATGACTCCTGGTGTCAGTGACGTCACAGTGTAACGCTACTCCTGGGGTCAGTGATGTCACAGTGTAAAGTGACTCCTGGGGTCAGTGACGTCACAGTGTAACACGACTCCTGGTGTCAGTGACGTCACAGTGCAACGTGACTCCTGGTGTCAGTGACGTCACAGTGTAACGCTACTCCTGGTGTCAGTGATGTCACAGTGTAACGCTACTCCTGGTGTCAGTGATGTCACAGTGTAACATGACTCCTGGTGTCAGTGATGTCACAGTGTAACAGGACTAATGGTGTCAGTGACGTCACAGTGTAACGCTACTCCTGGGGACAGTGACGTCACAGTGTAAAGTGACTCCTGGGGTCAGTGACATCACAGTGTAACACGACTCCTGGTGTCAGTGACGTCACAGTGTAACACGACTCCTGGTGTCAGTGACGTCACAGTGTAACGCTACTCCTGCTGTCAGTGACGTCACAGTGTAACACGACTCCTGGTGTCAGTGACGTCACAGTGTAACGCTACTCCTGGGGTCAGTGACGTCACAGTGTAAAGTGACTCCTGGGGTCAGTGACGTCACAGTGTAACACGACTCCTGGTGTCAGTGACGTCACAGTGTAACATGACTCCTGGTGTCAGTGACGTCACAGTGTAACGTGACTCTTGGTGTCAGTGACGTCACAGTGTAACGCTACTCCTGGTGTCAGTGATGTCACAGTGTAACACGACTCCTGGTGTCAGTGACGTCACAGTGTAACGTGACTCCTGGTGTCAGTGACGTCACAGTGAAACATGACTCCTGGTGTCAGTGACGTCACAGTGTAACGTGACTCTTGGTGTCAGTGACGTCACAGTGTAACGCTACTCCTGGTGTCAGTGATGTCACAGTGTAACACGACTCCTGGTGTCAGTGATGTCACAGTGTAAAGCGACTCCTGGGGTCAGTGACGTCACGGTGTAACGTGACTCCTGGTGTCAGTGACGTCACAGTGTAACGCTACTCCTGGTGTCAGTGACGTCACAGTGTAACGCTACTCCTGGTGTCAGTGACGTCACAGTGTAAAGTGACTCCTGGGGTCAGTGACGTCACAGTGTAACACGACTCCTGGTGTCAGTGATGTCACAGTGTAACATGACTCCTGGTGTCAGTGACGTCACAGTGTAACGCTACTCCTGGGGTCAGTGACGTCACAGTGTAAAGTGACTCCTGGGGTCAGTGACGTCACAGTGTAACACGACTCCTGGTGTCAGTGACGTCACAGTGCAACGTGACTCCTGGTGTCAGTGACGTCACAGTGTAACGCGACTCCTGGTGTCAGTGACGTCACAGTGTAACACGACTCCTGGTGTCAGTGACGTCACAGTGTAACGCTACTCCTGGGGTCAGTGACGTTATAGTGTAAAGTGACTCCTGGGGTCAGTGACATCACAGTGTAACACGACTCCTGGTTTCAGTGACATCACAGTGTAACACGACTCCTGGTTTCAGTGACGTCACAGTGTCAGGGTAAAAGAGAATATATATATATTTTGTAACTTTTATACTTTTGTAACTTTTATATGCTTTTTTGCTAATGTACTAACCACCATTTTGTGTTCTATAACAATAAGCTTTCCTTGCTACATATTACTCAAATCGAAACTTAAACTAAGACAGTTCCAGTGTTGCCAAGACTCATTCCAGAGAAACGAAACAAGATTATAAGCTGACGGCTGCAATATCTGCCCAGAGACTGAGATAAGGAGATGAGGACCAATCAGGAGTGGCCAGACACTGGACTTTCATGGCTTACCCCGCTCCGGACAACCCCTTTTCCCTCCCCATTATGTAGTGTATTTAGGTTTGTGCATGCGGAAATAAAGGCAGAACATTGCTGAGATCGTGGCTTGCCAGTAGCCTTCTGAGCATGCTCTGAGTTTGAACCAGCTTGTTGTCTGACTCATTCTTTGAATGGTTGACCCATGCTCATAGTTTGAATTTGGAGTGACTGGAGGACGAGTGATTTGTTGTCACGACCCCCACAACAGTGTAACACGACTCCTGGTGTCAGTGACGTCACAGTGTAACGTGACTCCTGGTGTCAGTGACGTCACAGTGTAACGTGACTCCTGGTGTCAGTGACGTCACAGTGTAACGCGACTCCTGGTGTCAGTGACGTCACAGTGTAACACGACTCCTGGTGTCAGTGACGTCACAGTGTAACACGACTCCTGGTGTCAGTGACGTCACAGTGTAACACGACTCCTGGTGTCAGTGACGTCACAGTGTAACGCGACTCCTGGTGTCAGTGACGTCACAGTGTAACGCGACTCCTGGTGTCAGTGACGTCACAGTGTAACATGACTCCTGGTGTCAGTGACGTCACAGTGTAACGTGACTCTTGGTGTCAGTGACGTCACAGTGTAACGCTACTCCTGGTGTCAGTGATGTCACAGTGTAACACGACTCCTGGTGTCAGTGACGTCACAGTGTAACGCGACTCCTGGTGTCAGTGACGTCACAGTGTAACACGACTCCTGGTGTCAGTGACGTCACAGTGTAACACGACTCCTGGTGTCAGTGACGTAACAGTGTAACGCGACTTCTGGGGTCAGTGACGTCACAGTGTAACGCTACTCCTGGGGTCAGTGACGTCACAGTGTAACGCGACTCCTGGGGTCAGTGACGTCACAGTGTAACGCGACTCCTGGGGTCAGTGACGTCACAGTGTAACGCGACTCCTGGGGTCAGTGATATCACAGTGTAACGCGACTCCTGGGGTCAGTGACGTCACAGTGTAACGCAACTCCTGGGGTCAGTGACGTCACAGTGTAACGTGACTCCTGGGGTCAGTGACGTCACAGTGTAACAAGACTCCTGGTGACAGTGATGTCACAGTGTAACACGACTCCTGGAGTCAGTGACGTCACAGTGTAACGCGACTCCTGGGATCAGTGACGTCACAGTGTAACGCGACTCCTGGTGTCAGTGACGTCACAGTGTAATGTGACTCCTGGGGTCAGTGATGTCACAGTGTAACGTGACTCCTGGGGTCAGTGATGTCACAGTGTAACACGACTCCTGGTGTCAGTGAAGTCACAGTGTAACGCGACTCCTGGGGTCAGTGACGTCACAGTGTAACAAGACTCCTGGTGTCAGTGATGTCACAGTGTAACAAGACTCCTGGAGTCAGTGACGTCACAGTGTAACGCGACTCCTGGGGTCAGTGACGTCACAGTGTAACGCGACTCCTGGTGACAGTGATGTCACAGTGTAACGCAACTCCTGGTGACAGTGACGTCACAGTGTAACAAGACTCCTGGGGTCAGTGACGTCACAGTGTAACGCGACTCCTGGGATCAGTGACGTCACAGTGTAACTCGACTCCTGGAGTCAGTGACGTCACAGTGTAACGCTACTCCTGGAGTCAGTGACGTCACAGTGTAACAAGACTCCTGGTGACAGTGACGTCACAGTGTAACAAGACTCCTGGGGTCAGTGACGTCACAGTGTAACGCGACTCCTGGGGTCAGTGACGTCACAGTGTAACGCGACTCCTGGAGTCAGTGACGTCATAGTGTAACGCGACTCCTGGGGTCAGTGAAGTCACAGTGTAAAGTGACTCCTGGGGTCAGTGACATCACAGTTTAACGCGACTCCTGGTGTCAGTGACGTCACAGTGTAACGCTACTCCTGGGGTCAGTGACGTCACAGTGTAACATGACTCCTGGTGTCAGTGATGTCACAGTGTAACGGACTCCTGGTGTCAGTGACGTCACAGTGTAACATGACTCCTGGTGTCAGTGATGTCACAGTGTAACGCTACTCCTGGTGTCAGTGATGTCACAGTGTAACACGACTCCTGGTGTCAGTGACGTCACAGTGTAACACGACTCCTGGTGTCAGTGACGTCACAGTGAAACATGACTCCTGGTGTCAGTGACGTCACAGTGTAACGTGACTCTTGGTGTCAGTGACGTCACAGTGTAACGCTACACCTGGTGTCAGTGATGTCACAGTGTAACACGACTCCTGGTGTCAGTGATGTCACAGTGTAAAGCGACTCCTGGAGTCAGTGACGTCACGGTGTAACACGACTCCTGGTGTCAGTGACGTCACAGTGTAAAGTGACTCCTGGGGTCAGTGACGTCACAGTGTAACGTGACTCCTGGTGTCAGTGACGTCACAGTGTAACGCTACTCCTGGTGTAAGTGACGTCACAGTGTAACGCTACTCCTGGTGTCAGTGACGTCACAGTGTAAAGTGACTCCTGGGGTCAGTGACGTCACAGTGTAACACGACTCCTGGTGTCAGTGATGTCACAGTGTAACATGACTCCTGGTGTCAGTGACGTCACAGTGTAACGCTACTCCTGGGGTCAGTGACGTCACAGTGTAAAGTGACTCCTGGGGTCAGTGACGTCACAGTGTAACACGACTCCTGGTGTCAGTGACGTCACAGTGCAACGTGACTCCTGGTGTCAGTGACGTCACAGTGTAACGCGACTCCTGGTGTCAGTGACGTCACAGTGTAACACGACTCCTGGTGTCAGTGACGTCACAGTGTAACGCTACTCCTGGGGTCAGTGACGTCACAGTGTAACGCTACTCCTGGGGTCAGTGACATCACAGTGTAACACGACTCCTGGTTTCAGTGACGTCACAGTGTCAGGGTAAAAGAGAATATATATATATTTTGTAACTTTTATACTTTTGTAACTTTTATATGCTTTTTTGCTAATGTACTAACCACCATTTTGTGTTCTATAACAATAAGCTTTCCTTGCTACATATTACTCAAATCGAAACTTAAACTAAGACAGTTCCAGTGTTGCCAAGACTCATTCCAGAGAAACGAAACAAGATTATAAGCTGACGGCTGCAATATCTGCCCAGAGACTGAGATAAGGAGATGAGGACCAATCAGGAGTGGCCAGACACTGGACTCTCATGGCTTACCCCGCCCCGGACAACCCCTTTTCCCTCCCCATTATGTAGTGTATTTAGATTTGTGCATGCGGAAATAAAGGCAGAACATTGCTGAGATCGTGGCTTGCCAGTAGCCTTCTGAGCATGCTCTGAGCTTGAACCAGCTTGTTGTCTGACTCATTCTTTGAATGGTTGACCCATGCTCATAGTTTGAATTTGGAGTGTCTCTAGGACGAGTGATTTGTCGTCACGACCCCCACAACAGTGTAACACGACTCCTGGTGTCAGTGACGTCACAGTGTAACGTGACTCCTGGTGTCAGTGACGTCACAGTGTAACGTGACTTCTGGTGTCAGTGACGTCACAGTGTAACGTGACTCCTGGTGTCAGTGACGTCACAGTGTAACACGACTCCTGGTGTCAGTGACGTCACAGTGTAACACGACTCCTGGTGTCAGTGACGTCACAGTGTAACGCGACTCCTGGTGTCAGTGACGTCACAGTGTAACATGACTCCTGGTGTCAGTGACGTCACAGTGTAACGTGACTCCTGGGGTCAGTGAAGTCACAGTGTAAAGTGACTCCTGGGGTCAGTGACATCACAGTTTAACGCGACTCCTGGTGTCAGTGACGTCACAGTGTAACGCTACTCCTGGGGTCAGTGACGTCACAGTGTAACATGACTCCTGGTGTCAGTGATGTCACAGTGTAACGGACTCCTGGTGTCAGTGACGTCACAGTGTAACATGACTCCTGGTGTCAGTGATGTCACAGTGTAACGGACTCCTGGTGTCAGTGACGTCACAGTGTAACACGACTCCTGGTGTCAGTGATGTCACAGTGTAACGGACTCCTGGTGTCAGTGATGTCACAGTGTAACACGACTCCTGGTGTCAGTGATGTCACAGTGTAACGTGACTCCTGGTGTCAGTGATGTCACAGTGTAACGTGACTCCTGGTGTCAGTGACGTCACGGTGTAAAGCGACTCCTGGGGTCAGTGACATCACGGTGTAAAGCGACTCCTGGGCTCAGTGATGTCACAGTGTAACGCGACACCTGGTGTCAGTGATGTCACAGTGTACCATGACTCCAGGTGTCAGTGATGTCACAGTGTAACAAGACTCCTGGGGTCAGTGACGTCACAGTGTAACAAGACTCCTGGGGTCAGTGATGTCACAGTGTAACAAGACTCCTGGGGTCAGTGATGCCACAGTGTAACAAGACTCCTGGGGTCAGTGACGTCACAGTGTAACAAGACTCCTGGGGTCAGTGACGTCACAGTGTAACAAGACTCCTGGGGTCAGTGACGTCACAGTGTAACGGACTCCTGGGGTCAGTGACGTCACAGTGTAACAAGACTCCTGGGGTCAGTGACGTCACAGTGTAACGGACTCCTGGGGTCAGTGACGTCACAGTGTAACGGACTCCTGGTGACAGTGATGTCACAGTGTAACAAGACTCCTGGTGACAGTGATGTCACAGTGTAACACGACTCCTGGAGTCAGTGACGTCACAGTGTAACGCGACTCCTGGGATCAGTGACGTCACAGTGTAACGCGACTCCTGGTGTCAGTGACGTCACAGTGTAACGTGACTCCTGGGGTCAGTGATGTCACAGTGTAACGTGACTCCTGGGGTCAGTGATGTCACAGTGTAACACGACTCCTGGTGTCAGTGAAGTCACAGTGTAACGCGACTCCTGGGGTCAGTGACGTCACAGTGTAACAAGACTCCTGGTGTCAGTGATGTCACAGTGTAACAAGACTCCTGGAGTCAGTGACGTCACAGTGTAACGCGACTCCTGGGGTCAGTGACGTCACAGTGTAACGCGACTCCTGGTGACAGTGATGTCACAGTGTAACGCAACTCCTGGTGACAGTGACGTCACAGTGTAACAAGACTCCTGGGGTCAGTGACGTCACAGTGTAACGCGACTCCTGGGATCAGTGACGTCACAGTGTAACTCGACTCCTGGAGTCAGTGACGTCACAGTGTAACGCTACTCCTGGAGTCAGTGACGTCACAGTGTAACAAGACTCCTGGTGACAGTGACGTCACAGTGTAACAAGACTCCTGGGGTCAGTGACGTCACAGTGTAACGCGACTCCTGGGGTCAGTGACGTCACAGTGTAACGCGACTCCTGGAGTCAGTGACGTCATAGTGTAACGCGACTCCTGGGGTCAGTGAAGTCACAGTGTAAAGTGACTCCTGGGGTCAGTGACATCACAGTTTAACGCGACTCCTGGTGTCAGTGACGTCACAGTGTAACGCTACTCCTGGGGTCAGTGACGTCACAGTGTAACATGACTCCTGGTGTCAGTGATGTCACAGTGTAACGGACTCCTGGTGTCAGTGACGTCACAGTGTAACATGACTCCTGGTGTCAGTGATGTCACAGTGTAACGGACTCCTGGTGTCAGTGACGTCACAGTGTAACACGACTCCTGGTGTCAGTGATGTCACAGTGTAACGGACTCCTGGTGTCAGTGATGTCACAGTGTAACGCTACTCCTGGTGTCAGTGATGTCACAGTGTAACACGACTCCTGGTGTCAGTGACGTCACAGTGTAACACGACTCCTGGTGTCAGTGACGTCACAGTGAAACATGACTCCTGGTGTCACTGACGTCACAGTGTAACGTGACTCTTGGTGTCAGTGACGTCACAGTGTAACGCTACACCTGGTGTCAGTGATGTCACAGTGTAACACGACTCCTGGTGTCAGTGATGTCACAGTGTAAAGCGACTCCTGGAGTCAGTGACGTCACGGTGTAACATGACTCCTGGTGTCAGTGACGTCACAGTGTAAAGTGACTCCTGGGGTCAGTGACGTCACAGTGTAACGTGACTCCTGGTGTCAGTGACGTCACAGTGTAACGCTACTCCTGGTGTAAGTGACGTCACAGTGTAACGCTACTCCTGGTGTCAGTGACGTCACAGTGTAAAGTGACTCCTGGGGTCAGTGACGTCACAGTGTAACACGACTCCTGGTGTCAGTGATGTCACAGTGTAACATGACTCCTGGTGTCAGTGACGTCACAGTGTAACGCTACTCCTGGGGTCAGTGACGTCACAGTGTAAAGTGACTCCTGGGGTCAGTGACGTCACAGTGTAACACGACTCCTGGTGTCAGTGACGTCACAGTGCAACGTGACTCCTGGTGTCAGTGACGTCACAGTGTAACGCGACTCCTGGTGTCAGTGACGTCACAGTGTAACACGACTCCTGGTGTCAGTGACGTCACAGTGTAACGCTACTCCTGGGGTCAGTGACGTCACAGTGTAACGCTACTCCTGGGGTCAGTGACATCACAGTGTAACACGACTCCTGGTTTCAGTGACGTCACAGTGTCAGGGTAAAAGAGAATATATATATATTTTGTAACTTTTATACTTTTGTAACTTTTATATGCTTTTTTGCTAATGTACTAACCACCATTTTGTGTTCTATAACAATAAGCTTTCCTTGCTACATATTACTCAAATCGAAACTTAAACTAAGACAGTTCCAGTGTTGCCAAGACTCATTCCAGAGAAACGAAACAAGATTATAAGCTGACGGCTGCAATATCTGCCCAGAGACTGAGATAAGGAGATGAGGACCAATCAGGAGTGGCCAGACACTGGACTCTCATGGCTTACCCCGCCCCGGACAACCGCTTTTCCCTCCCCATTATGTAGTGTATTTAGATTTGTGCATGCGGAAATAAAGGCAGAACATTGCTGAGATCGTGGCTTGCCAGTAGCCTTCTGAGCATGCTCTGAGCTTGAACCAGCTTGTTGTCTGACTCATTCTTTGAATGGTTGACCCATGCTCATAGTTTGAATTTGGAGTGACTGGAGGACGAGTGATTTGTCGTCACGACCCCCACAACAGTGTAACACGACTCCTGGTGTCAGTGACGTCACAGTGTAACGTGACTCCTGGTGTCAGTGACGTCACAGTGTAACGTGACTCCTGGTGTCAGTGACGTCACAGTGTAACGTGACTCCTGGTGTCAGTGACGTCACAGTGTAACACGACTCCTGGTGTCAGTGACGTCACAGTGTAACACGACTCCTGGTGTCAGTGACGTCACAGTGTAACGCGACTCCTGGTGTCAGTGACGTCACAGTGTAACATGACTCCTGGTGTCAGTGACGTCACAGTGTAACGTGACTCCTGGGGTCAGTGAAGTCACAGTGTAAAGTGACTCCTGGGGTCAGTGACATCACAGTTTAACGCGACTCCTGGTGTCAGTGACGTCACAGTGTAACGCTACTCCTGGGGTCAGTGACGTCACAGTGTAACATGACTCCTGGTGTCAGTGATGTCACAGTGTAACGGACTCCTGGTGTCAGTGACGTCACAGTGTAACATGACTCCTGGTGTCAGTGATGTCACAGTGTAACGGACTCCTGGTGTCAGTGACGTCACAGTGTAACACGACTCCTGGTGTCAGTGATGTCACAGTGTAACGGACTCCTGGTGTCAGTGATGTCACAGTGTAACACGACTCCTGGTGTCAGTGATGTCACAGTGTAACGTGACTCCTGGTGTCAGTGACGTCACGGTGTAAAGCGACTCCTGGGGTCAGTGACATCACGGTGTAAAGCGACTCCTGGGCTCAGTGATGTCACAGTGTAACGCGACACCTGGTGTCAGTGATGTCACAGTGTACCATGACTCCAGGTGTCAGTGATGTCACAGTGTAACAAGACTCCTGGGGTCAGTGACGTCACAGTGTAACAAGACTCCTGGGGTCAGTGATGTCACAGTGTAACAAGACTCCTGGGGTCAGTGATGTCACAGTGTAACAAGACTCCTGGGGTCAGTGACGTCACAGTGTAACAAGACTCCTGGGGTCAGTGACGTCACAGTGTAACAAGACTCCTGGGGTCAGTGACGTCACAGTGTAACGGACTCCTGGGGTCAGTGACGTCACAGTGTAAAAAGACTCCTGGGGTCAGTGACGTCACAGTGTAACGGACTCCTGGGGTCAGTGACGTCACAGTGTAACGGACTCCTGGGGTCAGTGATGTCACAGTGTAACGCGACTCCTGGGGTCAGTGACGTCACAGTGTAACGCGACTCCTGGTGTCAGTGACGTCACAGTGTAACGCGACTCCTGGAGTCAGTGACGTCACAGTGTAACGCGACTCCTGGGGTCAGTGATGTCACAGTGTAACGCGACTCCTGGTGTCAGTGACGTCACAGTGTAAAGTGACTCCGGGGGTCAATGACGTCACAGTGTAACACGACTCCTGTTGCCAGTGACGTCACAGTGTAACGCGACTCCTGTTGCCAGTGACGTCACAGTGTAACGCGACTCCTGTTGCCAGTGACGTCACAGTGTAACGCTACTCCTGTTGCCAGTGACGTCACAGTGTAACGCCACTCCTGTTGCCAGTGACGTCACAGTGTAACGTGACTCCTGTTGCCAGTGACGTCACAGTGTTACATGACTCCTAGTGTCAGTGACGTCACCGTTTAACATATAATGTCAGTGACGCCACAGTGTAACAAGACTCCTGGTGTCAGTGACGTCACAGTGTAACATATAATGTCAGTGATGTCACAGTGTAACACAGCTCCTGGTGTCAGTGACGTCACAGTGTAACGCTACTCCTGGGGTCAGTGACGTCATAGTGTAAAGTGACTCCTGGGGTCAGTGACGTCACAGTGTAACACGACTCCTGGTTTCAGTGACGTCACAGTGTAACATGACTCCTGGTGTCAGTGACGTCACAGTGTAACGTGACTCTTGGTGTCAGTGACGTCACAGTGTAACGCTACTCCTGGTGTCAGTGACGTCACAGTGTAACACGACTCCTGGTGTCAGTGACGTCACAGTGTAACACGACTCCTGGTGTCAGTGATGTCACAGTGTAACGCGACTCCTGGGGTCAGTGACGTCACAGTGTAACGTGACTCCTGGGGTCAGTGACGTCACAGTGTAACAAGACTCCTGGTGACAGTGACGTCACAGTGTAACGCGACTCCTGGTGTCAGTGACGTCACAGTGTAACACGACTCCTGGAGTCAGTGACATCACAGTGTAACGCGACTCCTGGGGTCAGTGACGTCACAGTGTAACGCTACTCCTGGGGTCAGTGACGTCACAGTGTAACGCGACTCCTGGGGTCAGTGACGTCACAGTGTAACGCGACTCCTGGAGTCAGTGACGTCACAGTGTAACGCGACTCCTGGGGTCAGTGATATCACAGTGTAACGCGACTCCTGGGGTCAGTGACGTCACAGTGTAACGCAACTCCTGGGGTCAGTGACGTCACAGTGTAACGTGACTCCTGGGGTCAGTGACGTCACAGTGTAACAAGACTCCTGGTGACAGTGATGTCACAGTGTAACACGACTCCTGGAGTCAGTGACGTCACAGTGTAACGCGACTCCTGGGATCAGTGACGTCACAGTGTAACGCGACTCCTGGTGTCAGTGACGTCACAGTGTAATGTGACTCCTGGGGTCAGTGATGTCACAGTGTAACGTGACTCCTGGGGTCAGTGATTTCACAGTGTAACACGACTCCTGGTGTCAGTGAAGTCACAGTGTAACGCGACTCCTGGGGTCAGTGACGTCACAGTGTAACAAGACTCCTGGTGTCAGTGATGTCACAGTGTAACAAGACTCCTGGAGTCAGTGACGTCACAGTGTAACGCGACTCCTGGGGTCAGTGACGTCACAGTGTAACGCGACTCCTGGTGACAGTGATGTCACAGTGTAACGCAACTCCTGGTGACAGTGACGTCACAGTGTAACAAGACTCCTGGGGTCAGTGACGTCACAGTGTAACGCGACTCCTGGGATCAGTGACGTCACAGTGTAACTCGACTCCTGGAGTCAGTGACGTCACAGTGTAACGCTACTCCTGGAGTCAGTGACGTCACAGTGTAACAAGACTCCTGGTGACAGTGACGTCACAGTGTAACAAGACTCCTGGGGTCAGTGACGTCACAGTGTAACGCGACTCCTGGGGTCAGTGACGTCACAGTGTAACGCGACTCCTGGAGTCAGTGACGTCATAGTGTAACGCGACTCCTGGGGTCAGTGAAGTCACAGTGTAAAGTGACTCCTGGGGTCAGTGACATCACAGTTTAACGCGACTCCTGGTGTCAGTGACGTCACAGTGTAACGCTACTCCTGGGGTCAGTGACGTCACAGTGTAACATGACTCCTGGTGTCAGTGATGTCACAGTGTAACGGACTCCTGGTGTCAGTGACGTCACAGTGTAACATGACTCCTGGTGTAAGTGATGTCACAGTGTAACGGACTCCTGGTGTCAGTGACGTCACAGTGTAACACGACTCCTGGTGTCAGTGATGTCACAGTGTAACGGACTCCTGGTGTCAGTGATGTCACAGTGTAACGCTACTCCTGGTGTCAGTGATGTCACAGTGTAACACGACTCCTGGTGTCAGTGACGTCACAGTGTAACACGACTCCTGGTGTCAGTGACGTCACAGTGAAACATGACTCCTGGTGTCAGTGACGTCACAGTGTAACGTGACTCTTGGTGTCAGTGACGTCACAGTGTAACGCTACACCTGGTGTCAGTGATGTCACAGTGTAACACGACTCCTGGTGTCAGTGATGTCACAGTGTAAAGCGACTCCTGGAGTCAGTGACGTCACGGTGTAACACGACTCCTGGTGTCAGTGACGTCACAGTGTAAAGTGACTCCTGGGGTCAGTGACGTCACAGTGTAACGTGACTCCTGGTGTCAGTGACGTCACAGTGTAACGCTACTCCTGGTGTAAGTGACGTCACAGTGTAACGCTACTCCTGGTGTCAGTGACGTCACAGTGTAAAGTGACTCCTGGGGTCAGTGACGTCACAGTGTAACACGACTCCTGGTGTCAGTGATGTCACAGTGTAACATGACTCCTGGTGTCAGTGACGTCACAGTGTAACGCTACTCCTGGGGTCAGTGACGTCACAGTGTAAAGTGACTCCTGGGGTCAGTGACGTCACAGTGTAACACGACTCCTGGTGTCAGTGACGTCACAGTGCAACGTGACTCCTGGTGTCAGTGACGTCACAGTGTAACGCGACTCCTGGTGTCAGTGACGTCACAGTGTAACACGACTCCTGGTGTCAGTGACGTCACAGTGTAACGCTACTCCTGGGGTCAGTGACGTCACAGTGTAACGCTACTCCTGGGGTCAGTGACATCACAGTGTAACACGACTCCTGGTTTCAGTGACGTCACAGTGTCAGGGTAAAAGAGAATATATATATATTTTGTAACTTTTATACTTTTGTAACTTTTATATGCTTTTTTGCTAATGTACTAACCACCATTTTGTGTTCTATAACAATAAGCTTTCCTTGCTACATATTACTCAAATCGAAACTTAAACTAAGACAGTTCCAGTGTTGCCAAGACTCATTCCAGAGAAACGAAACAAGATTATAAGCTGACGGCTGCAATATCTGCCCAGAGACTGAGATAAGGAGATGAGGACCAATCAGGAGTGGCCAGACACTGGACTCTCATGGCTTACCCCGCCCCGGACAACCCCTTTTCCCTCCCCATTATGTAGTGTATTTAGATTTGTGCATGCGGAAATAAAGGCAGAACATTGCTGAGATCGTGGCTTGCCAGTAGCCTTCTGAGCATGCTCTGAGCTTGAACCAGCTTGTTGTCTGACTCATTCTTTGAATGGTTGACCCATGCTCATAGTTTGAATTTGGAGTGACTGGAGGACGAGTGATTTGTCGTCACGACCCCCACAACAGTGTAACACGACTCCTGGTGTCAGTGACGTCACAGTGTAACGTGACTCCTGGTGTCAGTGACGTCACAGTGTAACGTGACTCCTGGTGTCAGTGACGTCACAGTGTAACGTGACTCCTGGTGTCAGTGACGTCACAGTGTAACACGACTCCTGGTGTCAGTGACGTCACAGTGTAACACGACTCCTGGTGTCAGTGACGTCACAGTGTAACACGACTCCTGGTGTCAGTGACGTCACAGTGTAACGCGACTCCTGGTGTCAGTGACGTCACAGTGTAACATGACTCCTGGTGTCAGTGACGTCACAGTGTAACGTGACTCCTGGGGTCAGTGAAGTCACAGTGTAAAGTGACTCCTGGGGTCAGTGACATCACAGTTTAACGCGACTCCTGGTGTCAGTGACGTCACAGTGTAACGCTACTCCTGGGGTCAGTGACGTCACAGTGTAACATGACTCCTGGTGTCAGTGATGTCACAGTGTAACGGACTCCTGGTGTCAGTGACGTCACAGTGTAACATGACTCCTGGTGTCAGTGATGTCACAGTGTAACGGACTCCTGGTGTCAGTGACGTCACAGTGTAACACGACTCCTGGTGTCAGTGATGTCACAGTGTAACGGACTCCTGGTGTCAGTGATGTCACAGTGTAACACGACTCCTGGTGTCAGTGATGTCACAGTGTAACGTGACTCCTGGTGTCAGTGACGTCACGGTGTAAAGCGACTCCTGGGGTCAGTGACATCACGGTGTAAAGCGACTCCTGGGCTCAGTGATGTCACAGTGTAACGCGACACCTGGTGTCAGTGATGTCACAGTGTACCATGACTCCAGGTGTCAGTGATGTCACAGTGTAACAAGACTCCTGGGGTCAGTGACGTCACAGTGTAACAAGACTCCTGGGGTCAGTGATGTCACAGTGTAACAAGACTCCTGGGGTCAGTGATGCCACAGTGTAACAAGACTCCTGGGGTCAGTGACGTCACAGTGTAACAAGACTCCTGGGGTCAGTGACGTCACAGTGTAACAAGACTCCTGGGGTCAGTGACGTCACAGTGTAACGGACTCCTGGGGTCAGTGACGTCACAGTGTAACAAGACTCCTGGGGTCAGTGACGTCACAGTGTAACGGACTCCTGGGGTCAGTGACGTCACAGTGTAACGGACTCCTGGTGACAGTGATGTCACAGTGTAACAAGACTCCTGGTGACAGTGATGTCACAGTGTAACACGACTCCTGGAGTCAGTGACGTCACAGTGTAACGCGACTCCTGGGATCAGTGACGTCACAGTGTAACGCGACTCCTGGTGTCAGTGACGTCACAGTGTAATGTGACTCCTGGGGTCAGTGATGTCACAGTGTAACGTGACTCCTGGGGTCAGTGATGTCACAGTGTAACACGACTCCTGGTGTCAGTGAAGTCACAGTGTAACGCGACTCCTGGGGTCAGTGACGTCACAGTGTAACAAGACTCCTGGTGTCAGTGATGTCACAGTGTAACAAGACTCCTGGAGTCAGTGACGTCACAGTGTAACGCGACTCCTGGGGTCAGTGACGTCACAGTGTAACGCGACTCCTGGTGACAGTGATGTCACAGTGTAACGCAACTCCTGGTGACAGTGACGTCACAGTGTAACAAGACTCCTGGGGTCAGTGACGTCACAGTGTAACAAGACTCCTGGGGTCAGTGACGTCACAGTGTAACGCTACTCCTGGAGTCAGTGACGTCACAGTGTAACAAGACTCCTGGTGACAGTGACGTCACAGTGTAACAAGACTCCTGGGGTCAGTGACGTCACAGTGTAACGCGACTCCTGGGGTCAGTGACGTCACAGTGTAACGCGACTCCTGGAGTCAGTGACGTCATAGTGTAACGCGACTCCTGGGGTCAGTGAAGTCACAGTGTAAAGTGACTCCTGGGGTCAGTGACATCACAGTTTAACGCGACTCCTGGTGTCAGTGACGTCACAGTGTAACGCTACTCCTGGGGTCAGTGACGTCACAGTGTAACATGACTCCTGGTGTCAGTGATGTCACAGTGTAACGGACTCCTGGTGTCAGTGACGTCACAGTGTAACATGACTCCTGGTGTCAGTGATGTCACAGTGTAACGGACTCCTGGTGTCAGTGACGTCACAGTGTAACACGACTCCTGGTGTCAGTGATGTCACAGTGTAACGGACTCCTGGTGTCAGTGATGTCACAGTGTAACGCTACTCCTGGTGTCAGTGATGTCACAGTGTAACACGACTCCTGGTGTCAGTGACGTCACAGTGTAACACGACTCCTGGTGTCAGTGACGTCACAGTGAAACATGACTCCTGGTGTCAGTGACGTCACAGTGTAACGTGACTCTTGGTGTCAGTGACGTCACAGTGTAACGCTACACCTGGTGTCAGTGATGTCACAGTGTAACACGACTCCTGGTGTCAGTGATGTCACAGTGTAAAGCGACTCCTGGAGTCAGTGACGTCACGGTGTAACACGACTCCTGGTGTCAGTGACGTCACAGTGTAAAGTGACTCCTGGGGTCAGTGACGTCACAGTGTAACGTGACTCCTGGTGTCAGTGACGTCACAGTGTAACGCTACTCCTGGTGTAAGTGACGTCACAGTGTAACGCTACTCCTGGTGTCAGTGACGTCACAGTGTAAAGTGACTCCTGGGGTCAGTGACGTCACAGTGTAACACGACTCCTGGTGTCAGTGATGTCACAGTGTAACATGACTCCTGGTGTCAGTGACGTCACAGTGTAACGCTACTCCTGGGGTCAGTGACGTCACAGTGTAAAGTGACTCCTGGGGTCAGTGACGTCACAGTGTAACACGACTCCTGGTGTCAGTGACGTCACAGTGCAACGTGACTCCTGGTGTCAGTGACGTCACAGTGTAACGCGACTCCTGGTGTCAGTGACGTCACAGTGTAACACGACTCCTGGTGTCAGTGACGTCACAGTGTAACGCTACTCCTGGGGTCAGTGACGTCACAGTGTAACGCTACTCCTGGGGTCAGTGACATCACAGTGTAACACGACTCCTGGTTTCAGTGACGTCACAGTGTCAGGGTAAAAGAGAATATATATATATTTTGTAACTTTTATACTTTTGTAACTTTTATATGCTTTTTTGCTAATGTACTAACCACCATTTTGTGTTCTATAACAATAAGCTTTCCTTGCTACATATTACTCAAATCGAAACTTAAACTAAGACAGTTCCAGTGTTGCCAAGACTCATTCCAGAGAAACAAAACAAGATTATAAGCTGACGGCTGCAATATCTGCCCAGAGACTGAGATAAGGAGATGAGGACCAATCAGGAGTGGCCAGACACTGGACTCTCATGGCTTACCCCGCCCCGGACAACCGCTTTTCCCTCCCCATTATGTAGTGTATTTAGATTTGTGCATGCGGAAATAAAGGCAGAACATTGCTGAGATCGTGGCTTGCCAGTAGCCTTCTGAGCATGCTCTGAGCTTGAACCAGCTTGTTGTCTGACTCATTCTTTGAATGGTTGACCCATGCTCATAGTTTGAATTTGGAGTGACTGGAGGACGAGTGATTTGTCGTCACGACCCCCACAACAGTGTAACACGACTCCTGGTGTCAGTGACGTCACAGTGTAACGTGACTCCTGGTGTCAGTGACGTCACAGTGTAACGTGACTCCTGGTGTCAGTGACGTCACAGTGTAACGTGACTCCTGGTGTCAGTGACGTCACAGTGTAACACGACTCCTGGTGTCAGTGACGTCACAGTGTAACACGACTCCTGGTGTCAGTGACGTCACAGTGTAACGCGACTCCTGGTGTCAGTGACGTCACAGTGTAACATGACTCCTGGTGTCAGTGACGTCACAGTGTAACGTGACTCCTGGGGTCAGTGAAGTCACAGTGTAAAGTGACTCCTGGGGTCAGTGACATCACAGTTTAACGCGACTCCTGGTGTCAGTGACGTCACAGTGTAACGCTACTCCTGGGGTCAGTGACGTCACAGTGTAACATGACTCCTGGTGTCAGTGATGTCACAGTGTAACGGACTCCTGGTGTCAGTGACGTCACAGTGTAACATGACTCCTGGTGTCAGTGATGTCACAGTGTAACGGACTCCTGGTGTCAGTGACGTCACAGTGTAACACGACTCCTGGTGTCAGTGATGTCACAGTGTAACGGACTCCTGGTGTCAGTGATGTCACAGTGTAACACGACTCCTGGTGTCAGTGATGTCACAGTGTAACGTGACTCCTGGTGTCAGTGACGTCACGGTGTAAAGCGACTCCTGGGGTCAGTGACATCACGGTGTAAAGCGACTCCTGGGCTCAGTGATGTCACAGTGTAACGCGACACCTGGTGTCAGTGATGTCACAGTGTACCATGACTCCAGGTGTCAGTGATGTCACAGTGTAACAAGACTCCTGGGGTCAGTGACGTCACAGTGTAACAAGACTCCTGGGGTCAGTGATGTCACAGTGTAACAAGACTCCTGGGGTCAGTGATGTCACAGTGTAACAAGACTCCTGGGGTCAGTGACGTCACAGTGTAACAAGACTCCTGGGGTCAGTGACGTCACAGTGTAACAAGACTCCTGGGGTCAGTGACGTCACAGTGTAACGGACTCCTGGGGTCAGTGACGTCACAGTGTAAAAAGACTCCTGGGGTCAGTGACGTCACAGTGTAACGGACTCCTGGGGTCAGTGACGTCACAGTGTAACGGACTCCTGGGGTCAGTGATGTCACAGTGTAACGCGACTCCTGGGGTCAGTGACGTCACAGTGTAACGCGACTCCTGGTGTCAGTGACGTCACAGTGTAACGCGACTCCTGGAGTCAGTGACGTCACAGTGTAACGCGACTCCTGGGGTCAGTGATGTCACAGTGTAACGCGACTCCTGGTGTCAGTGACGTCACAGTGTAAAGTGACTCCGGGGGTCAATGACGTCACAGTGTAACACGACTCCTGTTGCCAGTGACGTCACAGTGTAACGCGACTCCTGTTGCCAGTGACGTCACAGTGTAACGCGACTCCTGTTGCCAGTGACGTCACAGTGTAACGCGACTCCTGTTGCCAGTGACGTCACAGTGTAACGCTACTCCTGTTGCCAGTGACGTCACAGTGTAACGCCACTCCTGTTGCCAGTGACGTCACAGTGTAACGTGACTCCTGTTGCCAGTGACGTCACAGTGTTACATGACTCCTAGTGTCAGTGACGTCACCGTTTAACATATAATGTCAGTGACGCCACAGTGTAACAAGACTCCTGGTGTCAGTGACGTCACAGTGTAACATATAATGTCAGTGATGTCACAGTGTAACACAGCTCCTGGTGTCAGTGACGTCACAGTGTAACGCTACTCCTGGGGTCAGTGACGTCATAGTGTAAAGTGACTCCTGGGGTCAGTGACGTCACAGTGTAACACGACTCCTGGTTTCAGTGACGTCACAGTGTAACATGACTCCTGGTGTCAGTGACGTCACAGTGTAACGTGACTCTTGGTGTCAGTGACGTCACAGTGTAACGCTACTCCTGGTGTCAGTGACGTCACAGTGTAACACGACTCCTGGTGTCAGTGACGTCACAGTGTAACACGACTCCTGGTGTCAGTGATGTCACAGTGTAACGCGACTCCTGGGGTCAGTGACGTCACAGTGTAACGTGACTCCTGGGGTCAGTGACGTCACAGTGTAACAAGACTCCTGGTGACAGTGACGTCACAGTGTAACGCGACTCCTGGTGTCAGTGACGTCACAGTGTAACACGACTCCTGGAGTCAGTGACATCACAGTGTAACGCGACTCCTGGGGTCAGTGACGTCACAGTGTAACGCTACTCCTGGGGTCAGTGACGTCACAGTGTAACGCGACTCCTGGGGTCAGTGACGTCACAGTGTAACGCGACTCCTGGAGTCAGTGACGTCACAGTGTAACGCGACTCCTGGGGTCAGTGATATCACAGTGTAACGCGACTCCTGGGGTCAGTGACGTCACAGTGTAACGCAACTCCTGGGGTCAGTGACGTCACAGTGTAACGTGACTCCTGGGGTCAGTGACGTCACAGTGTAACAAGACTCCTGGTGACAGTGATGTCACAGTGTAACACGACTCCTGGAGTCAGTGACGTCACAGTGTAACGCGACTCCTGGGATCAATGACGTCACAGTGTAACGCGACTCCTGGTGTCAGTGACGTCACAGTGTAATGTGACTCCTGGGGTCAGTGATGTCACAGTGTAACGTGACTCCTGGGGTCAGTGATTTCACAGTGTAACACGACTCCTGGTGTCAGTGAAGTCACAGTGTAACGCGACTCCTGGGGTCAGTGACGTCACAGTGTAACAAGACTCCTGGTGTCAGTGATGTCACAGTGTAACAAGACTCCTGGAGTCAGTGACGTCACAGTGTAACGCGACTCCTGGGGTCAGTGACGTCACAGTGTAACGCGACTCCTGGTGACAGTGATGTCACAGTGTAACGCAACTCCTGGTGACAGTGACGTCACAGTGTAACAAGACTCCTGGGGTCAGTGACGTCACAGTGTAACGCGACTCCTGGGATCAGTGACGTCACAGTGTAACTCGACTCCTGGAGTCAGTGACGTCACAGTGTAACGCTACTCCTGGAGTCAGTGACGTCACAGTGTAACAAGACTCCTGGTGACAGTGACGTCACAGTGTAACAAGACTCCTGGGGTCAGTGACGTCACAGTGTAACGCGACTCCTGGGGTCAGTGACGTCACAGTGTAACGCGACTCCTGGAGTCAGTGACGTCATAGTGTAACGCGACTCCTGGGGTCAGTGAAGTCACAGTGTAAAGTGACTCCTGGGGTCAGTGACATCACAGTTTAACGCGACTCCTGGTGTCAGTGACGTCACAGTGTAACGCTACTCCTGGGGTCAGTGACGTCACAGTGTAACATGACTCCTGGTGTCAGTGATGTCACAGTGTAACGGACTCCTGGTGTCAGTGACGTCACAGTGTAACATGACTCCTGGTGTAAGTGATGTCACAGTGTAACGGACTCCTGGTGTCAGTGACGTCACAGTGTAACACGACTCCTGGTGTCAGTGATGTCACAGTGTAACGGACTCCTGGTGTCAGTGATGTCACAGTGTAACGCTACTCCTGGTGTCAGTGATGTCACAGTGTAACACGACTCCTGGTGTCAGTGACGTCACAGTGTAACACGACTCCTGGTGTCAGTGACGTCACAGTGAAACATGACTCCTGGTGTCAGTGACGTCACAGTGTAACGTGACTCTTGGTGTCAGTGACGTCACAGTGTAACGCTACACCTGGTGTCAGTGATGTCACAGTGTAACACGACTCCTGGTGTCAGTGATGTCACAGTGTAAAGCGACTCCTGGAGTCAGTGACGTCACGGTGTAACACGACTCCTGGTGTCAGTGACGTCACAGTGTAAAGTGACTCCTGGGGTCAGTGACGTCACAGTGTAACGTGACTCCTGGTGTCAGTGACGTCACAGTGTAACGCTACTCCTGGTGTAAGTGACGTCACAGTGTAACGCTACTCCTGGTGTCAGTGACGTCACAGTGTAAAGTGACTCCTGGGGTCAGTGACGTCACAGTGTAACACGACTCCTGGTGTCAGTGATGTCACAGTGTAACATGACTCCTGGTGTCAGTGACGTCACAGTGTAACGCTACTCCTGGGGTCAGTGACGTCACAGTGTAAAGTGACTCCTGGGGTCAGTGACGTCACAGTGTAACACGACTCCTGGTGTCAGTGACGTCACAGTGCAACGTGACTCCTGGTGTCAGTGACGTCACAGTGTAACGCGACTCCTGGTGTCAGTGACGTCACAGTGTAACACGACTCCTGGTGTCAGTGACGTCACAGTGTAACGCTACTCCTGGGGTCAGTGACGTCACAGTGTAACGCTACTCCTGGGGTCAGTGACATCACAGTGTAACACGACTCCTGGTTTCAGTGACGTCACAGTGTCAGGGTAAAAGAGAATATATATATATTTTGTAACTTTTATACTTTTGTAACTTTTATATGCTTTTTTGCTAATGTACTAACCACCATTTTGTGTTCTATAACAATAAGCTTTCCTTGCTACATATTACTCAAATCGAAACTTAAACTAAGACAGTTCCAGTGTTGCCAAGACTCATTCCAGAGAAACGAAACAAGATTATAAGCTGACGGCTGCAATATCTGCCCAGAGACTGAGATAAGGAGATGAGGACCAATCAGGAGTGGCCAGACACTGGACTCTCATGGCTTACCCCGCCCCGGACAACCCCTTTTCCCTCCCCATTATGTAGTGTATTTAGATTTGTGCATGCGGAAATAAAGGCAGAACATTGCTGAGATCGTGGCTTGCCAGTAGCCTTCTGAGCATGCTCTGAGCTTGAACCAGCTTGTTGTCTGACTCATTCTTTGAATGGTTGACCCATGCTCATAGTTTGAATTTGGAGTGACTGGAGGACGAGTGATTTGTCGTCACGACCCCCACAACAGTGTAACACGACTCCTGGTGTCAGTGACGTCACAGTGTAACGTGACTCCTGGTGTCAGTGACGTCACAGTGTAACGTGACTCCTGGTGTCAGTGACGTCACAGTGTAACGTGACTCCTGGTGTCAGTGACGTCACAGTGTAACACGACTCCTGGTGTCAGTGACGTCACAGTGTAACACGACTCCTGGTGTCAGTGACGTCACAGTGTAACACGACTCCTGGTGTCAGTGACGTCACAGTGTAACGCGACTCCTGGTGTCAGTGACGTCACAGTGTAACATGACTCCTGGTGTCAGTGACGTCACAGTGTAACGTGACTCCTGGGGTCAGTGAAGTCACAGTGTAAAGTGACTCCTGGGGTCAGTGACATCACAGTTTAACGCGACTCCTGGTGTCAGTGACGTCACAGTGTAACGCTACTCCTGGGGTCAGTGACGTCACAGTGTAACATGACTCCTGGTGTCAGTGATGTCACAGTGTAACGGACTCCTGGTGTCAGTGACGTCACAGTGTAACATGACTCCTGGTGTCAGTGATGTCACAGTGTAACGGACTCCTGGTGTCAGTGACGTCACAGTGTAACACGACTCCTGGTGTCAGTGATGTCACAGTGTAACGGACTCCTGGTGTCAGTGATGTCACAGTGTAACACGAATCCTGGTGTCAGTGATGTCACAGTGTAACGTGACTCCTGGTGTCAGTGACGTCACGGTGTAAAGCGACTCCTGGGGTCAGTGACATCACGGTGTAAAGCGACTCCTGGGCTCAGTGATGTCACAGTGTAACGCGACACCTGGTGTCAGTGATGTCACAGTGTACCATGACTCCAGGTGTCAGTGATGTCACAGTGTAACAAGACTCGTGGGGTAAGTGACGTCACAGTGTAACAAGACTCCTGGGGTCAGTGATGTCACAGTGTAACAAGACTCCTGGGGTCAGTGATGTCACAGTGTAACAAGACTCCTGGGGTCAGTGACGTCACAGTGTAACAAGACTCCTGGGGTCAGTGACGTCACAGTGTAACAAGACTCCTGGGGTCAGTGACGTCACAGTGTAACGGACTCCTGGGGTCAGTGACGTCACAGTGTAACAAGACTCCTGGGGTCAGTGACGTCACAGTGTAACGGACTCCTGGGGTCAGTGACGTCACAGTGTAACGGACTCCTGGGGTCAGTGATGTCACAGTGTAACGCGACTCCTGGGGTCAGTGACGTCACAGTGTAACGCGACTCCTGGTGTCAGTGACGTCACAGTGTAACGCGACTCCTGGAGTAAGTGACGTCACAGTGTAACGCGACTCCTGGGGTCAGTGATGTCACAGTGTAACGCGACTCCTGGTGTCAGTGACGTCACAGTGTAAAGTGACTCCGGGGGTCAATGACGTCACAGTGTAACACGACTCCTGTTGCCAGTGACGTCACAGTGTAACGCGACTCCTGTTGCCAGTGACGTCACAGTGTAACGCGACTCCTGTTGCCAGTGACGTCACAGTGTAACGCTACTCCTGTTGCCAGTGACGTCACAGTGTAACGCCACTCCTGTTGCCAGTGACGTCACAGTGTAACGTGACTCCTGTTGCCAGTGACGTCACAGTGTTACATGACTCCTAGTGTCAGTGACGTCACCGTTTAACATATAATGTCAGTGACGCCACAGTGTAACAAGACTCCTGGTGTCAGTGACGTCACAGTGTAACATATAATGTCAGTGATGTCACAGTGTAACACAGCTCCTGGTGTCAGTGACGTCACAGTGTAACGCTACTCCTGGGGTCAGTGACGTCATAGTGTAAAGTGACTCCTGGGGTCAGTGACGTCACAGTGTAACACGACTCCTGGTTTCAGTGACGTCACAGTGTAACACGACTCCTGGTGTCAGTGACGTCACAGTGTAACGTGACTCTTGGTGTCAGTGACGTCACAGTGTAACGCTACTCCTGGTGTCAGTGACGTCACAGTGTAACACGACTCCTGGTGTCAGTGACGTCACAGTGTAACACGACTCCTGGTGTCAGTGATGTCACAGTGTAACGCGACTCCTGGGGTCAGTGACGTCACAGTGTAACGTGACTCCTGGGGTCAGTGACGTCACAGTGTAACAAGACTCCTGGTGACAGTGACGTCACAGTGTAACGCGACTCCTGGTGTCAGTGACGTCACAGTGTAACACGACTCCTGGAGTCAGTGACATCACAGTGTAACGCGACTCCTGGGGTCAGTGACGTCACAGTGTAACGCTACTCCTGGGGTCAGTGACGTCACAGTGTAACGCGACTCCTGGGGTCAGTGACGTCACAGTGTAACGCGACTCCTGGAGTCAGTGATGTCACAGTGTAACAAGACTCCTGGGGTCAGTGACGTCACAGTGTAACAAGACTCCTGGTGACAGTGATGTCACAGTGTAACGCGACTCCTGGTGTCAGTGACGTCACAGTGTAACGCGACTCCTGGAGTCAGTGACGTCACAGTGTAACGCGACTCCTGGGGTCAGTGACGTCACAGTGTAACGCGACTCCTGGAGTCAGTGACGTCACAGTGTAACGCGACTCCTGGGGTCAGTGATGTCACAGTGTAACGCGACTCCTGGGGTCAGTGACGTCACAGTGTAACGCGACTCCTGGGGTCAGTGACGTCACAGTGTAACGTGACTCCTGGGGTCAGTGACGTCACAGTGTAACAAGACTCCTGGTGACAGTGATGTCACAGTGTAACACGACTCCTGGAGTCAGTGACGTCACAGTGTAACGCGACTCCTGGGGTCACTGACGTCACAGTGTAACGCGACTCCTGGTGTCAGTGACGTCACAGTGTAATGTGACTCCTGGGGTCAGTGATGTCACAGTGTAACGTGACTCCTGGGGTCAGTGATGTCACAGTGTAACACGACTCCTGGTGTCAGTGAAGTCACAGTGTAATGCGACTCCTGGGGTCAGTGACGTCACAGTGTAACAAGACTCCTGGTGTCAGTGATGTCACAGTGTAACAAGACTCCTGGAGTCAGTGACGTCACAGTGTAACGCGACTCCTGGGGTCAGTGACGTCACAGTGTAACGAGACTCCTGGTGACAGTGATGTCACAGTGTAACGCAACTCCTGGGGACAGTGACGTCACAGTGTAACAAGACTCCTGGGGTCAGTGACGTCACAGTGTAACGCGACTCCTGGGGTCAGTGACGTCACAGTGTAACGCTACTCCTGGAGTCAGTGACGTCACAGTGTAACAAGACTCCTGGTGACAGTGATGTCACAGTGTAACAAGACTCCTGGGGTCAGTGACGTCACGGTGTAAAGCGACTCCTGGGGTCAGTGATGTCACAGTGTAACGCGACTCCTGGTGTCAGTGATGTCACAGTGTACCATGACTCCAGGTGTCAGTGATGTCACAGTGTAACAAGACTCCTGGGGTCAGTGACGTCACAGTGTAACAAGACTCCTGGGGTCAGTGACGTCACAGTGTAACAAGACTCCTGGGGTCAGTGACGTCACAGTGTAACAAGACTCCTGGGGTCAGTGATGTCACAGTGTAACAAGACTCCTGGGGTCAGTGACGTCACAGTGTAACAAGACTCCTGGGGTCAGTGACGTCACAGTGTAACAAGACTCCTGGGGTCAGTGACGTCACAGTGTAACACGACTCCTGGTGTCAGTGATGTCACAGTGTAACGTGACTCCTGGTGTCAGTGACGTCACGGTGTAAAGCGACTCCTGGGGTCAGTGACATCACGGTGTAAAGCGACTCCTGGGCTCAGTGATGTCACAGTGTAACGCGACACCTGGTGTCAGTGATGTCACAGTGTACCATGACTCCAGGTGTCAGTGATGTCACAGTGTAACAAGACTCCTGGGGTCAGTGACGTCACAGTGTAACAAGACTCCTGGGGTCAGTGATGTCACAGTGTAACAAGACTCCTGGGGTCAGTGATGTCACAGTGTAACAAGACTCCTGGGGTCAGTGACGTCACAGTGTAACAAGACTCCTGGGGTCAGTGACGTCACAGTGTAACAAGACTCCTGGGGTCAGTGACGTCACAGTGTAACAAGACTCCTGGGGTCAGTGACGTCACAGTGTAACGGACTCCTGGGGTCAGTGACGTCACAGTGTAACAAGACTCCTGGGGTCAGTGACGTCACAGTGTAACGGACTCCTGGGGTCAGTGACGTCACAGTGTAACGGACTCCTGGGGTCAGTGATGTCACAGTGTAACGCGACTCCTGGGGTCAGTGACGTCACAGTGTAACGCGACTCCTGGTGTCAGTGACGTCACAGTGTAACGCGACTCCTGGAGTCAGTGACGTCACAGTGTAACGCGACTCCTGGGGTCAGTGATGTCACAGTGTAACGCGACTCCTGGTGTCAGTGACGTCACAGTGTAAAGTGACTCCGGGGGTCAATGACGTCACAGTGTAACACGACTCCTGTTGCCAGTGACGTCACAGTGTAACGCGACTCCTGTTGCCAGTGACGTCACAGTGTAACGCGACTCCTGTTGCCAGTGACATCACAGTGTAACGCTACTCCTGTTGCCAGTGACGTCACAGTGTAACGCCACTCCTGTTGCCAGTGACGTCACAGTGTAACGCGACTCCTGTTGCCAGTGACGTCACAGTGTTACATGACTCCTAGTGTCAGTGACGTCACCGTTTAACATATAATGTCAGTGACGCCACAGTGTAACAAGACTCCTGGTGTCAGTGACGTCACAGTGTAACATATAATGTCAGTGATGTCACAGTGTAACACAGCTCCTGGTGTCAGTGACGTCACAGTGTAACGCTACTCCTGGGGTCAGTGACGTCATAGTGTAAAGTGACTCCTGGGGTCAGTGACGTCACAGTGTAACACGACTCCTGGTTTCAGTGACGTCACAGTGTAACATGACTCCTGGTGTCAGTGACGTCACAGTGTAACGTGACTCTTGGTGTCAGTGACGTCACAGTGTAACGCTACTCCTGGTGTCAGTGACGTCACAGTGTAACACGACTCCTGGTGTCAGTGACGTCACAGTGTAACACGACTCCTGGTGTCAGTGATGTCACAGTGTAACGCGACTCCTGGGGTCAGTGACGTCACAGTGTAACGCAACTCCTGGGGTCAGTGACGTCACAGTGTAACGAGACTCCTGGTGACAGTGATGTCACAGTGTAACGCAACTACTGGTGACAGTGACGTCACAGTGTAACAAGACTCCTGGGGTCAGTGACGTCACAGTGTAACGCGACTCCTGGGGTCAGTGACGTCACAGTGTAACGCGACTCCTGGAGTCAGTGACGTCACAGTGTAACGCGACTCCTGGGGTCAGTGACGTCACAGTGTAACAAGACTCCTGGGGTCAGTGACGTCACAGTGTAACGCGACTCCTGGGGTCAGTGACGTCACAGTGTAACGCGACTCCTGGAGTCAGTGACGTCACAGTGTATTGCGACTCCTGGGGTCAGTGACGTCACAGTGTAACGCGACTCCTGGGGTCAGTGACGTCACAGTGTAACGCGACTCCTGGAGTCAGTGACGTCACAGTGTAATGTGACTCCTGGGGTCAGTGATGTCACAGTGTAACGTGACTCCTGGGGTCAGTGATGTCACAGTGTAACACGACTCCTGGTGTCAGTGAAGTCACAGTGTAACGCGACTCCTGGGGTCAGTGACGTCACAGTGTAACAAGACTCCTGGTGTCAGTGATGTCACAGTGTAACAAGACTCCTGGAGTCAGTAACGTCACAGTGTAACGCGACTCCTGGGGTCAGTGACGTCACAGTGTAACGAGACTCCTGGTGACAGTGATGTCACAGTGTAACGCAACTACTGGTGACAGTGACGTCACAGTGTAACAAGACTCCTGGGGTCAGTGACGTCACAGTGTAACGCGACTCCTGGGGTCAGTGACGTCACAGTGTAACGCTACTCCTGGAGTCAGTGACGTCACAGTGTAACAAGACTCCTGGTGACAGTGACGTCACAGTGTAACAAGACTCCTGGGGTCAGTGACGTCACAGTGTAACGCGACTCCTGGATTCAGTGACGTCACAGTGTAACGCGACTCCTGGAGTCAGTGACGTCACAGTGTAAAGTGACTCCTGGGGTCAGTGACATCACAGTTTAACGCGACTCCTGGTGTCAGTGACGTCACAGTGTAACGCTACTCCTGGGGTCAGTGACGTCACAGTGTAACATGACTCCTGGTGTCAGTGATGTCACAGTGTAACGGACTCCTGGTGTCAGTGACGTCACAGTGTAACATGACTCCTGGTGTCAGTGATGTCACAGTGTAACGTGACTCCTGGTGTCAGTGACGTCACGGTGTAAAACGACTCCTGGGGTCAGTGATGTCACAGTGTAACGCGACTCCTGGTGTCAGTGATATCACAGTGTACCATGACTCCAGGTGTCAGTGATGTCACAGTGTAACAAGACTCCTGGGGTCAGTGACGTCACAGTGTAACAAGACTCCTGGGGTCAGTGACGTCACAGTGTAACAAGACTCCTGGGGTCAGTGACGTCACAGTGTAACAAGACTCCTGGGGTCAGTGACGTCACAGTGTAACAAGACTCCTGGGGTCAGTGATGTCACAGTGTAACAAGACTCCTGGGGTCAGTGACGTCACAGTGTAACAAGACTCCTGGGGTCAGTGACGTCACAGTGTAACAAGACTCCTGGGGTCAGTGACGTCACAGTGTAACAAGACTCCTGGGGTCAGTGACGTCACAGTGTAACGGACTCCTGGGGTCAGTGACGTCACAGTGTAACGGACTCCTGGGGTCAGTGATGTCACAGTGTAACGCGACTCCTGGGGTCAGTGACGTCACAGTGTAACGCGACTCCTGGAGTCAGTGACGTCACAGTGTAACGCGACTCCTGGGGTCAGTGATGTCACAGTGTAACGCGACTCCTGGTGTCAGTGACGTCACAGTGTAAAGTGACTCCGGGGGTCAGTGACGTCACAGTGTAACACGACTCCTGTTGCCAGTGACGTCACAGTGTAACGCGACTCCTGTTGCCAGTGACGTCACAGTGTAACGCGACTCCTGTTGCCAGTGACGTCACAGTGTAACGCTACTCCTGTTGCCAGTGACGTCACAGTGTAAAGCGACTCCTGTTGCCAGTGACGTCACAGTGTAACGCGACTCCTGTTGCCAGTGACGTCACAGTGTAACACAGCTCCTGGTGTCAGTGACGTCACAGTGTAACATATAATGTCAGTGATGTCACAGTGTAACAAGACTCCTGGTGTCAGTGACGTCACAGTGTAACATATAATGTCAGTGATGTCACAGTGTAACACAGCTCCTGGTGTCAGTGACGTCATAGTGTAACATATAATGTCAGTGATGTCACAGTGTAACACAGCTCCTGGTGTCAGTGACTTCACAGTGTAACATATAATGTCAGTGATGTCACAGTGTAACGCGGCTCCTGGTGTCAGTGACGTCACAGTGTAACATATAATGTCGGTGACGTCACAGTGTAACGCGGCTCCTGGTGTCAGTGACGTCACAGTGTAACATGACTCCTGGTGTCAGTGATGTCACAGTGTAATGCTACTCCTGGTGTCAGTGACGTCACAGTGTAACACGACTCCTGATGTCAGTGATGTCACAGTGTAACACGACTCCTGGTGTCAGTGATGTCACAGTGTAACACGACTCCTGGTGTCAGTGATGTCACAGTGTAACACAGCTCCTGGTGTCAGTGACGTCACAGTGTAACATATAATGTCGGTGACGTCACAGTGTAACACGACTCCTGGTGTCAGTGACGTCACAGTGTAACATATAATGTCGGTGACGTCACAGTGTAACGCGGCTCCTGGTGTCAGTGACGTTACAGTGTAACATGACTCCTGGTGTCAGTGATGTCACAGTGTAACGGACTCCTGGTGTCAGTGACGTCACAGTGTAACACGACTCCTGGTGTCAGTGATGTCACAGTGTAACGGACTCCTGGTGTCAGTGACGTCACAGTGTAACGGTACTCCTGGGGTCAGTGATGTCACAGTGTAACACGACGCCTGGTGTCAGTGATGTCACAGTGTAACGGATTCCTGGTGTCAGTGACGTCACAGTCTAACATGACTCCTGGTGTCAGTGATGTCACAGTGTAACACGACTCCTGGTGTCAGTCACGTCACAGTGTAACGGACTCCTGGTGTCAGTGACGTCACAGTGTAACGTGACTCCTGGTGTCAGTGACGTCACAGTGTAACACGACTCCTGGTGTCAGTGATGTCACAGTGTAACGCGACTCCTGGAGTCAGTGACGTCACAGTGTAACGGACTCCTGGTGTCAGTGATGTCACAGTGTAACGCGAATCCTGGTGTCAGTGATGTCACAGTGTAACGGACTCCTGGTGTCAGTGATGTCACAGTGTAACATGACTCCTGGTGTCAGTGATGTCACAGTGTAACGGACTCCTGGTTTCAGTGACGTCACAGTGTAACGTGACTCCTGGTGTCAGTGACGTCACGGTGTAAAGCGACTCCTGGGGTCAGTGACGTCACGGTGTAAAGCGACTCCTGGGCTCAGTGATGTCATAGTGTAACGCGACTCCTGGTGTCAGTGATGTCACAGTGTACCACGACTCCTGGTGTCAGTGACGTCACAGTGTAACAAGACTCCTGGGGTCAGTGACGTCACAGTGTAACAAGACTCCTGGGGTCAGTGACGTCACAGTGTAACAAGACTCCTGGGGTCAGTGACGTCACAGTGTAACGCGACTCCTGGGGTCAGTGACGTCACAGTGTAACGGACTCCTGGGTCAGTGACGTCACAGTGTAACAAGACTCCTGGGGTCAGTGACGTCACAGTGTAACACGACTCCTGGGGTCAGTGATGTCACAGTGTAACGGACTCCTGGGGTCAGTGACGTCACAGTGTAACGGACTCCTGGGGTCAGTGATGTCACAGTGTAAAGCGACTCCTGGAGTCAGTGACGTCACAGTGTAACGCGACTCCTGGGGTCAGTGATGTCACAGTGTAACGCTACTCCTGGTGTCAGTGACGTCACAGTGTAACACGACTCCTGATGTCAGTGATGTCACAGTGTAACACGACTCCTGGTGTCAGTGATGTCACAGTGTAACACGACTCCTGGTGTCAGTGATGTCACAGTGTAACACAGCTCCTGGTGTCAGTGACGTCACAGTGTAACATATAATGTCGGTGACGTCACAGTGTAACACGACTCCTGGTGTCAGTGACGTCACAGTGTAACATATAATGTCGGTGACGTCACAGTGTAACGCGGCTCCTGGTGTCAGTGACGTTACAGTATAACATGACTCCTGGTGTCAGTGATGTCACAGTGTAACGGACTCCTGGTGTCAGTGACGTCACAGTGTAACACGACTCCTGGTGTCAGTGATGTCACAGTGTAACGGACTCCTGGTGTCAGTGACGTCACAGTGTAACGCTACTCCTGGGGTCAGTGATGTCACAGTGTAACACGACTCCTGGTGTCAGTGATGTCACAGTGTAACGGACTCCTGGTGTCAGTGATGTCACAGTGTAACATGACTCCTGGTGTCAGTGACGTCACAGTGTAACGCTACTCCTGGTGTCAGTGACGTCACAGTCTAACATGACTCCTGGTGTCAGTGATGTCACAGTGTAACGGACTCCTGGTGTCAGTGACGACACAGTGTAACATGACTCCTGGTGTCAGTGATGTCACAGTGTAACGGACTCCTGGTGTCAGTGACGTCACAGTGTAACGTGTCTCCTGGTGTCAGTGACGTCACGGTGTAAAGCGACTCCTGGGGTCAGTGACGTCACGGTGTAAAGCGACTCCTGGGCTCAGTGATGTCATAGTGTAACGCGACTCCTGGTGTCAGTGATGTCACAGTGTACCACGACTCCTGGTGTCAGTGACGTCACAGTGTAACAAGACTCCTGGGGTCAGTGACGTCACAGTTTAACAAGACTCCTGGGGTCAGTGACGTCACAGTGTAACAAGACTCCTGGGGTCAGTGACGTCACAGTGTAACGGACTCCTGGGTCAGTGACGTCACAGTGTAACAAGACTCCTGGGGTCAGTGACGTCACAGTGTAACACGACTCCTGGGGTCAGTGATGTCACAGTGTAACGGACTCCTGGGGTCAGTGACGTCACAGTGTAACGGACTCCTGGGGTCAGTGATGTCACAGTGTAAAGCGACTCCTGGAGTCAGTGACGTCACAGTGTAACGCGACTCCTGGGGTCAGTGATGTCACAGTGTAACGCGACTCCTGGGGTCAGTGATGTCACAGTGTAACGCGACTCCTGGTGTCAGTGACGTCACAGTGTAACACGACTCCTGGTGTCAGTGATGTCACAGTGTAACGCGACTCCTGGAGTCAGTGACGTCACAGTGTAACGGACTCCTGGTGTCAGTGATGTCACAGTGTAACGCGAATCCTGGTGTCAGTGATGTCACAGTGTAACGGACTCCTGGTGTCAGTGATGTCACAGTGTAACATGACTCCTGGTGTCAGTGATGTCACAGTGTAACATGACTCCTGGTGTCAGTGACGTCACAGTGTAACGCTACTCCTGGTGTCAGTGACGTCACAGTCTAACATGACTCCTGGTGTCAGTGATGTCACAGTGTAACGGACTCCTGGTGTCAGTGACGACACAGTGTAACATGACTCCTGGTGTCAGTGATGTCACAGTGTAACGGACTCCTGGTTTCAGTGACGTCACAGTGTAACGTGACTCCTGGTGTCAGTGACGTCACGGTGTAAAGCGACTCCTGGGGTCAGTGACGTCACGGTGTAAAGCGACTCCTGGGCTCAGTGATGTCATAGTGTAACGCGACTCCTGGTGTCAGTGATGTCACAGTGTACCACGACTCCTGGTGTCAGTGACGTCACAGTGTAACAAGACTCCTGGGGTCAGTGACGTCACAGTGTAACAAGACTCCTGGGGTCAGTGACGTCACAGTGTAACAAGACTCCTGGGGTCAGTGACGTCACAGTGTAACAAGACTCCTGGGGTCAGTGACGTCACAGTGTAACGCGACTCCTGGGTCAGTGACGTCACAGTGTAACAAGACTCCTGGGGTCAGTGACGTCACAGTGTAACACGACTCCTGGGGTCAGTGATGTCACAGTGTAACGGACTCCTGGGGTCAGTGACGTCACAGTGTAACGGACTCCTGGGGTCAGTGATGTCACAGTGTAAAGCGACTCCTGGAGTCAGTGACGTCACAGTGTAACGCGACTCCTGGGGTCAGTGATGTCACAGTGTAACGCTACTCCTGGTGTCAGTGACGTCACAGTGTAACACGACTCCTGATGTCAGTGATGTCACAGTGTAACACGACTCCTGGTGTCAGTGATGTCACAGTGTAACACGACTCCTGGTGTCAGTGATGTCACAGTGTAACACAGCTCCTGGTGTCAGTGACGTCACAGTGTAACATATAATGTCGGTGACGTCACAGTGTAACACGACTCCTGGTGTCAGTGACGTCACAGTGTAACATATAATGTCGGTGACGTCACAGGCTCCTGGTGTCAGTGACGTTACAGTATAACATGACTCCTGGTGTCAGTGATGTCACAGTGTAACGGACTCCTGGTGTCAGTGACGTCACAGTGTAACACGACTCCTGGTGTCAGTGATGTCACAGTGTAACGGACTCCTGGTGTCAGTGACGTCACAGTGTAACGCTACTCCTGGGGTCAGTGATGTCACAGTGTAACACGACTCCTGGTGTCAGTGATGTCACAGTGTAACGGACTCCTGGTGTCAGTGATGTCACAGTGTAACATGACTCCTGGTGTCAGTGACGTCACAGTGTAACGCTACTCCTGGTGTCAGTGACGTCACAGTCTAACATGACTCCTGGTGTCAGTGATGTCACAGTGTAACGGACTCCTGGTGTCAGTGACGACACAGTGTAACATGACTCCTGGTGTCAGTGATGTCACAGTGTAACGGACTCCTGGTGTCAGTGACGTCACAGTGTAACGTGACTCCTGGTGTCAGTGACGTCACGGTGTAAAGCGACTCCTGGGGTCAGTGACGTCACGGTGTAAAGCGACTCCTGGGCTCAGTGATGTCATAGTGTAACGCGACTCCTGGTGTCAGTGATGTCACAGTGTACCACGACTCCTGGTGTCAGTGACGTCACAGTGTAACAAGACTCCTGGGGTCAGTGACGTCACAGTTTAACAAGACTCCTGGGGTCAGTGACGTCACAGTGTAACAAGACTCCTGGGGTCAGTGACGTCACAGTGTAACGGACTCCTGGGTCAGTGACGTCACAGTGTAACAAGACTCCTGGGGTCAGTGACGACACAGTGTAACACGACTCCTGGGGTCAGTGATGTCACATTGTAACGGACTCCTGGGGTCAGTGACGTCACAGTGTAACGGACTCCTGGGGTCAGTGATGTCACAGTGTAAAGCGACTCCTGGAGTCAGTGACGTCACAGTGTAACGCGACTCCTGGGGTCAGTGATGTCACAGTGTAACGCGACTCCTGGGGTCAGTGATGTCACAGTGTAACGCGACTCCTGGTGTCAGTGACGTCACAGTGTAAAGTGACTCCGGGGGTCAGTGACGTCACAGTGTAAAGTGACTCCGGGGGTCAGTGACGTCATAGTGTAACACGACTCCTGTTGCCAGTGACGTCACAGTGTAACGCGACTCCTGTTGCCAGTGACGTCACAGTGTTACATGACTCCTAGTGTCAGTGACGTCACCGTTTAACATATAATGTCAGTGATGTCACAGTGTAACATATAATGTCAGTGATGTCACAGTGTAACAAGACTCCTGGTGTCAGTGACGTCACAGTGTAACATATAATGTCAGTGATGTCACAGTGTAACATATAATGTCAGTGATGTCACAGTGTAACACAGCTCCTGGTGTCAGTGACGTCACAGTGTAACATATAATGTCAGTGATGTCACAGTGTAACGCGGCTCCTGGTGTCAGTGACGTCACAGTGTAACATATAATGTCAGTGACGTCACAGTGTAACATATAATGTCGGTGACGTCACAGTGTAACATATAATTTCGGTGACGTCACAGTGTAACGCGACTCCTGGTGTCAGTGACGTCACAGTGTAACATATAATGTCGGTGACGTCACAGTGTAACACAGCTCCTGGTGTCAGTGACGTCACAGTGTAACATATAATGTCAGTGACGTCACAGTGTAACACAGCTCCTGGTGTCAGTGACGTCACAGTGTAACATATAATGTCAGTGACGTCACAGTGTAACACAGCTCCTGGTGTCAGTGACGTCACAGTGTAACATACAATGTCAGTGACGTCACAGTGTAACGCGACTCCTGGTGTCAGTGACGTCACAGTGTAACATATAATGTCGGTGACGTCACAGTGTAACGCGGCTCCTGGTGTCAGTGACGTCACAGTGTAACATATAATGTCAGTGATGTCACAGTGTAACACAGCTCCTGGTGTCAGTGACGTCACAGTGTAACATATAATGTCAGTGACGTCACAGTGTAACGCGACTCCTGGTGTCAGTGACGTCACAGTGTAACATATAATGTCAGTGACGTCACAGTGTAACATATAATGTCAGTGACGTCACAGTGTAACATATAATGTCGGTGACGTCACAGTGTAACATATAATGTCAGTGACGTCACAGTGTAACACAGCTCCTGTTGTCAGTGACGTCACAGTGTAACATATAATGTCAGTGACGTCACAGTGTAACACAGCTCCTGGTGTCAGTGACGTCACAGTGTAACGCGGCTCCTGGTGTCAGTGACGTCACTGTGTAACATATAATGTCGGTGACGTCACAGTGTAACATATAATGTCAGTGACGTCACAGTGTAACATATAATGTCGGTGACGTCACAGTGTAACATATAATGTCAGTGACGTCACAGTGTAACACGACTCCTGGTGTCAGTGACGTCACAGTGTAACATATAATGTCAGTGATGTCACAGTGTAACGCGGCTCCTGGTGTCAGTGACGTCACAGTGTAACATATAATGTCAGTGACGTCACAGTGTAACACAGCTCCTGGTGTCGGTGACGTCACAGTGTAACATATAATGTCAGTGATGTCACAGTGTAACACAGCTCCTGGTGTCAGTGACGTCACAGTGTAACGCGGCTCCTGGTGTCAGTGACGTCACAGTGTAACATATAATGTCGGTGACGTCACAGAGTAACATATAATGTCAGTGATGTCACAGTGTAACACAGCTCCTGGTGTCAGTGACGTCACAGTGTAACATATAATGTCAGTGATGTCACAGTGTAACACAGCTCCTGGTGTCAGTGACGTCACAATGTAACATATAATGTCAGTGATGTCACAGTGTAACATATAATGTCAGTGATGTCACAGTGTAACACAGCTCCTGGTGTCAGTGACGTCACAATGTAACATAAAATGTCAGTGACGTCACAGTGTAACACAGCTCCTGGTGTCAGTGACGTCACAGTGTAACATATAATGTCAGTGATGTCACAGTGTAACACAGCTCCTGGTGTCAGTGACGTCACAGTGTAACATATAATGTCAGTGACGTCACAGTGTAACATATAATGTCAGTGATGTCACAGTGTAACACAGCTCCTGGTGTCAGTGACGTCACAATGTAACATAAAATGTCAGTGACGTCACAGTGTAACACAGCTCCTGGTGTCAGTGACGTCACAGTGTAACATATAATGTCAGTGATGTCACAGTGTAACACAGCTCCTGGTGTCAGTGACGTCACAATGTAACATATAATGTCAGTGATGTCACAGTGTAACACAGCTCCTGGTGTCAGTGACGTCACAGTGTAACATATAATGTCAGTGACGTCACAGTGTAACATATAATGTCAGTGATGTCACAGTGTAACACAGCTCCTGGTGTCAGTGACGTCACAATGTAACATATAATGTCAGTGACGTCACAGTGTAACACAGCTCCTGGTGTCAGTGACGTCACAGTGTAACATATAATGTCAGTGATGTCACAGTGTAACACAGCTCCTGGTGTCAGTGACGTCACAGTGTAACATATAATGTCAGTGACGTCACAGTGTAACACAGCTCCTGGTGTCAGTGACGTCACAGTGTAACATATAATGTCAGTGACGTCACAGTGTAACATATAATGTCAGTGATGTCACAGTGTAACATATAATGTCAGTGATGTCACAGTGTAACGCGGCTCCTGGTGTCAGTGACGTCACAGTGTAACATATAATGTCAGTGATGTCACAGTGTAACACAGCTCCTGGTGTCAGTGACGTCACAGTGTAACATATAATGTCAGTGACGTCACCGTGTAACATATAATGTCAGAGATGTCACAGTGTAACACAGCTCCTGGTGTCAGTGACGTCACAGTGTAACATATAATGTCAGTGACGTCACAGTGTAACATATAATGTCAGTGATGTCACAGTGTAACACAGCTCCTGGTGTCAGTGACGTCACAGTGTAACATATAATGTCAGTGATGTCACAGTGTAACACAGCTCCTGGTGTCAGTGACGTCACAGTGTAACATATAATGTCAGTGATGTCACAGTGTAACACAGCTCCTGGTGTCAGTGACGTCACAGTGTAACATATAATGTCAGTGATGTCACAGTGTAACACAGCTCCTGGTGTCAGTGACGTCACAGTGTAACATATAATGTCAGTGACGTCACCGTGTAACATATAATGCCAGTGACGTCACAGTGTAACATAGCTCCTGGTGTCAGTGACGTCACAGTGTAACATATAATGTCAGTGACGTCACAGTGTAACAGATAATGTCAGTGATGTCACAGTGTAACACAGCTCCTGGTGTCAGTGACGTCACAGTGTAACATATAATGTCGGTGACGTCACAGTGTAACGCGGCTCCTGGTGTCAGTGACGTCACAGTGTAACATATAATGTCAGTGATGTCACAGTGTAACACAGCTCCTGGTGTCAGTGACGTCACAGTGTAACATATAATGTCAGTGACGTCACAGTGTAACGCGACTCCTGGTGTCAGTGACGTCACAGTGTAACATATAATGTCAGTGACGTCACAGTGTAACATATAATGTCAGTGACGTCACAGTGTAACATATAATGTCGGTGACGTCACAGTGTAACATATAATGTCAGTGACGTCACAGTGTAACACAGCTCCTGTTGTCAGTGACGTCACAGTGTAACATATAATGTCAGTGACGTCACAGTGTAACACAGCTCCTGGTGTCAGTGACGTCACAGTGTAACATATAATGTCGGTGACGTCACAGTGTAACATATAATGTCGGTGACGTCACAGTGTAACATATAATGTCAGTGACGTCACAGTGTAACACGACTCCTGGTGTCAGTGACGTCACAGTGTAACATATAATGTCAGTGATGTCACAGTGTAACGCGGCTCCTGGTGTCAGTGACGTCACAGTGTAACATATAATGTCAGTGACGTCACAGTGTAACACAGCTCCTGGTGTCGGTGACGTCACAGTGTAACATATAATGTCAGTGATGTCACAGTGTAACACAGCTCCTGGTGTCAGTGACGTCACAGTGTAACATATAATGTCAGTGACGTCACAGTGTAACACAGCTCCTGGTGTCAGTGACGTCACAGTGTAACATATAATGTCAGTGACGTCACAGTGTAACGCGGCTCCTGGTGTCAGTGACGTCACAGTGTAACATATAATGTCGGTGACGTCACAGAGTAACATATAATGTCAGTGATGTCACAGTGTAACACAGCTCCTGGTGTCAGTGACGTCACAGTGTAACATATAATGTCAGTGATGTCACAGTGTAACACAGCTCCTGGTGTCAGTGACGTCACAATGTAACATATAATGTCAGTGATGTCACAGTGTAACATATAATGTCAGTGATGTCACAGTGTAACACAGCTCCTGGTGTCAGTGACGTCACAATGTAACATAAAATGTCAGTGACGTCACAGTGTAACACAGCTCCTGGTGTCAGTGACGTCACAGTGTAACATATAATGTCAGTGATGTCACAGTGTAACACAGCTCCTGGTGTCAGTGACGTCACAGTGTAACATATAATGTCAGTGACGTCACAGTGTAACATATAATGTCAGTGATGTCACAGTGTAACACAGCTCCTGGTGTCAGTGACGTCACAATGTAACATAAAATGTCAGTGACGTCACAGTGTAACACAGCTCCTGGTGTCAGTGACGTCACAGTGTAACATATAATGTCAGTGATGTCACAGTGTAACACAGCTCCTGGTGTCAGTGACGTCACAATGTAACATATAATGTCAGTGATGTCACAGTGTAACATATAATGTCAGTGATGTCACAGTGTAACACAGCTCCTGGTGTCAGTGACGTCACAATGTAACATATAATGTCAGTGACGTCACAGTGTAACACAGCTCCTGGTGTCAGTGACGTCACAGTGTAACATATAATGTCAGTGATGTCACAGTGTAACACAGCTCCTGGTGTCAGTGACGTCACAGTGTAACATATAATGTCAGTGACGTCACAGTGTAACACAGCTCCTGGTGTCAGTGACGTCACAGTGTAACATATAATGTCAGTGACGTCACAGTGTAACATATAATGTCAGTGATGTCACAGTGTAACATATAATGTCAGTGATGTCACAGTGTAACGCGGCTCCTGGTGTCAGTGACGTCACAGTGTAACATATAATGTCAGTGATGTCACAGTGTAACACAGCTCCTGGTGTCAGTGACGTCACAGTGTAACATATAATGTCAGTGACGTCACCGTGTAACATATAATGTCAGAGATGTCACAGTGTAACACAGCTCCTGGTGTCAGTGACGTCACAGTGTAACATATAATGTCAGTGACGTCACAGTGTAACATATAATGTCAGTGATGTCACAGTGTAACACAGCTCCTGGTGTCAGTGACGTCACAGTGTAACATATAATGTCAGTGATGTCACAGTGTAACACAGCTCCTGGTGTCAGTGACGTCACAGTGTAACATATAATGTCAGTGATGTCACAGTGTAACACAGCTCCTGGTGTCAGTGACGTCACAGTGTAACATATAATGTCAGTGATGTCACAGTGTAACACAGCTCCTGGTGTCAGTGACGTCACAGTGTAACATATAATGTCAGTGATGTCACAGTGTAACACAGCTCCTGGTGTCAGTGACGTCACAGTGTAACATATAATGTCAGTGACGTCACCGTGTAACATATAATGCCAGTGACGTCACAGTGTAACATAGCTCCTGGTGTCAGTGACGTCACAGTGTAACATATAATGTCAGTGACGTCACAGTGTAACATATAATGTCAGTGATGTCACAGTGTAACACAGCTCCTGGTGTCAGTGACGTCACAGTGTAACATATAATGTCAGTGATGTCACAGTGTAACACAGCTCCTGGTGTCAGTGACGTCACAGTGTAACATATAATGTCAGTGACGTCACCGTGTAACATATAATGTCAGTGACGTCACAGTGTAACACAGCTCCTGGTGTCAGTGACGTCACAGTGTAACATATAATGTCAGTGACGTCACAGTGTAACACAGCTCCTGGTGTCAGTGACGTCACTGTCACGGGTGTGTCAGGTGTAACAGATAGTCGCTCTGGATCTGTTTGTAGAAGGTCGCTGTGCCTGGCATTGCAGACGCCTTCTTAACCTTTCTGCCTTTAGGACCAAGCGGCTACCTCCCTTTTGTTGTTAATTGACACACCCTTGCATGGGAGTTAAAAACTGTCAGTTTGCTGCAGGAGATCGCCGGTGATATTCACATGTTCCCTTGTGAAGGCTTGGAGCTATAGCAGTCTGCTTACTTCCTCTCTGGTGCGCTTGGAGGATGTTTGATGTTATTTCTCTGCTCAAGCTAAGTTTCTCCCCCTTTGTTTGTCTCCCTTGTTGTCTTTAGTTTATAGTGGGGACTGACCAGTGCTCATCCCCTCCCCCTCCCTATTCAGGGTTTGGCTGTAGGGATATGCAGGGCTTAGGTTTCCTGCTCGGCGACTGGTGTGGAACCAATGTAGGGACTGTAGGGTAGGCAGGGTGTTATTAGATCTGCCTAGGGGTCTCCACTCCTGCTTTCCCTAGTGCCTGGGTTCCCCCCCCCCCATCTTCCCTTAGTGTTGCACTTAGTCTTTCCCACACTGTGCATGACAGTCACAGTGTAACACGACTCCTGGGGTCAGTGATGTCACAGTGTAACGCGACTCCTGGAGTCAGTGACGTCACAGTGTAACGCGACTCCTGGGGTCAGTGACGTCACAGTGTAACGCGACTCCTGGTGTCAGTGATGTCACAGTGTAACGGACTCCTGGTGTCAGTGATGTCACAGTGTAACATGACTCCTGGTGTCAGTGATGTCACAGTGTAACATGACTCCTGGTGTCAGTGACGTCACAGTGTAACGCTACTCCTGGTGTCAGTGACGTCACAGTCTAACATGACTCCTGGTGTCAGTGACGTCACGGTGTAAAGCGACTCCTGGGGTCAGTGACGTCACAGTGTAACGGACTCCTGGTGTCAGTGACGTCACAGTGTAACATGACTCCTGGTGTCAGTGATGTCACAGTGTAACGGACTCCTGGTGTCAGTGACGTCACAGTGTAACATGACTCCTGGTGTCAGTGACGTCACAGTGTAACGCTACTCCTGGTGTCAGTGACGTCACAGTCTAACATGACTCCTGGTGTCAGTGACGTCACGGTGTAAAGCGACTCCTGGTGTCAGTGATGTCACAGTGTAACGGACTCCTGGTGTCAGTGATGTCACAGTGTAACATGACTCCTGGTGTCAGTGATGTCACAGTGTAACGGACTCCTGGTGTCAGTGACGTCACAGTGTAACGTGACTCCTGGTGTCAGTGACGTCACGGTGTAAAGCGACTCCTGGGGTCAGTGACGTCACGGTGTAAAGCGACTCCTGGGCTCAGTGATGTCACGGTGTAACGCGACTCCTGGTGTCAGTGATGTCACAGTGTACCACGACTCCTGGTGTCAGTGATGTCACAGTGTAACAAGACTCCTGGGGTCAGTGACGTCACAGTGCAACAAGACTCCTGGGGTCAGTGACGTCACAGTGTAACGGACTCCTGGGGTCAGTGACGTCACAGTGTAACAAGACTCCTGGGGTCAGTGACGTCACAGTGTAACACGACTCCTGGGGTCAGTGACGTCACAGTGTAACACGACTCCTGGGGTCAGTGATGTCACAGTGTAACGGACTCCTGGGGTCAGTGATGTCACAGTGTAAAGCGACTCCTGGAGTCAGTGACGTCACAGTGTAACGCGACTCCTGGGGTCAGTGATGTCACAGTGTAAAGCGACTCCTGGTGTCAGTGATGTCACAGTGTACCACGACTCCTGGTGTCAGTGATGTCACAGTGTAACAAGACTCCTGGGGTCAGTGACGTCACAGTGTAACAAGACTCCTCGGGTCAGTGACGTCACAGTGTATCGGACTCCTGGGGTCAGTGACGTCACAGTGTAACAAGACTCCTGGGGTCAGTGACGTCACAGTGTAACATGACTCCTGGGGTCAGTGACGTCACAGTGTAACACGACTCCTGGGGTCAGTGACGTCACAGTGTAACACGACTCCTGGGGTCAGTGATGTCACAGTGTAACGGACTCCTGGGGTCAGTGATGTCACAGTGTAAAGCGACTCCTGGAGTCAGTGACGTCACAGTGTAACGCGACTCCTGGGGTCAGTGTTGTCACAGTGTAAAGCGACTCCTGGAGTCAGTGACGTCACAGTGTAACGCGACTCCTGGGGTCAGTGATGTCACAGTGTAACGCGACTCCTGGAGTCAGTGATGTCACAGTGTAACGCGACTCCTGGGGTCAGTGTTGTCACAGTGTAAAGCGACTCCTGGAGTCAGTGACGTCACAGTGTAACGCGACTCCTGGGGTCAGTGATGTCACAGTGTAACGCGACTCCTGGAGTCAGTGATGTCACAGTGTAACGGACTCCTGGTGTCAGTGATGTCACAGTGTAACATGACTCCTGGTGTCAGTGATGTCACAGTGTAACATGACTCCTGGTGTCAGTGACGTCACAGTGTAACGCTACTCCTGGTGTCAGTGACGTCACAGTCTAACATGACTCCTGGTGTCAGTGACGTCACGGTGTAAAGCGACTCCTGGGGTCAGTGACGTCACAGTGTAACGGACTCCTGGTGTCAGTGACGTCACAGTGTAACATGACTCCTGGTGTCAGTGATGTCACAGTGTAACGGACTCCTGGTGTCAGTGACGTCACAGTGTAACATGACTCCTGGTGTCAGTGACGTCACAGTGTAACGCTACTCCTGGTGTCAGTGACGTCACAGTCTAACATGACTCCTGGTGTCAGTGACGTCACGGTGTAAAGCGACTCCTGGTGTCAGTGATGTCACAGTGTAACGGACTCCTGGTGTCAGTGATGTCACAGTGTAACATGACTCCTGGTGTCAGTGATGTCACAGTGTAACGGACTCCTGGTGTCAGTGACGTCACAGTGTAACGTGACTCCTGGTGTCAGTGACGTCACGGTGTAAAGCGACTCCTGGGGTCAGTGACGTCACGGTGTAAAGCGACTCCTGGGCTCAGTGATGTCACGGTGTAACGCGACTCCTGGTGTCAGTGATGTCACAGTGTACCACGACTCCTGGTGTCAGTGATGTCACAGTGTAACAAGACTCCTGGGGTCAGTGACGTCACAGTGCAACAAGACTCCTGGGGTCAGTGACGTCACAGTGTAACGGACTCCTGGGGTCAGTGACGTCACAGTGTAACAAGACTCCTGGGGTCAGTGACGTCACAGTGTAACACGACTCCTGGGGTCAGTGACGTCACAGTGTAACACGACTCCTGGGGTCAGTGATGTCACAGTGTAACGGACTCCTGGGGTCAGTGATGTCACAGTGTAAAGCGACTCCTGGAGTCAGTGACGTCACAGTGTAACGCGACTCCTGGGGTCAGTGATGTCACAGTGTAAAGCGACTCCTGGTGTCAGTGATGTCACAGTGTACCACGACTCCTGGTGTCAGTGATGTCACAGTGTAACAAGACTCCTGGGGTCAGTGACGTCACAGTGTAAAAAGACTCCTCGGGTCAGTGACGTCACAGTGTATCGGACTCCTGGGGTCAGTGACGTCACAGTGTAACAAGACTCCTGGGGTCAGTGACGTCACAGTGTAACATGACTCCTGGGGTCAGTGACGTCACAGTGTAACACGACTCCTGGGGTCAGTGACGTCACAGTGTAACACGACTCCTGGGGTCAGTGATGTCACAGTGTAACGGACTCCTGGGGTCAGTGATGTCACAGTGTAAAGCGACTCCTGGAGTCAGTGACGTCACAGTGTAACGCGACTCCTGGGGTCAGTGTTGTCACAGTGTAAAGCGACTCCTGGAGTCAGTGACGTCACAGTGTAACGCGACTCCTGGGGTCAGTGATGTCACAGTGTAACGCGACTCCTGGAGTCAGTGATGTCACAGTGTAACGCGACTCCTGGGGTCAGTGTTGTCACAGTGTAAAGCGACTCCTGGAGTCAGTGACGTCACAGTGTAACGCGACTCCTGGGGTCAGTGATGTCACAGTGTAACGCGACTCCTGGAGTCAGTGATGTCACAGTGTAACACGACTCCTGGGGTCAGTGATGTCACAGTGTAACGCGACTCCTGGGGTCAGTGACGTCACAGTGTAAAGTGACTCCGGGGGTCAGTGACGTCACAGTGTAAAGTGACTCCGGGGGTCAGTGACGTCACAGTGTAACACGACTCCTGTTGCCAGTGACGTCACAGTGTAATGCGACTCCTGTTGCCAGTGACGTCACAGTGTAACGCGACTCCTGTTGCCAGTGACGTCACAGTGTTACATGACTCCTAGTGTCAGTGACGTCACCGTTTAACATATAATGTCAGTGATGTCACAGTGTAACATATAATGTCAGTGATGTCACAGTGTAACGCGGCTCCTGATGTCAGTGACGTCACCGTTTAACATATAATGTCAGTGACGTCACAGTGTAACATATAATGTCAGTGACGTCACAGTGTAACACAGCTCCTGGTGTCAGTGACGTCACAGTGTAACATATAATGTCAGTGATGTCACAGTGTAACACAGCTCCTGGTGTCAGTGACGTCACTGTGTAACATATAATGTCAGTGACGTCACAGTGTAACATATAATGTCAGTGATGTCACAGTGTAACACAGCTCCTGGTGTCAGTGACGTCACTGTGTAACATATAATGTCAGTGATGTCACAGTGTAACACAGCTCCTGGTGTCAGTGACGTCACAGTGTAACATATAATGTCAGTGATGTCACAGTGTAACACAGCTCCTGGTGTCAGTGACGTCACTGTGTAACATATAATGTCAGTGATGTCACAGTGTAACACAGCTCCTGGTGTCAGTGACGTCACAGTGTAACATATAATGTCAGTGATGTCACAGTGTAACATATAATGTCAGTGACGTCACAGTGTAACATATAATGTCAGTGATGTCACAGTGTAACATATAATGTCAGTGACGTCACAGTGTAACATAGCTCCTGGTGTCAGTGACGTCACAGTGTAACATATAATGTCGGTGACGTCACAGTGTAACACAGCTCCTGGTGTCAGTGACGTCACAGTGTAACATATAATGTCAGTGATGTCACAGTGTAACACAGCTCCTGGTGTCAGTGATGTCACAGTGTAACATATTATGTCAGTGATGTCACAGTGTAACACAGCTCCTGGTGTCAGTGATGTCACAGTGTAACATATTATGTCAGTGATGTCACAGTGTAACACAGCTCCTGGTGTCAGTGACGTCACAGTGTAACATATAATGTCAATGACGTCACAGTGTAACGCGGCTCCTGGTGTCAGTGACGTCACAGTGTAACATATAATGTCAGTGACGTCACAGTGTAACGGGCTCCTGGTGTCAGTGACGTCACAGTGTAACATATAATGTCAGTGATGTCACAGTGTAACATATAATGTCAGTGATGTCACAGTGTAACACAGCTCCTGGTGTCAGTGACGTCACAGTGTAACATATAATGTCAGTGATGTCACAGTGTAACACAGCTCCTGGTGTCAGTGACGTCACAGTGTAACATATAATGTCAGTGATGTCACAGTGTAACACAGCTCCTGGTGTCAGTGACGTCACAGTGTAACATATAATGTCAGTGACGTCACAGTGTAACACAGCTCCTGGTGTCAGTGACGTCACAGTGTAACATATAATGTCAGTGACGTCACAGTGTAACACAGCTCCTGGTGTCAGTGACGTCACTGTGTAACATATAATGTCAGTGACGTCACAGTGTAACATATAATGTCAGTGACGTCACAGTGTAACATATAATGTCAGTGATGTCACAGTGTAACATATAATGTCAGTGATGTCACAGTGTAACACAGCTCCTGGTGTCAGTGACGTCACAGTGTAACATATAATGTCAGTGACGTCACAGTGTAACGCGGCTCCTGGTGTCAGTGACGTCACAGTGTAACATATAATGTCAGTGATGTCACAGTGTAACACAGCTCCTGGTGTCAGTGACGTCACAGTGTAACATATAATGTCAGTGACGTCACAGTGTAACGCGACTCCTGGTGTCAGTGACGTCACAGTGTAACATATAATGTCAGTGACGTCACAGTGTAACATATAATGTCAGTGACGTCACAGTGTAACATATAATGTCGGTGACGTCACAGTGTAACATATAATGTCAGTGACGTCACAGTGTAACACAGCTCCTGTTGTCAGTGACGTCACAGTGTAACATATAATGTCAGTGATGTCACAGTGTAACACAGCTCCTGTTGTCAGTGACGTCACAGTGTAACATATAATGTCAGTGACGTCACAGTGTAACACAGCTCCTGGTGTCAGTGACGTCACAGTGTAACGCGGCTCCTGGTGTCAGTGACGTCACTGTGTAACATATAATGTCGGTGACGTCACAGTGTAACATATAATGTCAGTGACGTCACAGTGTAACATATAATGTCGGTGACGTCACAGTGTAACATATAATGTCAGTGACGTCACAGTGTAACACGACTCCTGGTGTCAGTGACGTCACAGTGTAACATATAATGTCAGTGATGTCACAGTGTAACGCGGCTCCTGGTGTCAGTGACGTCACAGTGTAACATATAATGTCAGTGACGTCACAGTGTAACACAGCTCCTGGTGTCGGTGACGTCACAGTGTAACATATAATGTCAGTGACGTCACAGTGTAACACAGCTCCTGGTGTCAGTGACGTCACAGTGTAACATATAATGTCGGTGACGTCACAGTGTAACACAGCTCCTGGTGTCAGTGACGTCACAGTGTAACATATAATGTCAGTGATGTCACAGTGTAACACAGCTCCTGGTGTCAGTGATGTCACAGTGTAACATATTATGTCAGTGATGTCACAGTGTAACACAGCTCCTGGTGTCAGTGATGTCACAGTGTAACATATTATGTCAGTGATGTCACAGTGTAACACAGCTCCTGGTGTCAGTGACGTCACAGTGTAACATATAATGTCAATGACGTCACAGTGTAACGCGGCTCCTGGTGTCAGTGACGTCACAGTGTAACATATAATGTCAGTGACGTCACAGTGTAACGCGGCTCCTGGTGTCAGTGACGTCACAGTGTAACATATAATGTCAGTGATGTCACAGTGTAACATATAATGTCAGTGATGTCACAGTGTAACACAGCTCCTGGTGTCAGTGACGTCACAGTGTAACATATAATGTCAGTGATGTCACAGTGTAACACAGCTCCTGGTGTCAGTGACGTCACAGTGTAACATATAATGTCAGTGATGTCACAGTGTAACACAGCTCCTGGTGTCAGTGACGTCACAGTGTAACATATAATGTCAGTGACGTCACAGTGTAACACAGCTCCTGGTGTCAGTGACGTCACAGTGTAACATATAATGTCAGTGACGTCACAGTGTAACATATAATGTCAGTGATGTCACAGTGTAACATATAATGTCAGTGATGTCACAGTGTAACACAGCTCCTGGTGTCAGTGACGTCACAGTGTAACATATAATGTCAGTGATGTCACAGTGTAACACAGCTCCTGGTGTCAGTGACGTCACAGTGTAACATATAATGTCAGTGACGTCACAGTGTAACGCGACTCCTGGTGTCAGTGACGTCACAGTGTAACATATAATGTCAGTGACGTCACAGTGTAACATATAATGTCAGTGACGTCACAGTGTAACATATAATGTCGGTGACGTCACAGTGTAACATATAATGTCAGTGACGTCACAGTGTAACACAGCTCCTGTTGTCAGTGACGTCACAGTGTAACATATAATGTCAGTGACGTCACAGTGTAACACAGCTCCTGGTGTCAGTGACGTCACAGTGTAACGCGGCTCCTGGTGTCAGTGACGTCACTGTGTAACATATAATGTCGGTGACGTCACAGTGTAACATATAATGTCAGTGACGTCACAGTGTAACATATAATGTCGGTGACGTCACAGTGTAACATATAATGTCAGTGACGTCACAGTGTAACACGACTCCTGGTGTCAGTGATGTCACAGTGTAACATATAATGTCAGTGATGTCACAGTGTAACGCGGCTCCTGGTGTCAGTGACGTCACAGTGTAACACATAATGTCAGTGACGTCACAGTGTAACACAGCTCCTGGTGTCGGTGACGTCACAGTGTAACATATAATGTCAGTGATGTCACAGTGTAACACAGCTCCTGGTGTCAGTGACGTCACAGTGTAACGCGGCTCCTGGTGTCAGTGACGTCACAGTGTAACATATAATGTCGGTGACGTCACAGAGTAACATATAATGTCAGTGATGTCACAGTGTAACACAGCTCCTGGTGTCAGTGACGTCACAGTGTAACATATAATGTCAGTGATGTCACAGTGTAACACAGCTCCTGGTGTCAGTGACGTCACAATGTAACATATAATGTCAGTGATGTCACAGTGTAACATATAATGTCAGTGATGTCACAGTGTAACACAGCTCCTGGTGTCAGTGACGTCACAATGTAACATAAAATGTCAGTGACGTCACAGTGTAACACAGCTCCTGGTGTCAGTGACGTCACAATGTAACATATAATGTCAGTGATGTCACAGTGTAACACAGCTCCTGGTGTCAGTGACGTCACAGTGTAACATATAATGTCAGTGATGTCACAGTGTAACACAGCTCCTGGTGTCAGTGACGTCACAGTGTAACATATAATGTCAGTGACGTCACAGTGTAACATATAATGTCAGTGATGTCACAGTGTAACACAGCTCCTGGTGTCAGTGACGTCACAATGTAACATAAAATGTCAGTGACGTCACAGTGTAACACAGCTCCTGGTGTCAGTGACGTCACAGTGTAACATATAATGTCAGTGATGTCACAGTGTAACACAGCTCCTGGTGTCAGTGACGTCACAATGTAACATATAATGTCAGTGATGTCACAGTGTAACACAGCTCCTGGTGTCAGTGACGTCACAGTGTAACATATAATGTCAGTGACGTCACAGTGTAACATATAATGTCAGTGATGTCACAGTGTAACACAGCTCCTGGTGTCAGTGACGTCACAATGTAACATATAATGTCAGTGACGTCACAGTGTAACACAGCTCCTGGTGTCAGTGACGTCACAGTGTAACATATAATGTCAGTGATGTCACAGTGTAACACAGCTCCTGGTGTCAGTGACGTCACAGTGTAACATATAATGTCAGTGACGTCACAGTGTAACATATAATGTCAGTGATGTCACAGTGTAACATATAATGTCAGTGATGTCACAGTGTAACGCGGCTCCTGGTGTCAGTGACGTCACAGTGTAACATATAATGTCAGTGATGTCACAGTGTAACACAGCTCCTGGTGTCAGTGACGTCACAGTGTAACATATAATGTCAGTGACGTCACCGTGTAACATATAATGTCAGTGATGTCACAGTGTAACACAGCTCCTGGTGTCAGTGACGTCACAGTGTAACATATAATGTCAGTGATGTCACAGTGTAACACAGCTCCTGGTGTCAGTGACGTCACAATGTAACATATAATGTCAGTGATGTCACAGTGTAACATATAATGTCAGTGATGTCACAGTGTAACACAGCTCCTGGTGTCAGTGACGTCACAATGTAACATAAAATGTCAGTGACGTCACAGTGTAACACAGCTCCTGGTGTCAGTGACGTCACAATGTAACATATAATGTCAGTGATGTCACAGTGTAACACAGCTCCTGGTGTCAGTGACGTCACAGTGTAACATATAATGTCAGTGATGTCACAGTGTAACACAGCTCCTGGTGTCAGTGACGTCACAGTGTAACATATAATGTCAGTGATGTCACAGTGTAACATATAATGTCAGTGACGTCACAGTGTAACATATAATGTCAGTGACGTCACCGTGTAACATATAATGCCAGTGACGTCACAGTGTAACATAGCTCCTGGTGTCAGTGACGTCACAGTGTAACATATAATGTCAGTGACGTCACAGTGTAACATATAATGTCAGTGATGTCACAGTGTAACACAGCTCCTGGTGTCAGTGACGTCACAGTGTAACATATAATGTCAGTGATGTCACAGTGTAACACAGCTCCTGGTGTCAGTGACGTCACAGTGTAACATATAATGTCAGTGACGTCACCGTGTAACATATAATGTCAGTGACGTCACAGTGTAACACAGCTCCTGGTGTCAGTGACGTCACAGTGTAACATATAATGTCAGTGACGTCACAGTGTAACACAGCTCCTGGTGTCAGTGACGTCACTGTCACGGGTGTGTCAGGTGTAACAGATAGTCGCTCTGGATCTGTTTGTAGAAGGTCGCTGTGCCTGGCATTGCAGACGCCTTCTTAACCTTTCTGCCTTTAGGACCAAGCGGCTACCTCCCTTTTGTTGTTAATTGACACACCCTTGCATGGGAGTTAAAAACTGTCAGTTTGCTGCAGGAGATCGCCGGTGATATTCACATGTTCCCTTGTGAAGGCTTGGAGCTATAGCAGTCTGCTTACTTCCTCTCTGGTGCGCTTGGAGGATGTTTGATGTTATTTCTCTGCTCAAGCTAAGTTTCTCCCCCTTTGTTTGTCTCCCTTGTTGTCTTTAGTTTATAGTGGGGACTGACCAGTGCTCATCCCCTCCCCCTCCCTATTCAGGGTTTGGCTGTAGGGATATGCAGGGCTTAGGTTTCCTGCTCGGCGACTGGTGTGGAACCAATGTAGGGACTGTAGGGTAGGCAGGGTGTTATTAGATCTGCCTAGGGGTCTCCACTCCTGCTTTCCCTAGTGCCTGGGTTCCCCCCCCCCCCATCTTCCCTTAGTGTTGCACTTAGTCTTTCCCACACTGTGCATGACAGTCACAGTGTAACACGACTCCTGGGGTCAGTGATGTCACAGTGTAACGCGACTCCTGGTGTCAGTGATGTCACAGTGTAACGGACTCCTGGTGTCAGTGATGTCACAGTGTAACATGACTCCTGGTGTCAGTGATGTCACAGTGTAACGGACTCCTGGTGTCAGTGACGTCACAGTGTAACGTGACTCCTGGTGTCAGTGACGTCACGGTGTAAAGCGACTCCTGGGGTCAGTGACGTCACGGTGTAACGCGACTCCTGGGCTCAGTGATGTCACGGTGTAACGCGACTCCTGGTGTCAGTGATGTCACAGTGTACCACGACTCCTGGTGTCAGTGATGTCACAGTGTAACAAGACTCCTGGGGTCAGTGACGTCACAGTGCAACAAGACTCCTGGGGTCAGTGACGTCACAGTGTAACGGACTCCTGGGGTCAGTGACGTCACAGTGTAACAAGACTCCTGGGGTCAGTGACGTCACAGTGTAACACGACTCCTGGGGTCAGTGACGTCACAGTGTAACACGACTCCTGGGGTCAGTGATGTCACAGTGTAACGGACTCCTGGGGTCAGTGATGTCACAGTGTAAAGCGACTCCTGGAGTCAGTGACGTCACAGTGTAACGCGACTCCTGGGGTCAGTGATGTCACAGTGTAAAGCGACTCCTGGTGTCAGTGATGTCACAGTGTACCACGACTCCTGGTGTCAGTGATGTCACAGTGTAACAAGACTCCTGGGGTCAGTGACGTCACAGTGTAACAAGACTCCTCGGGTCAGTGACGTCACAGTGTATCGGACTCCTGGGGTCAGTGACGTCACAGTGTAACAAGACTCCTGGGGTCAGTGACGTCACAGTGTAACATGACTCCTGGGGTCAGTGACGTCACAGTGTAACACGACTCCTGGGGTCAGTGACGTCACAGTGTAACACGACTCCTGGGGTCAGTGATGTCACAGTGTAACGGACTCCTGGGGTCAGTGATGTCACAGTGTAAAGCGACTCCTGGAGTCAGTGACGTCACAGTGTAACGCGACTCCTGGGGTCAGTGTTGTCACAGTGTAAAGCGACTCCTGGAGTCAGTGACGTCACAGTGTAACGCGACTCCTGGGGTCAGTGATGTCACAGTGTAACGCGACTCCTGGAGTCAGTGATGTCACAGTGTAACGCGACTCCTGGGGTCAGTGTTGTCACAGTGTAAAGCGACTCCTGGAGTCAGTGACGTCACAGTGTAACGCGACTCCTGGGGTCAGTGATGTCACAGTGTAACGCGACTCCTGGAGTCAGTGATGTCACAGTGTAACGCGACTCCTGGAGTCAGTGACGTCACAGTGTAACGCGATTCCTGGGGTCAGTGATGTCACAGTGTAACGCGACTCCTGGAGTCAGTGATGTCACAGTGTAACACGACTCCTGGGGTCAGTGATGTCACAGTGTAACGCGACTCCTGGGGTCAGTGACGTCACAGTGTAAAGTGACTCCGGGGGTCAGTGACGTCACAGTGTAAAGTGACTCCGGGGGTCAGTGACGTCACAGTGTAACACGACTCCTGTTGCCAGTGACGTCACAGTGTAACGCGACTCCTGTTGCCAGTGACGTCACAGTGTAACGCGACTCCTGTTGCCAGTGACGTCACAGTGTTACATGACTCCTAGTGTCAGTGACGTCACCGTTTAACATATAATGTCAGTGATGTCACAGTGTAACATATAATGTCAGTGATGTCACAGTGTAACGCGGCTCCTGATGTCAGTGACGTCACCGTTTAACATATAATGTCAGTGACGTCACAGTGTAACATATAATGTCAGTGACGTCACAGTGTAACACAGCTCCTGGTGTCAGTGACGTCACAGTGTAACATATAATGTCAGTGATGTCACAGTGTAACACAGCTCCTGGTGTCAGTGACGTCACTGTGTAACATATAATGTCAGTGATGTTACAGTGTAACACAGCTCCTGGTGTCAGTGACGTCACAGTGTAACATATAATGTCAGTGATGTCACAGTGTAACATATAATGTCAGTGACGTCACAGTGTAACATATAATGTCAGTGATGTCACAGTGTAACATATAATGTCAGTGACGTCACAGTGTAACACAGCTCCTGGTGTCAGTGACGTCACAGTGTAACATATAATGTCGGTGACGTCACAGTGTAACACAGCTCCTGGTGTCAGTGACGTCACAGTGTAACATATAATGTCAGTGATGTCACAGTGTAACACAGCTCCTGGTGTCAGTGATGTCACAGTGTAACATATTATGTCAGTGATGTCACAGTGTAACACAGCTCCTGGTGTCAGTGATGTCACAGTGTAACATATTATGTCAGTGATGTCACAGTGTAACACAGCTCCTGGTGTCAGTGACGTCACAGTGTAACATATAATGTCAATGACGTCACAGTGTAACGCGGCTCCTGGTGTCAGTGACGTCACAGTGTAACATATAATGTCAGTGACGTCACAGTGTAACACAGCTCCTGGTGTCAGTGACGTCACAGTGTAACATATAATGTCAGTGATGTCACAGTGTAACATATAATGTCAGTGATGTCACAGTGTAACACAGCTCCTGGTGTCAGTGACGTCACAGTGTAACATATAATGTCAGTGATGTCACAGTGTAACACAGCTCCTGGTGTCAGTGACGTCACAGTGTAACATATAATGTCAGTGATGTCACAGTGTAACACAGCTCCTGGTGTCAGTGACGTCACAGTGTAACATATAATGTCAGTGACGTCACAGTGTAACACAGCTCCTGGTGTCAGTGACGTCACTGTGTAACATATAATGTCAGTGACGTCACAGTGTAACACAGCTCCTGGTGTCAGTGACGTCACAGTGTAACATATAATGTCAGTGATGTCACAGTGTAACATATAATGTCAGTGACGTCACAGTGTAACACAGCTCCTGGTGTCAGTGACGTCACTGTCACGGGTGTGTCAGGTGTAACAGCTAGTCGCTCTGGATCTGTTTGTAGAAGGTCGCTGTGCCTGGCATTGCAGACGCCTTCTTAACCTTTCTGCCTTTAGGACCAAGCGGCTACCTCCCTTTTGTTGTTAATTGACACACCCTTGCATGGGAGTTAAAAACTGTCAGTTTGCTGCAGGAGATCGCCGGTGATATTCACATGTTCCCTTGTGAAGGCTTGGAGCTATAGCAGTCTGCTTACTTCCTCTCTGGTGCGCTTGGAGGATGTTTGATGTTATTTCTCTGCTCAAGCTAAGTTTCTCCCCCTTTGTTTGTCTCCCTTGTTGTCTTTAGTTTATAGTGGGGACTGACCAGTGCTCATCCCCTCCCCCTCCCTATTCAGGGTTTGGCTGTAGGGATATGCAGGGCTTAGGTTTCCTGCTCGGCGACTGGTGTGGAACCAATGTAGGGACTGTAGGGTAGGCAGGGTGTTATTAGATCTGCCTAGGGGTCTCCACTCCCGCTTTCCCTAGTGCCTGGGTTCCCCCCCCCCCCTCATCCCTTAGTGTTGCACTTAGTCTTTCCCACACTGTGCGTGACAGTCACAGTGTAACACGACTCCTGGGGTCAGTGATGTCACAGTGTAACGCGACTCCTGGGGTCAGTGACGTCACAGTGTAACGCGACTCCTGGGGTCAGTGATGTCACAGTGTAACAAGACTCCTGGAGTCAGTGACGTCACAGTGTAACGCGACTCCTGGGGTCAGTGACGTCACAGTGTAACAAGACTCCTGGGGTCAGTGATGTCACAGTGTAACAAGACTCCTGGAGTCAGTGACGTCACAGTGCAACGGGCTCCTGATGTCAGTGATGTTACAAAGTAACGCAACTCCTGGTATCAGTGACGTCACATTGTAGTGCGACTCCTGGTGTCAGTGACGTCACAGTGTAATACGACTCCTGGTGTCAGTGACGTCACAGTGTAACACGACTCCTGGGGTCAGTGATGTCACAGTGTAACGCGCCTCCTGGTGTCAGTGACGTCACAGTGTAACACGACTCCTGGGGTCAGTGATGTCACAGTGTAAAGCGACTCCTGGTGTCAATGACATCACATTGTAGTGCGACTCCTGGTGTCAGTGACGTCACAGTGTAACGCGCCTCCTGGTATCAGTGACGTCACATTGTAGTGCGACTCCTGGGGTCAGTGATGTCACAGTGCAACACGACTCCTGGTGTTAGTGACGTCACAGTGTAACATATAATGTCAGTGATGTCACAGTGTAACATATAATGTCAGTGATGTCACAGTGCAACACAGCTCCTGGTGTCAGTGACGTCACAGTGTAGTGCGACTCCTGGTGTCAGTGATGTCACAGTGTAACATATAATGTCAGTGATGTCACAGTGTAACATATAATGTCAGTGATGTAACAGTGCAACACAGCTCCTGGTGTCAGTGACGTCACAGTGTAACATATAATGTCAGTGACGCCACAGTGTAACACAGCTCCTGGTGTCAGTGACGTCACAGTGTAACATATAATGTCAGTGACATCACAGTGTAACGCTACTCCTGGTGTCAGTGATGTCACAGTGTAACGCGACTCCTGGTGTCAGTGATGTCACAGTGTAACATATAATGTCAGTGACGTCACAGTGTAACACAGCTCCTGGTGTCAGTGACGTCACAGTGTAACATATAATGTCAGTGATGTCACAGTGTAACACAGCTCCTGGTGTCAGTGACGTCACAGTGTAACATATAATGTCAGTGATGTCACAGTGTAACACAGCTCCTGGTGTCAGTGACGTCACAGTGTAACATATAATGTCAGTGATGTCACAGTGTAACATATAATGTCAGTGATGTCACAGTGTAACACAGCTCCTGGTGTCAGTGACGTCACAGTGTAACATATAATGTCAGTGACGTCACAGTGTAACACAGCTCCTGGTGTCAGTGACGTCACTGTCACGGGTGTGTCAGGTGTAACAGATAGTCGCTCTGGATCTGTTTGTAGAAGGTCGCTGTGCCTGGCATTGCAGACGCCTTCTTAACCTTTCTGCCTTTAGGACCAAGCGGCTACCTCCCTTTTGTTGTTAATTGACACACCCTTGCATGGGAGTTAAAAACTGTCAGTTTGCTGCAGGAGATCGCTGGTGATATTCACATGTTCCCTTGTGAAGGCTTGGAGCTATAGCAGTCTGCTTACTTCCTCTCTGGTGCGCTTGGAGGATGTTTGATGTTTGATGTGTAACGCGACTCCTGGGGTCAGTGACATCACAGTGTAACGCGACTCCTGGGGTCAGTGATGTCACAGTGTAACGCGACTCCTGGTGTCAGTGACGTCACAGTGTAAAGTGACTCCGGGGGTCAGTGACGTCACAGTGTAAAGTGACTCCGGGGGTCAGTGACGTCATAGTGTAACACGACTCCTGTTGCCAGTGACGTCACAGTGTAACATATAATGTCAGTGATGTCACAGTGTAACATATAATATCAGTGATGTCACAGTGTAACAAGACTCCTGGTGTCAGTGACGTCACAGTGTAACATATAATGTCAGTGATGTCACAGTGTAACATATAATGTCAGTGATGTCACAGTGTAACACAGCTCCTGGTGTCAGTGACGTCACAGTGTAACATATAATGTCGGTGACGTCACAGTGCAACACGACTCCTGTTGCCAGTGACGTCACAGTGTAACATATAATGTCGGTGACGTCACAGTGTAACGCGACTCCTGGTGTCAGTGACGTCACAGTGTAACATATAATGTCGGTGACGTCACAGTGTAACACAGCTCCTGGTGTCAGAGACGTCACAGTGTAACATATAATGTCAGTGACGTCACAGTGTAACACAGCTCCTGGTGTCAGTGACGTCACAGTGTAACATATAATGTCAGTGACGTCACAGTGTAACGCGACTCCTGGTGTCAGTGACGTCACAGTGTAACATATAATGTCGGTGACGTCACATTGTAACGCGGCTCCTGGTGTCAGTGACGTCACAGTGTAACATATAATGTCAGTGATGTCACAGTGTAACACAGCTCCTGGTGTCAGTGACGTCACAGTGTAACATATAATGTCAGTGACGTCACAGTGTAACGCGACTCCTGGTGTCAGTGACGTCACAGTGTAACATATAATGTCAGTGACGTCACAGTGTAACATATAATGTCGGTGACGTCACAGTGTAACATATAATGTCAGTGACGTCACAGTGTAACACAGCTCCTGTTGTCAGTGACGTCACAGTGTAACATATAATGTCGGTGACGTCACAGTGTAACATATAATGTCAGTGACGTCACAGTGTAACACAGCTCCTGGTGTCAGTGACGTCACAGTGTAACGCGGCTCCTGGTGTCAGTGACGTCACTGTGTAACATATAATGTCAGTGACGTCACAGTGTAACACGACTCCTGGTGTCAGTGACGTCACAGTGTAACATATAAAGTCAGTGATGTCACAGTGTAACGCGGCTCCTGGTGTCAGTGACGTCACAGTGTAACATATAATGTCAGTGACGTCACAGTGTAACACAGCTCCTGGTGTCGGTGACGTCACAGTGTAACATATAATGTCAGTGATGTCACAGTGTAACACAGCTCCTGGTGTCGGTGACGTCACAGTGTAACATATAATGTCAGTGATGTCACAGTGTAACACAGCTCCTGGTGTCAGTGACGTCACAGTGTAACGCGGCTCCTGGTGTCAGTGACGTCACAGTGTAACATATAATGTCGGTGACGTCACAGAGTAACATATAATGTCAGTGATGTCACAGTGTAACACAGCTCCTGGTGTCAGTGACGTCACAGTGTAACATATAATGTCAGTGATGTCACAGTGTAACACAGCTCCTGGTGTCAGTGACGTCACAATGTAACATATAATGTCAGTGATGTCACAGTGTAACATATAATGTCAGTGATGTCACAGTGTAACACAGCTCCTGGTGTCAGTGACGTCACATTGTAGTGCGACTCCTGGTGTCAGTGACGTCACAGTGTAACATATAATGTCAGTGACATCACAGTGTAACACGACTCCTGGGGTCAGTGATGTCACAATGTAACATATAATGTCAGTGACGTCACAGTGTAACACAGCTCCTGGTGTCAGTGACGTCACAGTGTAACATATAATGTCAGTGATGTCACAGTGTAACACAGCTCCTGGTGTCAGTGACGTCACAATGTAACATATAATGTCAGTGACGTCACAGTGTAACACAGCTCCTGGTGTCAGTGATGTCACAGTGTAACATATAATGTCAGTGATGTCACAGTGTAACACAGCTCCTGGTGTCAGTGACGTCACAATGTAACATATAATGTCAGTGATGTCACAGTGTAACACAGCTCCTGGTGTCAGTGACGTCACAATGTAACATATAATGTCAGTGATGTCACAGTGTAACACAGCTCCTGGTGTCAGTGACGTCACAGTGTAACATATAATGTCAGTGACGTCACAGTGTAACATATAATGTCAGTGATGTCACAGTGTAACACAGCTCCTGGTGTCAGTGACGTCACAATGTAACATATAATGTCAGTGACGTCACAGTGTAACACAGCTCCTGGTGTCAGTGACGTCACAGTGTAACATATAATGTCAGTGATGTCACAGTGTAACACAGCTCCTGGTGTCAGTGACGTCACAGTGTAACATATAATGTCAGTGACGTCACAGTGTAACACAGCTCCTGGTGTCAGTGACGTCACAGTGTAACATATAATGTCAGTGACGTCACAGTGTAACATATAATGTCAGTGATGTCACAGTGTAACATATAATGTCAGTGATGTCACAGTGTAACGCGGCTCCTAGTGTCAGTGACGTCACAGTGTAACATATAATGTCAGTGATGTCACAGTGTAACACAGCTCCTGGTGTCAGTGACGTCACAGTGTAACATATAATGTCAGTGACGTCACAGTGTAACATATAATGTCAGTGATGTCACAGTGTAACACAGCTCCTGGTGTCAGTGATGTCACAGTGTAACGGACTCCTGGTGTCAGTGACGTCACAGTGTAACATGACTCCTGGTGTCAGTGACGTCACAGTGTAACGCTACTCCTGGTGTCAGTGACGTCACAGTCTAACATGACTCCTGGTGTCAGTGACGTCACGGTGTAAAGCGACTCCTGGTGTCAGTGATGTCACAGTGTAACGGACTCCTGGTGTCAGTGATGTCACAGTGTAACATGACTCCTGGTGTCAGTGATGTCACAGTGTAACGGACTCCTGGTGTCAGTGACGTCACAGTGTAACGTGACTCCTGGTGTCAGTGACGTCACGGTGTAAAGCGACTCCTGGGGTCAGTGACGTCACGGTGTAAAGCGACTCCTGGGCTCAGTGATGTCACGGTGTAACGCGACTCCTGGTGTCAGTGATGTCACAGTGTACCACGACTCCTGGTGTCAGTGATGTCACAGTGTAACAAGACTCCTGGGGTCAGTGACGTCACAGTGCAACAAGACTCCTGGGGTCAGTGACGTCACAGTGTAACGGACTCCTGGGGTCAATGACGTCACAGTGTAACAAGACTCCTGGGGTCAGTGACGTCACAGTGTAACACGACTCCTGGGGTCAGTGACGTCACAGTGTAACACGACTCCTGGGGTCAGTGATGTCACAGTGTAACGGACTCCTGGGGTCAGTGATGTCACAGTGTAAAGCGACTCCTGGAGTCAGTGACGTCACAGTGTAACGCGACTCCTGGGGTCAGTGATGTCACAGTGTAAAGCGACTCCTGGTGTCAGTGATGTCACAGTGTACCACGACTCCTGGTGTCAGTGATGTCACAGTGTAACAAGACTCCTGGGGTCAGTGACGTCACAGTGTAACAAGACTCCTCGGGTCAGTGACGTCACAGTGTATCGGACTCCTGGGGTCAGTGACGTCACAGTGTAACAAGACTCCTGGGGTCAGTGACGTCACAGTGTAACATGACTCCTGGGGTCAGTGACGTCACAGTGTAACACGACTCCTGGGGTCAGTGACGTCACAGTGTAACACGACTCCTGGGGTCAGTGATGTCACAGTGTAACGGACTCCTGGGGTCAGTGATGTCACAGTGTAAAGCGACTCCTGGAGTCAGTGACGTCACAGTGTAACGCGACTCCTGGGGTCAGTGTTGTCACAGTGTAAAGCGACTCCTGGAGTCAGTGACGTCACAGTGTAACGCGACTCCTGGGGTCAGTGATGTCACAGTGTAACGCGACTCCTGGAGTCAGTGATGTCACAGTGTAACGCGACTCCTGGGGTCAGTGTTGTCACAGTGTAAAGCGACTCCTGGAGTCAGTGACGTCACAGTGTAACGCGACTCCTGGGGTCAGTGATGTCACAGTGTAACGCGACTCCTGGAGTCAGTGATGTCACAGTGTAACACGACTCCTGGGGTCAGTGATGTCACAGTGTAACGCGACTCCTGGGGTCAGTGACGTCACAGTGTAAAGTGACTCCGGGGGTCAGTGACGTCACAGTGTAAAGTGACTCCGGGGGTCAGTGACGTCACAGTGTAACACGACTCCTGTTGCCAGTGACGTCACAGTGTAACGCGACTCCTGTTGCCAGTGACGTCACAGTGTAACGCGACTCCTGTTGCCAGTGACGTCACAGTGTTACATGACTCCTAGTGTCAGTGACGTCACCGTTTAACATATAATGTCAGTGATGTCACAGTGTAACATATAATGTCAGTGATGTCACAGTGTAACGCGGCTCCTGATGTCAGTGACGTCACCGTTTAACATATAATGTCAGTGACGTCACAGTGTAACATATAATGTCAGTGACGTCACAGTGTAACACAGCTCCTGGTGTCAGTGACGTCACAGTGTAACATATAATGTCAGTGATGTCACAGTGTAACACAGCTCCTGGTGTCAGTGACGTCACAGTGTAACATATAATGTCAGTGATGTCACAGTGTAACACAGCTCCTGGTGTCAGTGACGTCACTGTGTAACATATAATGTCAGTGATGTCACAGTGTAACACAGCTCCTGGTGTCAGTGACGTCACAGTGTAACATATAATGTCAGTGATGTCACAGTGTAACATATAATGTCAGTGACGTCACAGTGTAACATATAATGTCAGTGATGTCACAGTGTAACATATAATGTCAGTGACGTCACAGTGTAACACAGCTCCTGGTGTCAGTGACGTCACAGTGTAACATATAATGTCGGTGACGTCACAGTGTAACACAGCTCCTGGTGTCAGTGACGTCACAGTGTAACATATAATGTCAGTGATGTCACAGTGTAACACAGCTCCTGGTGTCAGTGATGTCACAGTGTAACATATTATGTCAGTGATGTCACAGTGTAACACAGCTCCTGGTGTCAGTGATGTCACAGTGTAACATATTATGTCAGTGATGTCACAGTGTAACACAGCTCCTGGTGTCAGTGACGTCACAGTGTAACATATAATGTCAATGACGTCACAGTGTAACGCGGCTCCTGGTGTCAGTGACGTCACAGTGTAACATATAATGTCAGTGACGTCACAGTGTAACGCGGCTCCTGGTGTCAGTGACGTCACAGTGTAACATATAATGTCAGTGATGTCACAGTGTAACATATAATGTCAGTGATGTCACAGTGTAACACAGCTCCTGGTGTCAGTGACGTCACAGTGTAACATATAATGTCAGTGATGTCACAGTGTAACACAGCTCCTGGTGTCAGTGACGTCACAGTGTAACATATAATGTCAGTGATGTCACAGTGTAACACAGCTCCTGGTGTCAGTGACGTCACAGTGTAACATATAATGTCAGTGACGTCACAGTGTAACACAGCTCCTGGTGTCAGTGACGTCACTGTGTAACATATAATGTCAGTGACGTCACAGTGTAACACAGCTCCTGGTGTCAGTGACGTCACAGTGTAACATATAATGTCAGTGACGTCACAGTGTAACACAGCTCCTGGTGTCAGTGACGTCACTGTCACGGGTGTGTCAGGTGTAACAGCTAGTCGCTCTGGATCTGTTTGTAGAAGGTCGCTGTGCCTGGCATTGCAGACGCCTTCTTAACCTTTCTGCCTTTAGGACCAAGCGGCTACCTCCCTTTTGTTGTTAATTGACACACCCTTGCATGGGAGTTAAAAACTGTCAGTTTGCTGCAGGAGATCGCCGGTGATATTCACATGTTCCCTTGTGAAGGCTTGGAGCTATAGCAGTCTGCTTACTTCCTCTCTGGTGCGCTTGGAGGATGTTTGATGTTATTTCTCTGCTCAAGCTAAGTTTCTCCCCCTTTGTTTGTCTCCCTTGTTGTCTTTATTTTATAGTGGGGACTGACCAGTGCTCATCCCCTCCCCCTCCCTATTCAGGGTTTGGCTGTAGGGATATGCAGGGCTTAGGTTTCCTGCTCGGCGACTGGTGTGGAACCAATGTAGGGACTGTAGGGTAGGCAGGGTGTTATTAGATCTGCCTAGGGGTCTCCACTCCCGCTTTCCCTAGTGCCTGGGTTCCCCCCCCCCCTCATCCCTTAGTGTTGCACTTAGTCTTTCCCACACTGTGCGTGACAGTCACAGTGTAACACGACTCCTGGGGTCAGTGATGTCACAGTGTAACGCGACTCCTGGGGTCAGTGACGTCACAGTGTAACGCGACTCCTGGGGTCAGTGATGTCACAGTGTAACAAGACTCCTGGAGTCAGTGACGTCACAGTGTAACGCGACTCCTGGGGTCAGTGACGTCACAGTGTAACAAGACTCCTGGGGTCAGTGATGTCACAGTGTAACAAGACTCCTGGAGTCAGTGACGTCACAGTGCAACGGGCTCCTGATGTCAGTGATGTTACAAAGTAACACAGCTCCTGGTGTCAGTGACGTCACAGTGTAACACGACTCCTGGTGTCAGTGACGTCACAGTGTAACACGACTCCTGGGGTCAGTGATGTCACAGTGTAACGCGCCTCCTGGTGTCAGTGACGTCACAGTGTAACACGACTCCTGGGGTCAGTGATGTCACAGTGTAAAGCGACTCCTGGTGTCAATGACATCACATTGTAGTGCGACTCCTGGGGTCAGTGATGTCACAGTGTAACACGACTCCTGGTGTTAGTGACGTCACAGTGTAACATATAATGTCAGTGATGTCACAGTGCAACACAGCTCCTGGTGTCAGTGACGTCACAGTGTAGTGCGACTCCTGGTGTCAGTGATGTCACAGTGTAACATATAATGTCAGTGATGTCACAGTGTAACATATAATGTCAGTGATGTAACAGTGCAACACAGCTCCTGGTGTCAGTGACGTCACAGTGTAACATATAATGTCAGTGACGCCACAGTGTAACACAGCTCCTGGTGTCAGTGACGTCACAGTGTAACATATAATGTCAGTGATGTCACAGTGTAACATATAATGTCAGTGATGTCACAGTGTAACATATAATGTCAGTGATGTCACAGTGCAACACAGCTCCTGGTGTCAGTGACGTCACAGTGTAACATATAATGTCAGTGATGTCACAGTGTAACATATAATGTCAGTGACATCACAGTGTAACGCGACTCCTGGTGTCAGTGATGTCACAGTGTAACATATAATGTCAGTGACGTCACAGTGTAACACAGCTCCTGGTGTCAGTGACGTCACAGTGTAACATATAATGTCAGTGATGTCACAGTGTAACACAGCTCCTGGTGTCAGTGACGTCACAGTGTAACATATAATGTCAGTGATGTCACAGTGTAACACAGCTCCTGGTGTCAGTGACGTCACAGTGTAACATATAATGTCAGTGATGTCACAGTGTAACATATAATGTCAGTGATGTCACAGTGTAACACAGCTCCTGGTGTCAGTGACGTCACAGTGTAACATATAATGTCAGTGACGTCACAGTGTAACACAGCTCCTGGTGTCAGTGACGTCACTGTCACGGGTGTGTCAGGTGTAACAGATAGTCGCTCTGGATCTGTTTGTAGAAGGTCGCTGTGCCTGGCATTGCAGACGCCTTCTTAACCTTTCTGCCTTTAGGACCAAGCGGCTACCTCCCTTTTGTTGTTAATTGACACACCCTTGCATGGGAGTTAAAAACTGTCAGTTTGCTGCAGGAGATCGCTGGTGATATTCACATGTTCCCTTGTGAAGGCTTGGAGCTATAGCAGTCTGCTTACTTCCTCTCTGGTGCGCTTGGAGGATGTTTGATGTTATTTCTCTGCTCAAGCTAAGTTTCTCCCCCTTTGTTTGTCTCCCTTGTTGTCTTTAGTTTATAGTGGGGACTGACCAGTGCTCATCCCCTCCCCCTCCCTATTCAGGGTTTGGCTGTAGGGATATGCAGGGCTTAGGTTTCCTGCTCGGCGACTGGTGTGGAACCAATGTAGGGACTGTAGGGTAGGCAGGGTGTTATTAGATCTGCCTAGGGGTCTCCACTCCCGCTTTCCCTAGTGCCTGGGTTCCCCCCCCCCTCATCCCTTAGTGTTGCACTTAGTCTTTCCCACACTGTGCGTGACAGTCACAGTGTAATGTGACTCCTGGAGTCAGTGACGTCACAGTGTAACACGACTCCTGGAGTCAGTGATGTCACAGTGTAACACGACTCCTGGGGTCAGTGATGTCACAGTGTAACGCGACTCCTGGGGTCAGTGACATCACAGTGTAACGCGACTCCTGGGGTCAGTGATGTCACAGTGTAACGCGACTCCTGGTGTCAGTGACGTCACAGTGTAAAGTGACTCCGGGGGTCAGTGACGTCACAGTGTAAAGTGACTCCGGGGGTCAGTGACGTCATAGTGTAACACGACTCCTGTTGCCAGTGACGTCACAGTGTAACGCGACTCCTGTTGCCAGTGACGTCACAGTGTTACATGACTCCTAGTGTCAGTGACGTCACCGTTTAACATATAATGTCAGTGATGTCACAGTGTAACATATAATATCAGTGATGTCACAGTGTAACAAGACTCCTGGTGTCAGTGACGTCACAGTGTAACATATAATGTCAGTGATGTCACAGTGTAACATATAATGTCAGTGATGTCACAGTGTAACACAGCTCCTGGTGTCAGTGACGTCACAGTGTAACATATAATGTCGGTGACGTCACAGTGCAACACGACTCCTGTTGCCAGTGACGTCACAGTGTAACATATAATGTCGGTGACGTCACAGTGTAACGCGACTCCTGGTGTCAGTGACGTCACAGTGTAACATATAATGTCGGTGACGTCACAGTGTAACACAGCTCCTGGTGTCAGTGACGTCACAGTGTAACATATAATGTCAGTGACGTCACAGTGTAACACAGCTCCTGGTGTCAGTGACGTCACAGTGTAACATATAATGTCAGTGACGTCACAGTGTAACGCGACTCCTGGTGTCAGTGACGTCACAGTGTAACATATAATGTCGGTGACGTCACATTGTAACGCGGCTCCTGGTGTCAGTGACGTCACAGTGTAACATATAATGTCAGTGATGTCACAGTGTAACACAGCTCCTGGTGTCAGTGACGTCACAGTGTAACATATAATGTCAGTGACGTCACAGTGTAACATATAATGTCGGTGATGTCACAGTGTAACATATAATGTCAGTGACGTCACAGTGTAACACAGCTCCTGTTGTCAGTGACGTCACAGTGTAACATATAATGTCGGTGACGTCACAGTGTAACATATAATGTCAGTGACGTCACAGTGTAACACAGCTCCTGGTGTCAGTGACGTCACAGTGTAACGCGGCTCCTGGTGTCAGTGACGTCACTGTGTAACATATAATGTCAGTGACGTCACAGTGTAACACGACTCCTGGTGTCAGTGACGTCACAGTGTAACATATAATGTCAGTGATGTCACAGTGTAACGCGGCTCCTGGTGTCAGTGACGTCACAGTGTAACATATAATGTCAGTGACGTCACAGTGTAACACAGCTCCTGGTGTCGGTGACGTCACAGTGTAACATATAATGTCAGTGATGTCACAGTGTAACACAGCTCCTGGTGTCAGTGACGTCACAGTGTAACGCGGCTCCTGGTGTCAGTGACGTCACAGTGTAACATATAATGTCGGTGACGTCACAGAGTAACATATAATGTCAGTGATGTCACAGTGTAACACAGCTCCTGGTGTCAGTGACGTCACAGTGTAACATATAATGTCAGTGATGTCACAGTGTAACACAGCTCCTGGTGTCAGTGACGTCACAATGTAACATATAATGTCAGTGATGTCACAGTGTAACATATAATGTCAGTGATGTCACAGTGTAACACAGTTCCTGGTGTCAGTGACGTCACATTGTAGTGCGACTCCTGGTGTCAGTGACGTCACAGTGTAACATATAATGTCAGTGACATCACAGTGTAACACGACTCCTGGGGTCAGTGATGTCACAATGTAACATATAATGTCAGTGACGTCACAGTGTAACACAGCTCCTGGTGTCAGTGACGTCACAGTGTAACATATAATGTCAGTGATGTCACAGTGTAACACAGCTCCTGGTGTCAGTGACGTCACAATGTAACATATAATGTCAGTGACGTCACAGTGTAACACAGCTCCTGGTGTCAGTGAGGTCACAGTGTAACATATAATGTCAGTGATGTCACAGTGTAACACAGCTCCTGGTGTCAGTGACGTCACAATGTAACATATAATGTCAGTGATGTCACAGTGTAACACAGCTCCTGGTGTCAGTGACGTCACAGTGTAACATATAATGTCAGTGATGTCACAGTGTAACACAGCTCCTGGTGTCAGTGACGTCACAATGTAACATATAATGTCAGTGACGTCACAGTGTAACACAGCTCCTGGTGTCAGTGACGTCACAGTGTAACATATAATGTCAGTGATGTCACAGTGTAACACAGCTCCTGGTGTCAGTGACGTCACAGTGTAACATATAATGTCAGTGACGTCACAGTGTAACACAGCTCCTGGTGTCAGTGACGTCACAGTGTAACATATAATGTCAGTGACGTCACAGTGTAACATATAATGTCAGTGATGTCACAGTGTAACATATAATGTCAGTGATGTCACAGTGTAACGCGGCTCCTGGTGTCAGTGACGTCACAGTGTAACATATAATGTCAGTGATGTCACAGTGTAACATATAATGTCAGTGATGTCACAGTGTAACACAGCTCCTGGTGTCAGTGACGTCACAGTGTAACATATAATGTCAGTGACGTCACAGTGTAACATATAATGTCAGTGATGTCACAGTGTAACACAGCTCCTGGTGTCAGTGACGTCACAGTGTAACATATAATGTCAGTGATGTCACAGTGTAACATATAATGTCAGTGACGTCACAGTGTAACACAGCTCCTGGTGTCAGTGACGTCACAGTGTAACATATAATGTCAGTGACGTCACAGTGTAACATATAATGTCAGTGACGTCACAGTGTAACACAGCTCCTGGTGTCAGTGACGTCACAGTGTAACATATAATGTCGGTGACGTCACAGTGTAACACAGCTCCTGGTGTCAGTGACGTCACAGTGTAACATATAATGTCAGTGATGTCACAGTGTAACACAGCTCCTGGTGTCAGTGACGTCACAGTGTAACATATAATGTCAGTGACGTCACAGTGTAACATATAATGTCAGTGATGTCACAGTGTAACACAGCTCCTGGTGTCAGTGACGTCACAGTGTAACATATAATGTCAGTGACGTCACAGTGTAACACAGCTCCTGGTGTCAGTGACGTCACAGTGTAACATATAATGTCAGTGACGTCACAGTGTAACACAGCTCCTGGTGTCAGTGACGTCACAGTGTAACATATAATGTCAGTGACGTCACAGTGTAACACAGCTCCTGGTGTCAGTGACGTCACTGTCACGGGTGTGTCAGGTGTAACAGCTAGTCGCTCTGGATCTGTTTGTAGAAGGTCGCTGTGCCTGGCATTGCAGACGCCTTCTTAACCTTTCTGCCTTTAGGACCAAGCGGCTACCTCCCTTTTGTTGTTAATTGACACACCCTTGCATGGGAGTTAAAAACTGTCAGTTTGCTGCAGGAGATCGCCGGTGATATTCACATGTTCCCTTGTGAAGGCTTGGAGCTATAGCAGTCTGCTTACTTCCTCTCTGGTGCGCTTGGAGGATGTTTGATGTTATTTCTCTGCTCCAGCTAAGTTTCTCCCCCTTTGTTTGTCTCCCTTGTTGTCTTTAGTTTATAGTGGGGACTGACCAGTGCTCATCCCCTCCCCCTCCCTATTCAGGGTTTGGCTGTAGGGATATGCAGGGCTTAGGTTTCCTGCTCGGCGACTGGTGTGGAACCAATGTAGGGACTGTAGGGTAGGCAGGGTGTTATTAGATCTGCCTAGGGGTCTCCACTCCTGCTTTCCCTAGTGCCTGGGTTCCCGCCCCCCCCATCTTCCCTTAGTGTTGCACTTAGTCTTTCCCACACTGTGCGTGACAGTCACAGTGTAACACGACTCCTGGGGTCAGTGATGTCACAGTGTAACGCGACTCCTGGAGTCAGTGACGTCACAGTGTAACGGACTCCTGGGGTCAGTGACGTCACAGTGTAACGCGACTCCTGGTGTCAGTGATGTCACAGTGTAACGGACTCCTGGTGTCAGTGATGTCACAGTGTAACATGACTCCTGGTGTCAGTGATGTCACAGTGTAACATGACTCCTGGTGTCAGTGACGTCACAGTGTAACGCTACTCCTGGTGTCAGTGACGTCACAGTCTAACATGACTCCTGGTGTCAGTGACGTCACGGTGTAAAGCGACTCCTGGGGTCAGTGACGTCACAGTGTAACGGACTCCTGGTGTCAGTGACGTCACAGTGTAACATGACTCCTGGTGTCAGTGATGTCACAGTGTAACGGACTCCTGGTGTCAGTGACGTCACAGTGTAACATGACTCCTGGTGTCAGTGACGTCACAGTGTAACGCTACTCCTGGTGTCAGTGACGTCACAGTCTAACATGACTCCTGGTGTCAGTGACGTCACGGTGTAAAGCGACTCCTGGTGTCAGTGATGTCACAGTGTAACGGACTCCTGGTGTCAGTGATGTCACAGTGTAACATGACTCCTGGTGTCAGTGATGTCACAGTGTAACGGACTCCTGGTGTCAGTGACGTCACAGTGTAACGTGACTCCTGGTGTCAGTGACGTCACGGTGTAAAGCGACTCCTGGGGTCAGTGATGTCACGGTGTAACGCGACTCCTGGTGTCAGTGATGTCACAGTGTACCACGACTCCTGGTGTCAGTGATGTCACAGTGTAACAAGACTCCTGGGGTCAGTGACGTCACAGTGTAACAAGACTCCTGGGGTCAGTGACGTCACAGTGTAACGGACTCCTGGGGTCAGTGACGTCACAGTGTAACAAGACTCCTGGGGTCAGTGACGTCACAGTGTAACACGACTCCTGGGGTCAGTGACGTCACAGTGTAACACGACTCCTGGGGTCAGTGATGTCACAGTGTAACGGACTCCTGGGGTCAGTGATGTCACAGTGTAAAGCGACTCCTGGAGTCAGTGACGTCACAGTGTAACGCGACTCCTGGGGTCAGTGATGTCACAGTGTAAAGCGACTCCTGGTGTCAGTGATGTCACAGTGTACCACGACTCCTGGTGTCAGTGATGTCACAGTGTAACAAGACTCCTCGGGTCAGTGACGTCACAGTGTATCGGACTCCTGGGGTCAGTGACGTCACAGTGTAACAAGACTCCTGGGGTCAGTGACGTCACAGTGTAACATGACTCCTGGGGTCAGTGACGTCACAGTGTAACACGACTCCTGGGGTCAGTGATGTCACAGTGTAACGGACTCCTGGGGTCAGTGATGTCACAGTGTAACGGACTCCTGGGGTCAGTGATGTCACAGTGTAAAGCGACTCCTGGAGTCAGTGACGTCACAGTGTAACGCGACTCCTGGGGTCAGTGATGTCACAGTGTAACGCGACTCCTGGAGTCAGTGATGTCACAGTGTAACACGACTCCTGGGGTCAGTGATGTCACAGTGTAACGCGACTCCTGGGGTCAGTGACATCACAGTGTAAAGTGACTCCGGGGGTCAGTGACGTCACAGTGTAAAGTGACTCCGGGGGTCAGTGACGTCACAGTGTAACACGACTCCTGTTGCCAGTGACGTCACAGTGTAACGCGACTCCTGTTGCCAGTGACGTCACAGTGTAACGCGACTCCTGTTGCCAGTGACGTCACAGTGTTACATGACTCCTAGTGTCAGTGACGTCACCGTTTAACATATAATGTCAGTGATGTCACAGTGTAACATATAATGTCAGTGATGTCACAGTGTAACGCGGCTCCTGATGTCAGTGACGTCACCGTTTAACATATAATGTCAGTGACGTCACAGTGTAACATATAATGTCAGTGACGTCACAGTGTAACACAGCTCCTGGTGTCAGTGACGTCACTGTGTAACATATAATGTCAGTGACGTCACAGTGTAACATATAATGTCAGTGATGTCACAGTGTAACACAGCTCCTGGTGTCAGTGACGTCACAGTGTAACATATAATGTCAGTGATGTTACAGTGTAACATATAATGTCAGTGACGTCACAGTGTAACATATAATGTCAGTGATGTCACAGTGTAACATATAATGTCAGTGACGTCACAGTGTAACATATAATGTCAGTGATGTCACAGTGTAACACAGCTCCTGGTGTCAGTGACGTCACAGTGTAACATATAATGTCAGTGATGTCACAGTGTAACACAGCTCCTGGTGTCAGTGACGTCACAGTGTAACATATTATGTCAGTGATGTCACAGTGTAACATATAATGTCAGTGATGTCACAGTGTAACATATAATGTCAGTGACGTCACAGTGTAACACAGCTCCTGGTGTCAGTGACGTCACAGTGTAACATATAATGTCAGTGATGTCACAGTGTAACACAGCTCCTGGTGTCAGTGATGTCACAGTGTAACATATTATGTCAGTGATGTCACAGTGTAACACAGCTCCTGGTGTCAGTGATGTCACAGTGTAACATATTATGTCAGTGATGTCACAGTGTAACACAGCTCCTGGTGTCAGTGACGTCACAGTGTAACATATAATGTCAATGACGTCACAGTGTAACGCGGCTCCTGGTGTCAGTGACGTCACAGTGTAACATATAATGTCAGTGATGTCACAGTGTAACACAGCTCCTGGTGTCAGTGACGTCACAGTGTAACATATAATGTCAGTGATGTCACAGTGTAACACAGCTCCTGGTGTCAGTGACGTCACAGTGTAACATATAATGTCAGTGACGTCACAGTGTAACATATAATGTCAGTGACGTCACAGTGTAACACAGCTCCTGGTGTCAGTGACGTCACCGTGTAACATATAATGTCAGTGACGTCACAGTGTAACACAGCTCCTGGTGTCAGTGACGTCACAGTGTAACATATAATGTCAGTGACGTCACAGTGTAACACAGCTCCTGGTGTCAGTGACGTCACTGTCACGGGTGTGTCAGGTGTAACAGATAGTCGCTCTGGATCTGTTTGTAGAAGGTCGCTGTGCCTGGCATTGCAGACGCCTTCTTAACCTTTCTGCCTTTAGGACCAAGCGGCTACCTCCCTTTTGTTGTTAATTGACACACCCTTGCATGGGAGTTAAAAACTGTCAGTTTGCTGCAGGAGATCGCCGGTGATATTCACATGTTCCCTTGTGAAGGCTTGGAGCTATAGCAGTCTGCTTACTTCCTCTCTGGTGCGCTTGGAGGATGTTTGATGTTATTTCTCTGCTCAAGCTAAGTTTCTCCCCCTTTGTTTGTCTCCCTTGTTGTCTTTAGTTTATAGTGGGGACTGACCAGTGCTCATCCCCTCCCCCTCCCTATTCAGGGTTTGGCTGTAGGGATATGCAGGGCTTAGGTTTCCTGCTCGGCGACTGGTGTGGAACCAATGTAGGGACTGTAGGGTAGGCAGGGTGTTATTAGATCTGCCTAGGGGTCTCCACTCCCGCTTTCCCTAGTGCCTGGGTTCCCCCCCCCCCTCATCCCTTAGTGTTGCACTTAGTCTTTCCCACACTGTGCGTGACAGTCACAGTGTAACACGACTCCTGGGGTCAGTGATGTCACAGTGTAACGCGACTCCTGGGGTCAGTGACGTCACAGTGTAACGCGACTCCTGGGGTCAGTGATGTCACATTGTAGTGCGACTCCTGGTGTCAGTGACGTCACAGTGTAACACGACTCCTGGTGTCAGTGACGTCACAGTGTAACACGACTCCTGGGGTCAGTGATGTCACAGTGTAACGCGGCTCCTGGTGTCAGTGACGTCACAGTGTAACACGACTCCTGGTGTCAGTGACATCACATTGTAGTGCGACTCCTGGTGTCAGTGACGTCACAGTGTAACATATAATGTCAGTGACGTCACAGTGTAACGCGCCTCCTGGTATCAGTGACGTCACATTGTAGTGCGACTCCTGGTGTTAGTGACGTCACAGTGTAACATATAATGTCAGTGATGTCACAGTGTAACATATAATGTCAGTGATGTCACAGTGCAACACAGCTCCTGGTGTCAGTGACGTCACAGTGTAGTGCGACTCCTGGTGTCAGTGATGTCACAGTGTAACATATAATGTCAGTGATGTCACAGTGTAACATATAATGTCAGTGACGTCACAGTGTAACATATAATGTCAGTGATGTCACAGTGTAACACAGCTCCTGGTGTCAGTGACGTCACAGTGTAACATATAATGTCAGTGACGCCACAGTGTAACACAGCTCCTGGTGTCAGTGACGTCACAGTGTAACATATAATGTCAGTGACATCACAGTGTAACGCTACTCCTGGTGTCAGTGATGTCACAGTGTAACGCGACTCCTGGTGTCAGTGATGTCACAGTGTAACATATAATGTCAGTGACGTCACAGTGTAACATATAATGTCAGTGACGTCACAGTGTAACACAGCTCCTGGTGTCAGTGACGTCACAGTGTAACATATAATGTCAGTGACGTCACAGTGTAACACAGCTCCTGGTGTCAGTGACGTCACAGTGTAACATATAATGTCAGTGACGTCACAGTGTAACACAGCTCCTGGTGTCAGTGACGTCACAGTGTAACATATAATGTCAGTGACGTCACAGTGTAACACAGCTCCTGGTGTCAGTGACGTCACAGTGTAACATATAATGTCAGTGATGTCACAGTGTAACATATAATGTCAGTGACGTCACAGTGTAACATATAATGTCAGTGACGTCACAGTGTAACACAGCTCCTGGTGTCAGTGACGTCACTGTCACGGGTGTGTCAGGTGTAACAGCTAGTCGCTCTGGATCTGTTTGTAGAAGGTCGCTGTGCCTGGCATTGCAGACGCCTTCTTAACCTTTCTGCCTTTAGGACCAAGCGGCTACCTCCCTTTTGTTGTTAATTGACACACCCTTGCATGGGAGTTAAAAACTGTCAGTTTGCTGCAGGAGATCGCTGGTGATATTCACATGTTCCCTTGTGAAGGCTTGGAGCTATAGCAGTCTGCTTACTTCCTCTCTGGTGCGCTTGGAGGATGTTTGATGTTATTTCTCTGCTCAAGCTAAGTTTCTCCCCCTTTGTTTGTCTCCCTTGTTGTCTTTAGTTTATAGTGGGGACTGACCAGTGCTCATCCCCTCCCCCTCCCTATTCAGGGTTTGGCTGTAGGGATATGCAGGGCTTAGGTTTCCTGCTCGGCGACTGGTGTGGAACCAATGTAGGGACTGTAGGGTAGGCAGGGTGTTATTAGATCTGCCTAGGGGTCTCCACTCCCGCTTTCCCTAGTGCCTGGGTTCCCCCCCCCCCTCATCCCTTAGTGTTGCACTTAGTCTTTCCCACACTGTGCGTGACAGTCACAGTGTAATGTGACTCCTGGAGTCAGTGACGTCACAGTGTAACACGACTCCTGGAGTCAGTGATGTCACAGTGTAACACGACTCCTGGGGTCAGTGATGTCACAGTGTAACGCGACTCCTGGGGTCAGTGACATCACAGTGTAACGCGACTGCTGGGGTCAGTGACGTCACAGTGTAACGCGACTCCTGGGGTCAGTGACGTCACAGTGTAACACGACTCCTGGTGTCAGTGATGTCACAGTGTAACAAGACTCCTGGAGTCAGTGATGTCACAGTGTAACACGACTCCTGGGGTCAGTGATGTCACAGTGTAACGCGACTCCTGGGGTCAGTGATGTCACAGTGTAATACGACTCCTTGGGTCAGTGACGTCACAGTGTAACGCGACTCCTGGGGTCAGTGACGTCACAGTGTAACACGACTCCTGGTGCCAGTGATGTCACAGTGTAACAAGACTCCTGGTGTCAGTGATGTCACAGTGTAACAAGACTCCTGGAGTCAGTGACGTCACAGTGCAACGGGCTCCTGATGTCAGTGATGTTACAAAGTAACGCAACTCCTGGTATCAGTGACGTCACATTGTAGTGCGACTCCTGGTGTCAGTGATGTCACAGTGTAACACGACTCCTGGGGTCAGTGACGTCACAGTGTAAAGTGACTCCGGGGGTCAGTGACGTCACAGTGTAAAGTGACTCCGGGGGTCAGTGACGTCACAGTGTAACACGACTCCTGTTGCCAGTGACGTCACAGTGTAACGCGACTCCTGTTGCCAGTGACGTCACAGTGTAACGCGCCTCCTGGTGTCAGTGACGTCACAGTGCAACGGGCTCCTGGTATCAGTGACGTCACAGTGTAACATATAATGTCAGTGACATCACAGTGTAACACGACTCCTGGTGTCAGTGACGTCACAGTGTAACATATAATGTCAGTGACGTCACAGTGTAACACAGCTCCTGGTGTCAGTGACGTCACAGTGTAACATATAACGTCAGTGATGTCACGGGGTCTTATGATGTCGTGAGGTGTAGTGATGTCATGGGCAGTGTGATTGTATGCTGTACCTTGTGCTTGCTCAGCTGCTGTTTTATATGCTCCTGGCTGACGCTGGTGTCAATCTGCTGTGACTCCAGGGTGCGATCCACCTCTTCCAGCCATTCCAGAAGCTTCTGACGAGACTCGCTGTACTGTGGGACAACAGCATCGTGTTACAGCCAGTCCCAGGAGGAGCAGCTCACTGCCGGGCTGCTCTCCTGCCAGCAGGGGGCACTGCGTAGGTATAGAGGACTTGTGTTCTTGGACAGAGGGGTTGTGGCGGTGCTCACCTGCTTGGCTTGTCTGCGGGACTCCTCCAGCCTGCGGCCCCTGGCTGCGCTCCGCTCCTGCACTTTGCCCAGTCGTTCCCGGGCGCTCTGCACCAAGCTCTGCGTCAGCTCGCTCTCCTGCTTCCGGCTCACGTCCTTCAACCGGGAACACACCGACTCCAGACCGTAAAGCTTCAAGTCGTAGGAGTCAACCTCCTGCAGCAAACTCTGAAGGACGGAGGCCGAGGATGAGGGGCGCGTGCCAACCGGTGCAGTCACCTCCAGAGCTGCACCCACTATCCAGCTGCACATCAAGATCTATCCTCCAGTCACCTCCAGAGCTGCACCCACTATCCAGCTGCACATCAAGATCTATCCTCCAGTCACCTCCAGAGCTGCACCCACTATCCTGCTGTTACCCACTATCCTGCTGTTACATCATGTCTTATCCTCCAGTCACCTCCAGACCTGCACCCACTATCCAGCTGTTATATCAAGATCTATCCTCCAGTCACCTCCACAGCTGCACCCACTATCCTGCTGTTACATCAAGATCTATACTCCAGTCACCTCCAGAGCTGCACCCACTATCCAGCTGCACATCAAGATCTATCCTCCAGTCACCTCCAGAGCTGCACCCACTATCCAGCTGCACATCAAGATCTATCCTCCAGTCACCTCCAGAGCTGCACCCACTATCCAGCTGCAAATCAAGATCTATCCTCCAGTCACCTCCAGAGCTGCACCCACTATCCAGCTGCACATCAAGATCTATCCTCCAGTCACCTCCAGAGCTGCACCCACTATCCTGCTGTTACATCAAGATCTATCCTGCAGTCACCTCCAGAGCTGCACCCACTATCCAGCTGCACATCAAGATCTATCCTCCAGTCACCTCCAGAGCTGCACCCACTATCCAGCTGCACATCAAGATCTATCCTCCAGTCACCTCCAGAGCTGCACCCACTATCCAGCTGTTAAATCAAGATCTATCCTCCAGTCACCTCCAGAGCTGCACCCACTATCCTGCAGTTACATCAAGATCTATCCTCCAGTCACCTCCAGAGCTGCACCCACTATCCTGCTTTTACATCAAGATCTATCCTGCAGTCACCTCCAGAGCTGCACCCAACATCCAGCTGCACATCAAGATCTATCCTCCAGTCACCTCCAGAGCTGCACCCACTATCCAGCTGCACATCAAGATCTATCCTCCAGTCACCTCCAGAGCTGCACCCACTATCCAGCTGCACATCAAGATCTATCCTCCAGTCACCTCCAGAGCTGCACCCACTATCCTGCTGTTACATGAAGATCTATCCTGCAGTCACCTCCAGAGCTGCACCCACTATCCAGCTGCACATCAAGATCTATCCTCCAGTCACCTCCAGAGCTGCACCCACTATCCAGCTGCACATCAAGATCTATCCTCCAGTCACCTCCAGAGCTGCACCCACTATCCTGCTGTTACCCACTATCCTGCTGTTACATCATGTCTTATCCTCCAGTCACCTCCAGAGCTGCACCCACTATCCTGCTGTTACATCATGATATATCCTCCAGTCACCTCCAGACCTGCACCCAATATCCTGCTGTTACATCATGATATATCCTCCAGTCACCTCCAGAGCTGCACCCACTATCCTGCTGCACATCAAGATCTATCCTCCAGTCACCTCCAGAGCTGCACCCACTATCCAGCTGCACATCAAGATCTATCCTCCAGTCACCTCCAGAGCTGCACCCACTATCCAGCTGCACATCAAGATCTATCCTCCAGTCACCTCCAGAGCTGCACCACTATCCTGCTGTTACATCAAGATCTATCCTGCAGTCACCTCCAGAGCTGCACCCACTATTCTGCAGCACATCAAGATCTATCCTGCAGTCAACTCCAGAGCTGCACCCACTATCCTGCAGCACATCAAGATTTATCCTGCAGTCACCTCCAGAGCTGCACCCACTATCCTGCTGCACATCAAGATCTATCCTCCATTCACCTCCAGAGCTGCACCCACTATCCAGCTGCACATCAAGATCTATCCTCTAGTCACCTCCAGAGCTGCACCCACTATCCAGCTGTTACATCAAGATCTATCCTGCAGTCACCTCCAGAGCTGCACCCACTATCCAGCTGCACATCAAGATCTATCCTCCATTCACCTCCAGAGCTGCACCCACTATCCAGCTGCACATCAAGATCTATCCTGCAGTCACCTCCAGAGCTGCACCCACTATCCTGCAGCACATCAAGATCTATCCTGCAGTCACCTCCAGAGCTGCACCCACTATCCAGCTGTTACATCAAGATCTATCCTCCAGTCACCTCCAGAGCTGCACCCACTATCCTGCTGCACATCACGATCTATCCTGCAGTCACCTCCAGAGCTGCACCCACTATCCTGCTGCACATAAAGATCTATCCTCCAGTCACCTCCAGAGCTGCACCCACTATCCAGCTGTTACATCAAGATCTATCCTCCAGTCACCTCCAGAGCTGCACCCACTATCCAGCTGCACATCAAGATCTATCCTCCAGTCACCTCCAGAGCTGCACCCACTATCCTGCTGCACATCACGATCTATCCTGCAGTCACCTCCAGAGCTGCACCCACTATCCTGCTGCACATAAAGATCTATCCTCCAGTCACCTCCAGAGCTGCACCCACTATCCAGCTGCACATCAAGATCTATCCTCCAGTCACCTCCAGAGCTGCACCCACTATCCTGCTGCACATAAAGATCTATCCTCCAGTCACCTCCAGAGCTGCACCCACTATCCAGCTGCACCTCAAGATCTATCTTCCAGTCACCTCCAGAGCTGCACCCACTATCCTGCTGCACATCAAGATCTATCCTCCAGTCACCTCCAGAGCTGCACCCACTATCCAGCTGCACATCAAGATCTATCCTCCAGTCACCTCCAGAGCTGCACCCACTATCCAGCTGTTACATCAAGATCTATCCTCCAGTCACCTCCAGAGCTGCACCCACTATCCAGCTGTTACATCAAGATCTATCCTCCAGTCACCTCCAGAGCTGCACCCACTATTCTGCTGCACATCAAGATCTATCCTCCAGTCACCTCCAGAGCTGCACCCACTATCCAGCTGCACATCAAGATCTATCCTGCAGTCACCTCCAGAGCTGCACCCACTATCCAGCTGCACATCAAGATCTAACCTCCAGTCACCTCCAGAGCTGCACCCACTATCCAGCTGTTACATCAAGATCTATCCTCCAGTCACCTCCAGAGCTGCACCCACTATTCTGCTGCACATCAAGATCTATCCTCCAGTCACCTCCAGAGCAGCACCCACTATCCAGCTGCACATCAAGATCTATCCTCCAGTCACCTCCAGAGCTGCACCCACTATCCAGCTGTTACATTAAGATCTATCCTCCAGTCACCTCCAGAGCTGCACCCACTATCCAACTGTTACATCAAGATCTATCCTCCAGTCACCTCCAGAGCTGCACCCACTATTCTGCTGCACATCAAGATCTATCCTCCAGTCACCTCCAGAGCTGCACCCGCTATCCAGTTGCACATCAAGATCTATCCTGCAGTCACCTCCAGAGCTGCACCCACTATCCAGCTGCACATCAAGATCTATCCTCCAGTCACCTCCAGAGCTGCACCAACTATCCAGCTGCACATCAAGATCTATCCTGCAGTCACCTCCAGAGCTGCACCCACTATCCAGCTGTTACATCAAGATCTATCCTCCAGTCACCTCCAGAGCTGCACCCACTATCCAGCTGTTACATCAAGATCTATCCTCCAGTCACCTCCAGAGCTGCACCCACTATCCTGCTGCACATCAAGATCTATCCTGCAGTCACCTCCAGAGCTGCACCCACTATCCTGCTGCACATAAAGATCTATCCTCCAGTCACCTCCAGAGCTGCACCCACTATCCAGCTGTTACATCAAGGTCTATCCTCCAGTCACCTCCAGAGCTGCACCCACTATCCAGCTGCACATCAAGATCTATCCTCCAGTCACCTCCAGAGCTGCACCCACTATCCTGCTGCACATCAAGATCTATACTCCACTCACCTCCAGAGCTGCACCCACTATCCAGCTGCACATCAAGATCTATCCTGCAGTCACCTTCAGAGCTGCACCCACTATCCTGCTGCACATAAAGATCTACCCTCCAGTCACCTCCAGAGCAGCACCCACTATCCAGCTGCACATCAAGATCTATCCTCCAGTCACCTCCAGAGCTGCACCCACTATCCAGCTGTTACATCAAGATCTATCCTCCAGTCACCGCCAGAGCTGCACCCACTATCCAACTGTTACATCAAGATCTATCCTCCAGTCACCTCCAGAGCTGCACCCACTATTCTGCTGCACATCAAGATCTATCCTCCAGTCACCTCCAGAGCTGCACCAACTATCCAGCTGCACATCAAGATCTATCCTGCAGTCACCTCCAGAGCTGCACCCACTATCCAGCTGCACATCAAGATCTATCCTCCAGTCACCTCCAGAGCTGCACCCACTATCCAGCTGCACATCAAGATCTATCCTGCAGTCACCTCCAGAGCTGCACCCACTATCCAGCTGTAACATCAAGATCTATCCTCCAGTCACCTCCAGAGCTGCACCCACTATCCAGCTGTTACATCAAGATCTATCCTCCAGTCACCTCCAGAGCTGCACCCACTATCCTGCTGTTACATCAAGATCTATCCTCCAGTCACCTCCAGAGCTGCACCCACTATCCAGCTGCACATCAAGATCTATCCTTCAGTCACCTCCAGAGCTGCACCCACTATCCAGCTGCACATCAAGATCTATCCTCCAGTCACCTCCAGAGCTGCACCCACTATCCAGCTGTTACATCAAGATCTATCCTCCAGTCACCTCCAGAGCTGCACCCACTATCCAGCTGCACATCAAGATCTATCCTCCAGTCACCTCCAGAGCTGCACCCACTATCCTGATGCACATCAAGATCTATCCTCCACTCACCTCCAGAGCTGCACCCACTATCCAGCTGCACATCAAGATCTATCCTGCAGTCACCTCCAGAGCTGCACCCACTATCCTGCTGCACATAAAGATCTATCCTCCAGTCACCTCCAGAGCTGCACCCACTATCCTGCTGTTACATCAAGATCTATCCTCCAGTCACCTCCAGAGCTGCACCCACTATCCTGCTGTTACATCAAGATCTATCCTCCAGTCACCTCCAGAGCTGCACCCACTATCCAGCTGCACATCAAGATCTATCCTGCAGTCACCTCCAGAGCTGCACCCACTATCCTTCTGCACATAAAGATCTATCCTCCAGTCACCTCCAGAGCTGCACCCACTATTCTGCTGCACATCAAGATCTATCCTCCAGTCACCTCCAGAGCTGCACCCACTATCCAGCTGTTACATCAAGATCTATCCTCCAGTCACCTCCAGAGCTGCACCCACTATCCAGCTGTTACATCAAGATCTATCCTCCAGTCACCTCCAGAGCTGCACCCACTATCCTGCTGTTACATCAAGATCTATCCTCCAGTCACCTCCAGAGCTGCACCCACTATCCTGCAACACATCAAGATCTATCCTCCAGTCACCTCCAGAGCTGCACCCACTATCCTGCAGCACATCAAGATCTATCCTCCAGTCACCTCCAGAGCTGCACCCACTATCCAGCTGCACATCAAGATCTATCCTCCAGTCACTTCCAGAGCTGCACCCACTATCCAGCTGTTACATCAAGATCTATCCTCCAGTCACCTCCAGAGCTGCACCCACTATCCTGCTGTTACATCAAGATCTATCCTCCAGTCACCTCCAGAGCTGCACCCACTATCCAGCTGAACATCAAGATCTATCCTTCAGTCACCTCCAGAGCTGCACCCACTATCCAGCTGCACATCAAGATCTATCCTCCAGTCACCTCCAGAGCTGCACCCACTATCCAGCTGCACATCAAGATCTATCCTCCAGTCACCTCCAGAGCTGCACCCACTATCCAGCTGCACATCAAGATCTATCCTACAGTCACCTCCAGAGCTGCACCCACTATCCTGCTGCACATCAAGATCTATCCTCCAGTCACCTCCAGAGCTGCACCCACTATCCAGCTGTTACATCAAGATCTATCCTGCAGTAACCTCCAGAGCTGCACCCACTATCCTGCTGCACATCAAGATGTATCCTCCAGTCACCTCCAGAGCTGCACCCACTATCCTGCAGCACATCAAGATCTATCCTCCAGTCACCTCCAGAGCTGCACCCACTATCCTGCTGCACATCAAGATCTATCCTGCAGTCACCTCCAGAGCTGCACCCACTATCCAGCTGCACATCAAGATCTATCCTCCAGTCACCTCCAGAGCTGCACCCACTATCCTGCTGCACATCAAGATCTATCCTCCAGTCAACTCCAGAGCTGCACCCACTATCCTGCTGTTACATCAAGATCTATCCTCCAGTCACCTCCAGAGCTGCACCAACTATCCTGCTGCACATCAAGATCTATCCTGCAGTCACCTCCAGAGCTGCACCCACTATCCTGCTGCACATCAAGATCTATCCTGCAGTCACCTCCAGAGCTGCACCCACTTATACTGCTGTTACATCAAGATCTATCCTCCAGTCACCTCCAGAGCTGCACCCACTATCCAGCTGTTACATCAAGATCTATCCTCCAGTCACCTCAAGAGCTGCACCCACTACTCTGCTGCACATCAAGATCTATCCTCCAGTCACCTCCAGAGCTGCACCCACTATCCAGCTGTTACATCAAGATCTATACTCCAGTCACCTCCAGAGCTGCACCCACTATTCTGCTGCACATCAAGATCTATCCTCCAGTCACCTCCAGAGCTGCACCCACTATCCAGCTGTTACATCAAGATCTATCCTCCAGTCACCTCCAGAGCTGCACCCACTATCCTGCTGCACATCAAGATCTATCCTGCAGTCACCTCCAGAGCTGCACCCACTTATCCTGCTGTTACATCAAGATCTATCCCCTAGTCACCTCCAGAGCTGCACCCACTATTCTGCTGTTACATCAAGATCTATCCTCCAGTCACCTCTAGAGCTGCACCCACTATCCTGCTGCACATCAAGATCTATCCTCCAGTCACCTCCAGAGCTGCACCCACTATCCTGCTGCACATCAAGATTTATCCTCCAGTCACCTCCAGAGCTGCACCCACTATCCTGCTGCACATCAAGATCTATCCTCCAGTCACCTCCAGAGCTGGACCCACTATCCTGCTGCACATCAAGATCTATCCTGCAGTCACCTCCAGAGCTGCACCCACTATCCTGCTGCACATCAAGATCTATCCTCCAGTCACCTCCAGAGCTGCACCAACTATCCTGCTGCACATCAAGATCTATCCTCCACTCACCGCCAGAGCTGCACCCACTATCCTGCTGCACATCAAGATCTATCCTCCAGTCACCTCCAGAGCTGCACCTACTATCCTGCTGCACATCAAGATCTATCCTGCAGTCACCTCCAGAGCTGCACCCACTATCCTGCTGCACATCAAGATCTATCCTGCAGTCACCTCCAGAGCTGCACCCACTATCCTGCTGCACATCAAGATCTATCCTTCAGTCACCTCCAGAGCTGCACCAACTATCCTGCTGCACATCAAGATCTATCCTCCAGTCACCTCCAGAGCTGCACCAACTATCCTGCTGCACATTAAGATCTATCCTCCAGTCACCTCCAGAGCTGCACCCACTATCCAGCTGTTACATCAAGATCTATCCTCCAGTCACCTCCAGAGCTGCACCCACTATTCTGCTGCACATCAAGATCTATCCTCCAGTCACCTCCAGAGCTGCACCCACTATCCAGCTGTTACATCAAGATCTATCCTCCAGTCCTCCAGAGCTGCACCCACTATCCTGCTGCACATCAAGATCTATCCTGCAGTCACCTCCAGAGCTGAACCCACTATCCAGCTGTTACATCAAGATCTATCCTCCAGTCAACTCCAGAGCTGCACCCACTATCCTGCTGTTACAACAAGATCTATCCTCCAGTCACCTCCAGAGCTGCACCAACTATCCTGCTGCACATCAAGATCTATCCTGCAGTCACCTCCAGAGCTGCACCCACTATCCTGCTGCACATCAAGATCTATCCTGCAGTCACCTCCAGAGCTGCACCCACTTATACTGCTGTTACATCAAGATCTATCCTCCAGTCACCTCCAGAGCTGCACCCACTATCCAGCTGTTACATCAAGATCTATCCTCCAGTCACCTCAAGAGCTGCACCCACTACTCTGCTGCACATCAAGATCTATCCTCCAGTCACCTCCAGAGCTGCACCCACTATCCAGCTGTTACATCAAGATCTATCCTCCAGTCACCTCCAGAGCTGCACCCACTATTCTGCTGCACATCAAGATCTATCCTCCAGTCACCTCCAGAGCTGCACCCACTATCCAGCTGTTACATCAAGATCTATCCTCCAGTCACCTCCAGAGCTGCACCCACTATCCTGCTGCACATCAAGATCTATCCTGCAGTCACCTCAAGAGCTGCACCCACTTATCCTGCTGTTACATCAAGATCTATCCCCTAGTCACCTCCAGAGCTGCACCCACTATTCTGCTGTTACATCAAGATCTATCCTCCAGTCACCTCCAGAGCTGCACCCACTATCCTGCTGCACATCAAGATCTATCCTCCAGTCACCTCCAGAGCTGCACCCACTATCCTGCTGCACATCAAGATTTATCCTCCAGTCACCTCCAGAGCTGCACCCACTATCCTGCTGCACATCAAGATCTATCCTCCAGTCACCTCCAGAGCTGGACCCACTATCCTGCTGCACATCAAGATCTATCCTGCAGTCACCTCCAGAGCTGCACCCACTATCCTGCTGCACATCAAGATCTATCCTCCAGTCACCTCCAGAGCTGCACCAACTATCCTGCTGCACATCAAGATCTATCCTCCACTCACCACCAGAGCTGCACCCACTATCCTGCTGCACATCAAGATCTATCCTCCAGTCACCTCCAGAGCTGCACCTACTATCCTGCTGCACATCAAGATCTATCCTGCAGTCACCTCCAGAGCTGCACCCACTATCCTGCTGCACATCAAGATCTATCCTTCAGTCACCTCCAGAGCTGCACCAACTATCCTGCTGCACATCAAGATCTATCCTCCAGTCACCTCCAGAGCTGCACCAACTATCCTGCTGCACATCAAGATCTATCCTCCAGTCACCTCCAGAGCTGCACCCACTATCCTGCTGTTACATCATGATATATCCTCCAGTAACCTCCAGAGCTGCACCCACTATCCTGCTGCACATCAAGATAAATCCTCCAGTCACCTCCAGAGCTGCACCCACTATCCTGCTGCACATCAAGATCTATCCTCCAGTCACCTCCAGAGCTGCACCCACTATCCTGCTGCACATCAAGATCTATCCTTCAGTCACCTCCAGAGCTGCACCCACTATCCTGCTGCACATCAAGATCTATCCTCCAGTCACCTCCAGAGCTGCACCCACTATCCTGCTGTTACATCAAGATATATCCTCCAGTCACCTCCAGAGCTGCACCCACTATCCTGCTGTTACATCAATATCTAACCTCCAGTCACCTCCAGAGCTGCACTCACTATCCTGCTGTTACATCGTGTCTTATCCTCCAGTCACCTCCAGAGCTGCACCCACTATCCTGCTGTTACATCATGATATATCCTCCAGTCACCTCCAGAGCTGCACCCACTATTCTGCTGTTACATCAATATCTATCCTCCAGTCACCTCCAGAGCTGCACCCACTGTCCTGCTGCACATCAAGATCTATCCTACAGTCACCTCCAGAGCTGCACCCACTATCCTGCTGTTACATCATTATATATCCTCCAGTCACCTCCAGAGCTGCACCCACTATCCTGCTGTTACATCAATATCTATCCTCCAATCACCTCCAGAGCTGCACCCACTATCCTGCTGCACATCAAGATCTATCCTTCAGTCACCTCCAGAGCTGCACACACTATCGTGCTGTTACATCAAGATCTATCCTCCAGTCACCTCCAGAGCTGCACCCACTATCCTGCTGCACATCAAGATCTATCCTCCAGTCACCTCCAGAGCTGCACCCACTATCCAGCTGCACATCAAGATCTATCCTGCAGTCACCTCCAGAGCTGCACCCACTATCCTGCTGCACATCAAGATCTATCCTTCAGTCACCTCCAGAGCTGCACCCACTATCCTGCTGTTACATCAAGATCTATCCTCCAGTCACCTCCAGAGCTGCACCCACTATTCTGCTGTTACATCACGATCTATCCTCCACTCACCTCCAGAGCTGCACCTACTATCCTGCTGCACATCAAGATCTATTCTGCAGTCACCTCCAGAGCTGCACCCACTATTCTGCTGCACATCAAGATCTATCCTGCAGTCACCTCCAGAGCTGCACCAACTATCCTGCTGCACATCAAGATCTATCCTCCACTCACCGCCAGAGCTGCACCCACTATCCTGCTGCACATCAAGATCTATCCTGCAGTCACCTCCAGACCTGCACCCACTATTCTGCTGCACATCAAGATCTATACTGCAGTCACCTCCAGAGCTGCACCTACTATCCTGCTGCACATCAAGATCTATCCTCCAGTCACCTCCAGAGCTGCACCCACTATCCTGCTGCACATCAAGATCTATCCTGCAGTCACCTCCAGAGCTGTACCAACTATCCTGCTGCACATCAAGATCTATCCTCCACTCACCTCCACAGCTGCACATCAAGATCTATCCTCCTGTCACCTCCAGAGCTGCACCTACTATCCTGCTTCACATCAAGATCTATCCTCCAGTCACCTCCAGAGCTGCACCCACTATTCTGCTGCACATCAAGATCTATCCTGCAGTCACCTCCAGAGCTGCACCCACTATCCTGCTGCACATCAAGATCTATCCTGCAGTCACCTCCAGAGCTGCACCCACTATCCTGCTGCACATCAAGATCTACCCTCCAGTCACCTCCAGAGCTGCACCCACTATCCTGCAGCACATCAAGATCTATCCTGCAGTCACCTCCAGAGCTGCACCCACTATTCTGCTGCACATCAAGATCTATCCTGCAGTCACCTCCAGAGCTGCACCGACTATTCTGCTGCACATCAAGATCTATCCTACAGTCACCTCCAGAGCTGCACTCACTATCCTGCTGCACATCAAGATCTATCCTCCAGTCACCTCCAGAGCTGCACTCACTATCCTGCTGCACATCAAGATCTATCCTCCAGTCACCTCCAGAGCTGCACCCACTATTCTGCTGCACATCAAGATCTATCCTGCAGTCACCTCCAGAGCTGCACCCACTATCCTGCTGCACATCAAGATCTATCCTCCAGTCACCTCCAGAGCTGCACCCACTATCCTGCTACACATCAAGATCTATCCTTCAGTCACCTCCAGAGCTGCACCCACTATCCTGCTGTTACATCAAGATCTATCCTCCAGTCACCTCCAGAGCTGCACCCACTATTCTGCTGTTACATCACGATCTATCCTCCACTCACCTCCAGAGCTGCACCTACTATCCTGCTGCACATCAAGATCTATTCTGCAGTCACCTCCAGAGCTGCACCAACTATCCTGCTGCACATCAAGATCTATCTTCCACTCACCCCCAGAGCTGCACCCACTATTCTGCTGCACATCAAGATCTATCCTGCAGTCACCTCCAGACCTGCACCCACTATTCTGCTGCACATCAAGATCTATCCTGCAGTCACCTCCAGAGCTGCACCAACTATCCTGCTGCACATCAAGATCTATCCTGCAGTCACCTCCAGAGCTGCACCCACTATGCTGCTGCACATCAAGATCTATCCTGCAGTCACCTCCAGAGCTGCACCCACTATCCTGCTGCACATCAAGATCTATCCTGCAGTCACCTCCAGAGCTGCACCCACTATCCTGCTGCACATCAAGATCTATCCTGCAGTCACCTCCAGAGCTGTACCAACTATCCTGCTGCACATCAAGATCTATCCTCCACTCACCTCCACAGCTGCACATCAAGATCTATCCTCCTGTCACCTCCAGAGCTGCACCTACTATCCTGCTTCACATCAAGATCTATCCTGCAGTCACCTCCAGAGCTGCACCCACTATCCTGCTGCACATCAAGATCTACCCTCCAGTCACCTCCAGAGCTGCACCCACTATTCTGCTGCACATCAAGATCTATCCTGCAGTCACCTCCAGAGCTGCACCGACTATTCTGCTGCACATCAAGATCTATCCTGCAGTCACCTCCAGAGCTGCACTCACTATCCTGCTGCACATCAAGATCTATCCTCCAGTCACCTCCAGAGCTGCACTCACTATCCTGCTGCACATCAAGATCTATCCTCCAGTCACCTCCAGAGCTGCACCCACTATTCTGCTGCACATCAAGATCTATCCTGCAGTCACCTCCAGAGCTGCACCCACTATCCTGCTGCACATCAAGATCTATTCTCCAGTCACCTCCAGAGCTGCACCCACTATCCTGCTGCACATCAAGATCTATCCTCCAGTCACCTCCAGAGCTGCACCCACTATCCTGCAGCAAATCAAGATCTATCCTCCAGTCACCTCCAGAGCTGCACCCACTATCCTGCTGTTACATCAAGATCTATCCTCCAGTCACCTCCAGAGCTGCACCCACTATTCTGCTGCACATCAAGATCTATCCTGCAGTCACCTCCAGAGCTGCACCCACTATCCTGCTGCACATCAAGATCTATTCTCCAGTCACCTCCAGAGCTGCACCAACTATCCTGCTGCACATCAAGATCTATCCTCCACTCACCTCCAGAGCTGCACCAACTATCCTGCTGCACATCAAGATCTATCCTCCAGTCACCTCCAGCGCTGCACCAACTATCCTGCTGCACATCAAGATCTATCCTCCAGTCACCTCCAGAGCTGCACCTACTATCCTGCTGCACATCAAGATCTATCCTCCACTCACCTCCAGAGCTGCACCCACTATCCTGCTGCACATTAAGATCTATCCTCCAGTCACCTCCAGAGCTGCACTCACGATTCTGCTGCATATCAAGATCTATCCTCCAGTCACCTCCAGAGCTGCACCAACTATCCTGCTGCACATCAAGATCTATCCTCCAGTCACCTCCAGAGCTGCACCAACTATCCTGCTGCACATCAAGATCTATCCTCCAGTCACCTCCAGAGCTGCACCCACTATCCTGCTGTTACATCAAGATCTATCCTCCAGTCACCTCCAGAGCTGCACCCACTATCCTGCTGCACATCAAGATCTATCCTCCAGTCACCTCCAGAGCTGCACCAACTATCCTGCTGCACATCAAGATCTATCCTGCAGTCACCTCCAGAGCTGCACCCACTATCCTGCTGTTACATCAAGATCTATCCTCCAGTCACCTCCAGAGCTGCACCCACTATCCTGCTGCACATCAAGATCTATCCTCCAGTCACCTCCAGAGCTGCACCCACTATCCTGCTGCACATCAAGATCTATCCTCCAGTCACCTCCAGAGCTGCACCCACTATCCTGCAGCAAATCAAGATCTATCCTCCAGTCACCTCCAGAGCTGCACCCACTATCCTGCTGTTACATCAAGATCTATCCTCCAGTCACCTCCAGAGCTGCACCCACTATTCTGTTGCACATCAAGATCTATCCTCCAGTCACCTCCAGAGCTGCACCCACTATCCTGCTGCACATCAAGATCTATCCTCCAGTCACCTCCAGAGCTGCACCCACTATTCTGCTGCACATCAAGATGTATCCTCCAGTCACCTCCAGAGCTGCACATCAAGATGTATCCTCCAGTCACCTCCAGAGCTGCACCCACTATCCTGCTGCACATCAAGATCTATCCTCCACTCACCTCCAGAGCTGCACCCACTATCCTGCTGCACATCAAGATCTATCCTCCAGTCACCTCCAGAGCTGCACTCACTATTCTGCTGCACATCAAGATCTATCCTCCAGTCACCTACAGAGCTGCACCCACTATTCTGCTGCACATCAAGATGTATCCTCCAGTCACCTCCAGAGCTGCACCAACTATCCTGCTGCACATCAAGATGTATCCTCCAGTCACCTCCAGAGCTGCACTCACTATTCTGCTGCACATCAAGATCTATCCTCCACTCACCTCCAGAGCTGCACCAACTATCCTGCTGCACATCAAGATCTATCCTCCAGTCACCTCCAGAGCTGCACCTACTATCCTGCTGCACATCAAGATCTATCCTCCAGTCACCTCCAGAGCTGCACCCACTATCCTGCTGCACATCAAGATCTATCCTCCAGTCACCTCCAGAGCTGCACCCACTATCCTGCTGCACATAAAGATCTATCCTCCAGTCACCTCCAGAGCTGCACCCACTATCCTGCTGCACATCAAGATCTATCCTCCAGTCACCTCCAGAGCAGCACCTACTATCCTGCTGCACATCAAGACCTCTCCTCCAGTCACCTCCAGAGCTGCACCCACTATCCTGCTGCACATCAAGATCTATCCTCCAGTCACCTCCAGAGCTGCACCCACTATCCAGCTGTTACATCAAGATCTATCCTCCAGTCACCTCCAGAGCTGCACCCACTATCCTGCTGCACATCAAGATCTATCCTCCAGTCACCTCCAGAGCTGCACCCACTATCCTGCTGCACATCAAGATCTATCCTCCAGTCACCTCCAGAGCTGCACCCACTATCCTGCTGCACATCAAGATGTATCCTCCAGTCACCTCCAGAGCTGCACCCACTATCCTGCTGCACATAAAGATCTATCCTCCAGTCACCTCCAGAGCTGCACCCACTATCCTGCTGTTACATCAAGATCTATCCTCCAGTCACCTCCAGAGCTGCACCCACTATACTGCTGTTACATCAAGATCTATCCTCCAGTCACCTCCAGAGCTGCACCCACTATCCAGCTGCACATCAAGATCTATCCTCCAGTCACCTCCAGAGCTGCACCCACTATCCAGCTGTTACATCAAGATCTATCCTGCAGTCACCTCCAGAGCTGCACCCACTATCCTGCTGTGACATCAAGATCTATCCTCCAGTCACCTCCAGAGCTGCACCCACTATCCAGCTGTTACATCAAGATCTATCCTCCAGTCACCTCCAGAGCTGCACCCACTATCCTGCTGCACATCAAGATCTATCCCCCAGTCACCTCCAGAGCTGCACCAACTATCCTGCTGCACATCAAGACCTCTCCTCCAGTCACCTCCAGAGCTGCACCCACTATCCTGCTGCACATCAAGATCTATCCTCCAGTCACCTCCAGAGCTGCACCCACTATCCAGCTGTTACATCAAGATCTATCCTCCAGTCACCTCCAGAGCTGCACCCACTATCCTGCTGCACATCAAGATCTATCCTCCAGTCACCTCCAGAGCTGCACCCACTATCCTGCTGCACATCAAGATCTATCCTCCAGTCACCTCCAGAGCTGCACCCACTATCCTGCTGCACATCAAGATGTATCCTCCAGTCACCTCCAGAGCTGCACCCACTATCCTGCTGCACATAAAGATCTATCCTCCAGTCACCTCCAGAGCTGCACCCACTATCCTGCTGTTACATCAAGATCTATCCTCCAGTCACCTCCAGAGCTGCACCCACTATACTGCTGTTACATCAAGATCTATCCTCCAGTCACCTCCAGAGCTGCACCCACTATCCAGCTGCACATCAAGATCTATCCTCCAGTCACCTCCAGAGCTGCACCCACTATCCAGCTGTTACATCAAGATCTATCCTGCAGTCACCTCCAGAGCTGCACCCACTATCCTGCTGTGACATCAAGATCTATCCTCCAGTCACCTCCAGAGCTGCACCCACTATCCAGCTGTTACATCAAGATCTATCCTCCAGTCACCTCCAGAGCTGAACCCACTATCCAGCTGTTACATCAAGATCTATCCTCCAGTCACCTCCAGAGCTGCACCCATTATCCTGCTGCACATCAAGATCTATCCTGCAGTCACCTCCAGAGCTGCACCCACTATCCAGCTGCACATCAAGATCTATCCTGCAGTCACTTCCAGAGCTGCACCCACTATCCAGCTGCACATCAAGATCTATCCTCCAGTCACCTCCAGAGCTGCACCCACTATTCTGCTGCACATCAAGATCTATCCTCCAGTCACCTCCAGAGCAGCACCCACTATCCAGCTGCACATCAAGATCTATCCTCCAGTCACCTCCAGAGCTGCACCCACTATCCAGCTGTTACATCAAGATCTATCCTCCAGTCACCTCCAGAGCTGCACCCACTATCCAACTGTTACATCACGATCTATCCTCCAGTCACCTCCAGAGCTGCACCCACTATTCTGCTGCACATCAAGATCTATCCTCCAGTCACCTCCAGAGCTGCACCAACTATCCAGCTGCACATCAAGATCTATCCTGCTGTCACCTCCAGAGCTGCACCCACTATCCAGCTGCACATCAAGATCTATCCTCCAGTCACCTCCAGAGCTGCACCCACTATCCAGCTGCACATCAAGATCTATCCTGCAGTCACCTCCAGAGCTGCACCCACTATCCAGCTGTTACATCAAGATCTATCCTCCAGTCACCTCCAGAGCTGCACCCACTATCCAGCTGTTACATCAAGATCTATCCTCCAGTCACCTCCAGAGCTGCACCCACTATCCTGCTGTTACATCAAGATCTATCCTCCAGTCACCTCCAGAGCTGCACCCACTATCCAGCTGCACATCAAGATCTATCCTTCAGTCACCTCCAGAGCTGCACCCACTATCCAGCTGCACATCAAGATCTATCCTCCAGTCACCTCCAGAGCTGCACCCACTATCCAGCTGCACATCAAGATCTATCCTCCAGTCACCTCCAGAGCTGCACCCACTATCCAGCTGTTACATCAAGATCTATCCTCCAGTCACCTCCAGAGCTGCACCCACTATCCAGCTGTTACATCAAGATCTATCCTCCAGTCACCTCCAGAGCTGCACCCACTATCCTGCTGTTACATCAAGATCTATCCTCCAGTCACCTCCAGAGCTGCACCCACTATCCAGCTGCACATCAAGATCTATCCTTCAGTCACCTCCAGAGCTGCACCCACTATCCAGCTGCACATCAAGATCTATCCTCCAGTCACCTCCAGAGCTGCACCCACTATCCTGCTGTTACATCAAGATCTATCCTCCAGTCACCTCCAGAGCTGCACCCACTATCCAGCTGCACATCAAGATCTATCCTCCAGTCACCTCCAGAGCTGCACCCACTATCCAGCTGTTACATCAAGATCTATCCTCCAGTCACCTCCAGAGCTGCACCCACTATCCAGCTGCACATCAAGATCTATCCTCCAGTCACCTCCAGAGCTGCACCCATTATCCTGCTGCACATCAAGATCTATCCTCCACTCACCTCCAGAGCTGCACCCACTATCCAGCTGCACATCAAGATCTATCCTGCAGTCACCTCCAGAGCTGCACCCACTATCCTGCTGCACATAAAGATCTATCCTCCAGTCACCTCCAGAGCTGCACCCACTATCCTGCTGTTACATCAAGATCTATCCTCCAGTCACCTCCAGAGTTGCACCCACTATCCTGCTGTTACATCAAGATCTATCCTCCAGTCACCTCCAGAGCTGCACCCACTATCCAGCTGCACATCAAGATCTATCCTGCAGTCACCTCCAGAGCTGCACCCACTATCCTTCTGCACATAAAGATCTATCCTCCAGTCACCTCCAGAGCTGCACCCACTATCCTGCTGCACATCAAGATCTATCCTGCAGTCACCTCCAGAGCTGCACCCACTATCCTGCTGTTACATCAAGATCTATACTCCAGTCACCTCCAGAGCTGCACCCACTATCCTGCAACACATCAAGATCTATCCTCCAGTCACCTCCAGAGCTGCACCCACTATCCTGCAGCACATCAAGATCTATCCTCCAGTCACCTCCAGAGCTGCACCCACTATCCAGCTGCACATCAAGATCTATCCTCCAGTCACTTCCAGAGCTGCACCCACTATCCAGCTGTTACATCAAGATCTATCCTCCAGTCACCTCCAGAGCTGCACCCACTATCCTGCTGTTACATCAAGATCTATCCTCTAGTCACCTCCAGAGCTGCACCCACTATCCAGCTGAACATCAAGATCTATCCTTCAGTCACCTCCAGAGCTGCACCCACTATCCAGCTGAACATCAAGATCTATCCTCCAGTCACCTCCAGAGCTGCACCCACTATCCAGCTGCACATCAAGATCTATCCTCCAGTCACCTCCAGAGCTGCACCCACTATCCAGCTGCACATCAAGATCTATCCTCCAGTCACCTCCAGAGCTGCACCCACTATCCAGCTGCACATCAAGATCTATCCTCCAGTCACCTCCAGAGCTGCACCCACTATCCTGCTGCACATCAAGATCTATCCTCCAGTCACCTCCAGAGCTGCACCCACTATCCTGCTGCACATCAAGATCTATCCTGCAGTCACCTCCAGAGCTGCACCCACTATCCAGCTGCACATCAAGATCTATCCTCCAGTCACCTCCAGAGCTGCACCCACTATCCTGCTGCACATCAAGATCTATCCTCCAGTCACCTCCAGAGCTGCACCCACTATCCTGCTGCACATCAAGATTTATCCTCCAGTCACCTCCAGAGCTGCACCCACTATCCTGCTGCACATCAAGATCTATCCTGCAGTCACCTCCAGAGCTGCACCCACTATCCAGCTGTTAAATCAAGATCTATCCTCCAGTCACCTCCAGAGCTGCACCCACTATCCTGCGGTTACATCAAGATCTATCCTCCAGTCACCTCCAGAGCTGCACCAACTATCCTGCTGCACATCAAGATCTATCCTGCAGTCACCTCCAGAGCTGCACCCACTATCCTGCTGCACATCAAGATCTATCCTCCAGTCACCTCCAGAGCTGCACCCACTATCCAGCTGTTACATCAAGATCTATCCTCCAGTCACCTCCAGAGCTGCACCCACTATCCTGCTGCACATCAAGATCTATCCTGCAGTCACCTCCAGAGCTGAACCCACTATCCAGCTGTTACATCAAGATCTATCCTGCAGTCACCTCCAGAGCTGCACCCACTATCCTGCTGCACATCAATATCTATCCTCCAGTCACCTCCAGAGCTGCACCCACTATCCAGCTGTTACATCAAGATCTATCCTCCAGTCACCTCCAGAGCTGCACCCACTATCCTGCTGTTACATCAAGATCTATCCTCCAGTCACCTCCAGAGCTGCACCCACTATCCTGCTGCACATCAAGATCTATCCTGCAGTCACCTCCAGAGCTGCACCCACTATCCAGCTGTTACATCAAGATCTATCCTCCAGTCACCTCCAGAGCTGCACCCACTATCCAGCTGTTACATCAAGATCTATCCTCCAGTCACCTCCAGAGCTGCACCCACTAGCCTGCTGTTACATCAAGATCTATCCTCCAGTCACCTCCAGAGCTGCACCCACTATCCAGCTGTTACATCAAGATCTATCCTCCAGTCACCTCCAGAGCTGCACCCACTATCCAGCTGTTACATCAAGATCTATCCTCCAGTCACCTCCAGAGCTGCACCCACTATTCTGCTGCACATCAAGATCTATCCTCCAGTCACCTCCAGAGCTGCACCCACTATCCAGCTGTTACATCAAGATCTATCCTCCAGTCACCTCCAGAGCTGCACCCACTATCCTGCTGCACATCAAGATCTATCCTGCAGTCACCTCCAGAGCTGAACCCACTATCCAGCTGTTACATCAAGATCTATCCTCCAGTCACCTCCAGAGCTGCACCCACTATCCTGCTGTTACATCAAGATCTATCCTCCAGTCACCTCCAGAGCTGCACCAACTATCCTGCTGCACATCAAGATCTATCCTGCAGTCACCTCCAGAGCTGCACCCACTATCCTGCTGCACATCAAGATCTATCCTGCAGTCACCTCCAGAGCTGCACCCACTTATACTGCTGTTACATCAAGATCTATCCTCCAGTCACCTCCAGAGCTGCACCCACTATCCAGCTGTTACATCAAGATCTATCCTCCAGTCACCTCAAGAGCTGCACCCACTACTCTGCTGCACATCAAGATCTATCCTCCAGTCACCTCCAGAGCTGCACCCACTATCCAGCTGTTACATCAAGATCTATCCTCCAGTCACCTCCAGAGCTGCACCCACTATTCTGCTGCACATCAAGATCTATCCTCCAGTCACCTCCAGAGCTGCACCCACTATCCAGCTGTTACATCAAGATCTATCCTCCAGTCACCTCCAGAGCTGCACCCACTATCCTGCTGCACATCAAGATCTATCCTGCAGTCACCTCCAGAGCTGCACCCACTTATCCTGCTGTTACATCAAGATCTATCCCCTAGTCACCTCCAGAGCTGCACCCACTATTCTGCTGTTACATCAAGATCTATCCTCCAGTCACCTCCAGAGCTGCACCCACTATCCTGCTGCACATCAAGATCTATCCTCCAGTCACCTCCAGAGCTGCACCCACTATCCTGCTGCACATCAAGATCTATCCTCCAGTCACCTCCAGAGCTGCACCCACTATCCTGCTGCACATCAAGATCTATCCTCCAGTCACCTCCAGAGCTGCACCCACTATCCTGCTGCACATCAAGATTTATCCTCCAGTCACCTCCAGAGCTGCACCCACTATCCTGCTGCACATCAAGATCTATCCTCCAGTCACCTCCAGAGCTGGACCCACTATCCTGCTGCACATCAAGATCTATCCTGCAGTCACCTCCAGAGCTGCACCCACTATCCTGCTGCACATCAAGATCTATCCTCCAGTCACCTCCAGAGCTGCACCAACTATCCTGCTGCACATCAAGATCTATCCTCCACTCACCGCCAGAGCTGCACCCACTATCCTGCTGCACATCAAGATCTATCCTCCAGTCACCTCCAGAGCTGCACCTACTATCCTGCTGCACATCAAGATCTATCCTGCAGTCACCTCCAGAGCTGCACCCACTATCCTGCTGCACATCAAGATCTATCCTGCAGTCACCTCCAGAGCTGCACCCACTATCCTGCTGCACATCAAGATCTATCCTTCAGTCACCTCCAGAGCTGCACCAACTATCCTGCTGCACATCAAGATCTATCCTCCACTCACCACCAGAGCTGCACCCACTATCCTGCTGCACATCAAGATCTATCCTTCAGTCACCTCCAGAGCTGCACCAACTATCCTGCTGCACATCAAGATCTATCCTCCAGTCACCTCCAGAGCTGCACCCACTATCCTGCTGTTACATCATGATATATCCTCCAGTCACCTCCAGAGCTGCACCCACTATCCTGCTGCACATCAAGATCAATCCTCCAGTCACCTCCAGAGCTGCACCCACTATCCTGCTGCACATCAAGATCTATCCTCCAGTCACCTCCAGAGCTGCACCCACTATCCTGCTGCACATCAAGATCTATCCTTCAGTCACCTCCAGAGCTGCACCCACTATCCTGCTGCACATCAAGATCTATCCTCCAGTCACCTCCAGAGCTGCACCCACTATCCTGCTGTTACATCAAGATATATCCTCCAGTCACCTCCAGAGCTGCACCCACTATCCTGCTGCACATCAAGATCTATCCTGCAGTCACCTCCAGAGCTGCACCCACTATCCTGCTGCACATCAAGATCTATCCTCCAGTCACCTCCAGGGCTGCACCCACTATTCTGCTGCACATCAAGATCTATCCTGCAGTCACCTCCAGAGCTGCACCCACTATCCTGCTGCACATCAAGATCTATCCTCCAGTCACCTCCAGAGCTGCACTCACTATCCTGCTGCACATCAAGATCTATCCTCCAGTCACCTCCAGAGCTGCACTCACTATCCTGCTGCACATCAAGATCTATCCTCCAGTCACCTCCAGAGCTGCACCCACTATCCTGCTGCACATCAAGATCTATCCTCCAGTCACCTCCAGAGCTGCACCCACTATTCTGCTACACATCAAGATCTATCCTCCAGTCACCTCCAGAGCTGCACTCACTATCCTGCTGCACATCAAGATCTATCCTCCAGTCACCTCCAGAGCTGCACCCACTATCCTGCTGCACATCAAGATTTATCCTCCAGTCACCTCCAGAGCTGCACCAACTATCCTGCTGCACATCAAGATCTATCCTCCAGTCACCTCCAGAGCTGCACTCACTATCCTGCTGCACATCATGATATATCCTCCAGTCACCTCCAGAGCTGCACCCACTATTCTGCTGCACATCAAGATCTATCCTCCAGTCACCTCCAGAGCTGCACCCACTATTCTGCTGCACATCAAGATCTATCCTCCACTCACCGCCAGAGCTGCACCCACTATCCTGCTGCACATAAAGATCTATCCTCCAGTCACCTCCAGAGCTGCCCCACTATTCTGCTGCACATCAATATCTATCCTCCAGTCACCTCCAGAGCTGCACCCACTATTCTGCTGCACATCAAGATCTATCCTGCAGTCACCTCCAGAGCTGCACCCACTATCCTGCTGCACATCAAGATCTATCCTCCAGTCACCTCCAGAGCTGCACCCACTATCCTGCTGCACATCAAGATCTATCCTGCAGTCACCTCCAGAGCTGCACCTACTATCCTGCTGCACATCAAGATCTATCCTCCAGTCACCTCCAGAGCTGCACCCACTATTCTGCTGCACATCAAGATCTATCCTGCAGTCACCTCCAGAGCTGCACCCACTATTCTGCTGCACATCAAGATCTATCCTGCAGTCACCTCCAGAGCTGCACCAACTATCCTGATGCACATCAAGATCTATCCTCCAGTCACCTCCAGAGCTGCACTCACTATCCTGCTGCACATGAAGATCTATCCTCCAGTCACCTCCAGAGCTGCACTCACTATCCTGCTGCACATCAAGATCTATCCTCCAGTCACCTCCAGAGCTGCACCCACTATCCTGCTGCACATCAAGATCTATCCTCCACTCACCGCCAGAGCTGCACCCACTATCCTGCTGCACATCAAGATCTATCCTCCAGTCACCTCCAGAGCTGCACCAACTATCCTGCTGCACATCAAGATCTATCCTGCAGTCACCTCCAGAGCTGCACCCACTATCCTGCTGCACATCAAGATCTATCCTCCACTCACCGCCAGAGCTGCACCCACTATCCTGCTGCACATCAAGATCTATCCTCCAGTCACCTCCAGAGCTGCACCCACTATCCTGCTGCACATCAAGATCTATCCTCCAGTCACCTCCAGAGCTGCACCCACTATTCTGATGCACATCAAGATCTATCCTGCAGTCACCTCCAGAGCTGCACCCACTATCCTGCTGCACATCAAGATCTATCCCACAGTCACCTCCAGAGCTGCACCCACTATCCAGCTGCACATCAAGATCTATCCTGCAGTCACCTCCAGAGCTGCACCCACTATCCTGCTGCACATCAAGATCTATCCTCCACTCACCTCCAGAGCTGCACCAACTATCCTGCTGCACATCAAGATCTATCCTCCACTCACCTCCAGAGCTGCACCAACTATCCTGCTGCACATCAAGATCTATCCTCCAGTCACCTCCAGAGCTGCACCTACTATCCTGCTGCACATCAAGATCTATCCTCCACTCACCTCCAGAGCTGCACCCACTATCCTGCTGCACATTAAGATCTATCCTCCAGTCACCTCCAGAGCTGCACTCACTATTCTGCTGCACATCAAGATCTATCCTCCAGTCACCTCCAGAGCTGCACCCACTATCCTGCTGCACATCAAGATCTATCCTCCAGTCACCTCCAGAGCTGCACCAACTATCCTGCTGCACATCAAGATCTATCCTCCAGTCACCTCCAGAGCTGCACCCACTATCCTGCTGTTACATCAAGATCTATCCTCCAGTCACCTCCAGAGCTGCACCCACTATTCTGCTGCACATCAAGATCTATCCTCCAGTCACCTCCAGAGCTGCACCCACTATCCTGCTGCACATCAAGATCTATCCTCCAGTCACCTCCGGAGCTGCACCCACTATTCTGCTGCACATCAAGATCTATCCTCCAGTCACCTCCAGAGCTGCACCCACTATTCTGCTGCACATCAAGATGTATCCTCCAGTCACCTCCAGAGCTGCACATCAAGATGTATCCTCCAGTCACCTCCAGAGCTGCACATCAAGATCTATCCTCCAGTCACCTCCAGAGCTGCACTCACTATTCTGCTGCACATCAAGATCTATCCTCCAGTCACCTCCAGAGCTGCACCCACTATTCTGCTGCACATCAAGATGTATCCTCCAGTCACCTCCAGAGCTGCACCCACTATCCTGCTGCACATCAAGATGTATCCTCCAGTCACCTCCAGAGCTGCACTCACTATTCTGCTGCACATCAAGATCTATCCTCCACTCACCTCCAGAGCTGCACCAACTATCCTGCTGCACATCAAGATCTATCCTCCAGTCACCTCCAGAGCTGCCCTCACTATCCTGCTGCACATCAAGATCTATCCTGCCGTCACCTCCAGAGCTGCACCAACTATCCTGCTGCACATCAAGATCTATCCTCCACTCACCTCCAGAGCTGCACCCACTATCCTGCTGCACATCAAGATCTATCCTCCAGTCACCTCCAGAGCTGCACTCACTATTCTGCTGCACATCAAGATCTATCCTCCAGTCACCTCCAGAGCTGCACCCACTATTCTGCTGCACATCAAGATGTATCCTCCAGTCACCTCCAGAGCTGCACCCACTATTCTGCTGCACATCAAGATGTATCCTCCAGTCACCTCCAGAGCTGCACCCACTATCCTGCTGCACATCAAGATCTATCCTCCAGTCACCTCCAGAGCTGCACCCACTATTCTGCTGCACATCAAGATCTATCCTCCAGTCACCTCCAGAGCTGCACCCACTATCCTGCTGTTACATCAAAATCTATCCTCCAGTCACCTCCAGAGCTGCACCCACTATCCTGCTGTTACATCAAGATGTATCCTCCAGTCACCTCCAGAGCTGCACCCACTATCCTGCTGCACATCAAGATCTATCCTCCAGTCACCTCCAGAGCTGCACCCACTATCCTGCTGTTACATCAAGATCTATCCTCCAGTCACCTCCAGAGCAGCACACACTATCCTGCTGTTACATCAAGATCTATCCTCCTGTCACCTCCAGAGCTGCACCCACTATCCTGCTGCACATCAAGATCTATCCTCCAGTCACCTCCAGAGCTGCACCCACTATCCAGCTGTTACATCAAGATCTAACCTCCAGTCACCTCCAGAGCAGCACACACTATCCTGCTGTTACATCAAGATCTATCCTCCTGTCACCTCCAGAGCTGCACCCACTATCCTGCTGCACATCAAGATCTATCCTCCAGTCACCTCCAGAGCTGCACCCACTATCCAGCTGTTACATCAAGATCTATCCTCCAGTCACCTCCAGAGCTGCACCCACTATCCTGCTGTTACATCAAGATCTATCCTCCAGTCACCTCCAGAGCAGCACACACTATCCTGCTGTTACATCAAGATCTATCCTCCAGTCACCTCCAGAGCAGCACACACTATCCTGCTGTTACATCAAGATCTATCCTCCAGTCACCTCCAGAGCTGCAGTCACTATTCTGCTGTTACATTGTGTCTTATCCTCCAGTCACCTCCAGAGCTGCAGTCACAATTCTGCTGTTACATCGTGTCTTATCCTCCAGTCACCTCTAGAGCTGCAGTCAATATTCTGCTGTTACATTGTGTCTTATCCTCCTTTCACCTCCAGAGCTGCAGTCACTATTCGGCTGTTACATCATGTCTTATCCACCACTTATCCCCAGAGCTGCAGTCACTATTCTGCTGTTACATCATGTCTTATCCACCAGTCACCTCCAGAGCTGCAGTCACTATTCTGCTGTTACATCGTGTCTTATCCTCCAGTCACCTCCAGAGCTGCAGTCACTATTCTGCTGTTACATCATGTCTTATCCTCCAGTCACCTCCAGAGCTGCAGTCACTATTCTGCTGTTACATCGTGTCTTATCCTCCAGTCACCTCCAGAGCTGCAGTCACTATTCTGCTGTTACATCATGTCTTATCCTCCAGTCACCTCCAGAGCTGCGGTCACTATTCTGCTGTTACATTGTGTCTTATCCTCCTGTCACCTCCAGAGCTGCAGTCACTATTCTGCTGTTACATCATGTCTTATCCACCCCTTATCCCCAGAGCTGCAGTCACTATTCTGCTGTTACATCATGTCTTATCCACCAGTCACCTCCAGAGCTGCAGTCACTATTCTGCTGTTACATTGTGTCTTATCCTCCAGTCACCTCCAGAGCTGCACTTACTATTCTGCTGTTACATCTTGTCTTATCCTCCCGTCACCTCCAGAGCTGCAGTCACTATTCTGCTGTTACATTGTGTCTTATCCTCCAGAGCTGCAATCACTATATCATGTCTCTGCTGATTAATGTCCTAATCACGTGTATCACCACCTGGCTGGGTTGTGGGGCCCCTGCCATCTACTTTGGGCCCCCTGAGCTGTATGTTGTACCTTGTGTTCCTGGATCTGGTTGGTGACAGTCTCCATTATGATGCTCGGGGGTCCGGCGGTGTTAAGACGTCCCTCCGCCTGTCCGATCCACTGTGACACTTCCTGCATGGTGCGGTGGAATTCTGTGATCACGGCCAGGCCTTCCGACAAGCAAACCTGAGGCACAGACACAACGCCAGGGTCAGCACCGTCACTCAGGGAAGAGCAGCACGCCAGGGTCAGCACCGTCACTCAGGGAAGAGCAGCACGCCAGGGTCAGCACCGTCACTCAGGGAAGAGCAGCACGCCAGGGTCAGCACCGTCACTCGGGGAAGAGCAGCACGCCAGGGTCAGCACCGTCACTCGGGAAGAGCAGCACGCCAGGGTCAGCACCGTCACACGGGAAGAGCAGCACGCCAGGGTCAGCACCGTCACACGGGAAGAGCAGCACGCCAGAGTCAGCACCGTCACACGGGAAGAGCAGCACGCCAGAGTCAGCACCGTCACACGGGAAGAGCAGCACGCCAGGGTCAGCACCGTCACACGGGAAGAGCAGCACGCCAGGGTCAGCACTGTCACTCGGGAAGAGCAGCACGCCAGGGTCAGCACTGTCACTCGGGGAAGAGCAGTACGCCAGGGTCAGCACCATCACACGGGAAGAGCAGCACGCCAGGGTCAGCACTGTCACTCGGGGAAGAGCAGTACGCCAGGGTCAGCACCGTCACTCGGGGGAGAGCAGCACGCCAGGGTCAGCACCGTCACTCGGGGGAGAGCAGCACGCCAGGGTCAGCACCGTCACTCGGGAAGAGCAGCACGCCAGGGTCAGCACCGTCACTCGGGAAGAGCAGCACGCCAGGGTCAGCACCGTCACTCGGGAAGAGCAGCACGCCAGGGTCAGCACCGTCACACGGGAAGAGCAGCACGCCAGAGTCAGCACCGTCACATGGGAAGAGCAGCACGCCAGGGTCAGCACTGTCACTCGGGGAAGAGCAGTACGCCAGGGTCAGCACCGTCACACGGGAAGAGCAGCACGCCAGGGTCAGCACCGTCACTCGGGGGAGAGCAGCACGCCAGGGTCAGCACCGTCACTCGGGAAGAGCAGCACGCCAGGGTCAGCACTGTCACTCGGGAAGAGCAGCACGCCAGGGTCAGCACCATCACACGGGAAGAGCAGCACGCCAGGGTCAGCACCGTCACTCGGGAAGAGCAGCACGCCAGGGTCAGCACCGTCACACGGGAAGAGCAGCACGCCAGGGTCAGCACCGTCACACGGGAAGAGCAGCACGCCAGGGTCAGCACCGTCACACGGGAAGAGCAGCAAGCCAGGGTCAGCACCGTCTCACGGGAAGAGCAGCACGCCAGGGTCAGCACCGTCACACGGGAAGAGCAGCACGCCAGGGTCAGCACTGTCACTCGGGATGAGCAGCACGCCAGGGTCAGCACCGTCACTCGGGAAGAGCAGCACGCCAGGGTCAGCACCGTCACTCGGGAAGAGCAGCACGCCAGGGTCAGCACCGTCACACGGGAGAGAGCAGTACCCCAGGGTGTAAACAGACCATCCAGTCCCAGCTGGCCAAGAACCCACCTTCCGCTCCTGCACCTTGGTGGACGCGCTCTCCCACTTCTGCTCCAGGATTTTGAGCTGATGATCGACACTTGAACCTCTTGGTTGGGGGTTGGAGGCCAAGAGGCGCTGCAGGCGATCTCTGACACTGTTATATGTGTGCTGCTTACACTCCATCTCTTTGCAGAGATCCTGACAACACAAGAGGACCAAGCAGAGGACTGAGGCAAAGTGCAGGAGAGAGAACTGAAGAAGAGTACAGAGTGCAGGAGAGAGAACAGAGGAAGAGTGCAGGAGAGAGGACTGAGGAAGAGTACAGAATACAGGAGAGAGAACAGAGGAAGAGTGCAAGAGAGAGGACTGAGGAAGAGTGCAAGAGAGAGGACTGAGGAAGGACTACAGAGTGCAGGAAAGAGGACTGAGGAAGACTACAGAGTGCAGGAGAGAGGACTGAGGAAGAGTGCCGGAGAGAGAACTGAGGAAGAGTGCAGAATGCAAGAGAGAGGACTGAGGAAGAGTGCAGAATACAGGAGAGAGAACTGAGGAAGAATGCAGAGTGCAAGAGAGAGAGAACTGAGAAAGAGTGCAAGAGAGAGAAGTGAGGAAGGACTACAGTGTGCAGGAAAGAGGACTGAGGAAGAGTGCAGGAGAGAGAACTGAGAAAGAGTGCAGAAAGGAAGAGAGAGGACTGAGGAAGAGTACAGAATACAGGAGAGAGAACTGAGGAAGAGTGCAAGAGAGAGAGATGAGGAAGAGTACAGAGTGCAGGAAAGAGGACTGAGGAAGACTACAGAGTGCAGGAGAGAGGACGGAAGAAGAGTGCCGGAGAGAGAACTGAGAAAGAGTGCAGAATGCAAGAGAGAGGACAGAGGAAGAGTACAGAATACAGGAGAGAGAACTGAGGAAGAGTGCAAGAGAGAGAACTGAGGAAGGACTACAGTGTGCAGGAAAGAGGACTGAGGAAGAGTACAGAGTGCAGGAAAGAGGACTGAGGAAGAGTACAGAGTGCAGGAAAGAGGACTGAGGAAGAGTACAGAGTGCAGGAGAGAGGACTGAGGAAGAGTACAGAATACAGGAGAGAGAACTGAGGAAGAGTGCAGGAGAGAGGACTGAGGAAGAGTGCAAGAGAGAGAACTGAGGAAGAGTACGGTGTGCTGGAAAGAGGACTGAGGAAGACTACAGAGTGCAAGAGAGAGGACTGAGGAAGAGTGCCAGAGAGAGAACTGAGAAAGAGTGCAGAATGCAAGAGAGAGGACTGAGGAAGTGTACAGAATACAGGAGAGAGAACTGAGGAAGAGTGCAAGAGAGAGAACTGAGGAAGGACTACAGTGTGCAGGAAAGAGGACTGAGGAAGAGTACAGAGTGCAGGAAAGAGGACTGAGGAAGAGTACAGAGTGCAGGAAAGAGGACTGAGGAAGAATACAGAGTGCAGGAAAGAGGACTGAGGAAGAGTACAGAGTGCAGGAGAGAGGACTGAGGAAGGACTACAGTGTGCAGGAAAGAGGACTGAGGAAGAGTACAGAGTGCAGGAAAGAAGACTGAGGAAGAGTACAGAGTGCAGGAGAGAGGACTGAGGAAGAGTACAGAGTGCAGGAGAGAGGACTGAGGAAGAGTGCAGGAGAGAGGACTGAGGAAGAGTGCAGGAGAGAGGACTGAGGAAGAGTGCAGGAGAGAGGACTGAGGAAGAGTGCAGGAGAGAGGACTGAGGAAGACTACAGAGTAAAACACAGAAGGGTGAGGAAGAGTGAGGAGCGCAGGAGAGAGGACTGAGGAAGAGTACAGAGTGCAGGAGAGAGGACTGAGGAAGAGTGCAAAGTGTAGGAGAGAGGACTGAGGAAGACTACAAAGTAAAAGACAGAAGGGTGAAAAAAAGTGAGGAGCACAGGGGAAAAGACTGAAGAAGAGTATAGAGTGCAGAAGAGAGGACTGAAGATGACTGCAAAGCACAGGAGGGAGGACTGAGGAACACTACAGAGTACAGGAGAGAGGACTGAGGAAGAGTCCAGAGTGCAGGAGAGAGGACTGAGGAAGAGTGCAGAGTGCAGGAGAAAGGACTGAAGAAGAGTTCAGAGTGCAGGAGAAAGGACTGAAGAAGAGTGCAGGAGAAAGGACTGAAGAAGAGTGCAGGAGAAAGGACTGAAGAAGAGTGCAAAGTGCAGGAGAAAGGACTGAAGAAGAGTGCAGAGCTCAGGAGACAGGACTGAGGAAGAGTGCAGAGCTCAGGAGACAGGACTGAGGAAGAGTGCAGAGCTCAGGAGACAGGACTGAGGAAGTGTGCAGAGCTCAGGAGACAGGACTGAGGAAGAGTGCAGAGCTCAGGAGACAGGACTGAGGAAGAGTACATAGTGCAGGAAAGAGGACTGAGGAAGAGTGCAGAGTGCAGGAGAGAGGACTGAGGAAGAGTGCAGGAGAGAGGACTGAGGAAGAGTGCAGGAGAGAGGACTGAGGAAGACTACAGAGTAAAACACAGAAGGGTGAGGAAGAGTGAGGAGCGCAGGAGAGAGGACTGAGGAAGAGTACAGAGTGCAGGAGAGAGGACTGAGGAAGAGTGCAGAGTGCAGGAGAGAGGACTGAGGAAGAGTGCAAAGTGTAGGAGAGAGGACTGAGGAAGACTACAAAGTAAAAGACAGAAGGGTGAAAAAAAGTGAGGAGCACAGGGGAAAAGACTGAAGAAGAGTATAGAGTGCAGAAGAGAGGACTGAGGAGGACTGCAAAGCACAGGAGGGAGGACTGAGGAACACTACAGAGTACGGGAGAGAGGACTGAGGAAGAGTCCAGAGTGCAGGAGAGAGGACTGAGGAAGAGTGCAGAGTGCAGGAGAAAGGACTGAAGAAGAGTGCAGGAGAAAGGACTGAAGAAGAGTGCAGAGTGCAGGAGAAAGGACTGAAGAAGAGTGCAGAGTGCAGGAGAAAGGACTGAAGAAGAGTGCAGAGTGCAGGAGAAAGGACTGAAGAAGAGTGCAGAGCTCAGGAGACAGGACTGAGGAAGAGTGCAGAGCTCAGGAGACAGGACTGAGGAAGAGTGCAGAGTGCAGGAAAGAGGACTGAGGAAGAGTGCAGAGTGCAGGAGAGAGGACTGAGGAAGAGTGCAGGACAGAGGACTGAGGAAGAGTGCAGGAGAGAGGACTGAGGAAGAGTGCAGGAGAGAGGACTGAGGAAGAGTGCAGGAGAGAGGACTGAGGAAGAGTGCAGGAGAGAGGACTGAGGAAGAGTGCAGGAGAGAGGACTGAGGAAGAGTACAGGAGAGAGGACTGAAGAAGAGTACAGGAGAGAGGACTGAAGAAGAGTGCAGGAGAGAGGACTGAAGAAGAGTGCAGGAGAGAGGACTGAAGAAGAGTGCAGGAGAGAGGACTGAAGAAGAGTGCAGGAGAGAGGATTGAAGAAGAGTGCAGGAGAGAGGACTGAAGAAGAGTGCAGGAGAGAAGATTGAAGAAGAGTGCAGGAGAGAGGACTGAAGAAGAAAGCAGGAGAGAGGACTGAGGAAGAGTGCAGAGTGCAGGAGAGAGGACTGAGGAAGAGTACAGAGTGCAGGAAGGAGGACTGAGGAAGAGTACAGAGCGCAGGAGAGAGGACTGAGGAAGAGTGCAGAGCTCAGGGGACACCACTGAGTAAGAGTGCTGAGCTCAGGAGACAGGACTGAGGAAGAGTGCCGAGCTCACGAGACAGGACTGAGGAAGAGTGTAGAGCTCAGGAGACAGGACTGAGGAAGAGTGCAGAGCTCAGGAGACAGGACTGAGGAAGAGTGCAGAGCTCAGGAGACAGGACTGAGGAAGAGTGCAGAGCTCAGGAGACAGGACTGAGGAAGAGTGCAGAGCTCAGGAGACAGGACTGAGGAAGAGTGCAGAGCTCAGGAGACAGGACTGAGGAAGAGTGCAGAGCTCAGGAGACAGGACTGAGGAAGAGTGCGAGCTCAGGAGACAGGACTGAGGAAGAGTGCAGAGCTCAGGAGACAGGACTGAGGAAGAGTGCAGAGCTCAGGAGACAGGACTGAGGAAGAGTGCAGAGCTCAGGAGACAGGACTGAGGAAGAGTGCAGAGCTCAGGAGACAGGACTGAGGAAGAGTGCAGAGCTCAGGAGACAGGACTGAGGAAGAGTGCAGAGCTCAGGAGACAGGACTGAGGAAGAGTGCAGAGCTCAGGAGACAGGACTGAGGAAGAGTGCAGAGCTCAGGAGACAGGACTGAGGAAGAGTGCAGATCTCAGGAGACAGGACTGAGGAAGAGTGCAGAGCTCAGGAGACAGCACTGAGGAAGAGTGCAGAGCTCAGGAGACAGCACTGAGGAAGAGTGCAGAGCTCAGGAGACAGCACTGAGGAAGAGTGCAGAGCTCAGGAGACAGCACTGAGGAAGAGTGCAGAGCTCAGGAGACAGCACTGAGGAAGAGTGCAGAGCTCAGGAGACAGCACTGAGGAAGAGTGCAGAGCTCAGGAGACAGCACTGAGGAAGAGTGCAGAGCTCAGGAGACAGCACTGAGTAAGAGTGCAGAGCTCAGGAGACAGCACTGAGTAAAAGTGCAGAGCTCAGGAGACAGCACTGAGTAAGAGTGCAGAGCTCAGGAGACAGTACTGAGTAAGAGTGCAGAGCTCAGGAGACAGCACTGAGTAAGAGTGCAGAGCTCAGGAGACAGGACTGAGGAAGAGTGCAGAGCACAGGAGACAGGACTGAGGAAGAGTGCAGAGCTCAGGGGACAGGACTGAGGAAGAGTGCAGAGTGCAGGAGAGAGGACTGAGGAAGAGTGCAAAGCTCAGGAGAAAGGACTGAGTAAGAGTGCCGAGCTCACGAGACAGTACTGAGTAAGAGCGCCGAGCTCACGAGACAGGACTGAGGAAGAGTGCAGAGCTCACGAGACAGGACTGAGGAAGAGTGCAGAGCTCAGGGGACAGGACTGAGGAAGAGTGCAGAGTGCAGGAGAGAGGACTGAGGAAGAGTGCAAAGCTCAGGAGACAGGACTGAGTAAGAGTGCCGAGCTCACGAGACAGTACTGAGTAAGAGCGCCGAGCTCACGAGACAGGACTGAGGAAGAGTGCAGAGCTCACGAGACAGGACTGAGGAAGAGTGCAGAGCTCAGGAGACAGGACTGAGGAAGAGTGCAGAGCTCAGGAGACAGGATTGAGGAAGAGTGCAGAGCTCAGGAGACAGGACTGAGGAAGAGTACATAGCGCAGGAAAGAGGACTGAGGAAGAGTGTAGGGAACAGAATGGAGCAGATCTCTTACCAGGTGCTTAGTGAGCGCGTCTCTGGTGGATTCTGGATGCCCCCAGACCGGTTTGGAGAAGGACAGTCGCGCCTCCACCTGCTCCAGCCACTGCAGAAGGTCAGTGATCTCTAGGGTCACATCCTGCACCTGTGAAGAGAAGATGCATTATCACTGGGCCATCATTGGATCGCTGTGTCACTGGGCCATCATTGGATCGCTGTGTCACTGGGCCATCATTGGAACGCTGTATCACTGGGCCATCATTGGATCGCTGTGTCACTGGGCCATCATTGGATCACAGTATCACTGGGCCATCATTGGGTCACTGGGCCATCATTGGGTCGCTGGGCCATCATTGGATCACTGGGTCACTGGGCCATCATTGGATCATTGGGTCACTGGGCCATCATTGGATCACTGGGTCACTGGGCCATCATTGGGTCACTGGGCCATCATTGGATCACTGGGTCATCATTGGATCACTGGGTCACTGGGCCATCATTGGATCACTGGGTCACTGGGCCATCATTGGGTCACTGGGCCTTCATTGGATCACTGTGTCATCATCGGATCAATGTGTCACTGGGTCATCATTGGATCAGTGTGTCACTGGGTCATCATTGGATCAGTGTATCACTGGGTCATCATTGAATCACTGTATCACTGGGCCATCATTGGATCACTGAGTCACTGGGCCATCATTGTGTCACTGGGCCATAATCGGATCAATGTGTCACTGGGCTATCATTGGATCAGTGTGTCACTGCTCCATCATTGGATCACTGTATCACTGGGCCATCATTGGATCACTGTGTCACTGGGCCATCATTGGATCACTGGGCCATCATTGGATCACTGTGTCACTGGGCCATCATTGTGTCACTGGGCCATCATCGGATCAATGTGTCACTGGGCAATCATTGGATCAGTGTGTCACTGCTCCATCATTGGATCACTGTATCACGGGGCCATCATTGGATCACTGTGTTACTCGGCCATCATTGTATCACTGAGCCATCTTCGGATCAAAGTGTCACTCGGCCATCATTGCTCCATCATTGGATCACTGTATCACTGGGTCATCATTGGATCACTGTGTCACTGGGCAATCATTGGATCAATGTGTCACTGCTCCATCACTGGATCATCATTGGATCACTGTATCACTGGGTCATCATTGGATCACTGTGTCACTGGGCAATCATTGGATCAGTGTGTCACTGCTCCATCACTGAATCACTGTATCATCATTGGATCACTGTATCACTGGGTCATCATTGAATCACTGGGCCATTATTGAATCACTAGGCCATTAGGTGTAATATGATAAGATGTGATGATTCTGGGGTGGCCTGCAGACCTGCTCTGCCCTCGTTGCCCTCATAGGCCCCTCCTTGGTGCAGATGCCCTCATTGCCCTCATGGGTCCCTCCTTGGTTCAGGTGCCCTCGTTGCCCTCATAGACCCCTTCTTGGTGCAGATGCCCTCGTTGCCCTCATGGACCCCTCCTTGGTGCAGATGCCCTCATTGCCCTCATGGGCCCCTCCTTGGTACAGGTGCCCTCGTTGCCCTCATGGGCCCCTCCTTATGCAGGTGCCCTCGTTGCCCTCATGGGCCCCTCCTTGGTTCAGGTGCCCTCATGGGCCCCCCTTGGTGCAGGTGCAGGGGTCCTCTTACCCGGCTCAGGTCGTTCTCCAGCTCCAGCTGTCGTCTCTCCGTCTCGCTCTGCACATACTCCCATCGCTGCATCAGTTCTGTTAGCCTGGTGTGAAGAGCGTCCAACCCGTCTCCGGGGGAGGAGAGTACGATCCCCCGTCCGGCCTCGTCCACGCACTCCACAGTGCGGCTATGAGACAACACATCGTTCCTGAGAACCTGTGGGAACACAGAGCAATATCACTCACACCACTGAGCACCAGGGGCCCGATACAGCACCACATGACTGTGGTGAGGCCAGGGACTGGAACTTCATATTCCCAGTTATGAAGGTCTCAGCAGGAATGCTAGTCTGTCTGACTTCAAAGGACCCCAGGAGAGAATTGAATACAGGTCAGCTAGGATATATACCTTTGTAGTGCAAACGCTTATTCCTGACAAGAGTATGGGGGAGCTAATTGAATCATGGCAATGAGGAATAGCTAATTGAATTACCTCTGAAGTCAGGGGAAAGCTCATGTGTTAGATCAATTACCATGCGCACCTTACAATGAGGATATTGCTGGGAAATGGATAATGAAATGTCTGATAGAAGGGAAGAGGAGATTACATGTAAATCGCCTATTTTCTGCCCTGCCCAAGTTACGTATAAATGTGTCCCTCTGTGAGAGAGGAGGGGTCTTCTGTTGAGGGTCACCAGTCGCTACAGATGGGCAGAAAGATACTAGGAACCGCCCTGGACCCATGACAGCACCCTTCCTGCCGTGTCCAGAGACCTTTGATGAAAGTGTGGTATATTCACTTTTATTCCTTTTAATTTTAATGTATCGTATTACTGCTTCCTTACTGTATTTGTCTGACTACTGTATATATATATCTTGTAACCGCGATTGTCACAAACCGATCGGAGCCACGTGTCCCTGATCCTTCCTCACAACTTCCGTGAGTTCCGGGTTTAGGATAATGTGAAGCGAGCTTATAAATTTTATATATTTATTTACTCAAAAGAGCGATGCTAGGTACAATATATACAAGCGGTTACAAGATATATATATATATACGGTAGTCAGACAAATACAGTAAGGAAGCAGTAATACGATACAGTAAAATTAAAAGGAATAAAAGTGAATATACCACACTTTCATCAAAGGTCTCTGGACACGGCAGGAGGGTGCTGTCATGGGTCCAGGGCGGTTCCTAGTATCTTTCTGCCCATCTGTAGTGACAGGTGACCCTCAACAGAAGACCCCTCCTCTCTCACAGAGGGACACATTTATACGTAACTTGGGCAGGGCAGAAAATAGGCGATTTACATGTAATCTCCTCTTCCCTTCTAGCAGACATTTCATAATCCGACCAACATGGGCCCGATACAGCGACACTGACCACCAGGGGTCCAATACCGCACCACTGATCAACAGGGGCTCAATGCAGCACTATATGATCACCAGGGGTCTGATACCGCACCACATGACCACCAGGGACCTGATACCGCATCCCTCACCACCAGAGGCCTGATACCGCATCACATGACCAACAGGGGCCGATACAGCACCACTGAGCACCAGGGGCCCGATACAACACAACATGACCAACAGGGGCCGATACCGCACCATTGAGCACCAGGGGCCCGATACAGCACTACATGACCACCAGCGGCCCGATACTGCATCACTCACCACCAGAGGGCCGATACAACATCACTGACAACCAGGAGCCCGATACAGCACCACATGACCAACAGGGGCCCGATACAACGACACTGACCACCAGGGGCCCGATACCGCATCACTCACCACCAGAGGCCCGATACCGCATCACTGACAACCAGGAGCCCGATACAGCGACACTGACCACCAGGGGCACGATACAGCACCACATGACCAACAGGGGCCGATACAGCACCACTGAGCACCAGGGGCCCGATACCGCATCATTCACCACCAGAGGCCCGATACCGCATCACTGACAACCAGGAGCCCGATACCACACCACTGACAACCAAGAGCCCGATGCAGCACCACGACCAACAGGGGCCCGATACCGCATCACTGACCAACAGGGGCCCGATACCACACCTCTGACAACCAGGGACCCGATACAGCACCACTGACCATCAGGGGCCCGATAAAGCACCACTGACCACCAGGGGCCCAATACAGCACTACATGACCACCATGGGCCCAATACAGCAGCATATGACCACCAGGGGCCCGATACCGCACTACATGACCACCAGGGGCCCAATACAGCACTACATGACCACCAGGGGCCCAATACAGCAGCATATGACAACCAGGGGCCCGATACAGCACCACTGACCACCAGGGGCCCAATACAGTGACACTGACCACCAGGGGCCCGATACAGCACCACTGACCACCAGGGGCCCAATACAGCAGCATATGACCACCAGGGGCCCGATACCGCACTACATGACCACTAGGGACCTGATACCACACCACTGACCACTAAGGGCCTTATGGTGCACCACTGACCCCCAGGGGCCTCTGTATACACAGGATTTCTCCATACATAGTACCACTTAGTCGTATTGCATACTGTGGCACATGATGGCGGGGGAATATACATCATTTGCATTAGGCCTTCAGATCACCCTGGTATATGTGAGGGGGGCACCACATCAGCTGTTGCCAGGCTACTGTCAGCTATGGGGGCAGCACTGGTCATTATAAGGTGCACATTACAATGGGATCAGGGTCACTGACCTGTACATTGTGGAGTCTGAGGCATCTGTCAGATATGACTATCACCCCCATTATGCTCACCCCTCGCCCGGTGCACTCACCTTGTGCTTTGCCAGCTCGATCTCACAGCTCTGCAGGTCGGTACAGGGGGGACGAGGACCCTGCAGCTGCTGGGCAGTGTGCGACAACCAGTTCAACAGCTCCTCCAGCTGGTTCTGGAACTGGCCCAGACCCATCAGTGCATCTTCCAACTGGTGCTGCAGAGAGGACACAGTATGAGGGCAGATACAGGGGCAGAGGAGCAGATACAGGGGCAGAGGAGCAGATACAGGGGCAGAGGAGCAGATACAGGGACAGAGCGGCAGATACAGGGACAGAGGAGCCGATACAGGGACAGAGCGGCAGATACAGGGGCAGAGGAGCAGATACAGGGGCAGAGGAGCAGATACAGGGCAGAGCAGCAGATACAGGGCAGAGCAGCAAATACAGGGACAGAGGAGCCGATACAGGGACAGAGCGGCAGATACAGGGGCAGAGGAGCAGATACAGGGGCAGAGGAGCAGATACAGGGCAGAGCAGCAAATACAGGGACAGAGGAGCCGATACAGGGACAGAGCGGCAGATACAGGGGCAGAGGAGCAGATACAGGGGCAGAGGAGCAGATACAGGGGCAGAGCGGCAGATACAGGGCAGAGCAGCAAATACAGGGACAGAGGAGCCGATACAGGGACAGAGCGGCAGATACAGGGGCAGAGGAGCAGATACAGGGGCAGAGGAGCAGATACAGGAGCGGAGCGGCAGATACAGGGCAGAGCGGCAGATACAGGGCAGAGCAGCAAATACAGGGACAGAGGAGCCGATACAGGGACAGAGCGGCAGATACAGGGGCGAAGCGGCAGATACAGGAGCAGAGCGACAGATACAGGAGCGGAGCGGCAGATACAGGGCAGAGCAGCAGATACAGGGCAGAGCAGCAAATACAGGGACAGAGGAGCCGATACAGGGACAGAGCGGCAGATACATGGGCGAAGCGGCAGATACAGGAGCAGAGCGGCAGATACAGGGGCGGAGCAGCAGACACAGGAGCAGCAGACACAGGAGCAGCAGGTACAGGAGCAGCAGATACAGGAGCGGAGCGGCAGATACAGGGCAGAGAAGCAGATACAGGGCAGAGCAGCAGATACAGGGACAGAGGAGCCGATACAGGGACAGAGCGGCAGATACAGGGGCAGAGGAGCAGATACAGGAGCGGAGCGGCAGATACAGGGGCAGAGGAGCAGATACAGGGGCAGAGGAGCAGATACAGGAGCGGAGCGGCAGATATAGGGGCAGAGGAGCAGATACAGGGGCAGAGGAGCAGATACAGGAGCAGAGCGGCAGATATAGGGGCAGAGGAGCAGATACAGGGGCAGAGGAGCAGATACAGGGGCAGAGGAGCAGATACAGGGCAGAGCAGCAAATACAGGGACAGAGCGGCAGATACAGGGGCGAAGCGGCAGATACAGGAGCAGAGCGGCAGATACAGGGGCGGAGCAGCAGACACAGGGGCAGAGCAGCAGATACAGGAGCGGAGCGGCAGATACAGGGCAGAGCGGCAGATACAGGGCAGAGCAGCAAATACAGGGACAGAGCGGCAGATACAGGGGCGAAGCGGCAGATACAGGAGCAGAGCGGCAGATACAGGGGCGGAGCAGCAGACACAGGAGCAGCAGACACAGGAGCAGCAGATACAGGGGCGGAGCGGCAGATACAGGGACGGAGCGGCAGATACAGGAGCGGAGCGGCAGATACAGGAGCGGAGCGGCAGATACAGGGCAGAGCGGCAGATACAGGGGCAGAGCAGCAGATACAGGAGAGGAGCGGCAGATACAGGGCAGAGCGGCAGATACAGGGCAGAGCAGCAAATACAGGGACAGAGGAGCCGATACAGGGACAGAGCGGCTGATACAGGGGCGAAGCGGCAGATACAGGAGCAGAGCGGCAGATACAGGGGCGGAGCAGCAGACACAGGAGCAGCAGACACAGGAGCAGCAGATACAGGGGCGGAGCGGCAGATACAGGAGCGGAGCGGCAGATACAGGAGCGGAGCAGCAGATACAGGGGCGGAGCGGCAGATACAGGGGCGGAGAGGCAGATACAGGGGCGGAACGGCAGATACAGGGGCGGAGCGGCAAATACAGGGGCAGAGCGGCAGATACAGGGATAGGAGAGCCGATACAGGGGCGGAGCGGCAGATACAGGGGCAGAGAGGCAGAGACAGGGGCAGAGAGGCAGATACAGGGATAGAGGAGCCGATACAGGGGTGGAGTGGCAGATACAGAGGCAGATACAGGGGCAAAGAGGCAGATACAAGGGCAGACGGGCAGATACAGAGGAAGAGGCACAGATACAGGGGTGGTCGGACGGGCAGATACAGGGGTAGATACAAGGGCAGAGCGGCAAATACAGAGGTAGATGGGCAGATACAGGGGCAGAGCAGCAGTTAAAGGGGCGGAGAGGCAGATAAAGGGGCAGATACAGGGGCAGAGCGGTAGATACAGGGGTAGAGGGGTAAATACAGGGGCAGACCGGCAGATACAGGGGCAGACCGGCAGATATAGGGGAAGAGGGCAGATATAGGGGCAGAGAGTCAGATAGAGATGCAGAGCGGCAGACACAGGGGCAGAGCAGCAGACACAGGGGCAGAGCAGCAGATACAGGGGCAGAGCAGTAGATACAGGGGCAGAGCAGCAGATACAGGGGCAGAGCAGCAGATATAGGGGCAGATACAGGGGCAAATACAGGAGCAGAGTGGCAGATTCAGGGGCAGAGCAGTAGATACAGGAGCACAGTGGCAGATATAGGGGCAGATACATATGCAGAGCGGCAGATACGGGGCAGATACAAGAGCAGAGCAGCAGATAAAGGGGCAGAGTGGCAGATAAAGGAGCAGAGCAGCAGATACAGGGGCTGAGCAGAAGATATAGGGGCAGATACAGATGCAGGGCGGCAGATACAGGAGCAGAGTGGCAGATACAGGGGCTGAGCAGTAGATACAGGGGCATAGTGGCAGATATAGGGGCAGATACAGATGCAGAGCAGCAGATACAGGGGCAGATTCAAGAGCAGAGCAGCAGACACAGGGGCGAACGGGCAGATGCAGAGGAAGAGGCACAGATACAGGGACGGTCGGACGAGCAGATATAAGGGCAGAGCAACAGATACAGGGGCAGACTGACAGATACAGGGGCAGAGAGGCAGATACAGGGGCAGAGTGGCAGATATAGGGGCAGATACATGAGTAGAGCAGCAGATACAGGGGTAGAGCGGAAAATATAGGAGCAGATACAAGAGTAGAGCGGCAGGGGCAGAAGGGCAGATACTGGGGCGGAGCGTCAGATACAGGGGCGGAGCGTCAGATACAGGGGCAGAGCGGCAGATACAGGGGCAGAGCGGCAGATACAGGGGCAGAGCGGAAGATACAGGGGCAGAGCGGAAGATACAGGGGAAAAGCGGAAGATACAGGGGCAGAGCGGCAGATACAGCGGCAGAATGGCAGATACAGGAGCAGAGCGGCAGATACAGGAGCAGAGCGGCACATACAAGAGCAGAGCAGCAGATATAAGGGCAGATACGGATGAAGTGCGTCAGATACAGGAGTAGAGCGGCAGATACAGGGGCATAGTGGCAGATATAGGGACAGATACAGATGCAGAGCGGCAGATACAGGGGCAGATACAAAAGCAGAGTGGCAGATACAGGCGCAGATAAAGGAGCAGAGAGGCAGATACAGGGGCAGAGTGGCAGATATAGGGGCAGATACAGCAGCAGAGCAGCAGATACAGGGGAAGATACAGGAGCTGATGGGCAGGGGAAGAGGCACAGATACAGGGGTGGTTGAACGAGCAGAAATAGGGGCAGAGCGGCAAATACAGGGGCAGACCAGAAGATACAGATGCAGAGGGGCAGATACAGGGGAAGAGGCACAGATACAGGGGCAGTCAGACGGGCCGATACAGGGGCGGAGCGGCACATATAGGAGTGAAGTAGCAGATACAGGAGCAGAGCAGCAGATACAGGGGCAGATACAGTGGCAGAGCGGCAGATATAGGAGCAGATACAAGAGCAGAGCAGAAGATACAGGGGAAGAGGTACAGATACAGGGGCAGTGGGACGGGCAGATACAGGAGCAGACCAGCAGATACAGGGGCAGAGCGGCAGATAAAGGGGCAGAGCAGCAGATGCAGGGGCAGACAGCAGATACAGAGGCGGATAGGCAGATACAGGGGCAGAGCGGCAGATACAGGGGCGGAGCGGCATATATAGGAGCAGAGCGACAGATAAAGGGGCTGATCAGCAGATGCAGGGGCAGACAGCAGATACAGAGGCGGAGAGGCACAGATACAAGGGCGGTCGGATGGGCAAATACAGGGGCAAAGGTGCAGATACAAAAGCAGAGCAGCAGAGACAGGGGCAGACGGCAGATACAGGGGCGGAGCGGCACACACAGGGGTAAAGTGGCAGATACAGGGGCAGATGCAGAAGCAGAGCGGCAGATTCAGGGGCAGAGCGGCAGATACAGGGGCAGAGCGGCAGATACAGGGGCAGAGCGGCAGATATAGGGGCAGATACTGGAGCAGAGTGGCAGATACAGAGGCAGAGCGGCAGATACAGGTGTAGAGCGGCAGATACAAGGGTAGAGCGGCAGATATAGGGGCAGATATAAGGGCAGATACAGGGGCAGAGCAGCAAAAACGGGCAGAGGGGCAGATGGGCAGATAGAGGGGCAAAGTGACAGATATAGGAGCAGAGCAGCAGATACAGGAGCAGAGCAGCAGAGCGGTAGATACAGAGGCAAAGCAGCAGATACAGAGGCAAAGCAGCAGATACAGGGGCAGAGCGGCAGATACAGGGGCAGAGCGGCAGATACAGGGGCAGAGCGGCAGATACAGAGGGAGAGGGGCAGATACAAGGGCAGAGCGGCAAATACAGGGGCAGATGAGCAGATACAGGGTTGGAGTGGCAGATACAGAGGCAGAGCGGCAGTTACAGAGGCAGAGGGACATATAAAAGGGCAGAGAGGCAGTTACAGAGGGGCAGATAAAAGGGCAGAGAGGCAGATACAGGGGCAGATACAGGGGCAGAGCGGCAGATACAGGGGAAGGTCGGCAGACATAGGGGGAGAGGGCAGATACAGGGGCAGACTGACAGATACAGGGGCAGACCGGCAGATACAGGGGCAAAGCGGCAGATACAGGGGCAGATACAGAGACATAGCGGCAGATACAGGGGCAGAGTGGCAGATACAGGGGCAGACTGGCAGATACAGGGGCAAAGCATCAGATACAGGGACAGAGTGGCAGATATAGGGGCCGAGTGGCAGACACAAGGGCAGAGCGGCAGATACAAGGGCAGAGCGGCAGATATAGGGGCAGATAGAGGAGTAGAGCAGCAGATACAGGGGTAGAGCGGCAAATATAGGAGCAGATACAAGGGTAGAACGGCAGATACAGGGGCAGAAGGGCAGATACAGGGGCGGAGCTGCAGATACAGGGGCAGAATGGCAGATACAGGGGCAGAAGGGCAGATACAGGAGCAGAGCAGCAGATACAGGGGCAGAATGGCAGATACAGGAGCAGAGCGGCAGATACAGGAGCAGAGCAGCAGATACAGGGGCAGAGCAGCAGATATAAGGGCAGATACAGATGAAGTGCGTCAGATACAGGAGCAGAGCAGCAGATACAGGGGCAAACCGACAGGGGCAGAGCGGCAGATACAGGGGCAGAGCGGAAGATACAGGGGTAGAGCGATAGATACAGGGGCAGAGCGGCAGATACAGGGGCAGAGCGGCAGATACAGGGGCAGAGCGGCATATACAGGGGCAGAGTGGCAGATATAGGGGCTGAGGGGCAGATACAGGGGCAGAGTGGAAGATACAGGGGCACAGCGGAAGATACAGGGGCACAGCGGAAGATACAGGGGCTGACATACAGATACGGGTCAGATATACAGACATAGGGGAGGACAAACAAACAGAATGACGGAAATACAGATTCAGGGGTGGACAGGCAGATACAGAGGCGGACAGGCAGATACAAGGGCGGACAGGCAGATACAGGGGCGGACAGGCAGATACAAGGGCGGACAGGCAGATACAAGGGCGGATAGGCAGATACAGGGGCGGACAGGCAGATACAAGGGCGGACAGGCAGATACAGGGGCGGACAGGCAGATACAGGGGCGGACAGGCAGATACAAGGGCGGACAGGCAGATACAAGGGCGGACAGGCAGATACAAGGGCGGACAGGCAGATACAGGGGCGGACAGGCAGATACAGGGGCAGACAGGCAGATACAGGGGCAGACAGGCAGATACAGGGGCGGACAGGCAGATACCGGGGCGGACAGGCAGATACAGGGGCGGACTGGCAGATACAGTGGCAGACAAGCATATAAAAGGGCGTACAGGCAGATACAGGGGCGGACAGACCGATACAATAGCAGACCGGCATATACAGGGACAGACATACTATACGGTTACAGGGGTGGACAGGCAGATACAAGGGCAGACCGGCAGATACAGGGTCAGATATAGGGGCAGATATAGGGGCAGGGGGGCAGATGCAAGGACGGACAGGCAGATACAGGGGCGGACAGGCAGATACAGGGGTGACATACTATACGGTTACAGGGGTGGACAGGCAGATACAAGGGCAGACCGGCAGATACAGGGGCAGATACAGGGGCAGGGGTGCAGATACAAGGACGGACAGGCAGATACAGGGGTGACATACTATATGGGTACAGGGGCCCTCCACCAGCTTAATAAATGGAACGGAGCCAGAGTTTGGTACTATGGGAGGGGGAACATGAGCTTGGGCCTCCCCGATATCTGCACTGACAGGAGGTGGCGCTATAGTTACATCCATATTGTTGAGGGTACTTGTGGCTGTGACAGCAGTACATAGACTGCCCCACACAGTCCTCACCTGCCGGTTCACCGTCTCATCCTCCAGCCGGTCCCAGCGCTCTCTGAAGTCACACAGCGGAGCTTCCCCCGACCTGCCCAGGTTCTGGTGCCCGATGCTCTCTAGCTCCACCCGGTGTTGATAGAGTTCTCTCTTAAAGTCCTGATCCAAAAAGAAGCCGCGCACCAGTTACAGGTTGTGTCACCGCACAGCGCTGGTCTGTCCTCCAGGACGCTGACCGTGACATCCACTCATCTGTGTCACGTCCGTCGGCCGAGTGATGTCTGACGTTTCTCAGCACAGAATGGATGTCTTTAATACAGAGGATATAAAAGTCTAAACGTCCCTGATAAAATCATAGGGTTTCGTCACGTAAAGAAATCTTTTCAGATGGAAAAAGAGAAATAAAGCCGTATAATAATGCGGTTGCATAAATCTGCACGTCCTTACACTGATACTTTGTTGCAGTCCCTGTGAGTTTCTGGCAGCGTTCAGTCTTTCTGGGTCGGGGTCTATCAGCGCGGGTCATCTAGAATTGGCGATCTTTGCCCGCTCCTCCTTGCAGCAGCTCCACATCTGTCAGATTGTGGGGGGCAGCTCCTGTGTACAGCGCCCTCTTCAGGTCACCACAGATTGTCCCTTGGGTTCAGCACTGGGCTCAGCCGTTCCAGAACTTCCATCTGCTCCTGGAGAAACCGTTCTCTTAGTGATTTGGAGGTCGCTCAGGGTTGTTGTCTGCTGGAGGCTTTGGCAGAACATTGCTGATCTGGATGTCGTTCTTTCTAAAAAAAAATGTTTTCATCTTCTCCCCTCCTCCACAGGCCGGAGATATGAGGAATACAGGAGATTGTGGTCACATGCAGGACACAACCAGGACTGGCCAGAAATCCCTGCAGCTCCTTTAATGTTGCTGTCGGCCTACAGGACAAATTCTCTTCTTGTCTTTCCTTCATTTTTGAGGGACGTCCAGTTCTCGGTAATGTCGCTGTTGTTCCTGATTTCAGCTTCTTCTCAGTGATGTCTTCACAGTGTCAATGACGGATCTGATGCCTGGGAAATGTTTTGTCCCTTCCCCTGACTGATAACTTTCCGCACTCAGATCCTTTGCTGTGTTGTCAGCTGTTTACAAACCAGAAAATGTCTGGAAAATCCTCCTAGAGCAGCGGCACTTCCTCTGGGGTTAATCAGAATCGCTGTAAGTGACGGCGGCCGAGCGATGACTACTCTGTAACATGGAGGGATGCGAGCACAGCCACAGCCCTGATTATAAGAGGGTGTACTCACTTCTGCAACCATTATTGTAGTTTGTTATTTCTCTTTTCCATCCAAAAAGATTTCAGTCTCTTCTTCTCTGGATTTGACAGTGAGGTCCGTGTGACTTAGAGCAGCTCCTAGTCTCAGCCGTGTCTCACTATGATGACACCTGATGAAGAACTGATTTATGTCTCTACAATAGTAACGCTGATATGGAGGTGTAAATCCAACCGAGCAGTGATCCGCATTGACATGAGGACTTCTATTCCAGGCACCTCCAGCGCTGCACTCACTATTCTGCTGTTACATCGTGTCTTAACCTCCAGTCACCTCCAGCGCTGCACTCACTATTCTGCTGTTACATCGTGTCTTAACCTCCAGTCACCTCCAGAGCTGCACTCACTATTCTGCTGTTACATCGTGTCTTAACCTCCAGTCACCTCCAGAGCTGCACTCACTATTCTGCGGTTACATCGTGTCTTAACCTCCAGTCACCTCCAGAGCTGCACTCACTATTCTGCGGTTACATCGTGCCTTATCCTCCAGTCACCTCCAGAGCTGTACTCACTATTCTGCTGTTACATCGTGTCTTATCCTCCAGTCACCTCCAGAGCTGCAGTCACTATTCTGCTGTTACATCATGTCTTATCCTCCAGTCACCTCCAGAGCTGCGGTCACTATTCCCCTGTTACATCATGTCTTATCCTCCAGTCACCTCCAGAGCTGCAGTCATTATTCTGCGGTTACATCATGTCTTATCCTGCAGTCACCTCCAGAGCTGCAGTCACCATTCTGCTGTTACATCATGTCTTATCCTGCAGTCACCTCCAGACCTGCAGTCACCATTCTGCTTTTACATCATGCCTTATCCTCCAGTCACCTCCAGAGCTGCACTCACTATTCTGCTGTTACATCATGTCTTATCCTCCAGTCACCTCCAGAGCTGCAGTCATTATTCTGCGGTTACATCATGTCTTATCCACCAGTCACCTCCAGAGCTGCAGTCACTATTCTGCTGTTACATCATGTCTTATCCTCCAGTCACCTCCAGAGCTGCAGTCATTATTCTGCGGTTACATCATGTCTTATCCACCAGTCACCTCCAGAGCTGCAGTCACTATTCTGCTGCTACATCGTGTCTTATCCTCCAGTCACCTCCAGCGCTGCACTTGCTATTCTGCTCTACATCATGTCTTATCCTCCAGTCACCTCCAGAGCTGCGGTCACTATTCTGCTGTTGCATCAGGTCTTATCCTCCAGTCACCGCCAGCGCTGCACTCACTATTCTGCTGCTACATCATGTCTTATCCTCCAGTCACCTCCAGAGCTGCGGTCACTATTCCGCTGTCACATCATGTCTTATCCTCCAGTCACCTCCAGAGCTGCACTCACAATTCTGCTGCTACATCGTGTCTTATCCTCCAGTCACCGCCAGCACTGCACTCACTATTCTGCTGTTACATCATGTCTTATCGTCCAGTCACCTCCAGAGCTGCAGTCACTATTCTGCTGTTACATCATGTCTTATCGTCCAGTCACCTCCAGAGCTGCGGTCACTATTCCGCTGTGACATCATGTCTTATCCTCCAGTCACCTCCAGAGCTGCAGTCACTATTCTGCTGTTACATCGTGTCTTATCCTCCAGTCACCTCCAGAGCTGCACTCACTATTCTGCTTTTACATCATGTCTTATCCTCCAGTCACCTCCAGAGCTGCACTCACTATTCTGCTGTTACATCATGTCTTATCCTCCAGTCACCTCCAGAGTTGCACTCACTATTCTGCTGTTACATCATGTCTTATCCTCCAGTCACCTTCAGAGCTGCAGTCACTATTCTGCTGTTACATCGTATCTTATCCTCCAGTCACCTCCAGAGCTGCAGTCACTATTCTGCTTTTACATCATGTCTTATCCTCCAGTCACCTCCAGAGCTGCGGTCACTATTCTGCTGTTACATCGTGTCTTATCCTCCAGTCACATCCAGAGCTGCAGTCACTATTCTGCTGGTATTAAAAGACTGCAGTGAGCCTTCAGAGCAGGAGCTGTGATGAGTGGGGATGTGAGTTGTGTAGATCAGAGGCCGGGGGCCTGGGTTAACTGCCTGCACCCCACCCCGCTGTGGACAGGTAAGTGAAGCAGGTGATCTGATGGAGAGCAGACATGGAGGGGGCAGAGCGGCATTACCAGGCAGCTGTCACTGCTGGAGAACCATATTGTCCAGCCGAGGTGTCCTGTACGCCCCCATTGGCACAGAGGTGGTACACACGGGGGCATCAGTCTGTACGCCACAGATCCCGTGGATCTGTCCATGATCCGGGAGCAGATTCGTATTTATGGTAAAATTGCCAACGCTTTGCTGATGATGCCCAGGAGGCGACATCTCCCCAAGTTATGGATCCACCATGTGTGGGGGGACCCTGGGGGGACACATGACCCAGAGCAGAAATGAGGACTACAAGCGGATCAGGATGGAATCTGACCTGAGCGGAGGAGGGGTCTGGGGAGACCCTCATATAACTTGTTATCTAAGGAATATCGGGTCACACCTGAGACCCCCATGCGCGTGGTCGCCCCATACTACAACCTTCTGGGCGGTGTTTTCCCTACACCCGACCCCCCGGTCCCGTTGTGTCAGGTTTCTTCATTTTCCCTGGACCCTATAAGCGCTGAGCTTCTTATTCAATCTAAGATGGAACACGTTTGTCTCGACGCTGTAACGTCCCCACAATCCCGAGAAAAGAAAGTATCTGGGATGTGTTCCCCCATAACCAGACTGTAAGTGGTGATCCGTGCAGCAGCTCGGGAAAGCTGGGTGCCCGTGTGCCAGTGCTGCCTGGTAAAAGCAGTAAGGGCAGCATATAGTGAGCCGTGGATGTGGGGTCCGTCTGGGGGTGCACTTGGCCTATAGTGAGTAGGGGGCCGAGCCCCTATTTACGGTCACGTCTGAAGCACGTCTCGGGTGGTGTTCATGACAGCCAGCAGAATTATAAATACAGCTCCGAGGGTCACTGGACGGTCGTCCATACATGGTGTACCACACCTCATTCATGTAGGGGCCAATTTTGGGGCTCACCTTCAGCTCCGACAGCTGACGCTTCACCATGTCCAGGTCTCCCTCCACCAGGAACTCCTCGGAGAGCCGGGCTTCAGCGCTGAGCAGCCATTCCTGCAGCCGCTGCGGAGAGAGCCATGGGTCCTCTGTGATTCCTGCCTCTGGACCAGGGCATCAGAGACTTATGGGTCAGAGACGTACCTGGACGGTCTCCTGGTAGCGGACGGTGGCCTTCAGCTGCTCCTCCAGGCGGGTGTAACGCTCTCCCCAAAGCTTGTTCACACTGTTCCAGATGCCGTAGATCTGCGGGAGGATCAGACTGGATTTCATGGATCTGATAAACTCCAGATCTGTGATATAGAGAGAAGAGCGAGTCGCTGCCAGATCCTGTGTCATCCTGGCTCCTCTGTTCTCCTCCAGACTCCTCTGTCTTCCACCTCCTCCTTCTCTGTCCTCCACCTCCTCCAGACTCCTCGGTCCTCCACACTCCTCTGTACTCCACCTCCTCCAGACTCCTCTGTCCTCCACCTCCTCCAGACTCCTCTGTCCTCCACCTCCTCCAGACTCCTCTGTCCTCCACACTCCTCTGTCCTCCACCTCCTCCAAACGCCTCTATCGTCCACCTCCTCCAGACTCCTCTGTCCTCCACACTCCTCTGTCCTCCACCTCCTCCTCTGCCCTCCATCTCCTCCTCCTCCAGACTCCTCTGTCCTCCACCTCCTTTTTCTCCAGACTCCTCTGTCCTCCATCTGCTCCTCTTCCAGACTCCTCTGTCCTCCACCTCCTCCAAACTCCTCTGTCCTCCACATCCTCCTCCTCTGTCCTCCATCTCCTCCTCCAAACTCCTCTGTCCTCCACCTCCTGTCCTCCATCTCCTCCTCCTCCATACCCCTCTGTCCTCCATCTCCTCTTCTTCCAAACTCCTCTGTCCTCCTCCTCCTCTGTCCTCCATCTCCTCCTCCAGACCCCTCTGTCTTCCATCTCCTCCTCCTCCAAACTCCTCTGTCCTTCACCTCCTTCTCCTCCAGACCACTCTGTCCTCCATCTCCTCCAGACTCCTCTATCCCTCCACCTCCTCCAAACTCCTCTGTCTTCCATCTCCTACTCCAGACCACTCTGTCCTCCATCTCCTCCTCCTCCAGACTCCTCTGTCCTCCACCTCCTCCAGACTCCTTTGTCCTCCACCTCCTCTGTCCTCCATCTCTATCTCCTCCAGACCCCTCTGTCGTCCTCCTCCTCCAGACTCCTCTGTCCTCCACCTCCTCCAGACTCCTCTGTCCTCCACCTCTGTCCTCCATCTCCTTCTCCTCCAGACCCCTCTGTCCTCCATCTCCTCCTCCTCCAAACCCCTCAGACATCCATCTCCTCCTCCAGACTCCTTTGTCCTCCACCTCCTCCTCCAGACTCCTCTGTTGTCCACCTCCTCTGTCCTCAATCTACTTCTCCTCCAGACCCCTCTGTTCTCCCTTCTCCTCCAGACCCCTCTGTCCTCCCTTCTCCTCCAGACTCCTCTGTCCTCCCTTCTACTCTAGACTCCTCTGTCCTCCACACTCCTCTGCTGTCCACCCTCCAGACTCATCTGTCCTCTGACATTCCCTCGGTGTGCGGAGCCCATGGCTCGTGGCCCTCGGCCTCTTCTCACCTCATCCAGGCTCTTGGTCACATCTGGTTTGTCCATGTCCCCGCAGGATGACATGAGCTCCACTCCCAGCGACCCCAACATGTCCAGGTCGTTCTGCAGGTTGTCAATGTCTTCCCGCAGAGCCTGACAACAGAGAATACGGAAGATCAAAGGATCTCATACTCAGTGTGATGGTGGAAACAGGAGCATTATGTAGTGATCACAGGTGTATGTGGAGCATGAGTCCATCCTCTACCCTCCGTAGGTTGCTCCCCCTGTGCCCGATACCTACCTGCATGGCATCAAGTCTGGTCCGGATGGAGTCCGGGTCAGAAGCGGGCTCCTCTGTGTCCAGAACCATTTGCTGAGTGTCACTGAGGGTCAGAGCCAAATCTGAGAGTCCGTTCCAGAAGCGTTCAGCCAACATTAGTAGCCCAGAGAGCCAGCGATCCCGCTCCTCTGCCCGTCCACACAATCGCTGCCACTGTGCCCGGAACTCTGCCGTGCGCTGCGTGATTCCTGAAATGGAAGCGGAGCTCAGCGCATGACCGGTGGTTAGAAGCCTCTCTAATCCTACAGGGGCCCGGGGACAGGGGCCCGAGGACAGAGGCCTGGGGACAGGGGCCCGGGGACAGGGGCCTGGGGACAGAGGCCTGGGGATAGGGGCCCGGGGACAGAGGCCTGGGGACAGGGGCCCGAGGACAGAGGCCTGGGGACAGGGGCCCAGGGACAGAGGCCCAGGAACAGAGGCCTGGGGATAGGGGCCCGGGGACAGAGGCCTGGGGACAGAGGCCTGGGGATAGAGGCCCGGGGACAGAGGCCTGGGGACAGGGGCCTGGGGACAGAGGCCTGGGGACAGGGGCCCGAGGACAGAGGCCTGGGGACAGGGGCCCAGGGACAGAGGCCCGGGGACAGAGGCCTGGGGATAGGGGCCCGGGGACAGAGGCCTGGGGACAGAGGCCTGGGGACAGAGGCCCGGGGACAGAGGCCTGGGGACAGGGGCCTGGGGATAGAGGCCTGGGGACAGGAGCCCGGGGACAGAGGCCTGGGGACAGGGGCCCGGGGACAGAGGCCTGGGGACAGGAGCCCGGGGACAGAGGCCCGGGGACAGAGGCCTGGGGACAGGGGCCCGGGAACAGAGGCCTGGGGACAGGGGCCCAGGGACAGAGGCCCGGGGACAGAGGCCTGGGGACAGGGGCCTGGGGACAGAGGCCTGGGGACAGGAGCCCGGGGACAGAGGCCTGGGGACAGGGGCCCGGGGACAGGGGCCCGGGGACAGAGGCCTGGGGACAGAGGCCCGAGGACAGAGGCCTGGGGACAGAGGCCCGGGGACAGAGGCCTGGGGACAGGGGCCTGGGGACAGGGGCCCGGGGACAGAGGCCCGTGGACAGAGGCCCGGGAACAGAGGCCTGGGGATAGGGGCCCGGGGACAGAGGCCTGGGGACAGAGGCCTGGGGACAGGGGCCAGGGGAGAGAGGCCTGGGAACAGAGGCCCAGGGACAGAGGCCCGGGGACAGGGGCCCAGGGACAGGGGCCCAGGGGCCTGGGGACAGAGGCCTGGGGACAGGGGCCCGGGGACAGAGGCCTGGGGACAGGGACCTGGGGACAGAGGCCTGGGGACAGGGGCCCGGGGACAGAGGCCCGGGGACAGAGGCCCGGTGGGAGCCCAGGCGTTGATACCTTGCGGCTCCTCTGTTTGATCTGGAAGACTGGGCATAAGCTCTGCTGCCTGCTTGCTGATGGTCTCCAGAGCCATTCCTAGCTTCTCCAGCTCGGCCTGCACTTGGCCGCTCTCTCTGAGCTGCTCGCGGATTCGAGAAGGCTCCCCGCGAACAGAAGCGGAGTTCTGCATCCGATCGCTGAGTCTCTCCAGGCCGTCACTCATCATGTCAAGCCGCTCTGTAACCTATGGATATGAGCAGCTCAGTATAGAGGAGACCTAAAATGAAGCCTCCTGAAACCCTCTGCACTGTGGCGAGTTCCACCTCTTCAGGTCACATGCCCTGGGATTGCCTTCATTCTATGGGGGGCTTTGTGTTGAGACCTCATTGTAAGTTTTGGTGGAGTTGCCCTTTAGGAGCATGGAGGCTCACCTGGCTGTATCTGGGGACGGTATCCTCCAGAACGGCAGCAGATTGACGCACAGCCTCTCGGATGGAGCAGTATTGTTTCTCTGCGGTCTCGAAGCGTCCCTGAAAGGCAGCCCCCTCCTCTGGACACAGCTCCGTCAGCTTACACGACACTCGGTGCAGCTTGGTGACCAGGGGTTTGTGCTCAGCAATCACTTCTCTCAGAGCCTGTGAAGACACAACGGGCGAAACGTCACAATATGGCACATCAGATCCCAGGAATCCCTACTGCCCCAGAAACAGAAGATTTAATGTATGTGCTCCCATGTCTAGCAATAAGCTTTCCGTATGGGCAGTAGCGCCCCTGGAGGTTGCAGGAGGTACGGTCACGCTGTAGCCATCTGCCTCTGATACATGAGGACAGATGGAGGATGTGACTGTAGCTGCACAGTGCCAGTGTGCAGCTGGTAAGGACGTGTAGTTCACTGACCTGCAGCTGCTGCTGCAGCTCTCTGATGTCGCGGTAGTTGCAGTAGTTCGCAGACAGCCGGGGTAATTCTGTCTCCGTTTCCTGCATCCAGGGCAGCAGCTCGTCTTCTGCTTCTGAGAACTGTCCCAGCAGGGCCAAGACATGCTCCAGGGCTGGGGGTGAGGTGGTGACCTGGCCCGCTATCCGGGGAGACATCTCTTTAAGAGATGCTAAAGATGGCTGCCAAGAGATTGAATCACAGGAAGTGAGGAGAAACCCCAACATCTGGACAGGGGAAAATGACTAAAGCTGCCACCAAGACTGAGGGAGAGGCGGCAGGACACAGTGTCAAAACCTACCTTGCAGCCTGTGTCCCCCTGGACCTCTCACCTGCAGTTACTCCTCAGCACTGAGGACAGAGTATCAGTAACTGCCCCCAGCTCTTGTTCTCGGCCCCTCTCACCTGCTGTTATTCCTCAGCACTGAGGACAGAGTATCAGTAACTGCCCCCAGCTCTTGTCCTTGGCCCCTCTCACCTGCAGTTACTCCTCAGTGCTGAGGACAGAGTATCAGTAACTGCCCCCAGCTCTTGTCCTTGGCCCCTCTCACCTGCAGTTACTCCTCAGTGCTGAGGACAGAGTATCAGTAACTGCCCCCAGCTCTTGTCCTTGGCCCCTCTCACCTGCTGTTATTCCTCAGCACTGAGGACAGAGTATCAGTAACTGCCCCCAGCTCTTGTCCTTGGCCCCTCTCACCTGCAGTTACTCCTCAGTGCTGAGGACAGAGTATCAGTAACTGCCCCCAGCTCTTGTTCTCGGCCCCTCTTACCTGCAGTTACTCCTCAGCACTGAGGACATAGTATCAGTAACTGCTGCCAGCTCTTGTCCTTGGCCCCTCTCACCTGCAGTTACTCCTCAGAGCTGAGGACAGAGTATCAGTAACTGCCCTCAGCTCTTGTTCTCGGCCCCTCTTACCTGCAGTTACTCCTCAGCACTGAGGACAGAGTATCAGTAACTGCCCCCAGCTCTTGTCCTTGGCCCCTCTCACCTGCAGTTACTCCTCAACACTGAGGACAGAGTATCAGTAAGTGCCCCCAGCTTTAGTTCTCCGCCCCTCTCACCTGCAGTTACTCCTCAGTGCTGAGGACAGAGTATCAGTAACTGTCCCCAGCTCTTGTCCTCGGCCCCTCTCATCTGCAGTTACTCCTCAGCACTGAGGACAGAGTATCAGTAACTGCCCCCAGCTTTAGTTCTTGGCCCCTATCACCTGCAGTTACTCCTCAGCACTGAGAACAGAGTATCAGTAACTGCCCCCAGCTCTTGTCCTCGGCCCCTCTCACCTGTAGTTACTACTCAGCACTAAGGACAGAGGATCAGTAACTGTCCCTAGATGTTGTCCTCACTCCTTCCATCTACAGTTACTAATCAGTGGTCAAGACAGAGTATCAATGACTGCTCCCAGCTCCTCTTCTTGACCCCTTCCATCTACAGTTACTCCTTAGTGCTCAGAACACAGTATCAGAACCTATCCTGCAGCCTCTGATTTCCTAGACTTCTCACCTACAGCTACCCTAAGCACTGAGGACACAGTAGGAGTAACTGGTCCCAGCTCTTATCTCCAGGCCCTTCAATCTACAGTTACTCCTCAGCACTCAGGACAAAGTGTCAGTGAATGCTCCTTTGTCTTGTCCTTTCCCTCTTCCATCCTCACTTATTGATACAGTATCCTGGGTGCTGAGGAGTAACTATAGATTGAAGGGACTGAGGACAAGAGCTGGAGCAGTTACTGATACAGTGCCCTGAGTGCAAAGGACACCTCAGCACTCAGGACAGAGTATCATTAACTTCCTCTAGCTCTTGTCCTCAGTCCCTTTCATCTATAGTTACTGATGCTACTGTATGTCCTAAGCACTTAGGAGTAGTTCCCGGTAGATCTACAATTACTTCTTAGCACCTAGAACACAGTATCAGTAACTGCCCTCAGCTCTTGTCCTTGCCTCTCACCTGCATCTGCTCCTGAGCCTCTGTCTTACTGAACCTATCACGTGGAGAGGTTCCTAAGCACTGAGGACACAGTATCAGCAACTGAACCCAGCTCTTGTCCTTGGCGCTTCTCATCTCTCTCTCAGGACAGAGTATCAGATACTGCCCCTAGTTCTTGCCCTCAGCCATTTTACATCTATAGTTACTGATGCTATGTTCAGAGTGCTTAGGAGTAACTGCTCTTAGCTCTTGTTCTCACCCCTTCCATCTATAGTTACTCCTCATCACTCAGGACAGAGTATCAGTAACTGCCCCTAGCTCTTGTTCTCAGTGTTAGAACCCTCCTGTTTGTTTTTTCCATCTTCTGTTTTGTGGTCACATGACCATCTGCCTTTATATTCCAGCTCCGCCCTTTTGGCTGTGCTGGACTTCAGTGGTTGACTGTTTCTCTAGCCAAGTGCTTCTGTGCCTTTCTCTGTCAGTTTGTTTGGTCCTTCTGGGACCTCTAGTACTTTTTTTGTCTGTTTGTCTTTTTGTGTTCTGCAACAACTTCTCTGAAATGGGAAGCAATGGGATGAAACTAAATGGGAGGAGACACAGATTAGATATTAGAAAAAACTTTTTGACAGTTAGGGTGATTAATGAGTGGAACAGGCTGCCACGAGAGGTGGTGAGTTCCCCTTCAATGGACGTCTTCAAACAGAGGCTGGACAGACATCTGTCTGAGATGATCTAGTGAATCCTGCTTTGAGCAGGGGGTTGGACCAGATGACCCAGGAGGTCCCTTCCAACTCTACCATTCTATGATTCTATGATTCTATGTTTAGGAAGTGTCCCATTTTTGTCCCAGTCCTTAGATCTTTTAGGGACCCCTCCCCTTATGCTACAGGTCTTCGTTCAGACTAGCCGAGGACTAAGGCGGGTCTGTTCGCTAGGAACAGGCAGCCCGCTACATCCTAGGGATTCAGCTTAGTCTTACAGTAGGGACAGTTTTACACTATCTTTCCTTAGTACATGTAGCAGATCATAACAGTAAGTCCAGCCCAAAAAGAAACTAAGGAAAGAAATTCGGGGATCAGTATGGTTTCCATCCAGGATTTGGCTCAACGCTTGCAGGGGTTGACTCTGAAGGTGGCCGAGCTACAGCAACACGTGAGTAGCTGTTCAGAAGCGCATTTTGTGGAACCCAAGGTAGGACTGCCTGATGTTTTTTATGGCAAACAGCAAGATTTTTTTTCCTTTAAAAATGCTTGTTTGTTATATTTTTGTTTGAGACCAAGGTCCTCTGGGAATGAATCACAGCAAATTGGTTTTATTATGTCACTTTTGCGCAATGAACCACAGGGGTGGGCCTTTTCTCTCCAACCTAATGATCCATGTTTAAGGTCTGTAGAAGAATTTTTTTCTGCTATGGGGCTATTATATGATGATCCTGATCGAATCTCATCTGCTGAGGCAGAACTCTGGTGTTTGAATCAGGGGTCAGGTGATGTTGAAAATTATTGCACACACTTCAGGAGATGGGCTTCAGAAGTTAAATGGAATGATCCAGCTCTGAAATGTCTTTTTCTTGCTGGTCTGAGTGAAAGGGTTAAGGATTTGCTAATTGCATTCCCCGCACCTGAGACTCTGCAGGATGCCATGCAATTAGCTGTTCGTGTGGATAGGAGGCAGAGATATAGGCAGAATGAGGTAAAGACTCCTGTAATGCCAGGTCCTAGTCCCCAGAAAATCTGCTCTGACGGTGGAGAACCGATGGAGGTTGGGGCGATGTCACTCCGCTCTCAGGAAAGAGACCGGGGGTTCGCCAAGGGATTGTGTCTTTATTGTGGTAAAGCTGACCATTTGATTAAGTATTGTGAGCTTCGTTTAAGTAAAAAAAAAAAAAAGGTCAGTTATGCCCGTATAGCTTGTTTATGCTCTGCAGGAGTGTTTCTTTCTGGGAGTACTACTCTGCAGGGAGATTTGATTGAATTTCAGGTGTTTGTGGATTGTGGTTCAACACTTAATGTGAGTGATAAAGGGTTTTTGGAAAACCTAATCCTTTGTCATCATCTATTTCTGTGGTTGCAATTGATAACACTCCCTTGAAATGTATTACTCACAAGGTTGCTGCATTTCCTCTCACTATCATTGGAGTTCACCAAGAAATTTTGGATTTGGTTGTATTAGATAATTTACCCTCTCCGGTCGTTCTAGGATTGCCTTGGTTAAGACTGCACAATCCTTTATTGGACTGGTCTACTAATGTGATTAAGTCTTGGAGTCCTAAGTGCTATGATAAATGTTGTAATGGTCGCATTGCGGCTGTGGGAAAAGGGGAATTACCGGAACCTATTCAGGATTTTCGGAGTTTTTTTCAGAGGAGGAGTCGCAAGTTTTACCTCCTCATAGGGATTATGATTGTGCCATTGAGTTTGTTCCGGGTGCTGCTCTTCCCAAGAGTCGCTTGTTTAATCTGACTATCCCTGAGAGAAAGGCCTTGGAGGAGTACATAAAGACTAGCCTGGCTGCTGGTCACATTAGACCTTCTAAGTCTCCTGTGGCAGTCGGATTCTTCTTTGTTAAAAGAAAGGACGGCGGTTTACGTCCATGTCTGGATTTTCGTGAAATTAATAAGATTACCGTACGCAATTCCTACCCATTGCCGTTAATTCCTGACTTGTTTAACCAGTTATTGGGGGCCAAGTGGTTCTCTAAAATTGATCTCCGGGGGGCATACAATCTGTTACAAATAAAGGAGGGTGATGAATGGAAGACTGCTTTTAACACTCCTGTGGGTCATTTTGAGAATCTGGTGATGCCTTTTGGTCTTACTAATGCTCCTGCATTTTTTCAGAATCTGATTAATGACATCCTGAGACCTCTGATTGGTAAAAATGTGGTTGTGTATCTGGATGACATTTTGATTTATTCGCCGGATCTGGAGTCTCATTGGCGGAGCGTGCGTGAAGTTTTGCAGTTATTGAGTGATAATTCACTTTTTGCTAAGCTGGAGAAATGTGAGTTCACTGTACAGAGAATTCGTTTTTTGGGCTACATTATCTCCAGCGAAGGTTTTTAGATGGATCCGGTGAAGGTTCTGGCTGTGCAGGAATGGCCTAGGCCTATTGGTTTGAAATCGATACAGAGGTTTTTGGGTTTCGCCAATTATTACAAGAAATTCATTAAGAATGTTTCTGTAATTGTTAAGCCTCTGACCGATCTCACCAGGAAAGGTGTGAATACGGTCCAGTGGACTACTGAGGCCATTGAAGCTTTTGAGTATCTCAAGGAGAGGTTCAGTTCTGCCCCCATCCTTATTCAACCTGATGAGACCAAGCCTTTTTTGGTCGAGGTCGATGCTTCATCGGTGGGGGTCGGAGCAGTTTTGTCTCAGGAGAACAGGGTGGAGTACATCCTTGTGCCTTCTTTTTGAAAAAAATTTTGGAATCCGAACTTAATTACGATGTTGGAAATCAGGAGTTGCTGGCGATTAAACTCGCGTTTGAACATTGGCGTCATTTTTTGGAAGGCGCTAGATTTCCTATTCAGGTTTTCACAGATCATAAGAATTTGATATATCTTGATGCTGCCAAGCGCTTGAATGCCCGTCCAGCTAGGTGGGGACTGTTTTTTTCTCGGTTTCATTTTTCTGTTACCTGTATCCCTGGTACCAAGAATGTAAAAGCCGATGCTTTATCTCGCAGCTTCTCTCCTACGGTCGGTGCCGAGGAGGAGGAGAGCATTTTACAGGAAGGTGTTGTGGTGGCGGCATTGGACTCCGTTTTGGAGAATGGGATTCTGAAAGCCCAGGAGGATGCCCCATCTAACACTCCCCATGGGAGGTTGTTTGTGCCTAGGACCTTTAGGAGAGATTTGTTTGTGGAGTGTCATGAGTCTCGGTTGGCAGGTCATCCAGGAGTTTCGGAGACTAAGAGACTTATCAGTTGCAGTTTTTGGTGGCCTGGATGGCAGAAGGAAGTCATCAAGTGGGTGCGCCAATGTACTGTGTGCGCTAGGTCAAAGGCTTCACATACCCCTGCTGCGGGGGTTGCTATGCCCTCTGGAGGTTCCTAGTGCGCCTTGGACGCATCTCACTATGGATTTTATTACTGACCTTCCTGTGTCCGAGGGTTTTACTGTCATCTGGGTGGTCATGGACCGTTTTAGTAAGATGTGTCATTTGGTTCCATTCATTAAGTTGCCCTGCGCCAAGACACTCGCTAAGGCGTTTGTTAAGGAGATTGTCAAGCTCCATGTCGTTCCCACGGATATTGTTTCTGATAGAGGACCTCAGTTTGTGGCTCGCTTTTGGCGTGCTTTTTGTGACAGGTTGGGAGTCCATTTGTCATTTTCGTCTGGGTATCATCCTGAGTCGAATGGACAGACTGAAAGAAAGAACCAGGATGTTGAGCAGCTCTTGCGTTGTTTTGTGGCGGACAATCAGGAGGGGTGGTCTGAGTTTCTGCCTCTCGCAGAATTTGCTCTTAACAATCATACATCTTCTTCTGCTGGGTGTTCGCCTTTTTTTTGTTGTACTGGGAGACATCCGTCTTTTGGTTCGTTCTCCAAATTGCTATCGGCGGTGCCGGAGGAGGAGAATTTTTCCGGTGATTTGGAGAGAGTTTGGACTAATGTACGTTGTAACCTGCAAGAGGCTAACAAGAAGTCCAAGAAGTATTTTAACAGGAAACGTCAAGAGGTTTTGTTTACTGTGGGTGACATGGTTTGGTTGTCCTAGAAGAACCTGTGGTTGAGGATTCCCTCTAAAAAACTGGGTCCTAAGTTTGAGGGTCCATTTACAGTGCTTCAGGTTGTTAACCCGTCCGCGGTTAGGTTGGATGTCCCTACTTCCTGGAAGATTAATCCTGTGTTTCATGTTTCCTTGTTGAAAAAAGCTGATGTATCTGATAGGGACGCCACTGTCACAGTTCCTCCTGTGGTGGAAGACGGTGAATATGAAATTTCTCGTATCTTGAATTCTAGATGGCATAGAGGGAGATTACAGCATCTCCTGGAAGGGTTTCGGTCCCGGAGACAATTCCAGGGTAAGGACGGATGATGTCCCTGCTCCTAGGCTTGTTAAAACTTTCCACAGGAGGTTTCTCGATAAGCCTGGGCCTGGAGGATCCGGAAGATCTTCATAAAAGAGAGGGTACTGTTATAACCCTCTTGTTTTTTCCATCTTGTGTTTTGTGGTCACGTGACCATCTGCCTTTATATTCCAGCTCCGCCCTTTTGGCTGTGCTGGACTTCAGTGTTTGACTGTTTCTCTAGCCAGGTGCTTCTGTGCCTTTCTCTGTCAGTTCGTTTGGTCCTTCTGGGACCTCTAGTACTTTTTTTGTCTGTTTGTCTTTTTGTGTTCTGCAACAACTTCTCTGTTTAGGAGGTGTCCCATTTTTGTCCCAGTCCTTAGTTCTTTTAGGGACCCCTCCCTTTATGCTATAGGTCTTCGTTCAGACTAGCCTAGGACTAAGGCGAGTCTGTTCGCTAGGAACAGGCAGCCCCCTACATCGTAGGGATTCAGCTTCGTCTTACTGTAGGGACAGCTTTCCCTTTTCTTTCCTTAGTACTTGTTGAAGATTATAACACTCAGCCCCTTCCATTCCACTTACTACTCAGCACTCAGGACACAGTACCAGTAACTGACCCAGCTCTTGTCCTAAGCCAGTCTCACATGCAACTACTTCTCAGTTTCATCTACAGTTGCTCTTCAGCACTCAGGACACAGAATCAGTAACGGCCCTCAGCTTTTGAACTTGCGCCTATCACCTTCAGCTACTCCTTAGTACTCAGTACACCATATCAGTATTGTCCTTAGCTCTTGTCCTTGGCCCCTTCCATCTATAGTTACTCCTCAGTACTCAGGACAGAGTACCAGTAACACTTCGTTCATCTATACTTACTTCTCAGCACCCAAGACACAGTATCAGTAAATGCCCCCAGCTCTTGTCATCAACCCCTTCCATCTAGAGTTGCTCATCAGCACTTGGTACACAGTATCAGTAGCTGTCCTTAGCTTTTGTCTTGTCGGCTTCCATCTCTGGTTACTCCTCAGCACTCATGACAGAGTATCAATAACTGTCCCCAGCTCTTGTCCTCACCTGCACCTGCTCTGTAGCTCTGAGGACACAGTATCAGTAATGGTCCTTAGCTCTTGTCTTGTCTGCTTCTATCTGTAGTTACTCGTCAGCACTCAGGACAGAGTATCAGTAACTGCCTGCAGCTCTTGTCCTCACCCCTCACCTGCACCTGCTCCTTAGCACTCAGGACACAGTATCAGAAACTGTCCTTAGTAGGGTTGAGCGAGTATGTTCTGTCCGAGTATGCTCAGGCTGAGCTCCGAGTATTTACAGTTGCTCGGTGATAAGGTTAAATCGCTCCCGTGTGCATGATTTGCAACTGTTTGACAGCTTTATTACATGTGAGGAATGTGTAAGAAACAGACATTCCTCACATGTAATAAAGCTGTCAAACAGTTGCAAATCATGCACACGGGAGCGATTTAACCATATCACCGAGCAGCTATAAATACTCGGAGCTCAGCCCGAGCATACGCGGACAGAACATACTCGCTCAACACTAGTCCTTAGCTCTTGTTTTGTCCGCTTCTATCTGTAGTTACTCGTCAGCACTCAGGACAGAGTATCAGTAACTGCCTGCAGCTCTTGTCCTCACCTGCATCTATCTACAATTATTTCTTAGCACCCAGGACACAGTATCAGTAACAGCACCTCACTGCCTGTTGCTCCTCAATGGACAGAAATAGTAATGGACTCCAGTTTTTTCCCTCTACCCCTCTCACCTCCAGTTGCTCTTCGGTGCACTCAGGACATAATGTCACCAGGACATCTGAGATGCACAGCAGTCGCTCCACGATGCCCCGATGCTGCAGAACGTCCACCGCCAGTAGCTAAAAGGATCAGAAACCTCACATCACCATTATCACAAGGAAGAGCCGCATCCTACAGTACCAGATGCAGGAGTAAGCAGAACTACCGACCTTGTGCTCCTTCATCTGAGACTGGATAATGTCTGCATCCAGAGTGACCCGGGCGACCTCCGCCAGATGCCTCTCAGTGACCATAAGGTGAGTGAGCTCTGTCCGAATGATCTGCTCCAACTGTGCAAGACAAAGAGGCAGGGTATTACTGCACAAGAGACTGAAGACACTGCACTGACAATGGGAGAAGGGGGTCACTGCATGGACAACGGGAGAGGGGGGTCACTGCATGGACAACGGGAGAGGGGGGTCACTGCACTGACGACGGGAGAAGGGGGTCACTGCACAAGAGACCGAAGACACTGCACTGACAATGGGAGAAGGGGGTCACTGCATGGACAACGGGAGAGGGGGGTCACTGCACTGACAATGGGAGAAGGGGGTCACTGCACTGACAACGGGAGAAGGGGGACACTGCACTGACGACGGGAGAAAGGGGTCACTGCACTGACGACGGGAGAACCGGGGTCACTGCACTGACAACGGGAGAACCGGGGTCACTGCACTGACAACGGGAGAAGGGGGTCACTGCATGGACAACGAGAGAGGGGGGTCACTGCACTGACAACGGGAGAAGGGGGACACTGCACTGACGACGGGAGAAAGGGGTCACTGCACTGACGACGGGAGAACCGGGGTCACTGCACTGACAACGGGAGAACCAGGGTCACTGCACTGACAACGGGAGAAGGGGGTCACTGCATGGACAACGGGAGAGGGGGGTCACTGCACTGACAACGGGAGAACAGGGGTCACTGCACTGACAACGGGAGAACAGGGGTCACTGCACTGACAACGGGAGAAGGGGGTCACTGCACTGACGACGGGAGAAGGGGGTCACTGCACTGACAACGGGAGAAGGGGGTCACTGCATGGACAACGGGAGAACCGGGGTCACTGCACTGACAACGGGAGAACCGGGGTCACTGCACTGACAACGGGAGAAGGGGGTCACTGCACTGACAACGGGAGAGGGGGGTCACTGCACTGACAACGGGAGAACAGGGGTCACTGCACTGACAACAGGAGAAGGGGGACACTGCACTGACGACGGGAGAAGGGGGTCACTGCATGGACAACGGGAGAGGGGGGTCACTGCACTGACAACGGGAGAACAGGGGTCACAGCACTGACAACAGGAGAAGGGGGACACTGCACTGACGACAGGAGAACAGGGGTCACTGCACTGACAACAGGAGAAGGGGGACACTGCACTGACGACGGGAGAAGGGGGTCACTGCATGGACAACGGGAGAGGGGGGTCACTGCACTGACAACGGGAGAACAGGGGTCACAGCACTGACAACAGGAGAAGGGGGACACTGCACTGACGACGGGAGAAGGGGGTCACTGCACTGACAATGGGAGAAGGGGGTCACTGCACTGACAACGGGAGAAGGGGGACACTGCACTGACAATGGGAGAAGGGGGTCACTGCACTGACAACGGGAGAAGGGGGACACTGCACTGACGACGGGAGAAGGGGGTCACTGCACTGACAACGGGAGAAGGGGGACACTGCACTGACGACGGGAGAAGGGGGTCACTGCACAAGAGACCGAAGACACTGCACTGGCAATGGGAGAAGGGGGTCACTGCATGGACAACGGGAGAGGGGGGTCACTGCACTGACAACGGGAGAACAGGGGTCACAGCACTGACAACAGGAGAAGGGGGACACTGCACTGACGACGGGAGAACAGGGGTCACTGCACTGACAACAGGAGAAGGGGGACACTGCACTGACGACGGGAGAACAGGGGTCACTGCACTGACAACAGGAGAAGGGGGACACTGCACTGACGACGGGAGAAGGGGGTCACTGCATGGACAACGGGAGAGGGGGGTCACTGCACTGACAACGGGAGAACAGGGGTCACAGCACTGACAACAGGAGAAGGGGGACACTGCACTGACGACGGGAGAACAGGGGTCACTGCACTGACAACAGGAGAAGGGGGACAATGCACTGACGACGGGAGAAGGGGGTCACTGCATGGACAACGGGAGAGGGGGGTCACTGCACTGACAACGGGAGAACAGGGGTCACAGCACTGACAACAGGAGAAGGGGGACACTGCACTGACGACGGGAGAAGGGGGTCACTGCACTGACAATGGGAGAAGGGGGTCACTGCACTGAAAACGGGAGAAGGGGGACACTGCACTGACAATGGGAGAAGGGGGTCACTGCACTGACAACGGGAGAAGGGGGACACTGCACTGACGACGGGAGAAGGGGGTCACTGCACTGACAACGGGAGAAGGGGGACACTGCACTGACGACGGGAGAAGGGGGTCACTGCACAAGAGACCGAAGACACTGCACTGACAATGGGAGAAGGGGGTCACTGCATGGACAACGGGAGAGGTGGGTCACTGCACTGACAATGGGAGAAGGGGGTCACTGCACTGACAACGGGAGAAGGGGGACACTGCACTGACGACGGGAGAAGGGGGTCACTGCACTGACAATGGGAGAAGGGGGTCACTGCACTGACAACGGGAGAAGGGGGACACTGCACTGACAATGGGAGAAGGGGGTCACTGCACTGACAACGGGAGAAGGGGGACACTGCACTGACGACGGGAGAAGGGGGTCACTGCACTGACAACGGGAGAAGGGGGACACTGCACTGACGACGGGAGAAGGGGGTCACTGCACAAGAGACCGAAGACACTGCACTGACAATGGGAGAAGGGGGTCACTGCATGGACAACGGGAGAGGGGGGTCACTGCACTGACAACGGGAGAACAGGGGTCACAGCACTGACAACAGGAGAAGGGGGACACTGCACTGACGACGGGAGAACAGGGGTCACTGCACTGACAACAGGAGAAGGGGGACACTGCACTGACGACGGGAGAACAGGGGTCACTGCACTGACAACAGGAGAAGGGGGACACTGCACTGACGACGGGAGAAGGGGGTCACTGCATGGACAACGGGAGAGGGGGGTCACTGCACTGACAACGGGAGAACAGGGGTCACAGCACTGACAACAGGAGAAGGGGGACACTGCACTGACGACGGGAGAACAGGGGTCACTGCACTGACAACAGGAGAAGGGGGACAATGCACTGACGACGGGAGAAGGGGGTCACTGCATGGACAACGGGAGAGGGGGGTCACTGCACTGACAACAGGAGAACAGGGGTCACAGCACTGACAACAGGAGAAGGGGGACACTGCACTGACGACGGGAGAAGGGGGTCACTGCACTGACAATGGGAGAAGGGGGTCACTGCACTGAAAACGGGAGAAGGGGGACACTGCACTGACAATGGGAGAAGGGGGTCACTGCACTGACAACGGGAGAAGGGGGACACTGCACTGACGACGGGAGAAGGGGGTCACTGCACTGACAACGGGAGAAGGGGGACACTGCACTGACGACGGGAGAAGGGGGTCACTGCACAAGAGACCGAAGACACTGCACTGACAATGGGAGAAGGGGGTCACTGCATGGACAACGGGAGAGGGGGGTCACTGCACTGACAATGGGAGAAGGGGGTCACTGCACTGACAACGGGAGAAGGGGGACACTGCACTGACGACGGGAGAAAGGGGTCACTGCACTGACGACGGGAGAACCGGGGTCACTGCACTGACAACGGGAGAACCGGGGTCACTGCACTGACAACGGGAGAAGGGGGTCACTGCATGGACAACGAGAGAGGGGGGTCACTGCACTGACAACGGGAGAAGGGGGACACTGCACTGACGACGGGAGAAAGGGATCACTGCACTGACGACGGGAGAACCGGGGTCACTGCACTGACAAGGGGAGAACCGGGGTCACTGCACTGACAACGGGAGAAGGGGGTCACTGCATGGACAACGGGAGAGGGGGGTCACTGCACTGACAACGGGAGAACAGGGGTCACTGCACTGATAACGGGAGAAGGGGGTCACTGCACTGACGACAGGAGAAGGGGGTCACTGCACTGACAACGGGAGAAGGGGGTCACTGCATGGACAACGGGAGAACCGGGGTCACTGCACTGACAACGGGAGAACCGGGGTCACTGCACTGACAACGGGAGAAGGGGGTCACTGCACTGACAACGGGAGAGGAGGGTCACTGCACTGACAACGGGAGAACAGGGGTCACTGCACTGACAACAGGAGAAGAGGGACACTGCACTGACGACGGGAGAAGGGGGTCACTGCATGGACAACGGGAGAGGGGGGTCACTGCACTGACAACGGGAGAACAGGGGTCACAGCACTGACAACAGGAGAAGGGGGACACTGCACTGACGACGGGAGAACAGGGGTCACTGCACTGACAACAGGAGAAGGGGGACACTGCACTGACGACGGGAGAAGGGGGTCACTGCATGGACAACGGGAGAGGGGGGTCACTGCACTGACAACGGGAGAACAGGGGTCACAGCACTGACAACAGGAGAAGGGGGACACTGCACTGACGACGGGAGAAGGGGGTCACTGCACTGACAATGGGAGAAGGGGGTCACTGCACTGACAACGGGAGAAGGGGGACACTGCACTGACAATGGGAGAAGGGGGTCACTGCACTGACAACGGGAGAAGGGGGACACTGCACTGACGACGGGAGAAGGGGGTCACTGCACTGACAACGGGAGAAGGGGGACACTGCACGGACGACGGGAGAAGGGGGTCACTGCACAAGAGACCGAAGACACTGCACTGACAATGGGAGAAGGGGGTCACTGCATGGACAATGGGAGAGGGGGGTCACTGCACTGACAACGGGAGAACAGGGGTCACAGCACTGACAACAGGAGAAGGGGGACACTGCACTGACGACGGGAGAAGGGGTCACTGCACTGACAATGGGAGAAGGGGGTCACTGCACTGACAACGGGAGAAGGGGGACACTGCACTGACAACGGGAGAAGGGGGACACTGCACTGACAATGGGAGAAGGGGGTCACTGCACTGACAACGGGAGAAGGGGGACACTGCACTGACGACGGGAGAAGGGGGTCACTGCACAAGAGACCGAAGACACTGCACTGACAATGGGAGAAGGGAGTCACTGCACTGACAACAGGAGAACAGGGGTCACAGCACTGACAACAGGAGAAGGGGGACACTGCACTGACGACGGGAGAACAGGGGTCACTGCACTGACAACAGGATAAGGGGGACACTGCACTGACAACGGGAGAACAGGAGTCACAGCACTGACAACAGGAGAAGGGGGACACTGCACTGACGACGGGAGAACAGGGGTCACTGCACTGACAACAGGAGAAGGGGGACACTGCACTGACGACGGGAGAAGGGGGTCACTGCATGGACAACGGGAGAGGGGGGACACTGCACTGACGACGGGAGAACAGGGGTCACTGCACTGACAACGGGAGAAAAGGGGTCACAGCACTGACAACAGGAGAAGGGGGACACTGCACTGACGACGGGAGAAGGGGGTCACTGCATGGACAACGGGAGAACAGGGGTCACAGCACTGACAACGGGAGAACAGGGGTCACAGCACTGACAACAGGAGAAGGGGGACACTGCACTGACGACGGGAGAACAGGGGTCACAGCACTGACAACAGGAGAAGGGGGACACTGCACTGACGACGGGAGAACAGGGGTCACTGCACTGACAACAGGAGAAGGGGGACACTGCACTGACGACGGGAGAACAGGGGTCACTGCACTGACAACGGGAGAAAAGGGGTCACTGCACTGACAACAGGAGAAGGGGGACACTGCACTGACGACGGGAGAAGGGGGTCACTGCATGGACAACGGGAGAGGGGGGTCACTGCACTGACAACGGGAGAACGGGTCACAGCACTGACAACAGGAGAAGGGGGACACTGCACTGACGACGGGAGAAGGGGGTCACTGCACTGACAACGGGAGAAGGGGGACACTGCACTGACAATGGGAGAAGGGGGTCACTGCACTGACAACGGGAGAAGGGGGACACTGCACTGATGACGGGAGAAGGGGGTCACTGCACTGACAACGGGAGAAGGGGGACACTGCACTGACGACGGGAGAAGGGGGTCACTGCACAAGAGACCGAAGACACTGCACTGACAATGGGAGAAGGGGGTCACTGCATGGACAACGGGAGAGGGGGGTCACTGCACTGACAACGGGAGAACAGGGGTCACAGCACTGACAACAGGAGAAGGGGGACACTGCACTGACGACGGGAGAAGGGGGTCACTGCACTGACAATGGGAGAAGGGGGTCACTGCACTGACAACGGGAGAAGGGGGACACTGCACTGACGACGGGAGAAGGGGGTCACTGCACTGACAACGGGAGAAGGGGGTCACTGCACTGACAATGGGAGAAGGGGGTCACTGCACTGACAACGGGAGAAGGGGGACACTGCACTGACGACGGGAGAAGGGGGTCACTGCACTGACAACGGGAGAAGGGGGACACTGCACTGACGACGGGAGAAGGGGGTCACTGCACAAGAGACCGAAGACACTGCACTGACAATGGGAGAAGGGGGTCACTGCATGGACAACGGGAGAGGGGGGTCACTGCACTGACAATGGGAGAAGGGGGTCACTGCACTGACAACGGGAGAAGGGGGACACTGCACTGACGACGGGAGAAAGGGGTCACTGCACTGACGACGGGAGAACCAGGGTCACTGCACTGACAACGGGAGAACCGGGGTCAGTGCACTGACAACGGGAGAAGGGGGTCACTGCATGGACAACGAGAGAGGGGGGTCACTGCACTGACGACGGGAGAAGGGGGTCACTGCATGGACAACGGGAGAGGGGGGTCACTGCACTGACAACGGGAGAACAGGGGTCACAGCACTGACAACAGGAGAAGGGGGACACTGCACTGACGACGGGAGAAGGGGGTCACTGCACTGACAATGGGAGAAGGGGGTCACTGCACTGACAACGGGAGAAGGGGGACACTGCACTGACGACGGGAGAAGGGGGTCACTGCACTGACAACGGGAGAAGGGGGTCACTGCACTGACAATGGGAGAAGGGGGTCACTGCACTGACAACGGGAGAAGGGGGACACTGCACTGACGACGGGAGAAGGGGGTCACTGCACTGACAACGGGAGAAGGGGGACACTGCACTGACGACGGGAGAAGGGGGTCACTGCACAAGAGACCGAAGACACTGCACTGACAATGGGAGAAGGGGGTCACTGCATGGACAACGGGAGAGGGGGGTCACTGCACTGACAATGGGAGAAGGGGGTCACTGCACTGACAACGGGAGAAGGGGGACACTGCACTGACGACGGGAGAAAGGGGTCACTGCACTGACGACGGGAGAACCAGGGTCACTGCACTGACAACGGGAGAACCGGGGTCAGTGCACTGACAACGGGAGAAGGGGGTCACTGCATGGACAACGAGAGAGGGGGGTCACTGCACTGACAACGGGAGAAAGGGGACACTGCACTGACGACGGGAGAAAGGGGTCACTGCACTGACGACGGGAGAAGGGGGACACTGCACTGACGACGGGAGAAAGGGGTCACTGCACTGACGACGGGAGAACCGGGGTCACTGCACTGACAACGGGAGAACCGGGGTCACTGCACTGACAACGGGAGAAGGGGGTCACTGCATGGACAACGGGAGAGGGGGGTCACTGCACTGACAACGGGAGAACAGGGGTCACTGCACTGACAATGGGAGAAGGGGGTCACTGCACTGACGACGGGAGAAGGGGGTCACTGCACTGACAACGGGAGAAGGGGGTCACTGCATGGACAACGGGAGAACCGGGGTCACTGCACTGACAACGGGAGAACCGGGGTCACTGCACTGACAACGGGAGAAGGGGGTCACTGCATGGACAACGGGAGATCGAGGATCACTGCACTGACGACAGGTGAAGGGGGACACTGAACGGACGATCGGAGAAGGGGGTCACTTCACTGACAACGGGAGAACGGGGGTCACTGTACTGACAACGGGAGAAGGGGGACACTGCACTGACGACAGGAGAAGGGGGACACTGCACTGACGACGGGAGAAGGGGGACACTGCACTGACGACAGGAGAAGGGGGACACTGCACTGACGACAGGAGAAGGGGGTCACTGCATGGACAACGGGAGAAGGGGGACACTGCACTGACGACAGGAGAAGGGGGTCACTGCATGGACAACGGGAGAAGGGGGACACTGCACTGATGACAGGAGAAGGGGGACACTGCACTGATGACAGGAGAAGGGGGACACTGCACTGATGACAGGAGAAGGGGGACACTGCACTGACGGGAAAAGAGGAACACTGCACTGACGGGAGAATGGAACACTGCACTGATGGGAGAAGGGGGACACAACTGATGGGAGAAGGGGGTCACTGCATGGACAACGGGAGAAGGGGGTCACTTCACTGATAACGGGAGATCGAGGATCACTGCACTAACGGCAGGTGAAGGGGGACACTGCACTGACGACGGGAGAAGGGGGACACTGCACTGACGACGGGAGAAGGGGGACACTGCACTGACGGGAGGAGGGGGACACTGCACTGACGGGAGAAGGGGGACACTGCACTGATGGGAGAAGGGGGACACTGCACTGACGGGAGGAGGGGGACACTGCACTGACGGGAGAAGACACAGCACTGACGGGAGGAGGGGGACACTGCACTGATGGGAGAAGGGGAACACTGCACTGACGGGAGAAGGGAGACACTACTGATAGAAGAAGGGGGACACTGCACTGATAGGAGAAGGGGGACACAGCACTGACGGAAGAAGGGGGACACTGCACTGACGGGAGAAGGGGGACACTGCAGTGACGGGAGAAGGGGGACACTGCAGTGACGGGAGAAGGAGAACACTGCACTGACGGGAGAAGGAGGACACTGCAGTGAAGGGAGAAGGAGGACACTACTGACGGGAGAAGGTGGACACTGCACTGACCGAGGTGAGGGGGATACTGCACTGACCGAAGTGAGGGGGACACTGACCTGAGGGGAGAGTGAGTTGTGGGGAGGGGGACACTGCACTATGAGGAAAGCATCAGTGAGTAGCTTCCCAATGTTCTCACCTTCTTGGTGTCGCTGGCATTCAGCCTCTTTTCCCCTCCACCTTCTGTTGTTATGGAGGACACCAGCTTCTCCATACGTCCAAGCCATAGAGAGATGTCTTCCTGGGATGGGTCCAGATGAGTTGTGGCCTCTATGGTCTGCTCCAGTCGCTGCAGGATGTCACCAGCGCTCTGAGCTATGATGATGTAGCGCACACGTAAAGCATCCATCTTCTCCTGGCAGAGCTGAGCCTCCTCCCCTACAGCCAAAAACCAGCATGTCAATGCACCCGACAACCAGGTGATGACAACCAGATGCTGACAACCAGGTGCTGACAACCAGGTGCTGACAACCAGATGCTGACAACCAGGTGATTACAACCAGGTGCTGACAACCAGGTGCTGACAACCAGGTGATGACAACCAGGTGCTGATAACCAGGTGATGACAACCAGATGCTGACAACCAGGTGATGACAACCAGATGCTGACAACCAGATGCTGACAACCAGATGCTGACAACCAGGTGCTGACAACCAGGTGATGACAACCAGATGCTGACAACCAGGTGATGACAACCAGATGCTGACAACCAGATGCTGACAACCAGATGCTGACAACCAGGTGCTGACAACCAGGTGCTGACAACCAGGTGATGACAACCAGGTGCTGATAACCAGGTGATGATAGCCTGATGATGATAACCAGATGCTGACAACCAGGTGATGACAACCAGATGCTGACAACCAGGTGATGACAACCAGATGCTGACAACCAGATGCTGACAACCAGGTGCTGACAACCAGATGCTGACAACCAGGTGCTGACAACCAGGTGATGACAACCAGGTGATGACAACCAGGTGCTGATAACCAGGTGATGATAGCCAGATGATGATAACCAGATGCTGAAAACCAGGTGATGACAACCAGATGCTGACAACCAGGTGATGACAACCAGATGCTGACAACCAGATGCTGACCACCAGGTGCTGACAACCAGATGCTGACAACCAGATGCTGACCACCAGATGCTGACAACCAGATGCTGACAACCAGATGCTGACCACCAGGTGATGACAACCAGATGCTGACAACCAGATGCTGACAACCAGGTGCTGACAACCAGATGCTGACAACCAGGTGCTGACAACCAGGTGATTACAACCAGGTGCTGACAACCAGGTGATGACAACCAGGTGCAGACAACCAGGTGATGACAACCAGGTGCTGATAACCAGGTGATGATAGCCAGATGATGATAACCAGATGCTGACAACCAGGTGATGACAACCAGATGCTGACAACCAGGTGATGACAACCAGATGCTGACCACCAGATGCTGACCACCAGGTGATGACAACCAGATGCTGACAACCAGATGCTGACAACCAGGTGCTGACAATCAGGTGCTGACAACCAGATGCTGACAACCAGGTGATGACAACCAGGTGCTGACAACCAGGTGCTGACAACCAGGTGATGACAACCAGGTGATGACAATCAGATGCTGACAACCAGGTGATGACAACAAGGTGATGAGAACCAGATGCTTACAACAAGGTGATGACAACCAGGTGTTGACAACCAGGTGCTGATAACCAGGTGATTACAACCAGATGCTGACAACCAGGTGATGACAACCAGGTGCTGTCAACCAGGTGCTGTCAATCAGATGCTGACAACCTGGTGATGACAGCCAGGTGCTGACAACCAGGTGCTGACAACCAGGTGCTGACATCCAGATGCTGACAACCAGGTGATGACAACCAGATGCTGACAACCAGGTGATGACAACAAGGTGATGAGAACCAGATGCTTACAACAAGGTGATGACAACCAGGTGTTGACAACCAGGTGCTGATAACCAGGTGATTACAACCAGATGCTGACAACCAGGTGATGACAACCAGGTGCTGTCAACCAGGTGCTGTCAATCAGATGCTGACAACCTGGTGATGACAGCCAGGTGCTGACAACCAGGTGCTGACAACCAGGTGCTGACATCCAGATGCTGACAACCAGGTGATGACAACCAGATGCTGACAACCAGGTGATGACAATCAGGTGCTGACAAGCAGATGCTGACAACCAGGTGATGACAACCAGATGCTGACAACCAGGTGATGACAACCAGGTGCTGACAACCAGGTGCTGACAATCAGGTGATGAAAACCAGATGCTGACAACCAGGTGCTGACAACCAGGTGCTGACAACCAGGTGATGACAACCAGGTGCTGACAACCAGATGCTGACAACCAGGTGCTGACAACCAGGTGATGACAACCAGGTGATGACAACCAGGTGCTGACAACCAGGTGCTGACAATCAGGTGATGAAAACCAGATGCTGACAACCAGGTGCTGACAACCAGGTGCTGACAACCAGGTGATGACAACCAGGTGCTGACAACCAGATGCTGACAACCAGGTGCTGACAACTAGATGCTGACAACCAAGTGCTGACAACCAGGTGATGACAACCAAGTGTTGACAACCAGGTGATGACAACCAGGTGCTGACAACCAGGTGATGACAACCAGATGCTGACAATCAGGTGATGATAACCAGGTGATGACAACCAGGTGCTGATAACCAGGTGATGATAGCCAGATGATGATAACCAGATGCTGACAACCAGGTGATGACAACCAGATGCTGACAACCAGATGCTGACAACCAGGTGCTGACAACCAGATGCTGACAACCAGATGCTGACAACCAGGTGATGACAACCAGGTGATGACAACAAGGTGCTGATAACCAGGTGATGATAGCCAGATGATGATAACCAGATGCTGACAACCAGGTGATGACAACCAGGTGATGACAATCAGGTGCTGACAACCAGGTGCTGACAAGCAGATGCTGACAACCAGGTGATGACAACCAGATGCTGACAACCAGGTGCTGACAACCAGGTGCTGACAACCAGGTGCTGACAACCAGGTGATGACAACCAGGTGATGACAACCAGGTGCTGATAACCAGGTGATGATAGCCAGATGATGATAACCAGATGCTGACAACCAGGTGATGACAACCATATGCTGACAACCAGGTGCTGACAACCAGATGCTGACAACCAGGTACTGACAACCAGGTGATGACAACCAGGTGATGACAACCAGGTGCTGATAACCAGGTGATGATAGCCAGATGATGATAACCAGATGCTGACAACCAGGTGATGACAACCAGATGCTGACAACCAGGTGATGACAACCAGATGCTGACAACCAGATGCTGACAACCAGGTGATGACAACCAGATGATGACAACCAGATGCTGACAACCAGGTGCTGACAACCAGATGCTGACAACCAGGTGATGACAACCAGATGCTGACAACCAGATGCTGACAACCAGGTGCTAACAACCAGGTGATGACAACCAGGTGATGACAACCAGGTGCTGACAACCAGATGCTGACAACCAGGTGCTGACAACCAGGTGATGACAACCAGGTGCTGACAACTAGATGCTGACAACCAAGTGCTGACAACCAGGTGATGACAACCAAGTGCTGACAACCAGGTGATGACAACCAGGTGCTGACAACCAGGTGCTGACAACCAGATGCTGACAACCAGGTGCTGACAACCAGGTGATGACAACCAGATGCTGACAATCGGGTGATGATAACCAGGTGCTGACAACCAGATGCTGACAACCAGGTGCTGACAACCAGGTGATGACAACCAGGTGATGACAACCAGATGCTGACAACCAGAAGCTGACAGCCAGGTGATGACAACCAGAAGCTGACAACCAGATGCTGACCACCAGGTGATGACAACCAGATGCTGACAACCAGGTGATGACAATCAGGTGCTGACAACCAGATGCTGACCACCAGGTGATGACAACCAGGTGATGACAATCAGGTGATGATAACCAGGTGATTACAACCAGATGCTGACAACCAGGTGATGACAACCAGATGCTGACAACCAGGTGATGACAACCAGAAGCTGACAACAAGGTGATGACAACCAGCAGCTGACAACCATGTGCTGACAACTAGGTGCTGACAACCAGACGCTGAAAACTAGGTGATGACAACCAGATGCTGACAACCAGGTGATGACAACAAGGTGATGAGAACCAGATGCTGACAACAAGGTGATGACAACCAGATGCTGACAACCAGGTGTTGACAACCAGGTGCTGATAACCAGGTGATTACAACCAGATGCTGACAACCTGGTGATGACAACCAGGTGCTGTCAACCAGGTGCTGTCAATCAGATGCTGACAACCTGGTGATGACAACCAGGTGCTGACAACCAGGTGATGACAACCAGGTGATGACAACCAGATGCTGACAACCAGGTGATGACAATCAGGTGCTGACAACCAGGTGCTGACAAGCAGATGCTGACAACCAGGTGATGACAACCAGATGCTGACAACCAGGTGATGACAACCAGGTGCTGACAACCAGGTGATTACAACCAGATGCTGACAACCAGGTGCTGACAACCAGATGCTGACAACCAGGTGATGACAACCAGATGCTGACAACCAGGTGCTGACAACCAGGTGATGACAACCAGGTGATGACAACCAGATGCTGACAACCAGGTGATGACAACCAGATACTGACAACCAGGTGATGACAACCAGATACTGACAATCAGGTGATGACAACCAGGTGCTGACAACCAGGTGATGACAACCAGAAACTGTCAACCAGGTGATGACAACAAGGTGATGACAACCAGATGCTGACAACCAGGTGATGACAACCAGATGCTGACAACCAGGTGATGACTACCAGGTGATGACAACCAGCTGCTGACAACCAGGTGTTGACAACCAGATGTTGACAACCAGGTGATGACAACCAGATGCTGACAACCAGGTGATGACAACCAGGTGCTGACAACCAGATGCTGACAACCAGGTGATGACAACTAGGTGATGACAACCAGATGCTGACAACCAGGTGATGACAACCAGATACTGACAACCAGGTGATGACAACCTGACAACCAGGTGATGACAACCAGAAGCTGACAATCAGGTGCTGACAACAAGGTGATGATAACCAGCTGCTGACAACTAGGTGCTGACAACCAGACGCTGAAAACTAGGTGCTGACAACCAGACGCTGAAAACTAGGTGATGACAACCAGGTGCTGACAACCAGGTGATGACAACCAGAAGCTGTCAACCAGGTGATGACAACAAGGTGATGACAACCAGATGCTGACAACAAGGTGATGATAACCAGCTGCTGACAACTAGGTGCTGACAACCAGACGCTGAAAACTAGGTGACGACAACCAGATGCTGACAACCAGGTGCTGACAACCAGATGCTGACAACCAGGTGTTGACAACCAGGTGATTACAACCAGATGCTGACAACCAGGTGCTGACAACCAGATGCTGACAACCAGGTGTTGACAACCAGGTGATTACAACCAGATGCTGACAACCAGGTGCTGTCAACAAGGTGCTGTCAACCAGGTGCTGTTAATTAGATGCTGACAACCAGGTGCTGATAACCAGGTGCTGACAACCAGCTGCTGACAACCAGCTGCTGACAACCAGGTGATGACAACCAGGTGCTGACAACCAGGTGATGACAACCAGGTGCTGACAATCAGGTGCTGACAACCAGGTGCTGACAACCAGGTTATGACAACCAGGTGCTGACAACCAGGTGCTGACAACCAGGTGATGACAACCAGAAGCTGACAACCAGGTGCTGACAACCAGGTGATGACAACCAGGTGATGACAACCAGGTCGGGCACATCAACGTTTACAGAGGGCCGCAGGGAAAGACACTTGTGGGGCTCCTGTTCTAAGAAAATCCCAACCATATGAGATCAGCGATATATGAATCCAGAGCCTCCAGTAATAACGATAATCAATATAAACCAATGATTACCCCTATATATAGACCCCCATCATTAATGTAAATAATATATATCAATATGAGCCCCATCGTATTCCCAGACCACCAGGGATAATATATCAATATTAACAGAGCATATCCCCCAGATCACCAGGGATAATATATCAATATTAACAGATCATATCCCGAGAACATCAGGGATAATATATCAATATTAACAGATCATATCCCCCAGACCACCAGGGATAATATATCAATATTAACAGATCATATCCCCCAGACCACCAGGGATAATATATTAATATTAACAGATCATATCCCCAGACCACCAGGGATAATATATCAATATTAACAGATCATATCCCCCAGACCACCAGGGATAATATATCAATATTAACAGATCATATCCCGAGAACATCAGGGATAATATATCAATATTAACAGATCATATCCCCAGACCCCCAGGGATAATATATCACTATTAACAGATCATATCCCCCAGACCACCAGGGATAATATATCAATATTAACAGATCATATCCCCCAGACCACCAGGGATAATATATCAATATTAACAGATCATATCCCCCAGACCACCAGGGATAATATATCAATATTAACAGATCATATCCCCAGACCACCAGGGATAATATATCAATATTAACAGGACATATCCCCAGACCACCAGGGATAATATACAGTGGTGGCCAAAAGTATTGGCACCCCTGCAATTCTGTCAGATAATACTCAGTTTCTTGCTGAAAATGATTGCAATCACAAATTCTTTGGTATTATTATCTTCATTTAATTTGTCTTCAATGAAAAAAACACAAAAATAATTGTCCTAAAGCCAAATTGGATATAATTCCACACCAAACCTAAAAAAGGGGGTGGACAAAAGTATTGGCACCCTTTGAAAAATCCTGTGATGCTTCTGTAATTGGTGTAATTAACAGCACCTGTAACTTACCTGTGGCACCTAACAGGTGTTGGCAATAACTAAATCACACTTACAGCCAGTTAACATGGATTAAAGTTGCCTCAACCTCTGTCCTGTGTCCTTGTGTGTACCACATTGAGCATGGAGAAAAGAAAGAAGACCAAAGAACTGTCTGAGGACTTGAGAAACCAAATTGTGAGGAAGCATGAGCAATCTCAAGGCTACAAGTCCATCTCCAAAGACCTGAATGTTCCTGTGTCTACCGTGCGCAGTGTCATCAAGAAGTGTAAAGCCCATGGCACTGTGGCTAACCTCCCTAGATGTGGACGTAAAAGAAAAACTGACGAGAGATTTCAACGCAAGATTGTGCGGATGGTGGATAAAGAACCTCGACTAACATACAAACAAGTTCAAGCTGCCCTGCAGTCTGAGGGTGCAACAGTGTCAACCCGTACTATCCGTCGACGTCTGAATGAAAAGGGACTGTATGGTAGGATACCCAGGAAGACCCCACTTCTTACCCCGAGACATAAAAAAGCCAGGCTGGAGTTTGCCAAAACTTACCTGGGAAAGCCTAAAACGTTTTGGAAGAATGTTCTCTGGTCAGATGAGACAAAAGTAGATGGGAAAAAGCATCAACACAGAGTGTACAGGAAAAAAAAAGAGGCATTCAAAGAAAAAAACACGCTCCCTACAGTCAAACATGGCGGAGGTTCCCTGATGTTTTGGGGTTGCTTTGCTGCCTCTGGCACTGGACTGCTTGACCGTGGCATTATGAAGTCTGAAGACTACCAACAAATTTTGCAGCATAATGTAGGGCCCAGTGTGAGAAAGCTGGGTCTCCCTCAGAGGTCATGGGTCTTCCAGCAGGACAATGACCCAAAACACACTTCCAAAAGCACTATAAAATGGTTTGAGAGAAAGCACTGGAGACTTCTAAGGTGGCCAGCAATGAGTCCAGACCTGAATCCCATAGAACACCTGTGGAGAGATCTCAAAATGGCAGTTTGGAGAAGGCACCCTTCAAATATCAGGGACCTGGAGCAGTTTGCCAAAGAAGAATGGTCTACAATTCCAGCAGAGCATTGTAAGAAACTCATTGATGGTTACCGGAAGCGGTTGTTCGCAGTTATTTTGGCTAAAGGTTGTGCAACTAAGTATTAGGCTGAGGGTGCCAATACTTTTGTCCGGCCCATTTTTGGAGTTTTGTGTGAAATGATCAATGATTTGATTTTTGCTTCATTCTCTTTTGTGTTTTTTCCTTGTAAGCAAATTAAATGAAGAGAATAAGACCAAAGAATTTGTGATTGCAAGAAACGGAGCATTATCTGACAGAATTGCAGGGGTGCCAATACTTTTGGCCAGCACTGTATATAAATCAAATCATGAAGAGAAATGTAGATAATTTTTAACTACTTTACAGAAAATAACAAAAAATGAACATTGGGCTGTTCTAAAAAATAGCAGTGTCTGCATTTGTCTTTACAAACTCACAATATGTCCTCTAATCTTTTTTTTTGAGGATTTCGCATTCCTGTGAATCACTAGCCTAATATTTAGCTGTATACCCACAGTTTTTAATAAACTGCTTCACATCTATGTTGCATAGAGTCAACCAACTTCTGGCACCTGTTACCTGTTATTCCAGCCCAGGAGGCTTTCACTACATCCCACAATGTCATAAAAATATTAAGAAAATATTAAGGATGTCACCAGACCAAGAGCTGGCAACTGCGGTGCTGTCTGTATGCCAATTAGCACACACAGGAGAAGTGGCTAGTAGGCAAATGCTAGCACAAAGGGGGTTACTAACCCAATTAGCATACGAGTGTATTTTCCATTGGAACAGGTCTGCGATAAATTTACACCTGGGTGAGGAGGACACAGCTCGTTTAGGCTTCAAACACCACTCACAATAGCCAGCTGCAAACTCCAGGCTTTTAGCCACCGACACAAAATATTGACTATTGGAAGTTCCATAATTCCGATAATAATGGGACAGTTATTTTTAGCCGTAGGGTCAGCTAAGGAACAGTATGCTTATCTTTCTGTAGCTGTGAGCGAAAATGGCTCAATACTCATGTTGGAAGTACATATTTATGTGTAGCACGGGTCACGTTCATAGGAGCGCTTCCCTCCAGCTATACTGAGTCGTCTCTGCGATCTTTATAGTAAGCTTCTTTTGTTAACCCCTTTTATTTCGTGTAACTGTATATTCTGTACTGTAAATGTCCATTTGTAAAATATTTGTATATTTTTCATAAACACTGCCTCCCTTTTGGATTAAATATAAAATGTAATAGTTCTGTTTCTTTTGTTCTATAATCATTCCCTCCCCTGAAGCCATACGCTACCAGAAAGCAGGCGTCTGACCAGCTCTGTATTATAGCTCAAATTTGGGTGGTGGTAGCAGCAGCAAATAATAATTTTAAGTGGGTTATCGTGAAGCTGGCAGTGACCGTACGGGGGTGTATACACATATTCCATGCACTGGAATCCGGAGGTGTGTACGCCATACGCTCACTGCACGCTTGCCGATACTTACGTAATGAGTAATTGGGATCGTGTGCACGCTAATCCCTGCTCAATCCTGACAGAGTGACAGCAGCGGTGGAATATTGTGTGATCTCCCCGGTGTCGTCTCTGACAAATCCTGACACTATTTTTTGGCATTTGTTGGCTTTGCCTCAGAAACTGCATTTTTGATGTCACCCCACAAATGTCCTTTCGGATTAAGGTCCGGGGACTGCGCTGGCCACTCCATAACCTCAATTTTGTTGGACTGGAACCAGATTTTGCTTGTTTACTGGTGTGTTTAGGGTCGTTGTCTTGGTGAAACACCCATTTCAAGAGAATATTCTCTTCAGCATAAGGCAACACGAACTCTTCAAGTACTTTAATATCTGCAAACTGGTCCATGATCCCTGGTATGCGGAATATAGGTCCCTCACCATAGTAAGAGAAACATGCCCATATCATGATGCTTCCACTATGCTTCACTGTCAACAGGGTGTACTGTGGCTTGAATGCGGAATTTGGGGGTCGTCTGACGAACTGTCTACGGCCCTTGGACCCAAAAAGAACAATTTTACTTTCATCAGTCCACAAAATGTTTCTCCATTTCTCTTTAGGCCAGTTGATGTGTTCTTTGGCAAATTGTATCCGCTTCAGTACGTCTTTTTTTTAACAATGGGACTTTGCGGGGACTTCTTGCTCAGAGATCATCTTCACACAGGTGTCTTCTAACTGTCACAGTACTCACAGGTAACTTGAGACTGTCTGTGATCATCCTGGAGTCAGTGACATACCGCCAATGGTGGCAGGCCATGCCACTGCTATGGGGCCCATGAACCGGGGGACCCCGAAGCAGTGGGGGAATGGGGAGGATAGGTGAGTATTGTATTTACTGGGAGTAGGGGGGAAGTTGCGGCGGAGGAGCAGGGCACACGCAGTTGCCCTTGCTGCAGTTACCATGTGTGCCCGCTGCTAAAGGGAAATTAATATTCCCTCTTCTCTGCACACATGGGCGTGGAGAAGAATGAATATTCATTCTCTTTAGTAGCGGGCACGGAGGAGCGCTGAGCCGCAGCTCCTGGTGACAGTGACCGATACTAAAGAGAATGCATATTCACTCTTCTCCACGCCCATAGTCCCGGCGTGGAGAGGAGTTAATATGCAGCTCACATCAGCGTCTGAGAGCACGCGCTGTTCAGATGCCGACATGAGCTGCTGGCAGACAGGACGCAGCGCTTGAGCAGAGGTGAGGAAGGAAGGTGAGTATAAGTGTTTATTTTTTGTGTGCAGTGATGGGGCCACGCATACCAGGATTAGGGGATGAGGGGGCCACACATACCAGGATTGGGGGATGACGGGGACCATACATACCAGGATTGGCGGATGAGGGGGCCACACATACCAGGATTGGGGTATGAGGGGGCCACACATACCAGGATTGGGGGATGAGGGGGCCACGCATACCAGGATTGGGGGATGAGGGGGCCACGCATACCAGGATTGGGGGATGAGGGGGCCACGCATACCAGGATTGGGGGATGAGGGGGCCACACATACCAGGATTGGGGGATGATGGGGGCCATGCATACCAGGATTGGGGATGAGGGGGGTATGCATACCAGGATTGGGGGATGAGGGGGGCATGCATACCAGGATTTGGGGATGAGGGGGGGCATGCATACCAGGATTTTGGGATGAGGGGGGCCATGCATACCAGGATTGGGGATGAGGGGGGCCATGCATACGAGGATTGGGGTATGAGGAGCTCATACATACCAGGATTGGAGGATGAGGAGTCCATGCATACCAGGATTGGGGGTGAGGGGGCCATACATACCAGGATTGGAGGAAGAAGGCCCATACATACAAGGATTGGGGGCTGAGGAGGCCATGCATACCAGGATTGGAGATGAGGGTGCCATACATACCAGGATTCGGGGCTGAGGAGGCCATGCATACCAGGATTGGGGGTGAGGGGTGCTATGCATACCAGGATTGGGGGTGAGGGGTGCTATGCATACCAGGATTGGGGATGAGGGGGCCATACATACCAGGATTGGGGAATAAGGGGTGCCATCCGTACCAGGATTGGGGGATGAGGGGTGTCATACGTACCAGGATTGGGGGATGAGGGGTGTCATACGTACCAGGATTGGGGGATGAGGGGTGTCATACGTACCAGGATTGGGGGATGAGGGGTGTCATACGTACCAGGATTGGGGGATGAGGGGTGCCATACATACCAGGATTGGGGGATGAGGGGACCATGCTTACCAGGATTGGGGCATGAGGGGGCCATGCATACCAGGATTGGGGGTGAGGGGGTCATACGTACCAGGATTGGCCACGAGGGGTGCCATACGTACCAGGATTGGGGGAAGAGGGGTGCCATACGTACCAGGATTGGGGGAAGAGGGGTGCCATACATACCAGGATTGGGGGATGAGAGGTGCCATACATACTAGCATTGGGGGATGAGGGGTGCCATACATACCAGGATTGGGGGGTGAGGGTTGCCATAAGTACCAGGATTAGGGGATGAGGGGTACCGTGCATACCTGGATTGGGGGAAGAGGGGTGCCATACGTACCAGGATTGGGGGATGAGGGGGCGATATGTACCAGGATTGATGCATGAGGTGTGCCATACGTACCAGGATTGGTGATGAGGGAGCCATGCGTACCAGGATTGGGGATGAGGGGGGGCCATGCATACCAGGATTGGGGTATGAGGAGTCCATACATACCAGGATTGGGGGCTGAGGAGGCCATGCATACCAGGATTGGAGATGAGGGTGCCATACATACCAGGATTGGGGGAAGAGGGCCCATACATACCAGGATTGGGGGCTGAGGAGGCCATGCATACCAGGATTGGGGGTGAGGGGTGACATGCATACCAGGATTGGGGATGAGGGGACCATACATACCACGATTGGAGGATGAGGATTCCATGGATACCAGGATTGGGGGTGAGAGGGCAATGTGTACCAGGAATGGGGATGAGGGAGCAATGCGTACCAGGATTGGGGATGAGGCGTGCCATACGTACCAGGATTGGGGGATGAGGGGTGCCATATGTACCAGGATTGGGGGATGAGGGGTGCCATACGTACCAGGATTGAGGGGTGCCATATGTACCAGGAGTGGGGGATGATGGATGCCATACGTACCAGGATTGGGGGATGAGGGAGCCATTCATACCAGGATTGGGGTATGAGGGATGCCATACGTACCAGGATTGGGGCATGAGGGGGCCATGCATACCAGGATTGGGGCATGAGGAGGCCATATGTACCAGGATTGGGGGACGAGGGGTGCCATATGTACCAGGATTGGGGGATGAGGGAGCCATGCGTACTGAGATGGGGAAATTTACCAGTAGCTGCTGCATTTCCCACCCTAGACTTATACTCGAGTCAATAAGTTTTCCCAGTTTTTTGTGGTAAAATTAGGTACCTCGGCTTATACTCGGGTCAGTTTATTTAAAATATACGGTATTTTAAAATCAGTGAGTATGTGGTCCCCATAATACTGCAGGACTGTGTTGTGCATTATACTATATAGGGGCTGCATTTTACCCTATGGGGTGTGTAATATACTGTATGGAGGACTATGGGGAGTGCATTATATTCTATGGAGGACCATGGGAAGTTCATTATACTATATGGAGGATTATGGGGGGCGCTTTATATACATGGAAGGCTATGTGGGGCCATTATAATATTTTGAGGGCTATGTGGGGAGCCATTATACTGTATGAAAGCAATTATATGGTGTGAAGGTTTGTGCAGGGTCCATCATACTGTTTGGAGGGCTAGTCCGGGCCATTATACTGTATGTAGGCCCATTATACTGTACGGAGGGCTGTGTGGGAGTCACAGTTGGGGGATCATCCTGTGTTGGGGTCACCATACTTTGCCTTGGGAGTTGAAGTGGGGTACAATAGGGTCATTATACTGTGCATGTGGAGGCTAATGTGGAGGAATGCACCATGGTGGTATCATACTGTGTTTGGGGGGCACTTTTATTGGCATCCTACTTTATGGGGGCAATGAAAGAGGAATCTAGGACTTCAGCAGGACTACGCCGACTGGTAAATTGTCTGACATGTGGTGATAGAATCTATACCAGAAACAGGGATTAATCTGGTCAGTTATATTGGACTGCTGGTATTTTGAACACTACTGTATATTGTAACATACCTGGCGGCGTCCTTGCATGGTGGTCCATCTCCCACTGTGCAAGAGCGCGCACTTGATCTCCTGTCCAGAATGTCTCTCTGGCTTCCCTCCATGCTGTCTGTTTGTGTCTGTTTCTGCTGCTTAAGGGCGGCGCCCGATCACTTCCTGCTTTTTGTACCTGCTGTGGGTCACACCCCTTGTGCGTCCTCAGCCTATTGCTGTCTGTCACCTGGTATATAACCCAGCTGCTCCAATCAATCCCTGCCTGAGCATTGTGTTTCATTCAGTGTGTGCTTGCACTCTGAAGGTGCCAGGTCCCGTTCTTTGTCTCCTGCCTTGCGGTATCAGTTCCCGTGTCTGAACTGAGTCCTGTCTATGTCTCCTGCCTTGCGGTATCTGTTCCCGTGTCTGAACTGAGTCCTGTCTTTGTCTCCTGCCTTGCGGTATCAGTTCCCGTGTCTGAACTGAGTCCTGTCTATGTCTCCTGCCTTGCGGTATCAGTTCCCGTGTCTGAACTGAGTCCTGTCTATGTCTCCGGCCTTGCGGTATCTGTTCCCGTGTCTGAACTGAGTCCTGTCTTTGTCTCCTGCCTTGCGGCATCAGTTCCCGTGTCTGAACTGAGTCCTGTCTATGTCTCCGGCCTTGCGGTATCAGTTCCCGTGTCTGAACTGAGTCCTGTCTGTGTTCTCTTGTCTGCCTATCCTGGAGGCTGTATTTCCAGGCCTGTCTGAACACGCTCCTAGCCTGTTCCTCCCGCCTTCTAGAGGCCAATTATCTAGACCCGCTCCTGTATCTTGTCTGTCCTGTCTGAACACGCTCCTTGCCTGTTCGTCCCGCCTCTCTGGGGGCCGTATTTCCAGACCCGCTCCTGTATTCCGCTGCAGTGTCGGTCTCCTCCGTACACTCAGTTCCAGTCTGAACTCTCTCCTATCCTTTACCTGTTTTGCCTCTATGTCCGTTCCCTTCCTTTTTCTGCAGAGTCTGAACTCGTACCTAACTCCTGCTTGTTGTCTCTGTACTCCCGTTTGTGAGTTTGTGGTCCACTCGCTACTTCTCTGCAAGTACCCTGTGGGTATCTGGCTCTGCCTTTCCCTTCCTGTCTGTTCCGTGTGAACAGAGCCCTGTCCCCCCTACTCAGCCTTGCCTGCTCTGACTCCTTTGCTCACCGCTCCGGCGGTTCTAGCCTGCTCTGACTCCTTTGCTCACCGCTCCAGCGGTTCTAGCCTGCTCTGACTCCTTTGCTCACCGCTCCGGCGGTTCTAGCCTGCTCTGACTCCTTTGCTCACCGCCCAGGCGGCCTCGTCCTGCTTTACTCTTGTTCACTGCTCCGGCAGTCTCGCTCAGCTCTGACCCTTTGCTCACCGCTCCTGGCGGCCTTGTCCTGCTCTGCTCTTGCTCACCGCTCCAGGCGGTCTTGTCCTGCCCTGTTCTTGCTCATCTCTCTGGGCGGCCTCACTCTGCTGTGTTTGTTCGCCACATCTGTGGTCCTGTTCCTGAGTCCCAGTGTGTACTGGGTCCTATCCCGCCAGTGTCCCTACCTGCTAGTGCCTTCCTTTCTGTACTCTAGCTGTGCTCGCCTGTACCCCTCTGCCTGTATTGTTCCTGAGTCCCAGTGTGTACTGGGTCCTATCCCACCTGTGTTCCTACCTGCTAGTGCCTCCCTGTCTGCACTCTAGCTGTGCTTGCCTGTACCCCCCTGCCTGCATACCCGCCTGCCTGCATACCAGTCGTGCCTGCCTATACCCACCAGTCTGTGCGCCAGCCTAACCAGTCTGTTCCTGTATTCCCCTGTGTGGGTCAACAGCCGTGTCCGGGGTCTGTCCTGGAGTAGCACCTGGTCCCTCTGCTCGGTTCCTCCTTGGTGCACTGGCGTCGTATGCCGTCGTGCGACCCTGGTCGGATCGGGTGAATACCTAGTTACGCCCCTCCAGGCATTCACTCTCCGGCACGGTCCAGTGGAATCACTACAATCACACGCACACGCCGCTCAGCCCGGGCGTGTGCATTACATATATAGATATATACCCCGGTACGATCACTGCCAGATACGCAATAACAAAAGAACCACTAGCTGCCACCAACAATCGTTTATATAGGGCGAATGGACACCCATTACAGGTAGTTTATGGCTTCAGGGGTGCGATTTACAGAGCAAGAGGAACAGATCTATTACATTATATATATTTAATCCAAAAAGTAGGCAGTGTTTATAAAAATATACAAAGATAATACGAAAAGGGAACAAAACAATATGATATATACAATTACATAAAATAAAAGGGTAAACAGAAGAAATGTAGTAAACCTAATGCCGTATGGTTCGCTCTGGCTTTTTTGAAGGGGGGCGTTTTGATTTTGGGGGGCAACAGACAGAACTACAGTTGACTGCATCCCCCAGGACTGACAAAGATTATAGTTTGGCATTTGTATTAATTAATACAAGTTACGCCCACATACCTCCCCTCCGCACACAATGAGGTTGGTTTTCAGAAACGATAGGATGTGGCTCTGTCTTAGAAAATAATGGGATTCCTAAATTGTATGATATCTTCTCCCCTGGAGGTCCCAGGTGGGAGATATTACTGTCATGTTTCCTATCATGATTTTATCTAGCCATAGAGAGGAAATATGGCATAGATAACATCATCCATCTGTCCGATATTAATTTGAAGGTGTTATGGTCATTGCCCAGTGAAGTAAGACAATGCGTTACATTGGTCACAACTGCAAAATATGACTTTCATAACTGTAGGACCCTTGCTGTACATAAAAAAACTCAATATTCTTAACTGGAAAAGGACAAACCAGCTTAATGTAGTTTTCAATGCCAGTTCTGTTCACACTGAGGCTAAGGCCATAAATCGGTGGTCTTCCATGTTCTTCTACAAGTTGAGGATGGATTCCTGTCTGTTATCTATCAGATACCAACTTTAATTACCTGTTTGTAGGAGGGGGAGGTCGAGGTTTTTCAGCTGCAATTAAGGGTCATCTAGGGGCCATAGCCTTGCTTCAACATTCCCTATGAACTATGAGAACTCTATAGATTTTACAAATATCTATAAAACCCATTAAAAAAAATGCATTCGCCTCTGAAATCTGATAATGTTTTTGCATTTCCCTGGAAGAAAAACTCAAGGACTCATATCTTTTAAGTTTCGGGGAACCATTATTTCACTGGTTCCCAATCCAAAGTGATGCATATTTTGTGAGCTGCTTGCCATACCTGACACCAGCTCCAGAATAACCTGACCCTTCTCCAGAATCTCATCTATGTCTCCAGGCTTCTTCTGGATTTCCTTACAGAGGTCCTAAAATGAGGAAGATGTGATGTCAGTCCTGGTGGGACCTCGTGTACCTGGTGTGATATGTGGATCATGTCTCCGGGCTCCTGACACTGGTCAGGGGCCAGTCAGTAGATAATACCTGCACATCCTTGTGGCAGTCTTTAATTTGGCTCATGGACCTGTTGGTTCTCCAGAGCTCCGTCAGCCGCCTCTCAGTGCTGCCCAGCCAGTCGTGGAAGATGTCCAGAGCCTCCTGAAAGTTGTGAGCGGCAGGGGTGATGTACTCTAACTGACGGTGTCTGTAAGGAGAGAGATCCAGTGTAGGGGGGTCTCCAGGTAAGGATCAGAGAGGCTTCTAGATGCCCCATGAATCCATGGCCGGGACCATGGTGGCTGGTCACACTCACCTGTCCTCAGCTTTCTGCAGCAGAGAGTCCCAACGATCCCGCAGCTCCATCAGGGGGTCTCTCTGCTGTGCTCTCTGCTCTGAGCCCAGTATAGAGAGGGGCTGTGATGGCGACTTCTTACCCTGTAACACGCGTGCAACCCCCGACTTTCTCTCTTGCAACAACCTCTGCAGAAGCTGAAAAGCAAAATGTGAAATCACTAATACAGGTCACACGTGTAATATAATCCACAGAGAATACAGGACACAAGTGTAATATAATCCACAGAGAATACAGGACACAAGTGTAATATAATCCACAGAGAATACAGGACACAAGTGTAATATAATCCACAGAGCATACAGGACACAAGTGTAATATAATCCACAGAGAATACAGGACACAAGTGTAATATAATCCACAGAGAATACAGGACACAAGTGTAATATAATCCACAGAGAATACAGGACACAAGTGTAATATAATCCACAGAGAATACAGGACACAAGTGTAATATAATCCACAGAGAATACAGGACACACGTGTAATATAATCCACAGAGAATACAGGACACAAGTGTAATATAATCCACAGAGAATACAGGACACAAGTGTAATATAATCCACAGAAAATACAGGACACAAGTGTAATATAATCCACAAAGAATACAGGACACAAGTGTAATATAATCCACAGATAATACAGGACAGACGTGTAATATAATCCACAGAGAATACAGGACACATGTGTAATATAATCCACAGAGAATACAGGACACAAGTGTAATATAATCCACAGATAATACAGGACACACGTGTAATACAATCCACAGAGAATACAGGACACAAGTGTAATATTATCCACAGATAATACAGGACAGACGTGTAATATTATCCACAGAGAATACAGGACACACGTGTAATATAATCCACAGAGAATACAGGACACAAGTGTAATATAATCCACAGATAATACAGGACACAAGTGTAATATAATCCACAGAAAATACAGAACACAAGTGCAATATAATCCACAGAGAATACAGGACACAAGTGTAATATAATCCACAGAGAATACAGGACACAAGTGTAATATAATCCACAGAGAATACAGGACACAAGTGTAATATAATCCACAGAGAATACAGGACAGACGTGTAATATAATCCACAGATAATACAGGACAGACGTATAATATAATCCACAGATAATACAGGACACAAGTGTAATATAATCCACAGATAATACAGGACAGATGTGTAATATAATCGACAGATAATACAATACACACATGTAACATAATCCACAGAGAATACAGGACACACGAGTAATATAATTCACAGATAATACAGGACACACATGTAATATAATCCACAGAGAATACAGGACACAAGTGTAATATTATCCACAGATAATACAGGACACAAGTGTAATATAATCCACAGAAAATACAGAACACAAGTGCAATATAATCCACAGAGAATACAGGACACAAGTGTAATATAATCCACAGATTATACAGGACAGACGTGTAATATAATCCACAGATAATACAGGACACGTGTAATATAATCCACAGAGAATACAGGATACAAGTGTAATATAATCCACAGATAATACAGGACACAAGTGTAATATAATCCACAGAAAATACAGAACACAAGTGCAATATAATTCACAGAGAATACAGGACACAAGTGTAATATAATCCACAGATTATACAGGACAGACGTGTAATATAATCCACAGATAATACAGGACAGACGTGTAATATAATCCACAGATAATACAGGACACAAGTGTAATATAGTCCACAGAGAATACAGGACACAAGTGTACTATAATCCACAAAGAATACAGGACACACGTGTAATATAATCCACAGAGAATACAGGACACAAGTGTAATATAATCCACAGAGAATACAGGATACACGTGTAATATAATCCACAGAAAATACAGGACACAAGTGTAATATAATCCACAGAGAATACAGGACACACGTGTAATATAATCCACAGAGAATACAGGACACACGTGTAATATAATCCACAGATAATACAGGACACACGTGTAATATAATCCACAGATAATACAGGAAACACGTGTAATATAATCCACAGAGAATACAGACAGACGTGTAATATAATCCACAGAGAATACAGGACACACGTGTAATATAATCCACAGAGAATACAGGACACAAGTGCAATATAATCCACAGAAAATACAGAACACAAGTGCAATATAATCCACAGAGAATACAGGACACAAGTGTAATATAATCCACAGAGAATACAGGGCACACGTGTAATATAATCCACAGAAAATACAGAACACAAGTGCAATATAATCCACAGAGAATACAGGACACAAGTGTAATATAATCCACAGATAATACAGGACAGACGTGTAATATAATCCACAGATAATACAGGACACAAGTGTAATATAATCCACAGATAATACAGGACACAAGTGTAATATAATCCACAGATAATACAGGAAACAAGTGTAATATTATCCACAGACAATACAGGACAGACGTGTAATATAATCCACAGAGAATACAGGGCACACGTGTAATATAATCCACAGAGAATACAGGACACAAGTGTAATATAATCCACAGATAATACAGGACATACGTGTAATATAATCGACAGATAATACAGGACACACATGTAATATAATCCACAGAGAATACAGGACACACGAGTAATATAATTCACAGATAATACAGGACACACGTGTAATATAATCCACAGAGAATACAGGACACAAGTGTAATATAATCCACAGATAATACAGGACAGACATGTAATATTATCCACAGAAAATACAGAACACAAGTGCAATATAATTCACAGAGAATACAGGACACAAGTGTAATATAATCCACAGATAATACAGGACAGACGTGTAATATAATCCACAGATAATACAGGACACAAGTGTAATATAATCCACAGATAATACAGGACACAAGTGTAATATAATCCACAGATAATACAGGAAACAAGTGTAATATTATCCACATATAATACAGGACAGACGTGTAATATAATCCACAGAGAATACAGGGCACACGTGTAATATAATCCACAGAGAATACAGGACACAAGTGTAATATAATCCACAGATAATACAGGACAGACGTGTAATATAATCGACAGATAATACAGGACACACATGTAATATAATCCACAGAGAATACAGGACACACGAGTAATATAATTCACAGATAATACAGGACACACGTGTAATATAATCCACAGAGAATACAGGACACAAGTGTAATATAATCGACAGATAATACAGGACAGACGTGTAATATAATCCACAGAGAATACAGGGCACACGTGTAATATAATCCACAGAGAATAAAGGACACAAGTGTAATATAATCCACAGATAATACAGGACAGACGTGTAATATAATCCACAGAGAATACAGGACACAAGTGTAATATAATCCACTGAGAATACAGGACACAAGTGTAATATAATCCACAGATAATACAGGACAGACGTGTAATATAATCCACAGATAATATAGGACACACGTGTAATATAATCCACAGAGAATACAGGACACAAGTGTAATATAATCCACAGATAATACAGGACAGACGTGTAATATAATCGACAGATAATACAGGACACACATGTAATATAATCCACAGAGAATACAGGACACACGAGTAATATAATCCACAGATAATACAGGACACACGTGTAATATAATCCACAGAGAATACAGGACACAAGTGTAATATAATCCACAGATAATACAGGACAGACGTGTAATATAATCCACAGATAATACAGGACACACGTGTAATATAATCCACAGAGAATACAGGACACAAGTGTAATATAATCCACAGAGAATACAGGACACAAGTGTAATATAATCCACAGAAAATACAGAACACAAGTGCAATATAATCCACAGAGAATACAGGACACAAGTGTAATATAATCCACAGAGAATACAGGACACAAGTGTAATATAATCCACAGATAATACAGGACAGACGTGTAATATAATCCACAGATAATACAGGACACACGTCTAATATAATCCACAGAGAATACAGGACACAAGTGTAATATAATCGACAGATAATACAGGACAGACGTGTAATATAATCCACAGAGAATACAGGGCACACGTGTAATATAATCCACAGAGAATACAGGACACAAGTGTAATATAATCCACAGATAATACAGGACAGACGTGTAATATAATCCACAGAGAATACAGGACACAAGTGTAATATAATCCACTGAGAATACAGGACACAAGTGTAATATAATCCACAGATAATACAGGACAGACGTGTAATATAATCCACAGATAATATAGGACACACGTGTAATATAATCCACAGAGAATACAGGACACAAGTGTAATATAATCCACAGATAATACAGGACAGACGTGTAATATAATCGACAGATAATACAGGACACACATGTAATATAATCCACAGAGAATACAGGACACACGAGTAATATAATCCACAGATAATACAGGACACACGTGTAATATAATCCACAGAGAATACAGGACACAAGTGTAATATAATCCACAGATAATACAGGACAGACGTGTAATATAATCCACAGATAATACAGGACACACGTGTAATATAATCCACAGAGAATACAGGACACAAGTGTAATATAATCCACAGAGAATACAGGACACAAGTGTAATATAATCCACAGAAAATACAGAACACAAGTGCAATATAATCCACAGAGAATACAGGACACAAGTGTAATATAATCCACAGAGAATACAGGACACAAGTGTAATATAATCCACAGATAATACAGGACAGACGTGTAATATAATCCACAGATAATACAGGACACAAGTGTAATATAATCCACAGAGAATACAGGACACAAGTGTATTATAATCCACAGAGAATACAGGACACACGTGTAATATAATCCACAGAGAATACAGGACACAAGTGTAATATAATCCACAGATAATACAAGACAAACGTGTACTATAATCCACAGAGAATACAGGACACACGTGTAATATAATCCACAGAGAATACAGGACACAAGTGTAATATAATCCACAGAGAATACAGGGCACACGTGTAATATAATCCACAGAGAATACACAACACAAGTGCAATATAATCCACAGAGAATACAGGACACAAGTGTAATATAATCCACAGATAATACAGGACAGATGTATAATATAATCCACAGATAATACAGGACACAAGTGTAATATAATCCACAGATAATACAGGACACAAGTGTAATATAATCCACAGATAATACAGGAAACAAGTGTAATATAATCCACAGATAATACAGGACAGACGTGTAATATAATCCACAGAGAATACAGGGCACACGTGTAATATAATCCACAGAGAATACGGGACACACGTGTAATATAATCCACAGAGAATACAGGACACAAGTGTAATATAATCCACAGATAATATAGGACAGACGTGTAATATAATCCACAGATAATACAGGACACACGTGTAATATAATCCATAGAGAATACAGGACACACAAGTAATATAATTCACAGAGAATACAGGACACAAGTGTAATATAATCCACAGATAAAACAAGACAGACGTGTAATATAATCCACTGAGAATACAGGACACAAGTGTAATATAATCCATAGAGAATACAGGACACAAGTGTAATATAATCCACAGATAAAACAAGACAGACGTGTAATATAATCCACTGAGAATACAGGACACACGTGGAATATAATCCATAGAGAATACAGGACACACAAGTAATATAATTCACAGAGAATACAGGACACAAGTGTAATATAATCCACAGATAAAACAAGACAGACGTGTAATATAATCCACGGAGAATACAGGACACACGTGTAATATAATCCACAGAGAATACAGGACAGACGTGTAATATAATCCACAGAGAATACAGACAGACGTGCAATATAATCCGCAGAAAATACAGGACACACGTGTACTATAATCCACAGAGAATACAGGACACACGTGTACTATAATCCACAGAGAATACAGGACACAAGTGTAATATAATCCACAGAGAATACAGGACACAAGTGTAATATAATCCACAGAAAAAACAAGACAGACGTGTAATATAATCCACTGAGAATACAGGATTTGAGTAATATAATCCACCGATAATACAGGACAGACCCCAAATCTTACCTTCTGTTCCTGGAGCTGGGCCTTCACCACTTTAGCCTCGGAGGACAGAGGCTTCTGGGCCTCCATCAGATCCTCCATTTCCGACACCCAGCTGAGGACAGTCTCCTGGTTTTCAGGGGGTTCCGGCAGAGCCAAAGCATGATGAGAAACCTGAAGTATGAACAGACATGAATACAGCCCGAGATATACACCACCACGTGATGTCACTACATATCACACAGGATGACACGTCTATACCACGTGATGTCACTACATATCACACAGGATGACACGTCTATACCACGTGATGTCACTACATATCACAAAGGATCACACGTCTATACCACGTGATGTCATTACATATCACATAGGATGACACGTCTACACCTCGTGATGTCACTACATATCACACAGGATGACACGTCTATACGTGATGTCACTACATATGACACAGGATGACACGTCTATACCACGTGATGTCATTACATATCACACAGGATGACACGTCTATACCACGTGATGTCACTACATATCACACAGGATCACACATCTATACCACGTGATGTCATTACATATCACACAGGATGACACGTCTATACCAAGTGATGCCACGACATATCACACAGGATGACACGTCTATACCACGTGATGTCATTACATATCACACAGGATGACACGTCTGTACCACATGATGTCACTACATATCACACAGGATGACACGTCTATACCACGTGATGTCACTACATATCACACAGGATGACACGTCTATACCACGTGATGTCACTACATATCACATAGGATGACACGTCTATACCACGTGATGTCACTACATATCACACAGGATGACACGTCTACACCGCGTGATGTCACTACATATCACACAGGATGACACGTCTACACCACGTGATGTCACTACATATCACATAGGATGACACGTCTACACCACGTGATGTCACTACATATCACATAGGATGACACGTCTACACCACGTGATGTCATTACATATCACGCAGAATGACACATCTATATCACGTGATGTCATTACATATCACACAGGATGACACGTCTATACCACGTGATGTCACTACATATCACACAGGATGACACGTCTACACCACGTGATGTCACCACATATCACACAGGATGACACGTCTACACCACGTGATGTCATACATATCACACAGGATGACACGTCTACACCACGTGATGTCACCACATATCACACAGGATGACACGTCTACACCACGTGATGTCACCAGATATCACACAGGATGACACGTCTACACCACGTGATGTCACTACATATCACACAGGATGACACGTCTATACGTGATGTCACTACATATCACACAGGATGACACGTCTATACCACGTGATGTCACTACATATCACACAGGATGACACATCTATACCACGTGATGTCACTACATATCACACAGGATGACACGTCTATACCACGTGATGTCACTACATATCACACAGGATGACACGTCTATACGTGATGTCACTACATATCACACAGGATGACACATCTATACCACGTGATGTCACTACATATCACACAGGATGACACGTCTATACGTGATGTCACTACATATCACACAGGATGACATGTCTATACCACGTGATGTCACTACATATCACACAGGATGACACGTCTACACCACGTGATGTCACTACATATCACACAGGATGACACGTCTATACTACGTGATGTCACTACATATCACACAGGATGACACGTCTACACCACGTGATGTCACTACATATCACAGAGGATGACACGTCTATACCTCGTGATGTCACTACATATCACACAGGATGACACGTCTATACCACGTGATGTCACTACATATCATACAGGATAACACATCTATACCACGTGATGTCACTACATATCACACAGGATGACACATCTATACCTCGTGATGTCACTACATATCACACAGGATGACACGTCTATACCACGTGATGTCACTACATATCACACAGGATGACACGTCTATACCACGTGATGTCACTACATATCACAGAGGATGACACATCTATACTAAGTGATGTCACTACATATCACACAGGATGACACGTCTACACCAAGTGATGTCACTACATATCACACAGGATGACACGTCTATACTACGTGATGTCACTACATATCACACAGGATGACACGTCTATACCACGTGATGTCTTACATATCACACAGGATGACACGTCTATACCACGTGATGTCACTACATATCACACAGGATGACACGTCTATACCACGTGATGTCACTACATATCACACAGGATGACACATCTATACCTCGTGATGTCACTACATATCACACAGGATGACACGTCTATACCACGTGATGTCACTACATATGACACAGGATGACACGTCTACACCTCGTGATGTCACTACATATCACGCAGGATGACACGTCTACACCACGTGATGTCATACATATCACACAGGATGACACGTCTACACCAAGTGGTGTCACTACATATCACACAGGATGACACGTCTATACTACGTGATGTCACTACATATCACACAGGATGACACGTCTACACCAAGTGGTGTCACTACATATCACACAGGATGACACGTCTATACTACGTGATGTCACTACATATCACGCAGGATGACATGTCTACACCACGTGATGTCATACATATCACACAGGATGACACGTCTATACCACGTGATGTCACTACATATCACACAGGATGACACGTCTACACCACGTGATGTCACTACATATCACACAGGATGACACGTCTATACCACGTAATGTCATATATGTCACACAGGATGACACGCCTACACCACGTGATGTCACTACATATCACAAAGGATGACACGTCTACACCTCGTGATGTCACTACATATCACACAGGATGACACGTCTATACCATGTGATGTCACTACATATCACACAGGATGACACGTCTATACCACGTGATGTCACTACATATCACACAGGATGACACGTCTAAACCACGTGATGTCATTACATATCACACAGGATGACACGTCTATACCACGTGATGTCACTACATATCACACAGGATGACACGTCTATACCACGTGATGTCACTACATATCACACAGGATGACACGTGTATATCACGTGATGTCACTACATATCACACAGGATGACACGTCTATACTACATGTTGTCACTATATATCGCACAGGATGACACGTCTATACCACGTGATGTCACTACATATCACACAGGATGACACGTCTATACCACGTGATGTCACTACATATCACACAGGATGACACGTCTAAACCACGTGATGTCATTACATATCACACAGGATGACACGTCTATACCACGTGATGTCACTACATATCACACAGGATGACACGTGTATATCACGTGATGTCACTACATATCACACAGGATGACACGTCTATACTACATGTTGTCACTATAAATCGCACAGGATGACACGTCTATACCACGTGATGTCACTACATATCACACAGGATGACACGTCAATACCACGTGATGTCACTACATATCACACAGGATGACACGTCTATACCACATGATGTCACTACATATCACACAGGATGACACGTCTATATCACGTGAGGTCATACATATCACACAGGATGACACGTCTATACCACGTGATGTCACTACATATCACACAGGATGACACGTCTACACCACGTGATGTCACTACATATCACACAGGATGACACGTCTATACCACGTAATGTCATTACATATCACACAGGATGACACGTCTATACCACGTGATGTCACTACATATCACACAGGATGACACGTCTACACCACGTGATGTCACTACATATCACACAGGATGACACGTCTACACCTCGAGATGTCATTACATATCACACAGGATGACACGTCTATACCACGTGATGTCACTACATATCACACAGGATGACACGTCTATACCACGTGATGTCACTACATATCACACAGGATGACACGTCTATACCACGTTATGTCATTACATATCACACAGGATGACACGTCTATACCACGTGATGTCACTACATATCACACAGGATGACATGTCTATACCACGTGATGTCATTACATATCACACAGGATGACACGTCTATACCACGTGATGTCACTACATATCACACAGGATGACATGTCTACACCACGTGATGTCACTACATATCACACAGGATGACACGTCTATACCACGTGATGTCACTACATATTACACAGGATGACACGTCTATACCACGTGATGTCACTACATATCACACAGGATGACACGTCTAAACCACGTGATGTCATTACATATCACACAGGATGACACGTCTATACCACGTGATGTCACTACATATCACACAGGATGACACGTCTATACCACGTGATGTCACTACATATCACACAGGATGACACGTGTATATCACGTGATGTCACTACATATCACACAGGATGACACGTCTATACTACATGTTGTCACTATATATCGCACAGGATGACACGTCTATACCACGTGATGTCACTACATATCACACAGGATGACACGTCTATACCACGTGATGTCACTACATATCACACAGGATGACACGTCTAAACCACGTGATGTCATTACATATCACACAGGATGACACGTCTATACCACGTGATGTCACTACATATCACACAGGATGACACGTCTATACCACGTGATGTCACTACATATCACACAGGATGACACGTGTATATCACGTGATGTCACTACATATCACACAGGATGACACGTCTATACTACATGTTGTCACTATAAATCGCACAGGATGACACGTCTATACCACGTGATGTCACTACATATCACACAGGATGACACGTCAATACCACGTGATGTCACTACATATCACACAGGATGACACGTCTATACCACATGATGTCACTACATATCACACAGGATGACACGTCTATATCACGTGATGTCATACATATCACACAGGATGACACGTCTATACCACGTGATGTCACTACATATCACACAGGATGACACGTCTACACCACGTGATGTCACTACATATCACACAGGATGACACGTCTATACCACGTGATGTCATTACATATCACACAGGATGACACGTCTATACCACGTGATGTCACTACATATCACACAGGATGACACGTCTACACCACGTGATGTCACTACATATCACACAGGATGACACGTCTACACCTCGAGATGTCATTACATATCACACAGGATGACACGTCTATACCACGTGATGTCACTACATATCACACAGGATGACACGTCTATACCACGTGATGTCACTACATATCACACAGGATGACACGTCTATACCACGTTATGTCATTACATATCACACAGGATGACACGTCTATACCACGTGATGTCACTACATATCACACAGGATGACATGTCTATACCACGTGATGTCATTACATATCACACAGGATGACACGTCTATACCACGTGATGTCACTACATATCACACAGGATGACATGTCTACACCACGTGATGTCACTACATATCACACAGGATGACACGTCTATACCACGTGATGTCACTACATATCACACAGGATGACACGTCTATACCACGTGATGTCATTACATATCACACAGGATGACACGTCTATACCACGTGATGTCACTACATATCACACAGGATGACATGTCTATACCACGTGATGTCATTACATATCACACAGGATGACACGTCTATACCACGTGATGTCACTACATATCACACAGGATGACATGTCTACACCACGTGATGTCACTACATATCACAGGATGACATGTCTATACCACGTGATGTCACTACATATCACACAGGATGACACGTCTATACCACGTGATGTCACTACATATCACACAGGATGACATGTTTACACCACGTGATGTCACTACATATCACACAGGATGACACGTCTTTACCACGTGATGTCACTACATATCACACAGGATGACACGTCTATACCACGTGATGTCATACATATCACACAGGATGACACGTCTATACCACGTGATGTCACTACATATCACACAGGATGACACGTCTACACCACGTGATGTCACTACATATCACACAGGATGACACGTCTATACCACGTGATGTCATTACATATCACACAGGATGACACGTCTATACCACGTGATGTCACTACATATCACACAGGATAACATGTCTACACCACGTGATGTCACTACATATCACACAGGATGACACGTCTACACCTCGTGATGTCATTACATATCACACAGGATGACACGTCTATACCACGTGATGTCACTACATATCACACAGGATGACACGTCTACACCACGTGATGTCACTACATATCACACAGGATGACACGTCTACACCATGTGATGTCATTACATATCACACAGGATGACACGTCTATATCAAGTGATGTCACTACATATCACACAGGATGACACGTCTATACCACGTGATGTCACTACATATCACACAGGATGACACGTCTATACCAAGTGATGTCATTACATATCACACAGGATGACACGTCTATACCACGTGATGTCACTACATATCACACAGGATGACACGTCTATACCACGTGATGTCACTACATATCACACAGGATGACACGTCTATACCACGTGATGTCACTACATATCACACAGGATGACATGTCTATACCACGTGATGTCATTACATATCACACGTCTATACCACATGATGTCACTACATATCACACAGGATGACACGTCTATACCACGTGATGTCACTACATATCACACAGGATGACACGTCTATACCACGTGATGTCACTACATATCACACAGGATGACACGTCTACACCATGTGATGTCATTACATATCACACAGGATGACACGTCTATACCACGTGATGTCACTACATATCACACAGGATGACACGTCTATACCAAGTGATGTCATTACAGGATGACACGTCTATACCACATGATGTCACTACATATCACACAGGATGACACGTCTATACCACGTGATGTCATTACATATCACACAGGATGACACGTCTATACCACGTGATGTCACTACATATCACACAGGATGACATGTCTATACCACGTGATGTCATTACATATCACACAGGATGACACGTCTATACCACATGATGTCACTACATATCACACAGGATGACACGTCTATACCACGTGATGTCACTACATATCACACAGGATGACACGTGTATATCACGTGATGTCACTACATATCACACAGGATGACACGTCTATACCTCGTGATGTCACTACATATCACAGGATGACACTTCTATACCACGTGATGTCACTACATATCACACAGGATGACACGTCTATACCACGTGATGTCACTACATATCACACAGGATGACACGTCTATACCACGTGATGTCACTACATATCACACAGGATGACACGTCTATACCACGTGATGTCACTACATATCACACAGGATGACACGTCTATACCACGTGATGTCACTACATATCACACAGGATGACACGTCTATACCACGTGATGTCACTACATATCACACAGGATGACACGTCTATACCACGTGATGTCATTACATATCACACAGGATGACACGTCTATACCACGTAATGTCACTACATATCACACAGGATGACACGTCTATACCACGTGATGTCATTACATATCACACAGGATGACACGTCTATACCACGTAATGTCACTACATATCACACAGGATGACACGTCTACACCACGTGATGTCACTACATATCACACAGGATGACACGTCTACACCACGTGATGTCAGTACATATCACACAGGATGACACGTCTATACCACGTGATGTCATTACATATCACACAGGATGACACGTCTATACCACGTAATGTCACTACATAACACAGGATGACACGTCTACACCTCGTGATGTCACTACATATCACAGGATGACACATCTACACCTCGTGATGTCACTACATATCACGCAGGATGACACGTCTATACTTCGTGATGTCACTACATATCACACAGGATGACACGTCTATATCACGTGATGTCACTACATAACACACAGGATGACACGTCTACACCTCATGATGTCACTACATAACACACAGGATGATACGTCTACACCTCGTGATGTCATTACATATCACACAGGATGACACGTCTACACCTCATGATGTCACTACATATCACACAGGATGACACGTCTACACCTCGTGATGTCATTACATATCACACAGGATGACACGTCTATACCTCGTGATGTCACTACATAACACACAGGATGACACGTCTATACCTCGTGATGTCACTACATAACACACAGGATGACACATCTACACCTCGTGATGTCACTACATAACACACAGGATGATACATCTATACCACGTGATGTCACTACATATCACGCAGGATGACACGTCTATACCACGTGATGTCACTACATATCACACAGGATGACACGTCTACACCTCGTGATGTCATTACATATCACACAGGATAACACGTCTACACCTCGTGATGTCACTACATATCACACAGGATGACACGTCTACACCACGTGATGTCATACATATCACACAGGATGACACGTCTACACCTCGTGATGTCACTACATATCACACAGGATGACACGTCTACACCAAATGGTGTCACTACATATCACACAGGATGACACGTCTATACTACGTGATGTCACTACATATCACGCAGGATGACACGTCTACACCACGTGATGTCATACATATCACACAGGATGACACGTCTATACCACGTGATGTCATTACATATCACACAGGATGACACGTCTACACCACGTGATGTCACTACATATCACACAGGATGCCACTATATACCGTCTTGCTGTAGGCGTCCCACTTCCCCACTTGGTACTGAGCTTCTGTTTGGGCCTCACGACTCGTCTGCACCTGGAATCACAGTTATCACAGGTTACGGCTCCGTCTTGTAGTCAGATCCGTGTGCAGCGGGGAGCAGAGTATAATGTTTGGGGGCCACACGTGTCCAGGAAATTAACCCCCAGTATTATGGTGTGAACAGCTCCAGATTCATTCACATGAGATTTTTTCGACTGCGTAATGAAAAACTGCATGAAGACCTGGCGGACCCTCACCATCAATGCAAAAGAAACGCGCCCCGCATGAGACCGCCGCAGCGGGAAATCAGCAAAGCGTAAATGATGAAGTCTCATCCCCTGTATACCGTGCAACTGCGGAGTCCACGACTGCGGCCGCCACGGAGGCCAGAGGCTCCGCACACAGCGCATTGTATGGTATGACCGACGCCTGAGCCATCAGCCGCCTCATTACTGGGAGAAGGAAGACCCGCGGGGGGCCGGGGCCATCTGTACATAGAACAGGGGCCCCGAGACCTGCAGAGAAGAGAGGGGCCCCCGAGACCTGCAGAGAAGAGAGGGGCCCCCGAGACCTGCAGAGAAGAGAGGGGCCCCCGAGATCTGCAGAGAAGAGAGGGGCCCCCGAGATCTGCAGAGAAGAGAGGGGCCCCCGAGATCTGCAGAGAAGAGAGGGTCCCCGATACCTGCAGAGAAGAGAGGGGCCCCGAGATCTGCAGAGAAGAGAGGGGCCCCCGAGATCTGCAGAGAAGAGAGGGGCCCCTGAGATCTGCAGAGAAGAGAGGGGCCCCCGAGACCTGCAGAGAAGAGAGGGGCCCCCGAGATCTGCAGAGAAGAGAGGGGCCCCCGAGACCTGCAGAGAAGAGAGGGGCCCCCGAGATCTGCAGAGAAGAGAGAGGCCCCCGAGATCTGCAGAGAAGAGAGGGTCCCCGAGATCTGCAGAGAAGAGAGGGGCCCCCGAGACCTGCAGAGAAGAGAGGGGCCCCTGAGACCTGCAGAGAAGAGAGGGGCCCCCAAGACCTGCAGAGAAGAGAGGGGCCCCCAAGACCTGCGGAGAAGAGAGGGGCCCCCGAGATCTGCAGAGAAGAGAGGGGCCCCCGAGATCTGCAGAGAAGAGAGGGGCCCCCGAGACCTGCAGAGAAGAGAGGGGCCCCCGAGACCTGCAGAGAAGAGAGGGGCCCCCGAGATCTGCAGAGAAGAGAGGGGCCCCCGAGATCTGCAGAGAAGAGAGGGGCCCCCGAGATCTGCAGAGAAGAGAGGGGCCCCCGAGATCTGCAGAGAAGAGAGGGTCCCCGAGATCTGCAGAGAAGAGAGGGTCCCCGAGACCTGCAGAGAAGAGAGGGGCCCCGAGATCTGCAGAGAAGAGAGGGGCCCCCGAGACCTGCAGAGAAGAGAGGGCCCCCGAGATCTGCCGAGAAGAGAGGGGCCCCCGAGATCTGCAGAGAAGATAGGGGCCCCCGAGATCTGCCGAGAAGAGAGGGCCCCCGAGATCTGCAGAGAAGAGAGGGGCCCCGAGATCTGCCGAGAAGAGAGGGCCCCCGAGATCTGCAGAGAAGAGAGGGCCCCCGAGATCTGCAGAGAAGAGAGGGCCCCCGAGATCTGCAGAGAAGAGAGGGGCCCCGAGATCTGCAGAGAAGAGAGGGCCCCCGAGATCTGCAGAGAAGAGAGGGGCCCCCGAGATCTGCAGAGAAGAGAGGGGCCCCGAGATCTGCAGAGAAGAGAGGGGCCCCGAGATCTGCAGAGAAGAGAGGGGCCCCGAGATCTGCAGAGAAGAGAGGGCCCCCGAGATCTGCAGAGAAGAGAGGGGTCCCCGAGATCTGCAGAGAAGAGAGGGGCCCCCGAGACCTGCAGAGAAGAGAGGACCCCCGAGATCTGCAGAGAAGAGAGGGGCCCCGAGATCTGCAGAGAAGAGAGGGGCCCCCGAGATCTGCAGAGAAGAGAGGGGCCCCGAGATCTGCAGAGAAGAGAGGGGCCCCGAGATCTGCAGAGAAGAGAGGGGCCCCCGAGATCTGCAGAGAAGAGAGGGGCCCCGAGATCTGCAGAGAAGAGAGGGGCCCCGAGATCTGCAGAGAAGAGAGGGGCCCTAGGAGCGTACAGAGCAGAGAGCGGTCCCAGAGGCTTACAGAGAAGAGAGGGGCCCCAGGCGCGTACGGAGAACAGAGAGGTTCCAGGGATGTACAGACAACAGAGGGGCCCCAAGAGCATAGAGGGGCTCCAGGGGCGTTCAGACAACAGAGGGGCCCCAAGAGCATAGAGGGGCTCCAGGGGCATACAGAGAACAGAGGGGCCCCAAGAGCATAGAGGGGCTCCAGGGGAGTACAGAGAACAGAGGGGCCCCAAGAGCATAGAGGGGCTCCAGGGGCGTACAGAGAACAGAGGGGCCCCAGGGGCATACAGAGAACAGAGGGGCTCCAGGAGCGTAGAGAGGACAGAGGGGCCGCGTGGACACATAGATCACATATGCCCCATTGACACACACATCAGAGGGGCCCCGAGGGCACACACATCAGAGGGGCCCCGAGGGCACACACATCAGAGGGGCCCCGAGGGCACACACATCAGAGGGGCCCCGAGGGCACACACATCAGAGGGGCCCCGAGGGCACACATCAGAGGGGCCCCGTGCACACACATCAGAGAGGACCCGAGCGCACACACATCAGAGGGGCCCCGAGGGCACACACATCAGAGGGGCCCCGAGGGCACACACATCAGAGGGGCCCCAAGGGCACACACATCAGAGAGGACCCGAGGGCACACACATCAGAGGAGCCCCGAGGGCACACACATCAGAGGGGCCCCAAGGGCACACACATCAGAGAGGACCCGAGGGCACACACATCAGAGGAGCCCCGAGGGCACACACATCAGAGGGGCCCCAAGGGCACACACATCAGAGGGGCCCCGTTGACAGACACATCAAAGGGGCCCCGTGGGCACACACCAGAAGGGCCCTGTGGGCACACACGTCAGAGGGACCCCGAGGGCACACACATTAGAGGGGCCCCGAGGGCACACACATCAGAGGGGCCCCGAGGGCACACACATCAGAGAGGACCCGAGGGCACACACATCAGAGGAGCTCCGAGGGCACACACATCAGAGAGGCCCCGAGGGCACACACATCAGAGGGGCCCCGTGGGCACACACATCAGAGGGGCCCCGAGGGCACACACATCAGAGGGGCCCCGTGCACACACATCAGAGGGGCCCCGTGCACACACATCAGAGGGGCCCTGAGGGCACACACATCAGAGAGGCCCTGTGCACCCACACATCAGAGGGGCCCCGTGCACACACATCAGATGGGCCCCGTGGGCACACACATCAGAGGGGCCCCGAGGGCACACACATCAGAGGGGCCCCGTGCCCACACATCAGAGGGCCCCGAGGGCACACACATCAGAGGGGCCCCGAGGGCACACACATCAGAGAGGACCCGAGGGCACACACATCAGAGGGGACCCAAGGGCACACACATCAGAGGGGCCCCAAGGGTACACACATCAGAGGGGCCCCATTGACAGACACATCAGAGGGGCCCCAAGGGCACACACATCAGAGGGGCCCCGTTGACAGACACATCAAAGGGGCCCCGTGGGCACACACCAGAAGGGCCCTGTGGGCACACATGTCAGAGGGGCACCAAGGGCACATACATCAGAGGGGCCCCGTGGGCATACACACCAGAGGGGCCCCATGGGCACACACATCAGAGGGGCCACATGGACACACACATGAAAGGGGCCCCGTGGGCACACACCAGAAGGGCCCTGTGGGCACACACATCAGAGGGACCCCGTGGGCACACACACCAGAGGGGCCCCGTGGGCACACACACCAGAGGGGCCCTGTGGGCACACACATCAGAGGGGCACCAAGGGCACATACATCAGAGGGGCCCCATGGGCATACACACCTTAGGGGCCCCATGGGCACACAGACTGAGTGCTCTGGGCATATTTCACACCACCCATGGGGTCTGAGTCGGGCCCTCGGGGTCCCCGTTGTGGGCCTACAGAATAATGACCATTCTGGAGATTTTCCAATGATGCCTTTATTACAGCAGACTGATGTGAGTGGTCGGTCGCTATGGTTACATATTGACCTCGGCCAGCTCGCCGGCACGCTCCGTCAGCACTTTCACGGTCCTGGTGACGACGGGTTCTCCGCTCTTGTCTCCGGTGGGATATTGCGTCACCTCCACAATCTCGGTGACAACGGTCTCCGTCACCTCCGTCACTTCCGTCACCTCCCTGGTGGCGAGCGGCTGCCATAAGCTGCTGCTCCCGGAGGCCCTCTGCACGCTGCCCCTCTGGAGCGCCCACATGTTGCCGCCATGGTCGGGCGTGGCCCTGGGCGTGTCCCGCCGGGTCTGCTGGACGTTGGCGTCGGCGTTGTTCTGTTTTGGCAGCGGCTCTTTGGTTTGGGTTTTGCCGGTTGCCGTGGAGACGTTGAGTTCCTTCTCGTTCAGCCGCTCATTCTTCCTGTCGGTGGTGGACGTGGCGCCGGCCTCCACGTTGTTCCTCACACTCTGGATGTCGATGATGGACTCCTTCAAACAACCTTCCTTCAGACTCTGCTGGGATTTCTTGTCCCCCAAGCAGCCGGGCCGGCTGACAGAATTACCCATGGTCCCCGGATGGCACAGGAGCGTCAGACATCAGCGCAGCGCCGGCCTGAAACAGAAACCAAAGGCGTCATTACTGCCCGAGACCGCAGCCACAACACCGAGACGTACATCAACGGCCGAGAGCGACCAATCACAGCGCAGCTCTCTTCCTACCAGTGCAGTGCAGCAGGTGAGAGCTGAACTGTGATTGGCTGCTGAAGGCAGCAGTTTATCTATTAGGTTATGTTCACACATCTTGGTTTTTTCAGCGTTTTTTTTTTATGCGTTTTTTAATGCAAATTTTCAGCAGCGTTTTGCAGTACCAGCAAAGTCTATGAGATTCCAGAGATCTCATGCACACATCATGGTTGTTGTTTTTTGCGTATTTTGTGCTTTGCATGCTTTTTTGCAAAATAGAGCAGGTCACTTCTTTCAGCATTTTTTCACCCATTGGAAGTAATGGGCGGTGGAAAAAATGCTGAAAAAAACGCACCAAAAAGCGCAGGTGTCAGGTTTTTCAGTGTTTTTTGTGCCAAACCCAGAATGAGATTTTTTTTTTTCACTGAACTTTATGTACATGCATAACAGAGACAAAAGGACAGTGAAAAAAACAGTGAAAAAACGCACCAAAAATCAAGCAAAAAAGCAAGAAAAATCCTGAACAAACCTCCTGGCAAGAGATCAGCAAAAACGCAATGTGTGAACATAGCCATAGGCCGCCAGACCAGTGATCATGTGACCAGTAACCAACAGAGCAGTGACCATGTGAGCACCAGACCAGTGACCGCCTGACCAGTGACTGAAAGACCAGTGATCACGTGACCAGTGAACGCGTAACCAGTGATCACGTGACCGGTGACCGCGTAATCAGTGACCGCCAGACCAGTGATCAAGTGACCGGTGACCGCGTAATCAGTGACCGCCAGACCAGTGATCCGGTGACCGCGTAACCAGTGACCGCCAGACCAGTGATCACGTGACTAGCGAGATTCAGGAATTTTGTGTAAAGTAAAAGTTTACATATTTTGCAAAATGTCAGAAGCTTTTCAGCTAAATCTCTGTGAATATGAATCCCTCCTGCAGCGATGCCACAATGTGCATGATTACTGCTATACTGTGCCTTTAAGGCCGTCACGTGTGGGGCGCATAGTTTGGCATCACCATGTATAACCGCCATGTTCGTACCCTCATTGTGCGTCTCTACCCACTTTATTACTGTTATGGGTGTATCAGAAGTGACAGACAGTCGCCCTGCAGTTGGTTGCAGGAGATCTCTACGTTTGGCATTAGACATCTTCTTAGAGGCTGTCTCTAGGACCCAGCGGCTACCTCCCTCTGGCTAATTAGCTCCCTGGCCTGGGTGTATAAATACCTGGTGTGTCTGAGAGGGAGGTGCCGGCGATATTCATTACTACTTGTGAGGATTTAGAAAGAGCAGTACTTCATCCTCTCTGGAGCTTGAGGCCATGTGCGCATTTGTTTGGAGTCTTCTAAAGCTAAGCAAGTCCCCCCTGTTTGTCTACCCTTGTTATCTATAGAGTTTAGTGGAGATCGATTATTGCTCATCTCCTCCCGTCCCTAGCCTTAGCCATACGCCAGGGAAAGTAAGGGCGAGGCACGCTTGCGGTGATTGGTGAAGAGCCAATATAGGGACGGTAGGGGAGACAGGGTGATGCTAGACCAGACTAGGAGGTCTCCACTCCCTAGTGTCTGGGCTCCTTTTCCCTCTGTGTTGCACTAAGTCTTTCCCACACCTTGCTTGACAATTACCCTCCTGATACTGGGCACACACCAGCATGAGGCACCGCGCCGTCTTCCAGGGCGGCAATCTGTGCGGCGTCACAGACCACACAACAGAAAGCCCCTGGGGTCAGCGCGTTATTACGGGCGGACGGTGGGCGACGCGATGTACAGACGCTTGATCCTGGCAGGTCGGGGAAGTGTGGAGCACACGTGTCTGCGGCCTCAGCCAGGACATCTCAATCAGACGTCCCAGTGTTTTGTCTGCAGGATTAAACGGTCAGGAGGGTAAAGGATTAACGCCCGGCGGGAGGCCGGTGACAGGAGAAGGTCCTCACCTACCAAGGGGACTACCCCCGAGACCCTCCCCACATGTGTATACATTATACAGTTCCGCTCAGAAATAATGCACTGTGTGTACAGCGCTGTGCAGACATCTCAGGCCGGTGCAGGATAAACACAGCAGAGGCAGAAGCTCCAGACATAGAAGGGTTGATATAGTATTATCAATGAGTAAAATCCAAAGAAAGAAGAAAAATGGCACCCCTCGCCTCCATCATCAGTATCTGGTGACTCCCCGTCACCTCCATCATCAGTATCTGGTGACTCCCCGTCACCTCCATCATCAGTATCTGGTGACCGCCCGTCACCTCCATCATCAGTATCTGGTGACTCCCCGTCACCTCCATCATCAGTATCTGGTGACTCCCCGTCACCTCCATCATCAGTATCTGGTGACTGCCCCTCGCCTTCATCATCAGTATCTGGTGACCGCCCGTCGCCTCCATCATCAGTATCTGGTGACTCCCCGTCACCTCCATCATCAGTATCTGGTGACCGCCCGTCACCTCCATCATCAGTATCTGGTGACTCCCCGTCCCCTCCATCATCAGTATCTGGTGACTGCCCCTCGCCTTCATCATCAGTATCTGGTGACCGCCCGTCACCTCCATCATCAGTATCTGGTGACTCCCCGTCCCCTCCATCATCAGTATCTGGTGACTCCCCGTCACCTCCATCATCAGTATCTGGTGACTCCCCGTCCCCTCCATCATCAGTATCTGGTGACCTCCCGTCGCCTCCATCATCAGTATCTGGTGACCGCCCGTCACCTCCATCATCAGTATCTGGTGACCGCCCGTCACCTCCATCATCAGTATCTGGTGACTGCACGTCCCCTCCATCATTAGTATCTGGTGACCGCCCGTGCCTCCATCACTTCACAGTGGAGGCTGTGACCACCAGCAGAGTGCCTCCGTGAGTCTTTTGGTCAGAGTTTCCTGTATACTGGGCACAGGTCAGAGAACACCGGCAGATGGCGGCCCCTCGTCTCCTGCTGGGGAGCTGACAACATCTCTACACAAAAAGGATCCGGTAAACCTGGAAGAAATGTCGCCAAAACTAACGGATGCGCAGGTGCCATGGCTGCCACAGTCTTCTAATGTCTGGTTTAGAGTCGCTCTGCCCTCAATGCAATTACTCAAAAAGTCAATGAGACACAATAAGGCGGGGGGATTACGGGGTCGTAGCAGGTGGGTTGTTACTGAACCATCTGTTGGGGCTGGAGCACAATGGCACAGACATGATGGGCATGATGCGGGCACCTCAGGGGATGACTGAACACTAACCACAACAATCTCCTTATTCACAAGTCACAGCCTGGCAACGTGCAAAATCAGAGATGGGCAGCAACACCCGACACCTCCATCCATCTGTACTCACCACCTCCTCTACACAAGAGCTCTGTACTCACCGCCTCCTCTACACAAGAGCTCTGTACTCACCGCCTCCTCTACACAAGAGCTCTGTACTCACCACCTCCTCTACACAAGAGCTCTGTACTCACCGCCTCCTCTACACAAGAGCTCTGTACTCACCACCTCCTCTACACAAGAGCTCTGTACTCACCGCCTCCTCTACACAAGAGCTCTGTACTCACCGCCTCCTCTACACAAGAGCTCTGTACTCACCACCTCCTCTACACAAGAGCTCTGTACTCACCGCCTCCTCTACACAAGAGCTCTGTACTCACCGCCTCCTCTACACAAGAGCTCTGTACTCACCGCCTCCTCTACACAAGAGCTCTGTACTCACCGCCTCCTCTACACAAGAGCTCTGTACTCACCGCCTCCTCTACACAAGAGCTCTGTACTCACTGCCTCCTCTACACAAGAGCTCTGTACTCACTGCCTCCTCTACACAAGAGCTTTGTGCTCACTGCCTCCTCTACACAAGAGCTCTGTACTCACCGCCTCCTCTACACAAGAGCTCTGTACTCACCGCCTCCTCTACACAAGAGCTCTGTACTCACCGCCTCCTCTACACAAGAGCTCTGTACTCACCACCTCCTCTACACAAGAGCTCTGTACTCACTACCTCCTATACACAAGAGCTCTGTACTCACCGCCTCCTCTTCACAAGAGCTCTGTACTCACCGCCTCCTCTACACAAGAGCTCTGTACTCACCGCCTCCTCTACACAAGAGCTCTGTACTCACCGCCTCCTCTACACAAGAGCTCGCTGACCATTACCAATACTATACTACAAGGCCACTGCATAAAACCATGGTCATCAGACGTGATCCAATATTACTGCGCTAATAATACAGAACTTTTGGGAGCGTGACAGATATTACATGCCATTTAAAGTCTGCCAGTTGTGTGTGGTTCAACCTATTCACACTTGGTCGCTGACCAGTACCACGTTTATAAGGCCACTGCATAAAACCATTGTCATCAGACGTGATCCGATATTACTGTGCTAATAATCGTCACATTTTTTGGAGCGTGCCAAATATTACACTCCAGTTAAAATGGGCAAGGCAAGTGGCAAGGGACGTGATGCTGACGGTGCATGCAGAGGCCGACATGAGCACTCTACACTCCATACAGCACTCTACACTATACATAAAGCACTCTACACTCCATAGAGCACTCTACACTATACATAAAGTGTTCTACACTCCATACAGCACTCTACACTCCATACAGCACTCTACACTGTACATAAAGTGTTCTACACTTCATACAGCACTCTACACTCCATACAGCACTCAACACTATACATAAAGCACTCTACACTCCATACAGCACTCTACACTATACATAAAGTGTTCTACACTCCATACAGCACTCTACACTCCATACAGCACTCTACACTGTACATAAAGCGTTCTACACTCCATACAGCACTCTACACTCCATACAGCACTCTACACTATACATAAAGCACTCTACACTCCATACAGCACTCTACACTATACATAAAGTGTTCTACACTCCATACAGAACTCTACACTCCATACAGCACTCTAGACTATACATAAAGCGTTCTACACTCCATACAGCACTCTACACTCCATACAGCACTCTACACTCCATACAGCATTCTACGCTGTACATACAGCACTCTAAACTATACATAAAGCATTCTACACTCCATACAGCACTCTATGCTGTACATACAGCACTCTAGACTATACATAATGCACTCTACACTCCAAACAGCACTCTGCGCTGTACATACAGCACTCTACACTATACATAAAGCATTCTACACTCCATACAGCACTCTACACTCCATACAGCACTCTACGCTGTACATACAGCACTCTAGACTATACATAAAGCATTCTACACTCCATACAGCACTCTGCGCTGTACATACAGCACTCTAGACTATACATAAAGCATTCTACACTCCATACAGCACTCTGCACTGTACATACAGCACTCTACACTATACATAAAGCACTCTACGCTCCATACAGCACTCTACGCTGTACATACAGCACTCTACACTATATATGAAGCACTCTACACTCCATACAGCACTCTGCGCTGTACATACAGCACTCTACACTATACATAAAGCACTCTAAACTCCATACAGCACTCTACACTGTACATACAGCACTCTACACTATACATAAAGCACTCTACACTCCATACAGCACTCTATGCTGTACATACAGCACTCTAGACTATACATAAAGCATTCTACACTCCATACAGCACTCTACGCTGTACATACAGCACTCTACACTATACATAAAGCATTCTACACTCCATACAGCACTCTACACTCCATACAGCACTCTACACTATACATAAAGCACTCTACACTCCATACAGAACTCTACACTATACATAAAGTGTTCTACACTCCATACAGCACTCTAGACTATACATAATGAACTCTACACTCCATACAGCACTCTGCGCTGTACATACAGCATTCTACACTATACATAAAGCATTCTACACTCCATACAGCATTCTACACTCCATACAGCACTCTACACTCCATACAGCACTCTACGCTGTACATACAGCACTCTACACTATACATAAAGCATTCTACACTCCATACAGCACTCTGCGCTGTACATACAGCACTCTAGACTATACATAAAGCATTCTACACTCCATACAGCACTCTGCACTGTACATACAGCACTCTACACTATACATAAAGCACTCTACGCTCCATACAGCACTCTACGCTGTACATACAGCACTCTACACTCCATACAGCACTCTGCGCTGTACATACAGCACTCTCCACTATACATACAGCACTCTCCACTCCATACAGCACTCTACACTCCATACAGCACTCTACGCTGTACATACAGCACTCTACGCTGCACATACAGCACTCTACACTATACATAAAGCACTCTACGCTCCATACAGCACTCTGCGCTGTACATACAGCACTCTAGACTATACATAAAGCATTCTACACTCCATACAGCACTCTGCGCTGTACATACAGCACTCTACACTATACATAAAGCATTCTACACTCCATACAGCACTCTGCGCTGTACATACAGCACTCTACACTATACATAAAGCACTCTACGCTCCATACAGCACTCTACGCTGTACATACAGCACTCTACACTCCATACAGCACTCTGCGCTGTACATACAGCACTCTCCACTATACATACAGCACTCTCCACTCCATACAGCACTCTACACTCCATACAGCACTCTACGCTGTACATACAGCACTCTACACTATACATAAAGCACTCTACGCTCCATACAGCACTCTGCGCTGTACATACAGCACTATAGACTATACATAAAGCATTCTACACTCCATACAGCACTCTGCGCTGTACATACAGCACTCTACACTATACATAAAGCACTCTACGCTCCATACAGCACTCTACGCTGTACATACAGCACTCTACACTATACATAAAGCACTCTACACTTCATGCAGCACTCTATGCTGTACATACAGCACTCTAGACTATACATAAAGCATTCTACACTCCATACAGCACTCTAAGCTGTAAATACAGCAATCTACACTATACATAAAGCATTCTACACTCCATACAGCACTCTACACTCCAAACAGCACTCTACACTATACATAAAGCACTCTACACTCCATACAGCACTCTACACTATACATAAAGTGTTCTACACTCCATACAGCACTCTAGACTATACATAATGCACTCTACACTCCATACAGCACTCTGCGCTGTACATACAGCACTCTACACTATACATAAAGCATTCTACACTCCATACAGCACTCTACACTCCATACAGTACTCTACGCTGTACATACAGCACTCTAGACTATACATAAAGCATTCTACACTCCATAAAGCACTCTGCGCTGTACATACAGCACTCTACACTATACATAAAGCACTCTACGCTCCATACAGCACTCTACGCTGTACATACAGCACTCTACACTATACATAAAGCACTCTACACTCCATATAGCACTCTGCGCTGTACATACAGCACTCTCCACTATACATACAGCACTCTCCACTCCATACAGCACTCTACACTCCATACAGCACTCTACGCTGTACATACAGCACTCTACACTATACATAAAGCACTCTACACTCCATACAGCACTCTGCGTTGTACATACAGCACTCTACACTATACATACAGCACTCTACACTCCATACAGCACTCTACGCTGTACATACAGCACTCTACACTATACATAAAGCATTCTACACTCCATACAGCACTCTACACTCCATACAGCACTCTACGCTGTACATACATCATTCTAGACTATACATAAAGCATTCTACACTCCATACAGCACTCTGCGCTGTACATACAGCACTCTAGACTATACATAAAGCATTCTACACTCCATACAGCACTCTGAGCTGTACATACAGCACTCTACACTATACATAAAGCACTCTACGCTCCCTACAGCACTCTACGCTGTACATACAGCACTCTACACTATACAAAAAGCACTCTACACTCCATACAGCACTCTACGTTGTACATACAGCACTCTAGACTATGCATAAAGCATTCTACACTCCATACAGCACTCTACGCTGTACATACAGCACTCTACACTATACATAAAGCATTCTACACTCCATACAGCACTCTACACTCCATACAGCACTCTACGCTGTACATACAGCATTCTCCACTATACATAAAGCACTCTACGCTCCATACAGCACTCTACGCTATACATACAGCACTCTAGACTATACATAAAGCATTCTACACTCCATACAGCACTCTACGCTATACATACAGCACTCTAGACTATACAAAAAGTATTCTACACTCCATACAACACTCTACGCTGTACATACAGCACTCTATACTATACATAAAGCATTCTACACTCCATACAGCACTCTGCGCTGTACATACAGCACTCTAGACTATACATAAAGCATTCTACACTCCATACAACACTCTACGCTGTACATACAGCACTCTACACTATACATAAAGCATTCTACACTCCATACAGCACTCTACGCTATACAAACAATACTCTAGACTATACATAAAGCATTCTACACTCCATATAGCACTCTACGCTGTACATACAGCACTCTATACTATACATAAAGCATTCTACACTCCATACAGCACTCTATGCTGTACATACAGCGCTCTAGACTATACATAAAGCATTCAACACTCCATACAGCAGTCTACGCTGTACATCAACACTCTAGACTATACATAAAGCACTCTACGCTGTACATACAGGACTCTATACTATACATAAAGCATTCTACACTCCATACAGCACTCTGCGCTGTACATACAGCACTCTAGACTATACATAAAGCATTCTACACTCCATACAACACTCTACGCTGTACATACAGCACTCTAGACTATACATAAAGCATTCTACACTCCATACAGCATTCTACGCTGTACATACAGCGCTCTAGACTATACAAAATGCATTCTACACTCCATACAGCACTCTCCGCTGTACATACAGCACTCTACAGTACACATAAAGCATTCTACACTCCATACAGCACTCTATGCTGTACATACAGCACTCTTCACTATACATAAAGCACTCTACACTCCATACAGCACTCTACGCTGTACATACAGCACTCTACACTATACAAAAAGCACTCTACACTCCATACAGCACTCTACACTATACATACAGCACTCTAGACTATACATAAACCACTCTACACTCCATACAGCACTCTACGCTGTACACACAGCACTCTAGACTATACATAAAGCATTCTACATTCCATACAGCACTCTACACTATACATACAGCACTCTAAACTATACATAAAGCATTCTACACTCCATACAGCACTCTACGCTGTACACACAGCACTCTAGACTATACATAAAGCATTCTACACTCCATACAGCACTCTATGCTGTACATACAGCACTCTAGACTATACATAAAGCATTCTACACTCCATACAGCACTCTGCGCTGTACATTCAGCACTCTAAACTATACATACAGCATTCTACACTCCATATAGCACTCTACGCTATGCAGAAAGCATTCTACACTCCATACAGCACTCTAGACTATACATAAAGCATTCTACACTCCATACAGCACTCTACGCTGTACATACAGCACTCTAGACTATACATAAAGCACTCTACACTCCATACAGCACTCTGCGCTGTACATTCAGCACTCTAAACTATACATACAGCATTCTACACTCCATACAGCACTCTACGCTATGCAGAAAGCATTCTACACTCCATACAGCACTCTACTCTGTACATACAGCACTCTAGACTATACATAATGCACTCTACACTCCATACAGCACTCTGTGCTGTACATACAGCACTCTACACTATACATAAAGCACTTTACTCTCCATACAGCACTCTACGCTGTACATACAGCACTCTAGACTATACATAAAGCATTCTACACTCCATACAACACTCTGCGCTGTACATACAGCACTCTAGACTATACATAAAACATTCTACACTCCATAAGGCACTCTGCACTGTACATACAGCACTCTTCACTTTACATAAAGCACTCTATGCTCCATACTGCACTCTATGCTGTACATACAGCACTCTACACTATACATAAAGCACTCTACACTCCATACAGCACTCTGCGCTGTACATACAGCATTCTACGCTATACATAAAGCACTCTACACTCCATACAGCACTCTACGCTGTACATACAGCAGTCTACACTATACATAAAGCATTCTACACTCCATGCAGCACTCTACGCTGTACATACAGCACTCTAAACTATACATACAGCACTCTCCACTCCATACAGCACTCTACGCTGTACATACAGCACTCTACACTGTACAGAAAGCACTCTACACTCCATACAGCACTCTACACTATACATACAGCACTCTAGACTATACATAAACCACTCTACACTCCATACAGCACTCTACGCTGTACACACAGCACTCTAGACTATACATAAAGCATTCTACACTCCATACAGCACTCTACACTATACATACAGCACTCTAAACTATACATAAAGCATTCTACACTCCATACAGCACTCTACGCTGTACACACAGCACTCTAGACTATACATAAAGCATTCTACACTCCATACAGCACTCTACGCTGTACATACAGCACTCTAGACTATACATAAAGCATTCTACACTCCATACAGCACTCTGCGCTGTACATTCAGCACTCTAAACTATACATACAGCATTCTACACTCCATACAGCACTCTACGCTATGCAGAAAGCATTCTACACTCCATACAGCACTCTACGCTGTACATACAGCACTCTAGACTATACATAAAGCACTCTACACTCCATACAGCACTCTGCGCTGTACATTCAGCACTCTAAACTATACACACAGCATTCTACACTCCATACAGCACTCTACGCTATGCAGAAAGCATTCTACACTCGATAGAGCACTCTACTCTGTACATACAGCACTCTAGACTATACATAATGCACTCTACACTCCATACAGCACTCTGTGCTGTACATACAGCACTCTACACTATACATAAAGCACTTTACTCTCCATACAGCACTCTACGCTGTACATACAGCACTCTAGACTATACATAAAGCATTCTACACTCCATACAGCACTCTGCGCTGTACATACAGCACTCTAGACTATACATAAAACATTCTACACTCCATACAGCACTCTGCACTGTACAAACAGCACTCTTCACTATACATAAAGCACTCTATGCTCCATACTGCACTCTACGCTGTACATACAGCACTCTACACTATACATACAGCACTCTACACTTCATACAGCACTCTGCGCTGTACATACAGCATTCTACAATATACATAAAGCACTCTACACTCCATACAGCACTCTGCGCTGTACATACAGCACTCTACACTATACATACAGCACTCTACACTCCATACAGCACTCTACACTCCATACAGCACTCTACGCTGTACATACAGCAGTCTACACTATACATAAAGCATTCTACACTCCATGCAGCACTCTACGCTGTACATACAGCACTCTACACTATACATACAGCACTCTCCACTCCATACAGCACTCTACGCTGTACACACAGCACTCTAAACTATACATAAAGCATTCTACACTCCATACAGAACTCTACGCTGTACATACAGCACTCTAGACTATACAAAAAGCATTCTACACTCCATACAGCACTCTACGCTATACATACAGCACTCTAGACTATACAAAAAGTATTCTACACTCCATACAGCACTCTACGCTGTACATACAGCACTCTAGACTATACATAAAGCATTCTACACTCCATACAGCACTCTGCGCTGTACATACAGCACTCTAGACTATAGATAAAGCATTCTACACTCCATACAGCACTCTACGCTGTACATACAGCACTCTACACTATACATAAAGCATTCTACACTCCATACAGAACTCTACGCTATACAAACAATACTCTAGACTATACATAAAGCATTCTACACTCCATACAGCACTCTACGCTGTACATACAGCACTCTAGACTATTCATAAAGCATTCTACACTCCATACAGCACTCTACGCTGTACATACAGCACTCTAGACTATACATAAAGCATTTTACACTCCATACAGCACTCTACGCTGTACACTCAACACTCTAGACTATACATAAAGCACTCTACGCTGTACATACAGCACTCTAGACTATACATAAAGCATTCTACACTCCATACAGCAGTCTACGCTGTACATACAGCGCTCTAGACTATACATACAGCACTCTACACTCCATACAGCACTCTACGCTGTACATACAGCACTCTACACTACACATAAAGCATTCTACACTCCATACAGCACTCTATGCTGTACATACAGAACTCTTCACTATACATAAAGCACTCTACACTCCATACAGAACTCTACGCTGTACATACAGCACTCTACACTATACATAAAGCTCTCTACACTCCATACAGCACTCTACACTATACATACAGCACTCTAGACTATACATAAACCACTCTACACTCCATACAGCACTCTACGCTGTACACACAGCACTCTAGACTATACATAAAGCATTCTACACTCCATACAGCACTCTACACTATACATACAGCACTCCAAACTATACATAAAGCATTCTACACTCCATACAGCACTCTACGCTGTACACACAGCACTCTAGACTATACATAAAGCATTCTACACTCCATACAGCACTCTACGCTGTACATACAGCACTCTAGACTATACATAAAGCATTCTACACTCCATACAGCACTCTGCGCTGTACATTCAGCACTCTAAACTATACATACAGCATTCTACAGTCCATACAGCACTCTACGCTATGCAGAAAGCATTCTACACTCCATACAGCACTCTACGCTGTACATACAGCACTCTAGACTATACATAAAGCACTCTACGCTCCATACAGCACTCTGCGCTGTACATTCAGCACTCTAAACTATACATACAGCATTCTACACTCCATACAGCACTCTACGCTATGCAGAAAGCATTCTACACTCCATACAGGACTCTACGCTGTACATACAGCACTCTAGACTATACATAATGCACTCTACACTCCATACAGCACTCTGCGCTGTACATACAGCACTCTACGCTATACATAAAGCACTTTACACTCCATACAGCACTCTACGCTGTACATACAGCACTCTACACTATATAAAAAGCATTCTACACTCCATACAGCACTCTGCGCTGTACATACAGCACTCTAGACTATACATAAAACATTCTACACTCCATACAGCACTCTGCACTGTACATACAGCACTCTACACTATACATAAAGCACTCTACGCTCCATACTGCACTCTACGCTGTACATACAGCACTCTACACTATACATAAAGCACTCTACACTCCATACAGCACTCTGCGCTGTACATACAGCACTCTACACTATACAAAAAGCATTCTACACTCCATACAGCATTCTACGCTGTACATACAGCGCTCTAGACTATACATAATGCATTCTACACTCCATACAGCACTCTACGCTGTACATACAGCACTCTACACTACACATAAAGCATTCTACACTCCATACAGCACTCTATGCTGTACATACAGCACTCTTCACTATACATAAAGCACTCTACACTCCATACAGCACTCTACGCTGTACATACAGCACTCTACACTATACATAAAGCACTCTACACTTCATACAGCACTCTACACTATACATACAGCACTCTAGACTATACATAAACCACTCTACACTCCATACAGCACTCTACGCTGTACACACAGCACTCTAGACTATAAATAAAGCATTCTACACTCCATACAGCACTCTACACTATACATACAGCACTCTAAACTATACATAAAGCATTCTACACTCCATACAGCACTCTACGCTGTACACACAGCACTCTAGACTATACATAAAGCATTCTACACTCCATACAGCACTCTACGCTGTACATACAGCACTCTAGACTATACATAAAGCATTCTACACTCCATACAGCACTCTGCGCTGTACATTCAGCACTCTAAACTATACATACAGCATTCTACACTCCATTAAGCACTCTACGCTATGCAGAAAGCATTCTACACTCCATTCAGCACTCTACGCTGTACATACAGCACTCTAGACTATACATAAAGCATTCTACACTCCATACAGCACTCTACGCTCCACACACAGCACTCTAGACTATACATAAAGCACTCTACGCTGTACATACAGCACTCTACGCTGTACATACAGCACTCTTCGCTGTACATACAGCACTCTACACTATACATAAAGCACTCTACACTCCATACAGCATTCTACGCTGTACATACAGCACTCTAGACTATACATAAAGCATTCTACAGTCCATACAGCACTCTACGCTGTACACACAGCACTCTAGACTATACATAAAGCACTCTACTCTCCATACAGAACTCTACGCTGTACATACAGCACTCTAGACTATACATAAAGCATTCTACACTCCATACAGCACTCTGCGCTGTACATTCAGCACTCTAAACTATACATACAACATTCTACACTCCATATAGCACTCTACGCTATGCAGAATGCATTCTACACTCCATACAGCACTCTACGCTGTACATACAGCACTCTAGACTATACATAAAGCACTCTACACTCCATACAGCACTCTGCGCTGTACATTCAGCACTCTAAACTATACATATAGCATTCTACACTCCATACAGCACTCTACGCTATGCAGAAAGCATTCTACACTCCATACAGCACTCTACTCTGTACATACAGCACTCTAGACTATACATAATGCACTCTACACTCCATACAGCACTCTGTGCTGTACATACAGCACTCTACACTATACATAAAGCACTTTACTCTCCATACAGCACTCTACACTGTACATACAGCACTCTAGACTATACATAAAACATTCTACACTCCATACAGCACTCTGCACTGTACATACAGCACTCTTTACTATACATAAAGCCCTCTATGCTACATACTGCACTCTACGCTGTACATACAGCACTCTACACTATACATAAAGCACTCTACACTCCATACAGCACTCTGCGCTGTACATACAGCATTCTACACTATACATAAAGCACTCTACACTCCATACAGCACTCTGTGCTGTACATACAGCACTCTACACTATACATACAGCACTCTACACTCCATACAGCACTCTACGCTGTACATACAGCAGTCTACACTATACATAAAGCATTCTACACTCCATGCAGCACTCTACGCTGTACATACAGCACTCTACACTATACATACAGCACTCTCCACTCCATACAGCACTCGACGCTGTACATACAGCACTCTACACTATACAAAAAGCACTCTACACTCCATACAGCACTCTACACTATACATACAGCACTCTAGACTATACATAAACCACTCTACACTCCATAGAGCACTCTACGCTGTACACACAGCACTCTAGACTATACATAAAGCATTCTACACTCCATACAGCACTCTACACTATACATACAGCACTCTAAACTATACATAAAGCATTCTACACTCCATACAGCACTCTACGCTGTACACACAGCACTCTAGACTATACATAAAGCATTCTACACTCCATACAGCACTCTACGCTGTACATACAGCACTCTAGACTATACATAAAGCATTCTACACTCCATACAGCACTCTGCGCTGTACATTCAGCACTCTAAACTATACATACAGCATTCTACACTCCATACAGCACTCTACGCTATGCAGAAAGCATTCTACACTCCATACAGCACTCTACGCTGTACATACAGCACTCTAGACTATACATAAAGCACTCTACACTCCATACAGCACTCTGCGCTGTACATTCAGCACTCTAAACTATACATACAGCATTCTACACTCCATACAGCACTCTACGCTATGCAGAAAGCATTCTACACTCCATACAGCACTCTACTCTGTACATACAGCACTCTAGACTATACATAATGCACTCTACACTCCATACAGCACTCTGTGCTGTACATACAGCACTCTACACTATACATAAAGCACTTTACTCTCCATACAGCACTCTACGCTGTACATACAGCACTCTAGACTATACATAAAGCATTCTACACTCTATACAGCACTCTGCGCTGTACATACAGCACTCTAGACTATACATAAAACATTCTACACTCCATACAGCACTCTGCACTGTACATACAGCACTCTTCGCTATACATAAAGCACTCTATGCTCCATACTGCACTCTACGCTGTACATACAGCACTCTACACTATACATAAAGCACTCTACACTCCATACAGCACTCTGCGCTGTACATACAGCATTCTACACTATACATAAAGCACTCTACACTCCATACAGCACTCTGCGCTGTACATACAGCGCTCTACACTATACATACAGCACTCTACACTCTATACAGCACTCTACGCTGTACATACAGCAGTCTACACTATACATAAAGCATTCTACACTCCATGCAGCACTCTACGCTGTACATACAGCACTCTACACTATACATACAGCACTCTCCACTCCATACAGCACTCTACGCTATACATACAGCACTCTAGACTATACATAAAGCATTCTACACTCCATACAGAACTCTACGCTGTACATACAGCACTCTAGACTATACAAAAAGCATTCTACACTCCATACAGCACTCTACGCTATACATACAGCACTCTAAACTATACATAAAGCATTCTACACTCCATACAGCACTCTACGCTATACATACAGCACTCTAGACTATACAAAAAGTATTCTACACTCCATACAGCACTCTACACTGTACATACAGCACTCTAGACTATACATAAAGCATTCTACACTACATACAGCACTCTGCGCTGTACATACAGCACTCTAGACTATAGATAAAGCATTCTACACTCCATACAGCACTCTACGCTGTACATACAGCACTCTACACTATACATAAAGCATTCTACACTCCATACAGAACTCTACGCTATACAAACAATACTCTAGACTATACATAAAGCATTCTACACTCCATACAGCAGTCTACGCTGTACATACAGCACTCTAGACTATTCATAAAGCATTTTACACTCCATACAGCACTCTACGCTGTACATACAGCACTGTAGACTATACATAAAGCATTCTACACTCCATACAGCACTCTACGCTGTACACTCAACACTCTAGACTATACATAAAGCACTCTACGCTGTACTTACAGCACTCTAGACTATACATAAAGCATTCTACACTCCATACAGCACTCTACGCTGTACACTCAACACTCTAGACTATACATAAAGCACTCTACGCTGTACATACAGCGCTCTAGACTATACATACAGCACTCTACACTCCATACAGCACTCTACGCTGTACATACAGCACTCTATACTACACATAAAGCATTCTACACTCCATACAGCACTCTATGCTGTACATACAGAACTCTTCACTATACATAAAGCACTCTACACTCCATACAGCACTCTACGCTGTACATACAGCACTCTACACTATACATAAAGCTCTCTACACTCCATACAGCACTCTACACTATACATACAGCACTCTAGACTATACATAAACCACTCTACACTCCATACAGCACTCTACGCTGTACACACAGCACTCTAGACTATACATAAAGCATTCTACACTCCAAACAGCACTCTACACTATACATACAGCAGTCTAAACTATACATAAAGCATTCTACACTCCATACAGCACTCTACGCTGTACACACAGCACTCTAGACTATACATAAAGCATTCTACACTCCATACAGCACTCTACGCTGTACATACAGCACTCTAGACTATACATAAAGCATTCTACACTCCATACAGCACTCTGCGCTGTACATTCAGCACTCTAAACTATACATACAGCATTCTACACTCCATACAGGACTCTACGCTATGCAGAAAGCATTCTACACTCCATACAGCACTCTACGCTGTACATACAGCACTCTAGACTATACATAAAGCACTCTACGCTCCATACAGCACTCTGCGCTGTACATTCAGCACTCTAAACTATACATACAGCATTCTACACTCCATACAGCACTCTACGCTATGCAGAAAGCATTCTACACTCCATACAGGACTCTACGCTGTACATACAGCACTCTAGACTATACATAATGCACTCTACACTCCATACAGCACTCTGCGCTGTACATACAGCACTCTACGCTATACATAAAGCACTTTACACTCCATACAGCACTCTACGCTGTACATACAGCACTCTACACTATATATAAAGCATTCTACACTCCATACAGCACTCTGCGCTGTACATACAGCACTCTAGACTATACATAAAACATTCTACACTCCATACAGCACTCTGCACTGTACATGCAGCACTCTACACTATACATAAAGCACTCTACGCTCCATACTGCACTCTACGCTGTACATACAGCACTCTATACTATACATAAAGCACTCTACACTCCATACAGCACTCTGCGCTGTACATACAGCACTCTACACTATACAAAAAGCATTCTACACTCCATACAGCATTCTACGCTGTACATACAGCGCTCTAGACTATACATAATGCATTCTACACTCCATACAGCACTCTACGCTGTACATACAGCACTCTACACTACACATAAAGCATTCTACACTCCATACAGCACTCTATGCTGTACATACAGCACTCTTCACTATACATAAAGCACTCTACACTCCATACAGCACTCTACGCTGTACATACAGCACTCTACACTATACATAAAGCACTCTACACTTCATACAGCACTCTACACTATACATACAGCACTCTAGACTATACATAAACCACTCTACACTCCATACAGCACTCTACGCTGTACACACAGCACTCTAGACTATACATAAAGCATTCTACACTCCATACAGCACTCTACACTATACATACAGCACTCTAGACTATACATAAAGCATTCTACACTCCATACAGCACTCTACGCTGTACATACAGCACTCTAGACTATACATAAAGCATTCTACACTCCATACAGCACTCTGCGCTGTACATTCAGCACTCTAAACTATACATACAGCATTCTACACTCCATTAAGCACTCTACGCTATGCAGAAAGCATTCTACACTCCATACAGCACTCTACGCTGTACATACAGCACTCTAGACTATACATAAAGCATTCTACACTCCATACAGCACTCTACGCTCCACACACAGCACTCTAGACTATACATAAAGCACTCTACGCTGTACATACAGCACTCTACGCTGTACATACAGCACTCTTCGCTGTACATACAGCACTCTACACTATACATAAAGCACTCTACACTCCATACAGCATTCTACGCTGTACATACAGCACTCTAGACTATACATAAAGCATTCTACACTCCATACAGCACTCTACGCTGTACACTCAACACTTTAGACTATACATAAAGCACTCTACGCTGTACATACAGCGCTCTAGACTATACATACAGCACTCTACACTCCATACAGCACTCTACGCTGTACATACAGCACTCTACCCTATACATAAAGCACTCTACACTCCATATAGCACTCTGCGCTGTACATACAGCATTCTACACTATACATAAAGCACTCTACACTCCATACAGCACTCTGCGCTGTACATACAGCACTCTACACTATACATACAGCACTCTACACTCCATACAGCACTCTACGCTGTACATACAGCAGTCTACACTATACATAAAGCATTCTACACTCCATGCAGTACTCTACGCTGTACATACAGCACTCTACACTATACATACAGCACTCTCCACTCCATACAGCACTCTACGCTGTACATACAGCACTCTACACTATACAAAAAGCACTCTACACTCCATACAGCACTCTACACTATACATACAGCACTCTAGACTATACATAAACCACTCTACACTCCATACAGCACTCTACGCTGTACACACAGCACTCTAGACAATACATAAAGCATTCTACACTCCATACAGCACTCTACGCTGTAAACACAGCACTCTAGACTATACATAAAGCATTCTACACTCCATACAGCACTCTACGCTGTACATACAGCACTCTAGACTATACATAAAGCATTCTACACTCCATACAGCACTCTGCGCTGTACATTCAGCACTCTAAACTATACATACAGCATGCTACACTCCATACAGCACTCTACGCTATGCAGAAAGCATTCTACACTCCATACAGCACTCTACGCTGTACATACAGCACTCTAGACTATACATAAAGCACTCTACAATCCATACAGCACTCTGCGCTGTACATTCAGCACTCTAAACTATACATACAGCATTCTACACTCCATACAGCACTCTACGCTATGCAGAAAGCATTCTACACTCCATACAGCACTCTACTCTGTACATACAGCACTCTAGACTATACATAATGCACTCTACACTCCATACAGCACTCTACTCTGTACATACAGCACTCTACACTATACATAAAGCACTTTACTCTCCATGCAGCACTCTACGCTGTACATACAGCACTCTAGACTATACATACAGCATTCTACACTCTATACAGCACTCTGCGCTGTACATACAGCACTCTAGACTATACATAAAACATTCTACACTCCATACAGCACTCTGCACTGTACATACAGCACTCTTCACTATACATAAAGCACTCTATGCTCCATACTGCACTCTACGCTGTACATACAGCACTCTACACTATACATAAAGCACTCTACACTCCATACAGCACTCTGCGCTGTACATACAGCATTCTACACTATACATAAAGCACTCTACACTCCATACAGCACTCTGCGCTGTACATACAGCACTCTACACTATACATACAGCACTCTACACTCCATACAGCACTCTACGCTGTACATACAGCAGTCTACACTATACATAAAGCATTCTACACTCCATGCAGCACTCTACGCTGTACATACAGCACTCTACACTATACATACAGCACTCTCCACTCCATACAGCACTCTACGCTGTACATACAGCACTCTACACTATACAAAAAGCACTCTACACTCCATACAGCACTCTACGCTATACATACAGCACTCTAGACTATACATAAAGCATTCTACACTCCATACAGAACTCTACGCTGTACATACAGCACTCTAGACTATACAAAAAGCATTCTACACTCCCTACAGCACTCTACGCTATACATACAGCACTCTAGACTATACATAAAGCATTCTACACTCCATACAGCACTCTACGCTATACATACAGCACTCTAGACTATACAAAAAGTATTCTACACTCCATACAGCACTCTACGCTGTACATACAGCACTCTAGACTATACATAAAGCATTCTACACTCCATACAGCACTCTGTGCTGTACATACAGCACTCTAGACTATAGATAAAGCATTCTACACTCCATACAGCACTCTACGCTGTACATACAGCACTCTACACTATATATAAAGCATTCTACACTCCATACAGAACTCTACGCTATACAAACAATACTCTAGACTATACATAAAGCATTCTACACTCCATACAGCACTCTACGCTGTACATACAGCACTCTAGACTATTCATAAAGCATTCTACACTCCATACAGCACTCTACGCTGTACATACAGCACTCTAGACTATACATAAAGCATTCTACACTCCATACAGCACTCTACGCTGTACACTCAACACTCTAGACTATACATAAAGCACTCTACGCTGTACATACAGCACTCTAGACTATACATAAAGCATTCTACACTCCATACAGCACTCTACGCTGTACACTCAACACTCTAGACTATACATAAAGCACTCTACGCGGTACATACAGCGCTCTAGACTATACATACAGCACTCTACACTCCATACAGCACTCTACGCTGTACATACAGCACTCTATACTACACATAAAGCATTCTACACTCCATACAGCACTCTATGCTGTACATACAGAACTCTTCACTATACATAAAGCACTCTACACTCCATACAGCACTCTACGTTGTACATACAGCACTCTACACTATACATAAAGCTCTCTACACTCCATACAGCACTCTACACTATACATACAGCACTCTAGACTATACATAAACCACTCTACACTCCATACAGCACTCTACGCTGTACACACAGCACTCTAGACTATACATAAAGCATTCTACACTCCAAACAGCACTCTACACTATACATACAGCACTCTAAACTATACATAAAGCATTCTACACTCCATACAGCACTCTACGCTGTACACACAGCACTCTAGACTATACATAAAGCATTCTACACTCCATACAGCACTCTACACTGTACATACAGCACTTTAGACTATACATAAAGCATTCTACACTCCATACAGCACTCTGCGCTGTACATTCAGCACTCTAAACTATACATACAGCATTCTACACTCCATAGAGGACTCTACGCTATGCAGAAAGCATTCTACACTCCATACAGCACTCTACGCTGTACATACAGCACTCTAGACTATACATAAAGCATTCTACACTCCATACAGCACTCTACGCTGCACACTCAACACTCTAGACTATACATAAAGCACTCTACGCTGTACATACAGCGCTCTAGACTATACATACAGCACTCTACACTCCATACAGCACTCTACGCTGTACATACAGCACTCTACACTACACATAAAGCATTCTACACTCCATACAGCACTCTGAGCTGTACATACAGAACTCTTCACTATACATAAAGCACTCTACACTCCATACAGCACTCTACGCTGTACAAACAGCACTCTACACTATACATAAAGCTCTCTACACTCCATACAGCACTCTACACTATACATACAGCACTCTAGACTATACATAAACCACTCTACACTCCATACAGCACTCTACGCTGTACACACAGCACTCTAGACTATACATAAAGCATTCTACACTCCATACAGCACTCTACACTATACATACAGCACTCTAAACTATACATAAAGCATTCTACACTCCATACAGCACTCTACGCTGTACACACAGCACTCTAGACTATACATAAAGCATTCTACACTCCATACAGCACTCTACGCTGTACATACAGCACTCTAGACTATACATAAAGCATTCTACACTCCATACAGCACTCTGCGCTGTACATTCAGCACTCTAAACTATACATACAGCATTCTACACTCCATACAGGACTCTATGCTATGCAGAAAGCATTCCACACTCCATACAGCACTCTACGCTGTACATACAGCACTCTAGACTATACATAAAGCACTCTACGCTCCATACAGCACTCTGCGCTGTACATTCAGCACTGTAAACTATACATACAGCATTCTACACTCCATACAGCACTCTACGCTATGCAGAAAGCATTCTACACTCCATACAGGACTCTACGCTGTACATACAGCACTCTAGACTATACATAATGCACTCTACACTCCATACAGCACTCTGCGCTGTACATACAGCACTCTACGCTATACATAAAGCACTTTACACTCCATACAGCACTCTACGCTGTACATACAGCACTCTAGACTATATATAAAGCATTCTACACTCCATACAGCACTCTGCGCTGTACATACAGCACTCTAGACTATACATAAAACATTCTACACTCCATGCAGCACTCTGCACTGTACATACAGCACTCTACACTATACATAAAGCACTCTACACTCCATACAGCACTCTACGCTGTACATACAGCACTCTACACTATACATAAAGCACTCTACACTTCATACAGCACTCTACACTATACGTACAGCACTCTAGACTATACATAAACCACTCTACACTCCATACAGTACTCTACGCTGTACACACAGCACTCTAGACTATACATAATGCATTCTACACTCCATACAGCACTCTACACTATACATACAGCACTCTAAACTATACATAAAGCATTCTACACTCCATACAGCACTCTACGCTGCACACACAGCACTCTAGACTATACATAAAGCATTCTACACTCCATACAGCACTCTACGCTGCACATACAGCACTCTAGAGTATGCATAAAGCATTCTACACTCCATACAACACTCTGCGCTGTACATTCAGCACTCTAAACTATACATACAGCATTCTACACTCCATACAGCACTCTACGCTATGCAGAAAGCATTCTACACTCCATACAGCACTCTACGCTGTACATACAACACTCTAGACTATACATAAAGCATTCTACACTCCATACAGCACTCTACGCTCCACACACAGCACTCTAGACTATACATAAAGCACTCTACACTCCATACAGCACTCTACGCTGTACATACAGCACTCTTCGCTGTACATACAGCACTCTACATTCCATACAGCACTCTACGCTGTACATACAGCACTCTACACTATACATAAAGCACTCTACACTCCATACAGCATTCTACGCTGTACATACAGCACTCTAGACTATACATAAAGCATTCTACACTCCATACAGCACTCTACGCTGTACACACAGCACTCTAGACTATACATAAAGCACTCTACTCTCCATACAGAACTCAACGCTGTACATACAGCACTCTAGACTATACATAAAGCATTCTATACTCCATACAGCATTCTACGCTGTACATACAGCACTCTAGACTATACATAAAGCATTCTACACTCCATACAGCACTCTACGCTGTACACTCAACACTCTATACTATACATAAGGCACTCTACGCTGTACATACAGCACTCTAGACTAGACATAAAGCATTCTACACTCCATACAGCATTCTACGCTGTACATACAGCGCTCTAGACTATACATACAGCATTCTACACTCCATACAGCACTCTACGCTGTACATACAGCACTCTACACTACACATAAAGCATTCTACACTCCATACAGCACTCTATGCTGTACATACAGAACTCTTCACTATACATACAGCATTCTACACTCCATACAGTACTCTACGCTATGCAGAAAGCATTCTACACTCCATACAGCACTCTACGCTATGCAGAAAGCATTCTACACTCCATACAGCACTCTACGCTGTACATACAGCACTCTAGACTATACATAAAGCACTCTACGCTCCATACAGCACTCTGCGCTGTACATTCAGCACTCTAAACTATACATACAGCATTCTACACTCCATACAGCAATCTACGCTATGCAGAAAGCATTCTACACTCCATACAGGACTCTACGCTGTACATACAGCACTCTAGACTATACATAATGCACTCTACACTCCATACAGCACTCTGCGCTTTACATACAGCACTCTACACTATACATAAAGCACTTTACACTCCATACAGCACTCTACGCTGTACATACAGCACTCTAGACTATATATTAAGCATTCTACACGCCATACAGCACTCTGCGCTGTACATACAGCACTCTAGACTATACATAAAACATTCTACACTCCATACAGCACTCTGCACTGTACATACAGCACTCTACACTATACATAAACCACTCTACGCTCCATACTGTACTCTACGCTGTACATACAGCACTCTACACTATACATAAAGCACTCTACACTCCATACAGCACTCTGCGCTGTACATACAGCACTCTACACTATACATAAAGCATTCTACACTCCATACAGCATTCTACGCTGTACATACAGCGCTCTAGACTATACATAATGCATTCTACACTCCATACAGCACTCTACACTATACATACAGCACTCTACACTCCATACAGCACTCTACGCTGTACATACAGCAGTCTACACTATACATAAAGCATTCTACACTCAATGCAGCCCTCTACGCTGTACATACAGCACTCTACACTATACATACAGCACTCTCCACTCCATACAGCACTCTACGCTGTACACACAGCACTCTAAACTATACATAAAGCATTCTACACTCCATACAGAACTCTACGCTGTACATACAGCACTCTAGACTATACAAAAAGCATTCTACACTCCATACAGCACTCTACGCTATATATACAGCACTCTAGACTATACAAAAAGTATTCTACACTCCATACAGCACTCTACGCTGTACATACAGCACTCTAGACTATACATAAAGCATTCTACACTCCATTCAGCACTCTACGCTGTACATACAGCACTCTACACTATGCATAAAGCATTCTACACTCCATACAGCACTCTACGCTATACAAACAATACTCTAGACTATACATAAAGCATTCTACACTCCATACAGCACTCTACGCTGTACACACAGCACTCTAGACTATACATAAAGCACTCTACTCTCCATACAGAACTCAACGCTGTACATACAGCACTCTAGACTATACATAAAGCATTCTATACTCCATACAGCATTCTACGCTGTACATACAGCACTCTAGACTATACATAAAGCATTCTACACTCCATACAGCACTCTACGCTGTACACTCAACACTCTAGACTATACATAAGGCACTCTACGCTGTACATACAGCACTCTAGACTATACATAAAGCATTCTACACTCCATACAGCATTCTACGCTGTACATACAGCGCTCTAGACTATACATACAGCATTCTACACTCCATACAGCACTCTACGCTGTACATACAGCACTCTACACTACACATAAAGCATTCTACACTCCATACAGCACTCTATGCTGTACATACAGAACTCTTCACTATACATACAGCATTCTACACTCCATACAGTACTCTACGCTATGCAGAAAGCATTCTACACTCCATACAGCACTCTACGCTATGCAGAAAGCATTCTACACTCCATACAGCACTCTACGCTGTACATACAGCACTCTAGACTATACATAAAGCACTCTACGCTCCATACAGCACTCTGCGCTGTACATTCAGCACTCTAAACTATACATACAGCATTCTACACTCCATACAGCAATCTACGCTATGCAGAAAGCATTCTACACTCCATACAGGACTCTACGCTGTACATACAGCACTCTAGACTATACATAATGCACTCTACACTCCATACAGCACTCTGCGCTTTACATACAGCACTCTACACTATACATAAAGCACTTTACACTCCATATAGCACTCTACGCTGTACATACAGCACTCTAGACTATATATAAAGCATTCTACACGCCATACAGCACTCTGCGCTGTACATACAGCACTCTAGACTATACATAAAACATTCTACACTCCATACAGCACTCTGCACTGTACATACAGCACTCTACACTATACATAAACCACTCTACGCTCCATACTGTACTCTACGCTGTACATACAGCACTCTACACTATACATAAAGCACTCTACACTCCATACAGCACTCTGCGCTGTACATACAGCACTCTACACTATACATAAAGCATTCTACACTCCATACAGCATTCTACGCTGTACATACAGCGCTCTAGACTATACATAATGCATTCTACACTCCATACAGCACTCTACACTATACATACAGCACTCTACACTCCATACAGCACTCTACGCTGTACATACAGCAGTCTACACTATACATAAAGCATTCTACACTCAATGCAGCCCTCTACGCTGTACATACAGCACTCTACACTATACATACAGCACTCTCCACTCCATACAGCACTCTACGCTGTACACACAGCACTCTAAACTATACAGAAAGCATTCTACACTCCATACAGAACTCTACGCTGTACATACAGCACTCTAGACTATACAAAAAGCATTCTACACTCCATACAGCACTCTACGCTATATATACAGCACTCTAGACTATACAAAAAGTATTCTACACTCCATACAGCACTCTACGCTGTACATACAGCACTCTAGACTATACATACAGCATTCTACACTCCATACAGCAATCTACGCTATGCAGAAAGCATTCTACACTCCATACAGGACTCTACGCTGTACATACAGCACTCTAGACTATACATAATGCACTCTACACTCCATACAGCACTCTGCGCTTTACATACAGCACTCTACACTATACATAAAGCACTTTACACTCCATACAGCACTCTACGCTGTACATACAGCACTCTAGACTATATAAAGCATTCTACACGCCATACAGCACTCTGCGCTGTACATACAGCACTCTAGACTATACATAAAACATTCTACACTCCATACAGCACTCTGCACTGTACATACAGCACTCTACACTATACATAAACCACTCTACGCTCCATACTGTACTCTACGCTGTACATACAGCACTCTACACTATACATAAAGCACTCTACACTCCATACAGCACTCTGCGCTGTACATACAGCACTCTACACTATACATAAAGCATTCTACACTCCATACAGCATTCTACGCTGTACATACAGCGCTCTAGACTATACATAATGCATTCTACACTCCATACAGCACTCTACACTATACATACAGCACTCTACACTCCATACAGCACTCTACGCTGTACATACAGCAGTCTACACTATACATAAAGCATTCTACACTCAATGCAGCCCTCTACGCTGTACATACAGCACTCTACACTATACATACAGCACTCTCCACTCCATACAGCACTCTACGCTGTACACACAGCACTCTAAACTATACATAAAGCATTCTACACTCCATACAGAACTCTACGCTGTACATACAGCACTCTAGACTATACAAAAAGCATTCTACACTCCATACAGCACTCTACGCTATATATACAGCACTCTAGACTATACAAAAAGTATTCTACACTCCATACAGCACTCTACGCTGTACATACAGCACTCTAGACTATACATAAAGCATTCTACACTCCATACAGCACTCTGCGCTGTACATACAGCACTCTAGACTATACATAAAGCATTCTACACTCCATTCAGCACTCTACGCTGTACATACAGCACTCTACACTATACATAAAGCATTCTACACTCCATACAGCACTCTACGCTATACAAACAATACTCTAGACTATACATAAAGCATTCTACACTCCATACAGCACTCTACGCTGTACATACAGCACTCTAGACTATACATAAAGCATTCTACACTCCATACAGCACTCTACGCTGTACACTCAACACTCTAGACTATACATAAAGCACTCTACGCTGTACATACAGCACTCTAGACTATACAAAAAGCATTCTACACTCCATACAGCATTCTACGCTGTACATACAGCACTCTAGACTATACATATTGCATTCTACACTCCATACAACACTCTACGCTGTACATACAGCACTCTACACTATACATAAAGCACTCTACACTCCATACACCACTCTACACTATACATACAGCACTCTACACTATACATAAAGCACTCTACACTCCATACAGCACTCTACGCTGTACATACAGCACTCTACACTATACATAAAGCACTCTACACTCCATACAGCACTCTACACTATACATACAGCACTCTAGACTATACATAAACCACTCTACACTCCATACAGCACTCTACGCTGTACACACAGCACTCTAGACTATACATAAAGCATTCTACACTCCATACAGCACTCTACACTATACATGCAGCACACTAAACTATACATAAAGCATTCTACACTCCATACAGCACTCTACGCTATGCAGAAAGCATTCTACACTCCATACAGCACTCTACGCTGTACATACAGCACTCTAGACTATACATAAAGCATTCTACACTCCATACAGCACTCTGCGCTGTACATTCAGCACTCTAAACTATACATACAGCATTCTACACTCCATACAGCACTCTACGCTATGCAGAAAGCATTCTACACTCCATACAGCACTCTACGCTGTACATACAGCACTCTAGACTATACATAAAGCATTCTACACTCCATACAGCACTCTACGCTCCACACACAGCACTCTAGACTATACATAAAGCACTCTACACTCCATACAGCACTCTACGCTGTACATACAGCACTCTTCACTGAACATACAGCACTCTACGCTCCATACAGCACTCTACGCTGTACATACAGCACTCTACACTATACATAAAGCACTCTACACTCCATACAGCACTGTACGCTGTACATACAGCACTCTAGACTATACATAAAGCATTCTACACTCCATACAGCACTCTGCGCTGTACACACAGCACTCTAGACTATACATAAAGCACTCTACACTCCATACAGCACTCTACGCTGTACATACAGCACTCTAGACTTTACATAAAGCATTCTACACTCCATACAGCATTCTACGCTGTACATACAGCACTCTAGACTATACATAATGCATTCTACACTCCATACAGCACTCTACGCTGTACATACAGCACTCTACACTATACATAAAGCATTCTACACTCCATACAGCACTCTATGCTGTACATACAGCACTCTACACTATACATACAGCACTCTAAACTATACATAAAGCACTCTACACTCCATACAGCACTCTACGCTGTACCCACAGCACTCTAGACTATACATAAAGCATTCTACACTCCATACAGCACTCTACACTATACATACAGCACTCTAGACTATACATAAAGCATTCTACACTCCATACAGCACTCTACGCTGTACACACAGCACTCTAGACTATACATAAAGCATTCTACACTCCATACAGCACTCTACGCTGTACATACAGCACTCTAGACTATACATAAAGCATTCTACACTCCATACAGCACTCTGCGCTGTACATACAGCACTCTAAACTATACATACAGCACTCTATACTACATAATAATAATAATCTATATTTATATAGCGCCAACATATTCCGCAGCGCTTTACAATTCACAGGTTCATATACAACAGTCATAAGTAACATAGCTAAAGATAGTACAATAATTACAGCAAAAATAATGACGACCCTGCTAGTAAGAGCTTGCAATCTACAATGAGGTGGGGGTGACAAAGGACAGGGGCTTATTTACAAGGATGGTCCGGCCATCTTGAGGAGATGAGGGACAGATAAAGGCTGCTTGAACTCATCACCAGGCAGTATCTGTAGTGCTTTTGGGTTCGGTGGAGACTTATGTTTGGAGAAATAAGGGATGGGCTATTAGAAGATAAAAGGACTTCGATTAGGGAAGGTGATAGGCCGCCCTAAACAGTTGTGTTTTTAGGGAGAGCCTAAAACTGTGTAAGTTGTGGTTCATCCTAATTTCTTGGGGTAGAGCATTCCAGAGAATAGGTGCAGCTCGGGAGAAGTCTTGGAGCCAGGAGCTGGAGGTGCGGATTAGTGCGGATGTTAGTCGAAAGTCGCTTGTGGAGCGTAGAGAATGGGTAGGCCGATAAACACATGAGGGAAGAGATGTAGGGGGTGCCACACTGTGGAGGGCTTTGTGGGTGAGAACAAGCAATTTAAATTGGATCCTATAATTCATGGGTAGCCAGTGCAATGACTGGCACAGAGCGAAGGAGTCTGAGTTAGCCAGATAGATGACCCTGGCTTCAGCATTAAGGATGGACTGGAGGGGGGGGGAGTCGAGTGGGGGGGAGGCCAATTAATAGAGAGTTACAGTAGTCAAGGCGGGAATGGATCAGGGCGACAGTAAGGGTTTTTGTTGTTTCCATGGTGAGAAAGGGACGGATTCTAGAGATGTTCTTCAGGTGCAAGCGACAAGAGCGGGCAAGAGATTGAATATGGAAGGTGAAGGAGAGATTGGTTGTGCACGCGTCTTCTTGTGCAAAGTGGCTTCGGAGATAAGTGGCAGTTATTTCAGAGGCCATGGACTAACACCCGTCTTCTTCTTCTCTTTTCACACAGGTACATGCTATTCCCTGCACAATTCATCTGCTTGCTGTATATGCCGCCATCTAATGCTCTGCTCTCCTGATTCAACTCACTGGTAGAATTCTCTGTTTGATATTTCTGCTTTCTGTCCCTTTTCCACTCAATACTTACATATGTCTGTCCTTTCCCCACTGTAGACTTTATCTGATGTTTAGAGGTGCTAAACTGCAGAGCCTGCAGAGTCCTAGCCCTGTCTTTGATCACCCAGCCATCTCCTGGTGAGATGACCAGCTGCTAATTTAGCCACAAGCAGCTCCCACAATCCCCCTCACCTGATGGTTTAGTGTGCCCTATATATTTAGAAGCTCCTTAAGGGGTGCACGCGTGCTGGGTTGTGCACGCGTCTTCTTGTGCCAAGTGCCTTCGGAGATAAGTGGCAGTTATTTCAGAGGCAGTTAGTCAAGGCAGGAGTCAGATAACCAACACTTTGACCACTCACTCTTTTAACTATGTTTCTGTTAGCTCTCACTTTTCCCTCTATAGTCCTCCACTTTCTAGCAACCCCTCAAATCCCTACACCTAGTAAGGAACTTTTCATCTCTCCCTCCATCCTCCCCATTCATCTCACCTCCTCCTCCGAATTATTCCTCAACATCCAATCCTGGATCACCAAACACAGACAGCCACCTCATGCTCTCTCTTGCTCCCACCTGCTAACACTATCTCTGCTCCTCTTCACTGCTGGAGATATCTCTCCAAATCCTGGTCCTCCTCACCATATCCCCACAGTTACTTCGACCTCCTATCCACGACGTTCCACAAACTGTCGCAACCCTTCTAACCTCATACCCATCCAACTAATCCCCACTTCCTTAGTTGCTCTAACAGGAGCTCTATGGAACGCTCGCTCTGTCTGCAACAAACTTTCCTACATCCACGACCTTTTCATTACTAACAAACTTTCCTTCCTCGCCATCACTGAAACATGGCTCACCCCCTCTGACACAGCCTCCCCAGCTGCACTTTCATATGGCGGATTCCACCTTTCCCACACCCCCCGCCCCAATGGCAAACATGGCGGAGACGTAGGTTTTCTCCTGTCAGATACCTGCGCTTTCACCCAAATATCACTGCCACCCTCCGTTACACTCCCCTCTTTTGAGGTGCACTGTGTGCGTATCTACTCCCCCTCTGACCTCCAACTGGCCGTCATTTACCGACCCCCAGGGCTAGCCACCATTTTCTTAGACCACTTCACCACCTGGCTGCTTCACTTCCTTTCCACTGACATCCCCACTATCTTAATTGGTGACTTCAACATCCCCATTGACACTTCCCACTCGTCTGTCTCTAAGCTCCAATCCCTCACTTCCTCCTTCGGCCTTGCTCAATGGTCTTCGGCAGATACTCATAAAGATGGCCACACACTGGACCTCATCTTCACCCGCCTCTTTTCCCTATCTAACCTCTCTAACTCACCCTTCCCTCTCTCTGACCATAACCTCCTCACATTCTCTACCCTCTCCTCTCCAGGTGCACAATCCCCACTCCACAAACTTACACACGCTCGCAGAAACCTCAAATACCTTGACCTACACTCACTCTCTGAATCCCTCCTCCCTCTTACAGACATAAATTCCTTACACAAAGCAGATGTTGCTGCCGCTTCATATAACACCACAATAGCTGCAGCTCTCGACTCGATCGCCCCTCTCACACATACCAAAGCTCGCACAATCAACAGGCAACCCTGGCACACCAAACTTACTAAAGAACTGCGACGGGCCTCCAGGGTTGCGGAGCGGAGATGGAAAAGGTCTCATTCCATCGAGCACTTCATCGCATTCAAACAATCCCTCACTATTTTCAAGTCCGCACTCACTACAGCAAAACAAACCTACTTCTCATCTCTCATATCCTCCCTGTCTCACAACCCTAAACAGCTATTTAACATTTTCAATTCTCTCCTTCGTCCCCCAGCACCTCCTCCCTCTTCTCTCATCTCAGCCGAAGACTTTGCCTCATTCTTCAAGCAGAAGATTGACACCATCAGACAAAGCTTCTGCCTAAAGTCCGCACAACCCCTCCTCATATCTACTCGACCTTCCTCCTCCAAACCCCACTTTTCCACCATTACAGAAGGTCAAGTCTCCTCTTTACTCTCCAAATCACACCTCACCACCTGTGAACTTGACCACACATTCACACTGAAGGCATCAAAACTATGAATTAACACATGTGGAATTATATACTTAACAAAAAAGTGTGAAACAACTGAAAATATGTCTTATATTCTAGGTTCTTCAAAGTAGCCACCTTTTGCTTTGATGACTGCTTTGCACACTCTTGGCATTCTCTTGAGGAGCTTCAAGAGGTAGTCACCGGAAATGGTCTTCACTTCACAGGTGTACCCTGTCAGGTTTAATAAGTGGGATTTCTTGCCTTATAAATGGGGTTGGGACCATCAGTTGTGTTGTGCAGAAGTCAGGTGGATACACAGCTGATAGTCCTACTGAATAGACTGTTAGAATTTGTATTATGGCAAGAAAAAAAGCAGCTAAGTAAAGGAAAACGAGTGTCCATCATTACTTTAAGAAATGAAGGTCAGTCAGTCCGAAAAATTGGGAAAACTTTGAAAGTGTCCTCAAGTGCAGTTGCAAAAACCATCAAGCGCTACAAAGAAACTGGCTCACATGAGGACAGCCTCAGGAAAGGAAGACCAAGAGTCACCTCTGCTTCTGAGGATAAGTTTATCCGAGTCACCAGCCTCAGAAATCGCAGGTTAACAGCAGCTCAGATTAGAGACCAGGTCAATGCCACACAGAGTTCTAGCAGCAGACACATCTCTACAACAACTGTTAAGAGGAGACTTTGTGCAGCAGGCCTTCATGGTAAAATAGCTGCTAGGAAACCACTGCTAAGGACAGGCAACAAGCAGAAGAGACTTGTTTGGGCTAAAGAATGAACATTAGACCAGTGGAAATCTGTGCTTTGGTCTGATGAGTCCAAATTTGAGATCTTTGGTTCCAACCACCGTGTCTTTGTGCGATGCAGAAAAGGTGAACGGATGGACTCTACATGCCTGGTTCCCACTGTGAAGCATGGAGGAGGAGGTGTGATGGTGTGGGGGGGGCTTTGCTGGTGACACTGTTGGGGATTTATTCAAAATTGAAGGCATACTGAACCAGCATGGCTACCACAGCATCTTGCAGCGGCATGCTATTCCATCCGGTTTGCGTTTAGTTGGACCAGCATTTATTTTTCAACAGGACAATGACCCCAAACACACCTCCAGGCTGTGTAAGGGCTATTTGACCAAGAAGGAGAGTGATGGGGTGCTACGCCAGATGACCTGGCCTACACAGCCACCAGACCTGAACCCAATCGAGATGGTTTGGGGTAAGCTGGACCGCAGAGTGAAGGCAAAAGGGCCAACAAGTGCTAAGCATCTCTGGGAACTCCTTCAAGATTGTTGGAAGACCATTTCCGGTGACTACCTCTTGACGCTCATCAAGAGAATGCCAAGAGTGTGCAAAGCAGTCATCAAAGCAAAAGGTGGCTACTGTGAAGAACCTAGAATATAAGACATATTTTCAGTTGTTTCACACTTTTTTGTTAAGTATATAATTCCACATGTGGTAATTCATAGTTTTGATGCCTTCAGTGTTAATGTACAAATTTCAAAGTCATGAAAATACAGAAAAATCTTTAAATGAGAAGGTGTGTCCAAACTTTTGGTCTGTACTGTATATGTAACAAAGAAAATGACGGCACTTCCACTACAAAAAATAGGTGTGAACAGGTGCTTACTAAGAGCAGCTACCTCCATACTTTATTTGTACTGTATATGTGGCACCCCGAGGGTCTGGTTGCCACAGTGGTATTGCTACCCTCAAAAGAGGTAATGCCATGTCTGGAGGCAAGCAGGGGTTTCCTGGTCAGGTACACTATACATGCAACACTTTCCTGGCTCCAGGCCAGCAGGGGGAGTCCATCCGCTTGGCAACTGGTATCTGGGGGTGGGGTTAGTTTAGTCAGTGCAGGGAGTTGAGTTCAGGACACTGAGGAGAGAGGAGCTAGGGACTGGACCTGGAGATAGCTCATCCTAGCCAGCATTCACAGAGAACCGGACACCGGAGTCCGAGGCTGTGGGGGATTCCAGACCCAGCAGCAGATACCGCAGGGCAGGAGATTGCAGGTCTCCTGGCCCCCATCAGACACCCGGAGGCTCAGCAGCACCGAGGGACCAGTACCGCTACGGAGGAGCAAGGCATCCACAAGGCCCGAGCTGCCAGCCATTCGGGTGAGCACAGCATGTTACACTCAGGGACGTGGGCTACATCACAGCTACAAGCAGAAAAGCCAAAGAGTATAGTGAGCACGGCAGGCCTACAACGCCACCTGCCCAGGAGGACTCTTTGCTTGCTCCCAGACTGGCCAGACTCTTATCTCTAGCCAGTACTCCAGTCCAGGCCTGTCTAATTGCTACCAGTAAAGACCCTGGGACTGCACTATACGGACTCTGTGGTTATTTCTGCACCTCGACACCCTGCACAACCACCATCATCCACCTACACTGCCCTGAAGCTACACTCTTCCTGTGGGGAGTTATACCACCTTTGCTGCTATACCACCGGCTTCAGAGGACTGTTCCACAGCGGCTGTCTCTATTAACCGCACTCCACAGGTGGCGTAGTCGGACATTATATAACCTATATACATCTACTACCCTTGGATTGACCACCTGGGTCACGGACCAGGTCACCGCCACGGTGACTACAACCCCCAGCATCTACAGGCCCGGCTCCGGGTACCCCACGGCCCAGGGACGCATCAACTTTGGCGTTGTCGGCAGGATTTCATGCCTGTTGCCACCGGGTACTGTGCGCCTTAAAGAACTGTGTCGCATACCGTGGTGAAGTTTCGCGCCAATTACCGCTGTTTCCCGCCATTGTCCGCCATTTCCGGGTCGCCGCGCGGGAAGAAGAGGGGCGTAACCGCTGGAAGCTCGCGAAGCCCAAGCTCCGCCCCACGCACCGACAGGTCCTGGAAGGAGCCCCAGCAAGCACTGACGTTAGAAGCAAGCGACGCCAGGTCCTCAACGGAGACCATCGCCTGCGGAACTGCGGCCTACGGAAGCAAAGTGAAAGAAGGTAGGCCACGGTTCACTAGGGGGGCGGAAGACGCCCGATAGGGAGGGAACTTCAACCACCGGCGCGGCCGCTGCCGCGGTAATGCCATTCTCCATGCCATATATACCGGGGGCGGCGTGGTTGACCCAGTACTCAGGAGAGTCGCACACCCTGAGTGACTTTAAAGAAAGGCTGAGCAGCTTGTTTAACGTCTACCCCCTGTCCAAGGAGCAGAAAGTGAGTATCCTTATAGGCCAGTTAATCGGAGCAGCCCAGAGAGAAGTGAAGTCCTGGTCAACCAGGGAAAAAGGGACTGTAAAAGAGATACTGGCCGCCTAAAGGACACCTTTGACACCCGCACTACAGCAGAGATAAAGATGAAGTTTTATGGGTGCAAACAACGGGCACAGGACAGTGTACGGGACTATGCTTTAAACCTGCAGGAGGCGCTGCGGGCCATCAAGCAGGTAGATCCCGACAGTGTGCATGATGAGAACAGACTGTTAACTGAGCAGTTTATTGAGGGGCTCCTGTCCAGCGCTCACAGAACCCAGCTGTGCATAATGGCTCTCCAAAACCCTGATCTGGACTTTGCACAATTCAAAGACAGAGCCATCCGTGTGCTGCAAGAACCAACACCAGGTGGCGCTACATCTCACCGGCGCCCAGCTATCACCTACCACCAGGAGGTGGCACCCTTTTCTCCAGAGCCTGTGGGAGCTGATGCACAGACTCTGAACAATGATCCGTCAACAGACCTGCACCTTCAGGTCCAAGAGCTGACTAAAAGTGTAGCTGCGCTAACCAAAATTGTGCAGTCCTTGCAGGTGCCACCCAAAGGAAAGATCCACCTGGCTTCCAGTCCGGAGGACTTCCCGTGGCGACAACAGAGGAGGATTCCACCAACCAGAGGGAGGAACAGTGACCGCTACGATCAGGACGGACAACCCATCTGCCGCCGCTGCAACCAGCCAGGACATTATGCAAGGTACTGTCATTTAAACGAGCAAAACCTGGGGCAGAGGGCAAACCCCCAGGCGTAAGACCACCAGGCCCACACAACTGGCGAGACAAGTATGTGGGAGGACGACCGGTCCTACTTGTCGTGCTTGACGGCATCCCGATGAGCGCGTTGCTGGACACTGGATCCCAGGTGACCAACATCCCCTACATTCTCTACCAACGCTACTGGACTGATTCGGACATTACCCGCCGTCCAGATGAACATTTAAGCATCTATGTCAGCAATGGTCAGCCCGTACCTCAAGTGGGGTATAAAGAAGTGACCATAAAGGTTGGCAAAGTGGAATTTCCGGCGCAAGGAATGATAATTGTTGACATTGATCGCCGAGAAAGTCATCCCATGATAACCTTAGGCACTAATGTCATTGAAAATTGTCTTGCAGAAATTATTGTCTTGTTACAGCAGATTGCGAAGACCGCCAGTTCCAGCCAGCAGCGGGTTCTGCAGAGAGAGATCAGAGCCCTGATGAAAAGACAACAGGTAGAACTGTCTGGTGGAGAAGTCGGCAGTGTCAGGATGAGTGATCCATTCCCTATTGCCATGACCCCAAGAAGTGAAGAGATTACCAGGCCCTGGTAGAGCCCATATACTCTGACAGTAGGCCCACCATCTTGACAGCCAGGGGGGAGGTTGATGTCCACCATGGGAGAGTGCCAGTCCGCATCCTAAATATTGGGGAGAAAGAAGTCCATTTGCCCCGGTATGCTACCCTTGCCAAATTATTCACCGTCAGCAACAATTCTATAAAGACAGTGGATCCCTTACCTCCATCCAAACCGGCGGAGGATAATGGCTCCAAGGGACAGATGGAGGACTGGTGTCAGAAGCTGCATGTGGGCACTGACTCCACCCCTCAGCACCAAAAACATGGAGTGTACCGGGTGGTCCAGGAGTATGAAAGGGTCTTCAGCAAACACCCACTCGATTTCGGGCAGGTGAAAGGGGTTCAACACCATATCCCCACGGGAGACCATCCACCCATTAAAGAGCGGTACCTGCCTGTACCCCCTGCACACTACCAAAATGCCAAAGGGATGTTACGAGAGATGAAGGAGGCTGGGGTGATAAGAGACAGTTGTAGCCCCTGGGCAGCTCCATTAGTTCTCATAAGGAAAAAGGATGGTACAATGAGAATGTGTGTAGACTACAGGCAAATTAACCACATTACACATAAAGATGCATACCCATTACCCAGGATTGAGGAGTCACTAGCTGCATTAAGATCTGCTAATTATTTCTCTACTTGAGATCTCACTAGTGGGTACTGGCAGGTTCCAGTAGCAGAGGCGGATAAAGAAAAGACCGCATTCACAACCCCGATGGGCCTCAGCGAGTTCAACTGCATGCCATTCGGGCTCTGCAACACCCCAGGAACCTTCCAGTGGTTGATGGAGTGCTGTCTCGGACATAAGAACTTCGAGACAGTCCTCCTGTACCTGGATGACGTCATAGTATACTCCAAGTCCTATGAAGACCACCTGAAGCACCTGGCAGAGGTGTTTGAAGCCCTAGCTAGTTTTGGCCTGAAGGTGAAGCTGTCAAAATGCCACCTGTTGAAGCCCAAGGTACAGTACCTAGGTCATGTGGTAAGCGCTGAAGGTGTAGCACCAGACCCTGACAAGGTCACAGTAATCAAGGACTGGCCAAAACCCTCCACTATCAAGGAAGTGCGGTAGTTCCTCGGGTTGGTGGGCTACTACCGAAGATTTATCCAAGGCTTCACCAAGATGGCGGCACCCATGCAGGACCTCCTAGTAGGCCAGTCCAGGAAGGCCAAAAACCCGAAGCCTCCATTCAAATGGGATAAGCCGGAAGACGAATCCTTCAGCAGGCTGAAGATGGCTCTCACAGGAGATGAGATCCTGGCCTACCCTGACTATGGCCAATGTTAGAACTCTCCTGTTAGGTTTTTTTCTATTTTGCTGGTCACATGACCTTTTTGCCTATTTAATCCTGCTCCGCCCTTCTGGCAATGCTGGACTTCATTGTAATTTCTACTCTTAAGCTAGCCAGGTGCTTTGTAACCTTTCTCAGTCAGTTTAGCTAGGTCTTTTGACCTTTATGTTCTATGTTGTGTGTTTGTCTTTTTACTGCTACAATTTCTGCTAGGAGGTGTCCATCTTTCTCCCAGTCCCTAGTTCTTGTAGGGATCCCTCCCTCACATCTATAGGTCTTCGTTCAGACTAGCTGAGGACTTTAGCGGGTCTGATCGCAGGATCAGGTTCCCCGTTACATCGTAGGGATCTAGCTTAGTTCTATTGTAGGGACAGATCTCCTGTCTTTCCTTAGTGCTTGTAGCCTATCATAACAGCCAACCCTTCATACTCCATACAGACGCAAGTGACGTGGGACTAGGAGTGGTGCTGTCCCAGATACAGCAGGGCAGAGAAAGAGTGATTGCCTATGCCAGCCGGAAGCTCCGGCCCACAGAAAGGAACCCCGAAAACTACAGTTCCTTCAAGTTGGAGTTCCTTGCCGTAGTCTGGGCTGTGTCAGAGCGTTTCAACATTATCCTGCCTCCCCAAAATTCACCGTCTTCACGGATAATAACCCGCTGATGCACCTGGACACTGCGAAACTTGGTGCCCTGGAACAAAGATGGATGGCCCGACTGTCTAATTATGAGTTCACCATCAAGTACCGGGCTGGGCGCAAGAATGCAAATGCCAATGCGCTGTCCAGGATGCCCAACTTGCCAGATGGGGGGGAGAAGACCCGGAAGAGCTGGAGGAGATAGAGATCCCCGCTTTCCACCGTCATGGAGTAACCCAGTGCTCCCATTGTGTGAAGAACAGGTGCTACGCCAACAGAGAGGACACGTTCAATCCATTGCCCCACCATGGATGGGCAGAGACACAAGATAGTGACCCGGCTGTCCGCCTAGTCAAGGAGTTGCTGACACGAGCTGACTCGTACCCTGATCCAGATGCTCCAGAGGAGACCAAACAGCTGTGGAAGGAAAAGGGGAAGCTGTTCATCTATGAAGGGAAGCTGTGTCGAAGAGCCATCAACTCCCGGACACATGAACTGGTCTGGCAGGTGGTAGTCCCGAGGCGGGATGAGTCAATGGTCTTGGAAGCATACCACAATGGAGCAGGACACTTTGGCTGGAAGAAGTTGGAAGTCCTGCTACGTGAACGGTTCTACTGGGTTGGCATGAGGAAAGCAATCGAGAGGTGGTGTCGAGAATGCGGACCATGCAATCTGAGAAGAAAAGACCGTGACAGCCAGAGGGCTCCCCTGCAGCCAATCATCACCAAACAGCCGCTTGAACTGGTAGCCTTGGACCACGTGAAGCTAGCCCCAAGCAGGTCAGGCTATGTCTACGCTCTCACCATCGTAGACCACTACTCCCGGTTCCTGGTAGTAGTGCCAGTAAAGGACCAGACGGCTCAGACAGCAGCCAAAGCTTTCCAGCAGCACTTCTGCCGCCCGCATGGTTACCCTGACCGTGTGCTTACTGACCAAGGTCCAGCCTTCGAAGCGGAGGTGGTCCAGGAATTCTGCAACCTGTACGGCTGCAAGAAAATCAGGACAACGCCGTACCACCCCCAAACCAACGGGTTGTGTGAGAAGATGAACCAGGTGGTGATAGACCTGTTGAAGACGTTGCCCCTTGAGGAACGCAGCCTGTAGCCAGAAAAGCTACCGGATCTGGTGGACCTATACAACCATATCCCAGTGAACTCTACCAACTGCACACCTGCTTACCTGATGAGAGCAAGACCTGGTAAGCTGCCCATCGACCTGGACATGGGAGTCCTAACACCAGAGACGGCCTCACCAGATGCAGATTGGGACACTGAGCGGCAACAACAATACCGCAAAGTGCAAGAGAGTGTTGAAAGAAGTCTGTCCCAAGCAAGACAAGAGAAGACCTACAATCAACACGCACCTGCAGTCCCCTTGTCACCTGGAGAGCAAGTCCTTAAGAGGAAGAGGCGACTCCACAAATTGGATGACCAGTGGGAGGTAGAGCCTCCCCTGGAGTCATGATAACACCAAGGTGTGCCTCATTAGTAAGGATGGAGGAGAAACATCAGCAACAGTTTCAAGAGATCACTTGAAGAAATGTCCCGAGCAACTGCAATACCCTAAAGAAGACCAGGATAACCCTCAATCCACAGAGGAAGTGGAAGAAATGGTCAGAACAGTACTCAGAGAATTTCCCCGGTCATGGACACAAGTGAACTATGCAATTGTTGTGCCAGTCCTTACCTTTCTCCAACCAGCCCCTTAGGAAGCTGCAGAAGTCCCAGAAGAGTTGGAAGAACGGTTGGCCCCAGAGGCAGAGGTTTCATCAACAGCAGACAGGAGAATCAACCCTCTGCTAATAGTGAACCTGTCGTACCCGCGGTAAGCCAAAGAATCCGTAGGAAGTTGCCCAACCTACCAGTGTTACCTCAAAATATTAGTGATGCAGTTCACACTGAACCCACCACACCAGGAGTAGACACAAGGGACCAGGGTAGAGCACTGACAGATAGTGTACTCCGTAGATCTACCACAGCTACAAAAGGTCAGCCCCCTGCCCGTTGGAGAATTCAAAATTGCAGAAATTTAAAGTATAAACGTATATAAATGTTTTATAGGAGTGCATTTAACCTGTTTATCCCGTTACCCGAAAAGGGTACAAAGACTTTTAGGTTATGGACGGTGAATAACCAAGAACTTTCCCTTGTAAATAGTGGCACTTGTTAAAGTGCCCCTTATTGAAAGACCACTGAACAAAAACCCGTTGGAGGTGGCCGAAGACGTGGTCCAACACCTGGATCATCTATGCCCTGCAGCCACCCCAGGGCCTCCGTGGATGGTTTTGGACGGGTCCCTCAAATTACACCTTGCGCAGAGGAATGGACACCTGGTTGCAGATTAACCCATCAAGGACTGTAATGTTTATAAATATTCTAATGTACCTTGTTATTGCTATTGTTATTGTTACCTGTTATTTTGCAAAAATATGTTCAGTCCCGGAGTACTGAAATTAACTAGGGGGGAATGTGGCACCCTAGAGGGTCTGGTTGCCACAGTGGTATTGCTTCCCTCAAAAGAGGTAATGCCATGTCTGGAGGCAAGCAGGGGTTTCCTGGTCAGGTACACTATACATGCAACACTTTCCTGGCTCCAGGCCAGCAGGGGGAGTCCCTCCCCTTGGCAACTGGTATCTGGGGGTGGGGTTAGTTTAGTCAGTGCAGGGAGTTGAGTTCAGGACACTGAGGAGAGAGGAGCTAGGGACTGGACCTGGAGATAGCTCATCCTAGCCAGAATTCACAGAGAACCGGACACCGGAGTCCGAGGCTGTGGGGGATTCCAGACCCGCAGGGCAGGAGATTGCAGGTCTCCTGGCCCCCATCAGACACCTGGAGGCTCAGCAGCACCGAGGGACCAGTACTGCTACGGAGGAGCAAGGCATCCACAAGGCCCGAGCTGCCAGCCATTCGGGTGAGCACAGCATGTTACACTCAGGGACGTGGGCTACATCACAGCTACAAGCAGAAAAGCCAAAGAGTATAGTGAGCACGGCAGGCCTACAACGCCACCTGCCCAGGAGGACTCTTTGCTTGCTCCCTGACTGGCCAGACTCTTATCTCTAGCCAGTACTCCAGTCCAGGCCTGTCTAATTGCTACCAGTAAAGACTCTGGGACTGCACTATACGGACTCTGTGGTTATTTCTGCACCGCGACACCCTGCACAACCACCATCATCCACACGCACTGCCCTGAAGCTAACTCTTTCTGTGGGGAGTTATGCCACCCTTGCTGCTATACCACCGGCTTCAGAGGACTGTTCCACAGCGGCGGTCTCTAGTAACCGCACTCCACAGGTGGCGTAGTCGGACATTATATAACCTATATACATCGACTACCCTTGGATTGACCACCTGGGTCACGGACCAGGTCAACGCCACGGTGACTACAACCCCCAGCATCTACAGGCCCGGCTCCGGGTACCCCACGGCCCAGGGGGCGCGTCATATACACTGCACATTACCACTTCTCCTGTATATATACACTGCACAGTACCACTTCTCCTGTATATATTGTAAGGTTGCTAATGGACACATAGTCGATGGGAGGTATGTATCACAGAGATGGCTGTCTTCTGTGATGTAACCGGGAGTGTTGCTCTAGTGCACGTAAGCACTAAGAGGTATGTTTGGTGCACCTGGTACCAGTTTCCGGGTAGTTTGAGAGATAGGCGGGTCTAGCTACCCACATACCTCACCTCTGGGTATGGTTAAGATATAAAATGGAGTCCCTTGTTTGGCACATGGTCTGTGTGTTTGGAGGTAGAAGGCCTCCTGTGTGTTGTGGTCTCCCGACTGAGCCAGTGAACGGGATGCTATCCAGTCTGTGTGCCCACAGGACAGGCTAACCAGAGACTTTGCCTTAAGGAATCTTTACTTTGCTTTGCCTGAACTTAAGGCTATATACTATGTTTGTATTTCTTTTTGCTTTTGCCGGGTTTATGATGTAATAAACCGACATAGACATTTAAAGGAACATGCTTCCTGTGTGCCTCCCGATGCACCTGAGTGAGTAGAACCCCCACAATATACACTGCACAGTACCACTTCTCCTGTCCTGTATATATTGTCACTGGCAAAGTACTGGAGGGGAGATATGTTTCACTGAGGCTATTAGCTTCAGTGAGTTGAAACCTAGAAGTTTGCTCCAGCACACTAGGTGTCTAGGGGTTAATCGGACATTTTTAATGGGCTAGGATTTTATGTGAACAGCTGTAAAGCGAGTGGGAGGCTGTTCACCATATCTCCACCTGAGGGTGTGGCCTGGGCCATAAATAGCCAGCCTTTTGAATCATTCAGTGTTCAGTAGGGCTGGAGAGAGAAACTCCAGTGTTTTGAGTCCTGACAAGGAAAAGCTGAACCGTTTGTTTTGCTAAACCCTGAGCGGGCGGATCCCCGCTACACTGTGCTTTGTGCTACCACTTTGCTTTAGTTTAATATTTTTGCCCAAAGGGCCGTGTTTATTTTTACTTCACCACGGTTTATGCTGCCTGTATAACAAACCTGGGAAGAATTTAAAGAGACAGTGTTCCCGTGTCTACCTCCATGTGCTGTCAAGTGAGCCGGTCCACCACAGGTGGTGCTAGAAGTGCGATCAATTTCCCCAGGGAGCACGTGTGATGGCAACGGATAACCTGCATGTCTTGGGTGAAGTCGGCAGTGAGCAAGGAAGCGAAGTCAGACATCATGGAGGAGCTGATTAAGCACCTGGTGAAAGTTCAACAGCAGCAACAGCTGGCCCAACAGCAGCAACAGCTGGCACATCAGGAGACAAGTAAGCTGCTGATACAACAGATCCAACAACAGAAGCAACAGCAGCAACAAGACCAGTTCCGACAACAGCAGCTGCAGCAACAAGACGAGTACCGACAACAGCAGCAGCAGATTGAGTTGCTCACAGAGGCGGTTTGCGAGAGGCCAGCTACCCCAAGTCCAGGTGATGACTCGTACGTCCAGAAAGCGATAAGACGAGCCATGCAAAGATGACCCCAGGGGATGATGTGGAGGCATTTATGACTGTTTTGGACGGGTAGCAGAACTTGAGAAGCTGCCGCCAGAGCAGTGGGTGAAGGTGTTGGACCCCTATCTAACTTGTGAGCCCCAAAAACCTTATTATGACCCTGCATTACATGATGCACAGGAGTATGCCAAATGAAAAACTGAAATTTTGTCAGGCCAGAGACCAAAGAGTTCACCACTGGGCGTATTGTGGTGACAAACCCTCTCATTCCCAGATGTTTGACTTACTGCATCTGGTACAAAAGTGGTTGCAGCCGGAGTCCTCCACTCCAGCCCAGATGGTAGAGCGAGTTGTTATAGACAGATTTATCCATTCTCTTCCAATGCCAGTGCAGACCTGGGTTACCCAGGGGGACCCCCAAAATGCAGACGACCTAGTTGTCCTAGTAGAAAGGTACCAGGTGGTCAAGAGTTCTCTAAGGAAGCCAGGCGTTGTTGCATCCCCATACTGGGCCACCCAGAAGGAGCCCGAATCTCAAAAGAGGTGTAGTAAAGCCACAACTGGGGGGAATTTGAGGTCCCAAGGGGTCGTTGAGGGGTTGCCAAAAGCCGCTGGTAAAGACTTGACCTGTTGGAGATGTCACGATCCTGGACTCATAGCCGCCCATTGTCCTATGTCTGCCAAACAGATGGGCTGCTGCATGAGGTGGCGCTGTTCGTATTATGTCTATCCAGCCTGCTGTTTGAACTGTCAGCCCGGTGAGTCGCCACAGTCATGTCCTGTAACAATAAATGGGATACTGGTGACGGGACTCTTGGAATCGAGGAGTTTGGTGACACTTCCCCACCAGTTGATCCTCGGGAAAAACGTGGGTGTCAGCTGTATTCACGGGAACACCAAGGACTGTTGCCAGAGTGACTGTAAAAACGAACTGCGGCGCTGAGTCCCATGAGGTTGGAGTGGTTACAGACCTGCTACACCCAGTGATAATAGGGCGGAACTTTAGCTTGTTCTGGGACTTATCGTGGAAGGGGGGTTGTCAAGTAACTCTGACAGGAGCCGGGTCAACCATGATGAATCCCCATCGAAGTTGGAGGCGGATGAGTTTCCCCTGTGTGTCCTTGCTGGTGACGAGGATGAGATGGTGACCGATAAGGCCGAGATTCCTGAATTGGTGGTTTCTGAGGGGAATTTTGGAACTGCTCAAATGCGGGATCTTACTTTAAAAAGGGCATTTGACCATGTGTCTGTGATAAATGGGGTCGCTCAACAGCTGGGGCTGACACCAGGTTTCCACATTTTGCTTTAAATGAGGAGCTGCTATATTGGATCACTAAACTAAGAGAAGAAGTGATAGAGCAGTTGTTGGTGCCAGGTCCCTAAAGGCGTATGGTATTAGATTTGGCCCATTCTCATGTCTTGGGTGGGCATCTGGGAGTAAAGAAAGCCCAAGTGCGGGTCCTGCAGAGGTTCTACTGGCCTGGATGTCACCGAGACATTGTTGACTTCTGCCGATTCTGCCCTACCTGTCAGCTAACTGCTCCAGTATCCCACTTCTGCAGTCCCCTAGTGCCTTTGCCCATTATAGAGGTCCCATTCGACCGGATTGCCATGGACTTGGTCGGACCCCTGGTTAAGTCTGCCAGGGAGCACCAGTACATTCTAGTGGTGATGGACTATGCAGCACGGTACCCGGAGGAGGTACCTCTGAGAAACTCCTCTGCCAGGAGTATAGCCCGAGAGCTAATGCATATTTTCTCCCGGACGGGCCTGCCAAAGGAGATCCTGACAGACCAAGGAACATCTTTCATGTTCAAAGTAATGAGGGAGTTGTGTAAGGCTCTCCAAATTACACAACTCAGGATGTATGTGTACAATCCGCAGCCAGACAGCCTATTGGAGGAGTTCGACAAGACCCTAAAATCCATGCTGAAGAAGGTCATGGAGAAGGATGGCCGAGACTGGAATTTCCTACTCCCCTACCTGCTATTCTCGATTAGGGAAGTTCCCCAGGCCTCTACAGGATTCTCCCCTTCGAGCTGCTTTGCGGATGGCACCCTCGGGGACTTCTGGACAATGCGAAGGAGACCACCCCACCGGAGCGTCATTGAACATGTAGCCCAGATGCAGGACAGGATCGCGAAGGTTATGCCGATTGTGAGGAAGAGCCTCCTTCAATCCCAAGAGGCCCAAGCAAGGGTCTACAACTGGTTGGCGAGACTGAGACAGTTTAGCCCTGGAGACCATGTGTTGGTATTGATTCCCGCGGTGGAGTATAAGTTCCTGGCCAAGTGGCAAGGGCCATATGAGGTGGTCGAAAAGTTGAGTAGTGTCAACTACAAGGTCCACCTGCCAGGCAGAAGAAAGACATAACAGGTATACCACATCAACCTGCTTAAACCATGGTGAGACAGGGAATCGGTGGAAGCTACTGTACGTGTCTGGGGGCCAATCCTGAAACCAGGATCGAGGATGGCATAGTGGCTGAGACTCTGTCACCAGCCCAGAAGCGACAGTGCCAAGAACTGCTTCAGCGGAACCAGGACCTGTTTTCAGAGTTGCCAAGATGTACGCAGGTTGTGGAGCATGAAATCCTGGCAGAACAGCATGTACGGGTGAACCTCAAGCCATATCGGATTCCTGAAGCACGCCACGAGGTAATTTCAAAGGAGGTGAGGAGAATGTTGAGCCTGGGTGTCATTGAAGAATCAAAGAGTGGCTTGTCCAGCCCCATTGTCCTAATGCCGAAACATGATGGAGAGTGGCTATTTTCAATGATTACAGGAAGTTAAATGAGGTTTCCAAGTTTGACACGTATCCAATGCCCCTCGTGGATGAACTCATTGAGAGGCTAGGTCCAGCCAAATACATCACCACCCTGCACCTATCTCCAAGTGCCAAGGAGAAGACAGCCTTCTCTACATCTGACAGGTGCTTTCTTTACACCAGGATGCCGTTCGGTCTGCAGGGAGACCCAGCTACCTCCCAGAGGGCCATGGACCGGATCCTAGTCTCTCACAAAAAGTACACTGCAGCTTATCTGGATGACATTGTGATCTTCAGCCCGGATTGGTGAAGTCACCTGCAGAAGGTCCAGGCAGTACTGGATGCGCTGAGGAAGGCTGTGTTTACTATAAACCCAAAGAAGTGCGCCATGGGAAAAGTAGAATAAAGGCGCAAGTGAAAAAGGTGGGGGCAATCCAAAATTGTCTGCAACCGGTCTTGAAGAAACAGGTTCAGGCGTTTCTGGGAATTTTTGGATACTATCGGCGATTTATCACGAATTTTGCCATGATAGCCACACCCCTAACTGACCTTCTTAAAGGCACGAAGACGTCGATGGCCAAATGGTCTTCTGAAGCAGAGATGGCGTTCCAAGAGTTGAAGCTCGTCCTGTGTAAGCAGCCGGTCTTGGTTGCAATGGACTTCAGTAAGGAGTTCGTAGTCCAGGCGGACGCCTCAGATGTCGGGTTAGGAGCCGTGTTGTTCTAAGAGGTAAACTGGGAGGAATATCCCATCCTGCACTTGAGCAGAAAACTTTCTGTGAGAAAAACTACGCCATTGTGGAGAAAGAGTGCTTGGCCATCAAGAGGGGAATTGACACCCTGAGATACTACCAATTAGGCCAAAAGTTTAGGCTAATGTCAGATCATGCGCCCCTGAGATGGATGAGGGAAAGAAAGGGGAAGAATGCCCGGGTGACCAGGTGGTTTATAGCCCTCCAGGACTTTAGTTTTCATGTGGAGCACAGGCCTGGGAAGCGACACCGTAATGCAGATGCCCTGTCTAGACTTCCCTGTTTGATGACTGAAGGTGCCAAAAGCCCCAGCCTTGGGCAGAGGGGGGATATGTGACAAAGTCATTGGGAAAGTACTGGAGGGGAGATATGTTTCACTGCTCAAGAACACTGTGTGTCTAGGGGTTAATCGGCCATTTTTAATGGGCTAGGATTTTATGTGAACAGCTGTAGAGCGGGTGTGAGGCCATTCACCACATCTCCACCACTCCTCCTGTATATATACACTGCACAGTACCACTCCTCCTGTATATATACACTGCACAGTACCGCTCCTCCTGTATATATACACTGCACAGTACCGCTCCTCCTGTATATATACACTGCACAGTACCACTCCTCCTGTATATATACACTGCACAGTACCGCTCCTCCTGTATATATACACTGCACAGTACCGCTCCTCCTGTATATATACACTGCACAGTACAGCTCCTCCTGTATATATACACTGCACAGTACCACTCCTCCTGTATATATACACTGCACAGTACCGCTCCTCCTGTATATATACACTGCACAGTACCGCTCTTCCTGTATATATACACTGCACAGTACCGCTCCTCCTGTATATATACACTGCACAGTACAGCTCCTCCTGTATATATACACTGCACAGTACAGCTCCTCCTGTATATATACCCTGCACAGTACAGCTCCCCCTGTATATATACACTGCACAGTACAGCTCCTCCTGTATATATACACTGCACAGTACAGCTCCCCCTGTATATATACACTGCACAGTACAGCTCCCCCTGTATATATACACTGCACAGTACAGCTCCTCCTGTATATATACCCTGCACAGTACAGCTCCCCCTGTATATATACACTGCACAGTACAGCTCCCCCTGTATATATACCCTGCACAGTACAGCTCCTCCTGTATATATACACTGCACAGTACAGCTCCTCCTGTATATATACCCTGCACAGTACCGCTCCTCCTGTATATATACACTGCACAGTACCGCTCCTCCTGTATATATACCCTGCACAGTACAGCTCCTCCTGTATATATACACTGCACAGTACAACTCCTCCTATATATACACTTCACAGTACCGATCCTCCTGTATATATACACTGCACAGTACCGCTCCTCCTGTATATAAACACTGCGCAGTACAGCTCCTCCTGTATATATACCCTGCACAGTACAGCTCCTCCTGTATATATACACTGCACAGTACAGCTCCTCCTGTATATATACACTGCACAGTACAGCTCCCCCTGTATATATACACTGCACAGTACCGCTCCCCCTGTATATATACACTGCACAGTACCGCTCCTCCTGTATATATACCCTGCACAGTACAGCTCCTCCTGTATATATACACTGCACAGTACCGCTCCCCCTGTATATATACCCTGCACAGTACAGCTCCCCCTGTATATATACCCTGCACAGTACAGCTCCTCCTGTATATATACACTGCACAGTACAGCTCCTCCTGTATATATACACTGCACAGTACCGCTCCTCCTGTATATATACCCTGCACAGTACAGCTCCTCCTGTATATATACACTGCACAGTACCGCTCCTCCTGTATATATACCCTGCACAGTACAGCTCCCCCTGTATATATACACTGCACAGTACCGCTCCTCCTGTATATATACCCTGCACAGTACAGCTCCCCCTGTATATATACACTGCACAGTACCGCTCCCCCTGTATATATACACTGCACAGTACAGCTCCTCCTGTATATATACACTGCACAGTACAGCTTCCCCTGTATATATACACTGCACAGTACCGCTCCCCCTGTATATATACACTGCACAGTACCGCTCCTCCTGTATATATACACTGCACAGTACAGCTCTTCCTATATATATACACTGCACAGTACCACTCCTCCTGTATATATACACTGCACAGTACCGCTCCTCCTGTATATATACACTGCACAGTACCGCTCTTCCTGTATATATACACTGCACAGTACCGCTCCTCCTGTATATATACACTGCACAGTACAACTCCTCCTATATATACACTTCACAGTACCGATCCTCCTTTATATATACACTGCACAGTACCGCTCCTCCTGTATATAAACACTGCGCAGTACCGCTTCCCCTGTATATATACACTGCACAGTACCGCTCCCCCTGTATATATACACTGCATAGTACCGCTCCTCCTGTATATACACTGCACAGTACCGCTCCACCTGTATATATACACTGCACAGTACCACTTCCCCTGTATATATACACTGCACAGTACCGCTCCTCCTGTATATATACACACTGCACAGTACCGCTCCTCCTGTATATATACACTGCACAGTACAGCTCCTCCTGTATATATACCCTGCACAGTACAGCTCCTCCTGTATATATACACTGCACAGTACCACTCCTCCTGTATATATACACTGCACAGTACCGCTCCTCCTGTATATATACACTGCACAGTACAGCTCCTCCTGTATATATACACTGGACAGTACAGCTCCTCCTGTATATATACACTGCACAGTACCGCTCCTCCTGTATATATACACTGCACAGTACCGCTCCTCCTGTATATATACACTGCACAGTACAGCTCCTCCTGTATATATACACTGCACAGTACAGCTCCTCCTGTATATATACACTGCACAGTACAGCTCCTCCTGTATATATACACTGCACAGTACAGCTCCTCCTGTATATATACACTGCACAGTACAGCTCCTCCTGTATATATACACTGCACAGTACAGCTCCTCCTGTATATATACACTGCACAGTACAGCTCCTCCTGTATATATACACTGCACAGTACAGCTCCTCCTGTATATATACACTGCACAGTACCGCTCCTCCTGTATATATACACTGCACAGTACCGCTCCTCCTGTATATATACACTGCACAGTACAGCTCCTCCTGTATATATACACTGCACAGTACAGCTCCTCCTGTATATATACACTGCACAGTACAGCTCCTCCTGTATATATACACTGCACAGTGCCGCTCCTCCTGTATATATACCCTGCACAGTACAGCTCCTCCTGTATATATACACTGCACAGTACAGCTCCTCCTGTATATATACACTGCACAGTACCGCTCCTCCTGTATATATACACTGCACAGTACAGCTCCTCCTGTATATATACACTGCACAGTACAGCTCCTCCTGTATATATACACTGCACAGTACTGCTCCTCCTGTATATATACACTGCACAGTACAGCTCCTCCTGTATATATACACTGCACAGTACCGCTCCTCCTGTATATATACACTGCAGAGTACCGCTCCTCCTGTATATATACACTGCACAGTACCGCTCCTCCTGTATATATACACTGCACAGTACCGCTCCTCCTGTATATATACACTGCACAGTACAGCTCCTCCTGTATATATACACTGCACAGTACAGCTCCTCCTGTATATATACACTGCACAGTACAGCTCCTCCTGTATATAAATGTAGCACCCTGAGGATTCGGCTGCTACAGGGGTATTGCACCTCAACCCAGAGGTGTGATATTCCACTCCCGGGTAAGGATGGAGTGTGGACCTGAGCTCGGTAGGCTGCATGCACTACACACATCCCATTTCCGAGGAGCAGACCGACGGTACTCCCACTTAGAAATGTGCAGGTACGACCGAGTCTGTTCCTGGCTGGAGTGGGAGGGGGGTGGTACATCCCAAGTAGTGTAGGGGCAGATAGGGGGAGCAGCCTGGGTAAAGTTAGGAGCTCATTGGGTGCTGGTCACCTGAGCTCACACATAGAGGGTGTATATAAGGTGGGCACCAACTAAGAACAGGGTCAGTTGCAGAGAGAAAGTCAGCGAGCAGAGGAAAAGAGAGACCCAGAGTGAGAGAGGAGAAAGAGAGACCCAGAGGGGGAAACAGAAGAAAGGACTCTAAGAACCCAAATTAAATCCCCGGGTGAAGAGTCGGCACAGGGTACCGGAACCCAAGCTGGTGGGGGCAAAAACACACCCCAGCCAGAGACCGGAGACCGTGGGCAGCGTTTGCCACGGTCACCCACCACATCCACCACGAAGGCATACCACATGGAGGGTCAGGGAACCCAAGGCCAAGGGTCTCCCAACAGAAGGCCCGAGGGAGCTGGACCTGGGTGGATCAATAGTGGGGACGGCCAGAGAAAGGACAGAAGGAGAGCTCAGGGTCACGCTCCGGACTTATTTGGGGGTTGGCTGGATCCAGAACCTGGTGGACGCAGCACGGCTCGGGAGGTCACTCGAAGCTGGAGTGACCAGAACATCAGCAGTGAGTAAACATCCTAAACTGCATAACCCGACTCTGTCTCTGATTGCCGTCTACACTGCATCACCACAACTCCCATCCTCTGCACCTGATCCCCCTGAGGCTATACCCCACCCGTTGGGGGTTATATCACCAAAGCTGCACCTACACCACCAGCCTCAGCGGACCCTGCTGCAGCGGCGGCCACAGTGACCGCAACACAACGGGTGGCGTAGTCGACATTAAGAACTTAGTAACATCTGTAGGACTGCCACATACAACTGAGTTTGACACCCTGGGCACGGACCGGGTCACAGCCACTCGGAAGACTACAACCCCCATCTGATCCGGCTCCGGGTATTCCCCTGAAAGAAAGGAATATGTCCCAGGGGGTGCGTCAACTTTGGCGTAGTCGGCAGGATTACGTGCCCACATCAACCGGGTACTGCGTGCCTGAAGAAAAGAATGAGTTTACCTCAAAGAGAAGTCTCCCGCCAGTTCCGGAGGGTCCCCGCCATCGGACCCCATCACCAGTCGATTCCAGCCGGTTGTCCGCCATTAACAGCGTTTTCCCGCCATCTGCAGAGTTTCCCGCCACTGGGAAGCGATTCCCGCCATTTCCAAAGGTTTCCCGCCTTGGAAGAGCGGACGCCATTATGGGCGTGCCAGAGGGTGGTGAGAGGCCACCTCCCATCGTGGGCCAGGACCGAAAATGGCGCCAAAAGTGGAAACCGCCCCCACCAACAGAGACTGTGATGCTAGAGGTGTCGGTCAGCGTGAAAGAACCGCCCCTGGAGCTGACAATCACCAAGTGGCCCTGGGACCGCCCTCGAAGGGGGAGGAGACGAAAGAAAAGAACGAAGATGGGTGCCGCCTGGAGCAGTCTGGAGCGAGCGCACCCGGAGGCAAGAAGCCTGGAGAAGAGTAGCGGAGGAGCTCACCCGGAGATGGCGAGAGAGCAGAGCAGCACCGGCCCGCTGGCCAGGAGCCTGCTGGAAGAAGAGCAGAGCAGCACCGACCCGTTGGTCAGGAGCCTGCTAGAAACCACGACCCCACTAGGCCTAGTGGAGGTCCTTGCACAGCTCCCCCGAGACCGGGAGTGTGCACAGACTGCCCTGGAGGGCCTCGCACGGAGGATGGCCCGGGTACAGCGAGAGACATTGGCGGAGTGGAGCCGAGAGATGGCCCAGCAAACCAAGACCCGGAGCACGCCAGCCAAGATGAGGAGACAGACCGCCTCTGAGGATGGCGCGGGAGGACCCAAGGCCGGAGACGGCGCTGAGAAGGGAGCCGAACGAGTGGAGGCAGGTAAAGGGGACGTCTATACCCCAAACCGGGACACCGCTTACCTGCCCCAGCTCCCCGTCGCAGAGCCCGAAAGTCCCCCTGCTGTGCCCGAAAACGCCATGTCACCGACGCAGACTAGGCCCCAACCGGAAGCCGCCGTCGCGACCCCTGTGACGCCATGCGCACCGACCCCGAGCGTGGCAAAACAGGAAGTAACACCAGCCTGGTCGCAGGGCCTAGAATTCCCGGGCGTCGCATCACCAACAGCGCCCCCTACCTCCGCGGAGCCTCCGGCCTGGCCGCAAGGCCAGGTAGCCCAGGGCGCCGCCGTCCTAACGGTGCCCTTCACCTTCCAGGTGCCCCAGGCCTGGCCGCAAGGCCTGGGCAACCCGGGCGCCACCACCACCGCGCCCGCACCCGTAAAACCAAGGGTGCCGCGTCTGGGAGAGGACTTGTTTGCCCAGCACACGTGGCCGGACGGGCAGCCTTTCATCTGGCACCAGAAATATTATGAACTGGAGCACCAGAGGAGAGTTGGGGCCATGTGTGCACCCCTGATTCCGGCTCCGAAGCCCGTGATAAGGATCTCGCCCCCGCTTGAAGAGACCCAATTTGAGTGGGACCCCACCGGAGAAGACCTAATGGGGTTCACTCAAGAAACCAGGGCAGCTGCAGCGGAGCGTGCTGAGTGCTGCCGACAGCAGCTCGAGGAGTTTGCGAGGGAGCGGAGAGAGAGGCGGGTCCGGGAACAACAGGCCCAGATAAGGAGCGCGGAGCAGAAGAGCCGAACCAGGAGGGACCCCCGTGCAGCGCACAGTCCCCGCACCACCGGGACTGTAATTAAGTTCAACATGCAGCATGGGTGGGGCTTCATCAGAGACCACAACACCCCCGGCGACGTCTTTGTCACGCGCAGAGATGTGGAGTCCCATCTGCCGGAGGGGCACAGAGGTCGTGACCTTTATATCGGGGACGAGGTCACCTTTACCCGGCACAGGTGTGCCAAAGGACCTTACGCCCTCCATGTGCATCGCCTGACAGAGGAGGAGCTGCGATGTGAGGAGGAAGAGCAAGAGGATCCGGACGGGTCTGAAGCTGGGATCCCCAAAGAAGGAGCAGGAGGAAGACGTTGTTGAGTACAGCGGAGCAGGTGCTGTAAATAGTTACCCGACCGGGGTATAAAGAAACTGTTACTGCAAATATAGTCCCCGTTGGGACCAGCTGAGTGAACTGTTCACCCGTTTACCCTTAATCCCACAGGCTGAGGACTGTGAGCAGCCATTCCCTTTCCCTCCTTAACTGGCCGAGGACTGAGAGCGGCCATACCCTTGTATATAGTTGCGCGTCCTAGAGCGCCCCCTACTGGTTTTACTGTAAAACCACCTTAAAGAAAGGAACTGTCGCACTTTGCCCGGTCAACAGTTGCCCAGTGACCGGAGGAGGAACAAGAGACGACGAGAATGTTTAATGCTGCTAATTTATATAAAGTTTTATATGTTTTATATGTTTATGTTTATATGAAAATTTTTGTATGTTTTGTGATGTTTTTGTCTTACAGCCCGAGGACGTGCTGTGATTTACCAGTGGGGAATGTAGCACCCTGAGGATTCGGCTGCTACAGGGGTATTGCACCTCAACCCAGAGGTGTGATATTCCACTCCCGGTTAAGGATGGAGTGTGGAACTGAGCTCGGTAGGCTGCATGCACTACACACATCCCATTTCCGAGGAGCAGACCGACGGTACTCCCACTTAGAAATGTGCAGGTACGACCGAGTCTGTTCCTGGCTGGAGTGGGAGGGGGGTGGTATATCCCAAGTAGTGTAGGGGCAGATAGGGGGAGCAGCCTGGGTAAAGTTAGGAGCTCATTGGGTGCTGGTCACCTGAGCTCACACATAGAGGGTGTATATAAGGTGGGCACCAACTAAGAACAGGGTCAGTTGCAGAGAGAAAGTCAGCGAGCAGAGGAAAAGAGAGACCCAGAGTGAGAGAGGAGAAAGAGAGACCCAGAGGGGGAAACAGAAGAAGAGGACTCTAAGAACCCAAATTAAATCCCCGGGTGAAGAGTCGGCACAGGGTACCGGAACCCAAGCTGGTGGGGGCAAAAACACACCCCAGCCAGAGACCGGAGACCGTGGGCAGCGTTTGCCACGGTCACCCACCACATCCACCACGAAGGCATACCACATGGAGGGTCAGGGAACCCAAGGCCAAGGGTCTCCCAACAGAAGGCCCGAGGGAGCTGGACCTGGGTGGATCAATAGTGGGGACGGCCAGAGAAAGGACAGAAGGAGAGCTCAGGGTCACGCTCCGGACTTATTTGGGGGTTGGCTGGATCCAGAACCTGGTGGACGCAGCACGGCTCGGGAGGTCACTCGAAGCTGGAGTGACCAGAACATCAGCAGTGAGTAAACATCCTAAACTGCATAACCCGACTCTGTCTCTGATTGCCGTCTACACTGCATCACCACAACTCCCATCCTCTGCACCTGATCCCCCTGAGGCTATACCCCACCCGTTGGGGGTTATATCACCAAAGCTGCACCTACACCACCAGCCTCAGCGGACCCTGCTGCAGCAGCGGCCACAGTGACCGCAACACAACGGGTGGCGTAGTCGACATTAAGAACTTAGTAACATCTGTAGGACTGCCACATACAACTGAGTTTGACACCCTGGGCACGGACCGGGTCACAGCCACTCGGAAGACTACAACCCCCATCTGATCCGGCTCCGGGTATTCCCCTGAAAGAAAGGAATATGTCCCAGGGGGTGCGTCATATACCCTGCACAGTACAGCTCCTCCTGTATATATACACTGCACAGTACCGCTCCTCCTGTATATATACACTGCACAGTACAGCTCCTCCTGTATATATACACTGCACAGTACAGCTCCTCCTGTATATATACACTGCACAGTACAGCTCCTCCTGTATATATACCCTGCACAGTACAGCTCCTCCTGTATATATACACTGCACAGTACAGCTCCTCCTGTATATATACCCTGCACAGTACCCCTCCTCCTGTATATATACACTGCACAGTACAGCTCCTCCTGTATATATACACTGCACAGTACAGCTCCTCCTGTATATATACACTGCACAGTACCCCTCCTCCTGTATATATACACTGCACAGTACAGCTCCTCCTGTATATATACACTGCACAGTACAGCTCCTCCTGTATATATACACTGCACACTACAGCTGCTCCTGTATATATACACTGCACAGTACAGCTCCCCCTGTATATATACCCTGCACAGTACAGCTCCTCCTGTATATATACACTGCACAGTACCGCTCCTCCTGTATATATACACTGCACAGTACAGCTCCTCCTGTATATATACCCTGCACAGTACAGCTCCTCCTGTATATATACACTGCACAGTACAGCTCCTCCTGTATATATACACTGCACAGTACAGCTCCTCCTGTATATATACACTGCACAGTACAGCTCCTCCTGTATATATACACTGCACAGTACAGCTCCCCCTGTATATATACACTGCACAGTACAGCTCCCCCTGTATATATACACTGTACAGTACAGCTCCTCCTGTATATATACACTGCACAGTACAGCTCCTCCTGTATATATACACTGCACAGTACAGCTCCTCCTGTATATATACACTGCACAGTACAGCTCCTCCTGTATATATACCCTGCACAGTACAGCTCCTCCTGTATATATACACTGCACAGTACAGCTCCTCCTGTATATATACACTGCACAGTACAGCTCCTCCTGTATATATACCCTGCACAGTACAGCTCCTCCTGTATATATACACTGCACAATACAGCTCCTCCTGTATATATACACTGTACAGTACAGCTCCTCCTGTATATATACCCTGCACAGTACAGCTCCTCCTGTATATATACACTGCACAGTACAGCTCCTCCTGTATATATACCCTGCACAGTACAGCTCCTCCTGTATATATACCCTGCACAGTACAGCTCCTCCTGTATATATACACTGCACAGTACAGCTCCTCCTGTATATATACACTGCACAGTACAGCTCCTCCTGTATATATACCCTGCACAGTACAGCTCCTCCTGTATATATACCCTGCACAGTACAGCTCCTCCTGTATATATACACTGCACAGTACAGCTCCTCCTGTATATATACACTGCACAGTACAGCTCCTCCTGTATATATACCCTGCACAGTACAGCTCCTCCTGTATATATACACTGCACAGTACAGCTCCTCCTGTATATATACCCTGCACAGTACAGCTCATCCTGTATATATACACTGCACAGTACCGCTCCTCCTGTATATATACACTGCACAGTACAGCTCCTCCTGTATATATACCCTGCACAGTACAGCTCCTCCTGTATATATACACTGTACATTACAGCTCCTCCTGTATATATACCCTGCACAGTACAGCTCCTCCTGTATATATACCCTGCACAGTACAGCTCCTCCTGTATATATACACTGCACAGTACAGCTCCCCCTGTATATATACCCTGCACAGTACAGCTCCTCCTGTATATATACACTGCACAGTACAGCTCCTCCTGTATATATACCCTGCACAGTACAGCTCCTCCTGTATATATACCCTGCACAGTACAGCTCCTCCTGTATATATACACTGCACAGTACAGCTCCTCCTGTATATATACCCTGCACAGTACAGCTCCTCCTGTATATATACACTGCACAGTACAGCTCCTCCTGTATATATACACTGCACAGTACAGCTCCCCCTGTATATATACCCTGCACAGTACCGCTCCTCCTGTATATATACCCTGCACAGTACAGCTCCCCCTGTATATATACACTGCACAGTACAGCTCCTCCTGTATATATACACTGCACAGTACAGCTCCTCCTGTATATATACACTGCACAGTACCGCTCCTCCTGTATATATACCCTGCACAGTACAGCTCCTCCTGTATATATACACTGCACAGTACAGCTCCTCCTGTATATATACACTGCACAGAGCTCCCCCTGTATATATACCCTGCACAGTACCGCTCCTCCTGTATATATACCCTGCACAGTACAGCTCCTCCTGTATATATACACTGCACAGTACCGCTCCTCTGTATATATACCCTGCACAGTACAGCTCCTCCTGTATATATACACTGCACAGTACAGCTCCTCCTGTATATATACCCTGCACAGTACAGCTCCTCCTGTATATATACCCTGCACAGTACAGCTCCTCCTGTATATATACACTGCACAGTACAGCTCCTCCTGTATATATACACTGCACAGTACAGCTCCTCCTGTATATATACACTGCACAGTACCAGCTCCTCCTGTATATATACACTGCACAGTACAGCTCCTCCTGTATATATACCCTGCACAGTACCAGCTCCTCCTGTATATATACACTGCACAGTACAGCTCCTCCTGTATATATACACTGCACAGTACAGCTCCTCCTGTATATATACACTGCACAGTACAGCTCCTCCTGTATATATACACTGCACAGTACAGCTCCCCCTGTATATATACCCTGCACAGTACAGCTCCTCCTGTATAAATACCCTGTACAGTACAGCTCCCCCTGTATATATACCCTGCACAGTACAGCTCCTCCTGTATATATACACTGCACAGTACAGCTCCTCCTGTATATATACACTGCACAGTACAGCTCCTCCTGTATATATACACTGCACAGTACAGCTCCTCCTGTATATATACACTGCACAGTACAGCTCCTCCTGTATATATACACTGCACAGTACAGCTCCTCCTGTATAAATACCCTGTACAGTACAGCTCCCCCTGTATATATACACTGCACAGTACAGCTCCTCCTGTATATATACACTGCACATACAGCTCCTCCTGTATATATACACTGCACAGTACAGCTCCTCCTGTATATATACACTGCACAGTACAGCTCCTCTGTATATATACACTGCACAGTACAGCTCCTCCTGTATATATACACTGCACAGTACAGCTCCTCCTGTATATATACACTGCCCAGTACAGCTCCTGCCTGTATATATACCCTGCACAGTACAGCTCCTCCTGTATATATACACTGCACAGTACAGCTCCTCCTGTATATATACACTGTACAGTACAGCTCCCCCTGTATATATACCCTGCACAGTACAGCTCCTCCTGTATATATACACTGCACAGTACAGCTCCTCTGTATATATACACTGCACAGTACAGCTCCTCCTGTATATATACCCTGCACAGTACAGCTCCTGCTGTATATATACCCTGCACAGTACAGCTCCTCCTGTATATATACCCTGCACAGTACAGCTCCTCCTGTATATATACACTGTACAGTACAGCTCCCCCTGTATATATACCCTGCACAGTACAGCTCCTCCTGTATATATACCCTGCACAGTACAGCTCTCCTGTATATATACACTGCACAGTACAGCTCCCCCTGTATATATACACTGCACAGTACAGCTCCTCCTGTATATATACCCTGCACAGTACAGCTCCTCCTGTATATATACCCTGCACAGTACAGCTCCCCCTGTATATATACCCTGCACAGTACAGCTCCCCCTGTATATATACACTGCACAGTACAGCTCCCCCTGTATATATACCCTGCACAGTACAGCTCCTCCTGTATATATACACTGTACAGTACAGCTCCTCCTGTATATATACACTGCACAGTACAGCTCCTCCTGTATATATACACTGCACAGTACACTCCTCCTGTATATATACACTGCACAGTACAGCTCCTCCTGTATATATACACTGCACAGTACAGCTCCCCCTGTATATATACACTGCACAGTACAGCTCCCCCTGTATATATACACTGCACAGTACAGCTCCCCCTGTATATATACCCTGCACAGTACAGCTCCTCCTGTATATATACACTGTACAGTACAGCTCCTCCTGTATATACACTGCCACAGTACAGCTCCTCCTGTATATATACACTGCACAGTACAGCTTCCTGTATATATACACTGTACAGTACAGCTCCCCCTGTATATATACACTGCACAGTACAGCTCCCCCTGTATATATACACTGCACAGTACAGTTCTCCTGTATATATACACTGCACAGTACAGCTCCTCCTGTATATATACACTGCACAGTACAGCTCCTCCTGTATATATACACTGCACAGTACAGCTCCCCCTGTATATATACACTGCACAGTACAGCTCCCCCTGTATATATACCCTGCACAGTACAGCTCCTCCTGTATATATACACTGTACAGTACAGCTCCTCCTGTATATATACACTGCACAGTACAGCTCCTCCTGTATATATACACTGCACAGTACAGCTCCTCCTGTATATATACACTGCACAGTACAGCTCCTCCTGTATATATACACTGCACAGTACCGCTCCTCCTGTATATATACCCTGCACAGTACAGCTCCTCCTGTATATATACACTGCACAGTACACCTCCTCCTGTATATATACACTGCACAGTACAGCTCCTCCTGTATATATACACTGCACAGTACAGCTCCCCCTGTATATATACACTGCACAGTACAGCTCCCCCTGTATATATACACTGCACAGTACAGCTCCCCCTGTATATATACCCCTGCACAGTACAGCTCCTCTGTATATATACACTGCACAGTACAGCTCCTCCTGTATATATACACTGCACAGTACAGCTCCTCCTGTATATATACACTGCTACAGTACAGCTCCTCCTGTATATATACACTGTACAGTACAGCTCCCCTGTATATATACACTGCACAGTACAGCTCCCCCTGTATATATACCCTGCACAGTACAGCTCCTCCTGTATATATACACTGTACAGTACAGCTCCTCCTGTATATATACACTGTACAGTACAGCTCCTCCTGTATATATACACTGCACAGTACACCTCCTCCTGTATATATACACTGCACAGTACAGCTCCTCCTGTATATATACACTGCACAGTACAGCTCCCCTGTATATATACACTGCACAGTACAGCTCCCCCTGTATATATACACTGCACAGTACAGCTCCTCCTGTATATATACACTGCACAGTACAGCTCCTCCTGTATATATACACTGCACAGTACAGCTCCTCCTGTATATATACACTGCACAGTACAGCTCCTCCTGTATATATACCCTGCACAGTACAGCTCCTCCTGTATATATACCCTGCACAGTACAGCTCCTCCTGTATATATACACTGCACGTACAGCTCCTCCTGTATATATACACTGCACAGTACAGCTCCTCCTGTATATATACACTGCACAGTACAGCTCCTCCTGTATATATACACTGCACAGTACAGCTCCCCCTGTATATATACCCTGCACAGTACAGCTCCTCCTGTATATATACACTGTACAGTACAGCTCCTCCTGTATATATACACTGCACAGTACAGCTCATCCTGTATATATACACTGCACAGTACACCTCCTCCTGTATATATACACTGCACAGTACAGCTCCTCCTGTATATATACACTGCACAGTACAGCTCCCCCTGTATATATACACTGCACAGTACAGCTCCCCCTGTATATATACCCTGCACAGTACAGCTCCTCCTGTATATATACACTGTACAGTACAGCTCCTCCTGTATATATACACTGCACAGTACAGCTCCTCCTGTATATATACACTGCACAGTACAGCTCCTCCTGTATATATACCCTGCACAGTACAGCTCCTCCTGTATATATACCCTGCACAGTACAGCTCCTCCTGTATATATACACTGCACAGTACAGCTCCTCCTGTATATATACACTGCACAGTACAGCTCCTCCTGTATATATACACTGCACAGTACAGCTCCTCCTGTATATATACACTGTACAGTACAGCTCCTCCTGTATATATACACTGTACAGTACAGCTCCTCCTGTATATATACACTGCACAGTACAGCTCCCCCTGTATATATACCCTGCACAGTACAGCTCCTCCTGTATATATACCCTGCACAGTACAGCTCCTCCTGTAATATACCCTGCACAGTACAGCTCCTCCTGTATATATACACTGCACAGTACAGCTCCTCCTGTATATACACACTGCACAGTACAGCTCCCCTGTATATACACCCTGCACAGTACAGCTCCTCCTGTATATATACCCTGCACAGTACAGCTCCTCCTGTATATATACACTGTACAGTACAGCTCCTCCTGTATATATACCCTGCACAGTACAGCTCCTCCTGTACTATATACACTGCACAGTACAGCTCCCCCTGTATATATACCCTGCACAGTACAGCTCCTCCTGTATATATACCCTGCACAGTACAGCTCCTCCTGTATATATACACTGTACAGTACAGCTCCCCCTGTATATATACCCTGCACAGTACAGCTCCTCCTGTATATACCCCTGCACAGTACAGCTCCCTCCTGTATATACACACCTGCACAGTACAGCTCCCCTGTATATATACCCTGCACAGTACAGCTCCTCCTGTATATATACCCTGCACAGTACAGCTCCTCCTGTATATATACCTGCACAGTACAGCTCCTCCTGTACATATACACTGCACAGTACAGCTCCCCCTGTATATATACCCTGCACAGTACAGCTCCTCCTGTATATATACCCTGCACAGTACAGCTCCTCCTGTATAATACACTGCACAGTACAGCTCCTCCTGTACATATACACTGCACAGTACAGCTCCTCCTGTATATATACACTGCACAGTACAGCTCCTCCTGTAATATATCACTGCACAGTACAGCTCCTCCTGTATATATACACTGCACAGTACAGCTCCCCCTGTATATATACACTGCACAGTACAGCTCCCCCTGTATATATACACTGCACAGTACAGCTCCTCCTGTATATATACACTGCACAGTACAGCTCCTCCTGTATATATACACTGCACAGTACAGCTCCTCCTGTATATATACACTGCACAGTACAGCTCCTCCTGTATATATACCTGCACAGTACCGCTCCTCCTGTATATATACACTGCACAGTACAGCTCCTCCTGTATTATACCCTGCACAGTACAGCTCTCCTGTATATATACACGCACAGTACAGCTCCTCCTGTATATATACACTGCACAGTACAGCTCCTCCTGTATATATACACTGCACAGTACAGCTCCCCCTGTATATATACCCTGCACAGTACAGCTCCTCCTGTATATATACACTGCACAGTACAGCTCCTCCTGTATATATACACTGCACAGTACCGCTCCTCCTGTATATATACACTGCACAGTACAGCTCCTCCTGTATATATACCCTGCACAGTACAGCTCCTCTGTATATATACACTGCACAGTACAGCTCCTCCTGTATATATACACTGCACAGTACAGCTCCTCCTGTATATATACACTGCACAGTACAGCTCCCCCTGTATATATACCCTGCACAGTACAGCTCCTCCTGTATATATACCCTGCACAGTACAGCTCCTCCTGTATATATACACTGCACAGTACAGCTCCTCCTGTATATATACACTGCACAGTACAGCTCCTCCTGTATATATACACTGCACAGTACAGCTCCTCCTGTATATATACACTGCACAGTACAGCTCCTCCTGTATATATACATTGCACAGTACCGCTCCTCCTGTATATATACACTGCACAGTACAGCTCCTCCTGTATATATACACTGCACAGTACAGCTCCTCCTGTATATATACACTGCACAGTACAGCTCCTCCTGTATATATACACTGTACAGTACCGCTCCTCCTGTATATATACACTGTACAGTACCGCTCTCTGTATATATACACTGCACAGTACAGCTCCCCTGTATATATACCCTGCACAGTACAGCTCCTCCTGTATATATACCCTGCACAGTACAGCTCCTCCTGTATATATACACTGCACAGTACAGCTCCTCCTGTATATATACACTGCACAGTACAGCTCCTCCTGTATATATACACTGCACAGTACAGCTCCTCCTGTATATATACACTGCACAGTACAGCTCCTCCTGTATATATACACTGCACAGTACCGCTCCTCCTGTATATATACACTGCACAGTACAGCTCCTCCTGTATATATACACTGCACAGTTACAGCTCCTCCTGTATATATACACTGCACAGTACAGCTCCTCCTGTATATATACACTGTACAGTACAGCTCCTCCTGTATATATACACTGCACAGTACAGCTCCTCCTGTATATATACACTGTACAGTACCGCTCCTCCTGTATATATACACTGCACAGTACAGCTCCTCCTGTATATATACACTGCACAGTACAGCTCCTCCTGTATATATACACTGCACAGTACAGCTCCTCCTGTATATATACACTGCACAGTACAGCTCCTCTGTATATATACACTGCACAGTACAGCTCCCCTGTATATATACACTGCCAGTACAGCTCCTCCTGTATATATACACTGTACAGTACCGCTCCTCCTGTATATATACCCTGCACAGTACCGCTCCCCCTGTATATATACACTGCACAGTACCGCTCCTCCTGTATATATACACTGCACAGTACAGCTCCTCCTGTATATATACACTGCACAGTACCGCTCCCCCTGTATATATACCCCTGCACAGTACAGCTCCTCCTGTATATATACACTGCACAGTACAGCTCCTCCTGTATATATACACTGCACAGTACAGCTCCTCCTGTATATATACACTGCACAGTACAGCTCCTCCTGTATATATACACTGCACAGTACAGCTCCTCCTGTATATATACACTGCACAGTACAGCTCCTCCTGTATATATACACTGCACAGTACCGCTCCTCCTGTATATATACACTGCACAGTACAGCTCCTCCTGTATATATACACTGCACAGTACAGCTCCTCCTGTTTATATACACTGCACAGTACAGCTCCTCCTGTATATATACACTGCACTACCGCTCCTCCTGTATATATACACTGCACAGTACCGCTCCTCCTGTATATATACACTGCACAGTACAGCTCCTCCTGTATATATACCCTGCACAGTACCGCTCCTCCTGTATATATACACTGCACAGTACAGCTCCTCCTGTATATATACACTGCACAGTACAGCTCCTCCTGTATATATACACTGCACAGTACAGCTCCTCCTGTATATATACACTGCACAGTACAGCTCCTCCTGTATATATACACTGCACAGTACAGCTCCTCCTGTATATATACACTGCACAGTACCGCTCCTCCTGTATATATACACTGCACATTACAGCTCCTCCTGTATATATACACTGCACAGTACAGCTCCTCCTGTATATATACACTGCACAGTACAGCTCCTCCTGTATATATACACTGCACAGTACAGCTCCTCCTGTATATTACACTGCACAGTACAGCTCCTCCTGTATATATACACTGCACAGTACAGCTCCCCCTGTATATATACACTGCACAGTACAGCTCCTCCTGTATATATACACTGCACAGTACAGCTCCTCCTGTATATATACACTGCACAGTACAGCTCCTCCTGTATATATACACTGCACAGTACAGCTCCTCCTGTATATATACACTGCACAGTACAGCTCCTCCTGTATATATACACTGCACAGTACAGCTCCCCCTGTATATATACACTGCACAGTACAGCTCCTCCTGTATATATACACTGCACAGTACAGCTCCTCCTGTATATATACACTGCACAGTACAGCTCCTCCTGTATATATACCCTGCACAGTACAGCTCCTCCTGTATATATACACTGCACAGTACAGCTCCTCCTGTATATATACACTGCACAGTACAGCTCCTCCTGTATATATACACTGCACAGTACAGCTCCTCCTGTATATATACCCTGCACAGTACAGCTCCTCCTGTATATATACACTGCACAGTACAGCTCCTCCTGTATATATACACTGCACAGTACAGCTCCTCCTGTATATATACACTGCACAGTACAGCTCCTCCTGTATATATACACTGCACAGTACAGCTCCTCCTGTATATATACACTGCACAGTACAGCTCCTATGTATATATACACTGCACAGTACAGCTCCTCCTGTATATATACACTGCACAGTACAGCTCCTCCTGTATATATACACTGCACAGTACAGCTCCTCCTGTATATATACACTGCACAGTACAGCTCCTCCTGTATATATACACTGCACAGTACAGCTCCTCCTGTATATATACACTGCACAGTACAGCTCCTCCTGTATATATACACTGCACAGTACAGCTCTCCTGTATATATACACTGCACAGTACAGCTCCTCCTGTATATATACACTGCACAGTACAGCTCCTCCTGTATATATACACTGCACAGTACAGCTCCCCTGTATATATACACTGCACAGTACAGCTCCTCCTGTATATATACACTGCACAGTACAGCTCCTCCTGTATATATACACTGCACAGTACAGCTCCTCCTGTATATATACACTGCACAGTACAGCTCCTCCTGTATATATACACTGCACAGTACAGCTCCTCCTGTATATATACCCTGCACAGTACAGCTCCTCCTGTATATATACCTGCACAGTACAGCTCCCTGTATATATACACTGGCACAGTACAGCTCCTCCTGTATATATACACTGCACAGTACAGCTCCTCCTGTATATATACACTGCACAGTACAGCCTCCTCTATATATACACTGCACAGTACACTCCTCCACTTATATATTACACTGCACAGTACAGCTCTCTGTATATATACACTGTCACTAGTTACAGCTG